>NC_090663.1:85118860-85770360 GCF_013368605.1 Nyctibius grandis
AACATCCTCCAGAACAATGATCTAACATTAAACAAAACTTCCTAAGAAAAATATTAAGCATCACATAAAGTTCCAGAAAAACCTGTTAATTAGCATCACAAGGTACTCAGATTTACATTTAGGACTTTTCATGCCATGACTTGAAAACACCTTTTGGTTAATATCCTGGGGAGTGGGGGGGGAACAAACCCAAAAAAACAAACCAACCCCAAAAAAAAAAGACAACAGTTGGGGAAATAATATATCTATCTATATGTACACACACACATGCACGTACGTGTGGATAGGTGCATGGGTGTGTGCGCATTTTGAGACTGCTTCCTGCAACGCACCTTTTGTTTTGATAAACTTGACTCATTTCAAGGGTATTCGCATGGGTCCAAACAGACTTTCAAGGAAACAAACTCTAAACGATCAAAGCAAATTGAAACATCTCTCGTGGAGAAAAAGAAAAGGTCGGTAAAACATCGCCTGTGTGTCGTTACAACGCGCTTCCCATGAGCCATCTTAAAACCCAAACAACTAAAAATCCCTACAAGAGCTTTTTTTTCCACCTAAAAGGGTCCTTCCAAAGCGAGAGGTGCTGTGCGAGGCTTTGCATTGGGGCCTCACGTGTGCCGTGCGGGAGAAAACGCTTACTGTGACCTTCCCGAAGGACGAGATACCAACTCCGAGGGGCAAAAAACTACACCTGCGGGGGGAAATAAAAAAAAAAGACCTGTTCCACATCCCTTTTTCTCGCGAGCCTAATTTCCAAGGACTTAAGGAGACCGGTGAGCTCGCTGGGGGGTGAATTTTCTGAAGGGTTCACCTATATCCTGGTGACAGCGAGCGGGATGTAGGCTCTGAGTCACCGAGGTACCTCCTGAAGAGGTTGTCCCCTCGGCCGCTATTGTTTTGGGGGGCTCAGCTATAGCAGCAACATCGCCAGGTGCTACTTCTTTAAAGCTAGATTTGTAGGGTTAATTTGGCTGGGGGCAGAAAGGAAAAAAAAAAATAAGGAAAAATCTGGATTCTATTTACATTTACATTTTTAAATCCAATGACAGAGGATATAAGAGCGTCATACTTCAGGCTGCTCAAGGTTTGTGTTTTTTAACCACCTTCAATACCCAAACCCATGAAGGTCTATTCAAGAAGGAAGGTTGAACTGAACCCAAGCAAAACCAGCCACCAAAAACGGAGCTGGTCAGGAGAAATACTTCATCTGCTGCAACAAGCAAACCCAACACACCTATTTTTTTTGTTGCCGAAGGTTATTTCTCTCATGTCCGCTTGCTAGCAGTGAAGGAGAAGACCTAATTCACTTCTCTCCATTCAAACTGATCATGCTGTAATGGAGGGGTTTATCCATCAAGTGTCACTGGGGAGAAACTCCCACCAAGGAGTACTGCCAGAGAAGGACTTGGATCGACTATCGGCTCATCAATGAGGATGAGCAGAAGTCCCAAGTGTGGGTACCCCAGCGTGAAAGAAACATATCACTCTCGCAACCACCGTGATTTATTTGCTGCTATGGAAAACCCACGAGGGCTTTTAAGGAAGCAAAACACCATCAGTTGGTTGAGAGTGGACCGTTTGGGACATCAAAACCCAGATTATTCTGCATCCCAGGGATCAGCATCCTATTTCAAATCGTAGAGATTTATGACTATGTTTACTACAAACTCTACCCTACTGATTTCTTGCTGGCAAGGGAGCTCTGGTCCCCGACCATCCATACTGAAACACCACAAGAATTTAACAAGAACAGCGATGCACATCTGAATTGCCTCCTAACACGAGACCTGAGCAACTCCTAACACTGCTTTTCAAATTCAACAGCAAACCCCACGGTTATTATGCGCCATCTTCTAAATCATCTCTAAGTCTTTTTACTTAAAAATACCTTTTGTAGTTTAAGCCCACGACCAATCTCAACAGCACGTTCAGTACAGGCACAATGATGGCTTTTATTGCAATGGCTTCAGCACAGTCTTTATTATAGATACCAGCATCTCAGACTGGTTTTAACTTTGCCGTCCCATGGACTCACCCTGCTAATGCAGACCGGGGTCTCGTACCGAAAACAAGAGCATCTGCCCTACGCTCCTCACCCCGGGTCTGCTTCGCATCCTGCGGTTCGCTCAGTTCCAAGTGTAAATTAGATGATCTTGCACCATCCCGATCCCTTTTGAGACTTCTCCTGTATCTTTGGTGTTTTAAAAAGCCATGCGCTTGGGTCTCCGGATAACCTCAAAGTTTACAACAACCACGTCTGCCTGGACGTCAGATGTTTGTTCTGTTGTGTAAAATAAGCTCGGATGGGTTTAGTTCCCTAATTTATAAAACCGCTAACGGATACGTAATGGAAGTCAGGCACCAGACAGTGGTCACATCCACCTCAAAATGATCTTCTGATGGCCCGTAAGTAATTCACACCGCGCCCAAGAGGCTAAATAGACTGGGGAAAATAAACAGTTCAAAACTCAGTGCTAATAGTACTTACAAAAGTGCAGTGCTCAATAGAGTCAGAAGCAAAGTGACTACTAGTACTTAAGGTGCTAGTTTCAAAGTCGGTTTGGTTCAGTGTCCGAAACACGGGATAGCTAGGGGTGAAATTAAAAACAGACAGCACTGCAACTGCACATGCCACACCAAAAGTGCTTCAAATCACACCATCGCGGAGAGATGCACAACGCTACGGCTCAGCTTGTGAACACACACGAGCAAACGACTGACACCTTTTAGGTTACGATAAAGAACAGCTCCATGAACTCCATCACCACAAACCCATTCAGAAAGCAAGTGGTCACAGCCTACGAAAAGAAAAACCACCCCAAAATCAAGAGTCTTTTGGAACATTTACGAGTCTTTGCAACTATGATACTCAAAGTCTAGCAAAAGCAACCCTGGAAAGCCTGCACAGTGTCTGCAACAAGCTTCGCCGACGCTTATCATGCACTTTACAGAGGAGTCGCGCCGCAGACTGCCTCCTTTTACACGCTATCTTACACTTAGCCTATTTACCTATTTATTTGTGGTTTGCTTTTTTTTGTTTTTTAGCTTTCTGACTATGCATTAAGCTGGCTTTTTTCTCTTAACCACCCTACCAGTCAAAGGACAATTAATGTAAGAACAAGACAACAAAGGCGGTCTAGTAAACATTGACGTTCCTAACATCCCGTCTTCATTTTCATGAAGGAAAATGCTCCAGAGGAGGACTTTGGATCACCACGCTCCTGGAAAAAGGCTGGAAAAGGAGGATTCATCCTGACGGACATCAGGCACTTCCCCTTCCTCTCTTTAAACACGTGCTTCCCACCCACTGCCCCATCGCCTATTCCAGCTGCTGACATCTGCTTTTTTGTTCCCTCACATTTTGCTGCAAGCCCAACCCTACCTTTATACTCATGCTGGAAACACAATGACTCTGCTCACTAGAAATGGGGTGCAGGAGATCTCCCCGCTAAGGTCTGCGTTGGTCCCAGTCCTCACCCAGGGCTGGAAGCGGCTCCTTGCAAGCTGGGACATGCTCCAGCACTGCCCTTCCGTCCCTTACCTCGGGAGCTCAGCGCTTGCGAAAACAAGGTGTTTTATCCCAAAACGAAAATGGCAAATGAAAAAGGGGAAACCAGACCTTCAATTCTACGTTTCAGTAGGCACCCCAAGAAAAGGCCACCGAATAGCACAACTGTCTCCCCAGGCCCCGCACGCATCACCGTCAACTCTCCAAGTGTTGTACAAGGCAACATCTGTCTGTCCAGCATCTAGTACGTCTGAGCCAGGTCCAAACCTTTTTTAGGGGGAAAGTTCTTCTTGAACAAAAGTATTGGCTTGCTGGAGTTGGCAGGGTATGTTGGGTAGGCTTCAGGTAGAGCTGCAGACATTTTCCTAATCAGAGGGAGATGGTTTTTCAGAAGCAGATAATATTAACTCCTCAGCTGAAGCACACCATGGCTTCATCGTAAATGATGGTGGAGCCTCGCGGGATGAAAAGCAAATCGTTGAGCGTGACGCTGGGCAAAGAAGCATCTTGCAGGACCGTATTCCAGCCTGAGCTTGCAAGACTGGCATATCTCACCATTTACTATACGTAGGCGCTGGGATAACATTTGGTTTAAGTACCGTTGACCTCAACGTTGAGACCAAACCCAAACATTGTATGTATGTAAAAGTCACCAGTGTGAAAACTCCCGTACCAAAACTGCTCATTTTCCAGGTATTCTTATAACATGTTCTTTCCTGTCTTCTGATTGTAAGGATTTTTGGCAGATAATTTGGAAGTGGATAATAAATCTAATGCTAGGACAATGCATCAAATTGCACAGTAGTTTCCTGCACTGCTCTCACCAGGAAGTTTTCACACCGCGTTGTATCTTTGCTGCTTCAGTTTGCCCTAAGGACACACCATCGGCCACGTCTGAGACTCTTTGCAATTTTGCCTCCGCCTGGACTGGAAACCCTGTTAAATTTTTAAAAAAGAAAAGCTATTACAGGTTTTCTGGGAGAAAAGACTGCGTGCTAGCCCGTGACCTCACCTTCAGCCCGAGCTCTGGATTTTAAAGGCATTTGTAAAATCCTGCTTCAGCCAGCGCGCTAGATTTTCATCTCAATATTCTTGGCAACCTTTACGGTCTCGAAAAACCCCAACTCATTTTAAAGTTTATTAGAAGTGATGTTTTATTTTTGGAGGTTGAGGCTTTTGCTGCGTCGAAGCAGCCACAATTAAACGCTGATTTTCAGCGGTGAATAAAGCGATTCCCAGGCTGTCGCCGAGTAAAATGCGATCCCAGATCGCTCGGTATCAGAGGCGTAACGCGAACCAAAGACACGGGGCCATTTTTAATTCTATGCTAATTATTGCAACAAAACCCAGATCCTGCAGCGGAAGACTGATTCCGGGAAGAAATAATCATCCATCTTTTGCACTCCCAGCCGTGCCGCTCGAGAAGAAGCTTATTTACAACATGACAACCTCCAGAAAAAGGCTGTGTTATCGTCACCTGAAAAAGCTGTAGATATTCACATCCGTGCTGCTGCCGAGCTGGGGGTGCTCTGCCTTGGAGTATCCTCAATGAAACTAAACACTATAAACTTCAAGAATAGGAAACCACATCCAGTTCGACAAATACCAGCTGTAGGGCTAATGCAACCCACCGTACCACAGAAATGACGCTTGGAGATCCCTGCTTTGGAATTCATGCTTTCGGTTTAGAGAAGGAAAATCATACCGCCTTTGAATTATTCATATGTGAAAAGATGCTTTCAATAAAAGCATCAATGATGTGTAAAACCAAATGAAACCCCAAATGCAGACTTTCTGCATTTTGTATGGTTATTGAAACGTGGACGAGAAGCATCTTTTCTCCCCTCTGCACAAAAACAACATAAAAATGCCTTTTTTGGCATGCAGGCAAGAAAAAAACAATGTATAAAACCATGAACCTGCAAAGCAGTTGTGAAAGGGATGCAAAAAGCCCCAAGCAGCAGGCATGCAATCTGTTTCTCTTCCCCTACATACCACCGTAGTCCCTGGAGAGGCTGTAACACAAGATTGCACTGCGAGACTGTCTCATGGAGACGTGAACCTGCACCTTTGGGTCACAAGACACCGAGCGCCTCGGCAAGTCCTCCCGTTGCAGCAGTTTCTCCTTGACCATCAAGACACAGTCTTCATCAAAGAGCAAAAGTGTCCAAGGGGGCAACGTGTACGTGACAAATTTATTCACCGGGACCTCACAACCACAGTTGTTGCTTCTACGTGGGCATGCCACCACCAGCAACTTGCTACCTTGGAAAGGGCTCTGCTTGGTGTCCTCCATCTCTCCTCGCTGGGTATCCACACACGTTGCTAGATGTTGATGATGCCTCTGTCCAGCATTATAAGACACGTTCCTGGGCGGGCAGCAGAATAACTCCAATACATCGCCCTGCTGTAATGATGGTGCCTGAAGACGGGAACATTGGACCACAGGGATCACATGTTGAAAGCAAAACATTTTATTACCAGCGGTTAAGCTTCATAATGCACACTTATGAGCAAGATAGAGGTTATATGGAGATCACTTTGCGCACTACCAACTACAGCTTCTGGGATTAAGTGCAGCAGCTGTCAAGCGGTACGTAACAGAAGCAGTGGAAAGAAAGAGAGAATAATGTACAGTTGAAACAGTGTGGGGGGGCAGCTTGGCAGAAAACAGTCCCCTAACTTGAAATTCAACCAGAAAACATTGAAGATAAGAGGGGACCGCTTTTGCCTGGACGGGATGACACCTCTACAGTCAATGGATCGAGCCTAGGTGCAAAGCAGGATGCTGCAAACACAGGAGCTCCTTCCTCACTAATCGCAACCCCTTCTCGTGGCACACAGGTGTTTATCGGAAATTCTGCTTCGCCATGAAGGCAGAAAGGTGGATGACAACTTATCTATAACCCAAATTCAGTGTGGTTGGCTAGCTCAACGACAGTGCTCTGCAAACGCTCGCCTGGTGTTGATTCAGATGTGTGATTTTTGGTTTGTTTTCACAGAATCACAGAATCAATCAGGTTGGAAGAGACCTCTGGGATCATGGAGTCCAACCATTGCCCTGACACCACCATGGCAACTAGACCATTCTTTAAGTTTCCATGCAATGTTTTTGACAGCAAATGCCATCCCGAGATGGTTTCTAAAGAACATAAGTTTCTTGCAGCACGAATTGCACCTTCAATCTAAGATCAAAAATACAGTTATCTTTCCTGGAGGTCAGAGGTCACGAAAAAGCTATTTTGGAGCATCTACGAAAGAATCACTAACATAGTTTAACAGCACCAGCTTTTTTAGCCCAAATCAGTTTACCTTCCAGCCAATCTTCTACAAGCAGCTTGAAATTGCATCAAACTCTGTCCAGAGGAACGCTCTGTTCTGATCTCCCCTTTCCCGATATTACAGCTCTTATTTCACAGTAGTTTCTGCATTCATACAAAATTCAAAGGAGAGGGAGAAAATGCCTTCACTAGTAAAAGAGGACTCCAGCTATTGCTAGCACAAACCCACCATTTTTTCTTCTTCTAGAAAACAAACTGCTTGGCTAGAAAGGTGGGAAGCTCTTGGAAGACTGAAAGCCTGGAGGAGGCTGGTGTTTAGGCTGAGGCAAGTGAAAAATACCCATGTCTCAGCCTCTTACTTGTTCTCTTTTGCACAGCATCTTCAGCCTCGCCGAGAGGAAGAGGTCGGCGTAGAAAGACGACCAGAAAGAGCAGCTCTAGGGCTTATTGCAACAGCTCAAGGGCTGCAGTATGGAGGAGGAGGATGAACTTCACTTTGTGGAGAGCCTGAGAAGGTGAGGAAGTTAAGAGGATCTTCCACTTGGTGCTTTCTCTTTCTCTTCCTGTGGCACAGAGGGGCTGAGAAGGCTGCATCTCTCTGCAGGAGGGCACTTCAGGGCCTGTCTCAGGAGGAGGTTCGGAGATAAACAACGGGGGTGGTAGACCAGTCCATCCCAGGGAGCCGCTGTGCTCTCCAAAACAGCCTGCAAAGTCCACACCACGACTCAGTCTTGGCTCACGTCTCCAGAACTTGCTCCTCTAACTTTCTGTTCCTGTTTTGGGGGGCTTGCAGAAATACTTTGGGGGTGACATCTTCTCCTTTATAGGTTAACCAGCACAAGCGACTGCATCTTTGCCAGGTTTGGAGTCACAGTCCCTTCCTGTTCTTGGATCACCTTGGAAATGGCAAGAAGCTTACAGAAACCGTGGGCTGCTGTTGAAACCTCCTGAGGCTGTGGGTTGTCTAAAAAGGGATAAGCACGTTTAGGGAGGTTATCCCTACTTTAAAGGGTGTGTCCTAAGAGCAGAAAAGAGGCGAGAAAAGCAACAGGTTAAACTGCAGTTTGCTGCTGCTGCAGGGAGGAGTAAGTGGGCACCGCCTCTTCCTTACGCTCTGGATTGTGGGTTTTCTGGGGGACGAGCACATATCAGCACAAAACATGCACTGCCAAATAAACTGACAGTTTAAAGCTGGTTTTAAAAGAGAAGTCTCTGTAATATGCCTTCACCAAGATAACCCACAGTGGCAGCATCCGTGAAAATGTTCATCAGGTGACTCCAGCACCTCCATCTTCGTCTTTTTTTTCTTCCTTTTTTTTTTTAAATAAGATAGCTAGAAGGAACTTATCACTTGTTAATTCAAAGGGTCACCCCTGACAGCGCTGAGGGATGACTGTGATGGCATAACCAGAAAATGCAGTTACCAAGCGCAGGATGCAGCAAGCTTACGAGCAGACTGCATGCTGGCACACGCCGATCCCAGGACAGAGATGTCTGTACGCTCTCCAGAGAGGCTGCCTTGCTTGAGCACTAGGCAAGGGTTAAATATCCCATGGGGCAGAAAAGGAAGGCTAAAATAGTTGGGCTCCTGTGGTATCCAGGATAAAGCTGTTTACGCCTTCCCTTTGTAGTGATACCGTGATATACACTACACGTGGGCAATGGTCCCTTGCCTAGCTCAGGTCGCTGTTGCCACTTTGACCCAGGTCCCATGTGCAAGCTCTGATGGTCCCTGGTCCTGGTGGCTCCCTGCATCGTCACCCACTGCAGCAAGCAGAGCCAGCACAGGACCATAAGAAAGTAGACAGGAGACTTGGCAAAGGCACAGCTCTTATCTCAACATCTTCGTACCTACTTTGCTGTGGGTATGCTCATCCCACGTACCTGAATGTGCTCACCCACATCAAACCCCTGGGTCGATTCCCAAACCGACGTGGAAGCACCTTGCTGTTACACATGCAGAAAAAAAAAGCAACTCTAATTCTTCTGCAACCAATTTAAATGTCCTGGGGAGGATGAAATCCTGGCAACATTTAGCTCAAGACGCATGCTTCCAGACTGCTGTTCAGAGGAAGCAGCTAGCCTACGATCAGCCCATGATCCAACCCGCCCCAGGTAACTGGTTCATGCAACCCTACTCAACATGAGAATGATCACAGAGGGAATGAATGCCTGTATGGTTAAATAACTACTCCTTTGCTGCAGCATCACCACAAGCCCCACAAGAACCTGCCTCAACCTAGAGTTATCATCTCCCAAAGCCCCACTGTCCATGCAACGGCTGCAGAAGCAGATGGGCGCTGCAGAACGGGATGCCTTTGGTCCCTGGAATGGTTAAGGCCAAAGAATACCAAAATAGACACAGAGGAAAATGACTGCCTGGGAAAAATACAACCAGCTACGCATCTTTTTGTCCTACATCAGCTGCAGCAGTCAGCAAACGTACGGGGATGGAGGGAACCAAGGCACATTCGAGCTTTGCACAACATTTCCAGAGAGGTTCATAAGCCAGGGCTTTAGAAAAGGTGGTGAACCTCTGAGGAAAAACTCAGTTTAGGGCTCTCGAGCCAGGCTGTCCATGAGACATGAACCAGACTGATAAATACTCTTAGTGGTCAAACTGGGAAAAGGAAAAGCACAACCAGGACCAGGCCCTGTGAGCAAAGTGAGAGGAAAATGTCCCTATACGCTGAGCCATATAAACATCTACAGGGGTTGCTACCCATGCTGCTTTAGTGACCTTGATGTTTTTCAGCCAGACAGAGCAAGAAATAAAATGCCAGTTCAAAGGATACGCTCTGAGGTAAGAGGCACGAGGTTTGGTTCACCTTGTGAAACACGGTGCCTGTTCTCAGCTTTATAAGTAAGCGTTTGAGCCTAAAGACTCCTTCCCTAATTTTACCAGGATGAGGGGGATTATTAAAAATGCTTAAATGAAAAAACTTCAGTGCTAACTACAAGGAGGTGCACATAACCTTCGGGAAGCATCCAATGAAACCTTTTGTATCTCAGAGAGAAGGCAAAGGAGATACACTACAGCTTTAAAAGACTTGAAAGTAAAATAATTTTTGATGATTAGGGGTAGAATGGGAGATGGACACATTAAATTGACACCAGCTGACAAAATCCCCTTGCCAGAGAGCTTTTAGAAGCTAGAAACACATACATGGTTTAGTCAAACAATGTTTTAGGGCTGGCCCTTGGGCTTAGTTCTTCCTCTGGTATTTACCACTGTGAATTTGCAAAAGCAATCGGAGCTCAGAGAAACACAGCAGTCTGCCCCAAAACCCCTCCTGGATTGGAGGACGAGCTACCAGCAGGCTAGTATAATCCTGCACCTGCCATGAAAGGCGAAGAGAGAAGAAAAGCACTCGGCACGCATTAACTGAGTTATAGGATCTCGGAGAAATACTACTGCAAAGAGCCGAATCAAAGCCTTGCCCTCTCTTCTTGGCTGTCAACGGCCTCTGCTCACCCCTGCTGTGGCACCTAGCTGGGAAAAGCTCTTTAAAAAGTGGCACCAGCACAATACTACAGTTTTCAAACTCTTTTCAGAGCGTCTCTATTGTAGACTATTGCAGTCTACAACTACCTGAAGGGAGGTTGTAGTGAAGTGGGAGTCGGCCTCTTCTCCCGAGCAACTAGTGATAGGACAAGAGGACACAGCCTCAAGCTTGGCCAGGGGAGGTTCAGGTTGGACATTAGGAAGCATTTCTTTTCAGAAAGGGTCATTAGACATTGGAAGGGGCTGCCCAGGGAGGTGGTGGAGTCACCATCTCTGGAGGTGTTGAAGAAAAGCCTGGACATGGCACTTAGTGCCATGGTCTAGTTGACATGGTGGTGTCAGGGCAACGGTTGGACTCGATGATCCCAGAGGGCTCTTCCAACCTGCTTGATTCTGTGATTCTGTGATTCTGTCTCAGCAAAGAGACCGTCCTTGGAGGCAGCTCAGTTCCCTTGCAAACATCTGTTCTGACCAGCGCTATAAAGATCTTGGGAGGGTTTAAAAATCTGGAAGAAAAAGCAGCTGTCGTGAATGCAGCCTGAACAGAAACACAGCTGTTGACTGCGCACTGACTTTCATTTAACCCAGACTACTGCTCCATCACCTCTCCTCCGCCTGAACTTACCTCCTTGGATTCTCCCCACGAGCTTCCCAGAGGAGGGACGGTCTTTTCACATCAGGTAGTTCCCGACCACGCAGCAGCACAGCAAACTCCTCCATGCGACGCTCAAAGCAAAAACGACAATTTGCAAAGCGGCAACAGTCGAAGGGGAACTTGCAGAGACAAAACAGCTCCTGTTCAACACTGATTACTGCAGGAAGGGGTGGGAGCAATGTGAACGCCAGGCTTTGCCCCCTGCGAGCCCTCTGGCTTGCTCCCGTTCTGCGAAGCCGTCGGGATCTGCTGCTGCCAACACACGACGTGCTTCAGCTCACCCTGTACAGCGTTAACGCAGAACAGCAGGGATAATTAATTTATGTTAAAAATACCAGGACTGCATTGGCATGTTCAGCCTCTCCCCTAGGAAGAGGAGGGAAGAAAGAGCAACTGCTGCTTGACAGATGCTAGTCGTATGCTTAAATGCACTTCTGGAAGGTGGTGGGATAGACGTGTTGAGTGATTATAGAGCAGCGTGAGAACCTGCATGGAAAAGAAGGAACTCCTCTAATAGTTATACCCACACGAAACTGTCAGATCTCCTCGCAATAAAAATGTTACTAAAGAAAATCCAACTTTCAGTGCAGCCAAAGCTTCTGGGAGGTGGGAAAAAAAGCCCCAAACCCAGGTTCTTCAGGCAGTTATCTGGCACGGCGGGGTTGGCACTGCTTGCAGCGCAGCCGGGAAGGAGGTGGCAACACAACCACGTTAAGACAAGGTAGCTGAAAGGCTTTCTGAGTGGCATAACATGTAGCCTCCCCACCCAGGAAATCAATAGGGGGGTGTAAAACTTATCTGGAGGAAGGAGGGACATCCCCATGGAAGACAGAGCTACCTGGGACTGAATGCCAACGCTGAGTGTCTTGCTCGCCTGGGGATATTTTTTTGCAGGCCCGATAACACCCTGATGCTCTGACTGTGTCATAATATTTAGTATTTGGGAGAATATTTCATATTTAGGAGGATGCCCGTTCATGGGCTATTTTTTCTATGTCCTCTTCAGAAACAAGCAGAGGCATGAATGATAGATGGTGTTCCGCCGCCCCACCACACAGAGGAAAGATTTCTATTACAAAGCTTCGTGGAAAATGTTGTATTTTAATAGTCCAGATTTTCTACAACTATTAAAGAAGGGCAAGAACTACAGTACAGGCAGAGAGTGAGAAATTACTGCCTTGGTAGTGGCTCTACCAAAGAGGACCCGGGAGCACGCAGAGTTACAAACTGGTCCGGAGGCAGCAAGCACGCCGTTGCAAAAAAACAGTGTACTGAGTACACAAAACCTTGTATCGTTTGCAATCCTTCTACTCAAAGCTGGTAAGATCGCAGCGAAAACACCTCTCCTGATTTTGGACTCTCTAATTCTGGCTTCAAGAAACAGACAGACTCATCAGAAAGCAACAAGAACATGACGAGGGCTAAAAATTACCCTTGTTGGAAGGCTTAATTACGCATAGAGAGCTTAATTACGCAGTCTCTTACAACTTCTCCTCCTCCTCTAGCATAGAGGTTTCTTTTTTATTCATCATTCTGTATGCAACCCAAGCCTTACCTACGCACACCGGCCAAACACTGCGTACGTATCTACTCAGTACGTTTCACACCAAGTTTCCTCTTGTTTCGCTTTCAGAGATCACCAGTATTGATCAGTATCATCAGATCATCAGAAAAACTCTAATTCCAAATGAACTCATCTTTGTCACCCCCCCTTTGAGGTAGGGAGGCATCACTCACCCCATTTTATCGGTGGGGAACACAGGCACAGGCAGCATAAAGCCAAAGTGATCCAGCTCCACTATCAGGAAGCCCAGCTTGAGATGCCGACAGCTTTTCTGGAGTTCTCGCAATTATTGCAGCACTTCACTCGTTCAAAGCACAGCTCTCAGCAGCTGTTAACACCGACCGCTTCTGCACGTCAGGCCCCAGAGTACCGACGCCGGTGCCCAGGAAAACAAAGGCGATACAAGTGGTTCTGCAAAGAGCCTTGTTAGAAATGACACAAACCCCTCTGCAAAGACAGGCACGGAGCTTGTTTCTTGAAAGCTGCTTGCTTTCCCTCGGATCCCCTCCAGCCTTCACCAACACCTTTCTTCTGCCATGGAAAAGAGAAGCTGCCCCATTGACAACATAACCCTCCATCACACCGCCCTGACTAGTTCCCAGAGCAGGAGGTAGCCAGGGCAGCGTGTGGAGCAAGGCTCCGGTGAAAAGCACATGCCAGCATCCATCAATTGGGATGGCATGAGCAAACCTTACGGGCCACCAACACTTGTATGCTCCCCTAAGCTTCTGCACGTATTCCTGGGCAAGCCTCCCAGCACGGTAAGAGCCAAACCACCAGAGTCTTCAAAAGCAAGCTGCAAAAGCAATAACTCCATCCGTCGGACCCGCTTGGCCCCGATGGGTTTGTCGGACAGACTCGACGCTTGCAGAGTGTGTTACTGCCGGACAGATGAGCCCCAAAGAGGAAGGAGACCCAGCCAAAGAGACCCACCTTGGTCCCTAACAGCAGCGTTAGGATCCAGGTGCTCTGCCTCCTCCCTCGGCTCTGCAGGACTCCAGAGCCAACAGTGCCACCTACTCCTCCTACCGCAGATAAAACCATCGTCATGCTCTGCCATTCCCTTGAGCACGAATCTCGTCCTCGCTTCCCTCCGCCCTCTCCTGCCTTTTCGTTCCTCGGCCTCAGTGGGAAGCGTTTATCTCTGCTCTCACTCCCCCTCTCCCTCCGCATCGTGCCAACAACATGAGCTCAGAACAACGTCCAGATGGGAATACTTGTAAGAGCCCGAGGTTAACCCGTGTCTTTTATCCCACGTACTCTCTGCTGTTTTGAAATGCAGATTCTATTGCATGCGATTTGTAGTGTAAAGATCTAATGTTAACAGTGTAGTACGTTGATATTGCTCGTGAAATCTATCTCCCTGCTCGTATTGCACGTTGAACATCTCTGATATGGAAAACAGGAGACAATAGCTAATATTTCAACATCTTAAAAGGGAAGGACCTCTTGGAAACAGTAAAAAAATTACTATTTCTAATATGTATATGCATATATATATATTTAATATTCCTCCCTCCCTTCTCTCTATGTTAATTTGTGTGTCACACACATAAATTCACAGATGTTGTATCAGCACTGTGCTTAGCAGGGCTGGGCAGAGAGCCTGAGCTTCAGCTGTCTTCCAGCAACTGACACCAAGGGCTCTCTGTTCCTCCAATTAATCTCTACGTGGCAAATGATCAAGGTGAAGAAACACCTAGATGCAAACTTCTGCCCACGGGATGGATTTCCCCCACCACGGCTACGAAACCCATCTGACCGGCTGCATTTCCAGCCAACAGCTCCAAGGCAGGAGCCATTATCCTGCTCTGTTGAATACTAGTAAGTAGGACGGGTCTGAAACACCCAAAAGATGGAGTATATCTTTATCTACTTACGGTGGCTACTCTGTACGGAGCTAGCAATTTCCATGGGCTACTCCGAGCGTTTCGAGGTAGCCTATCAATTAGGAAGATGGATTAGCAAATTGTTAATGATGGTTTTATTGGGGTGGTGGCCAGGCATCTCGAGGCTAGGCCAGTACCTCTGGATACAGCACAAACACAAAACACATCCAACAAGCATGAAAAGGCCAGAAGGTACATCCAGCGTACACCTTTCTAGGAGTTAATGTACCTAAGAAAGCCCCGAGGCTGCGGGTTCACGTTTCACATGATGCCTCGGCGTGTGGAAGGAACAATCTAATTACATCCATCACAGAAACGCCCAAACGACGTCCGGCTTCTAAAACCTCAATTTATGCTTTGACGTTTCTGGAAAACCAATTTTTAATCCATGTCATCTATCAGGAGTTCCTGATATTTTATTTTACCTCTGTGCTTTAAAATACTGGTGCCTTTATGGAGGTACAGGTGAGGAACCCAACGCAGGCGTGACAAAATAATAGGAAGAAAAATCAGTGTCAGCCCATGAAAGCTGCTGCAGATTTTGGAGAAACAGAGCGGCGCAAGATCTGGCTTCAGCTTTTTCCTAAACACCCGAGTCCAGAAGCACCTTGTCCCCTGGCTGGGGCTTTTTTTCCTGTGGTCATGACAGAATTCAGCCATTTTTAGGCAAGACCAGATCACCCCAAAACATCCACAGCCGTGATTTCGCAGCACTGACGGGCTAAGCGATAACGAACCGCAAAGCGTGGAGGACGTGAAGGGCAACCGAGACCCTTCACGTGCACCACAGTCTCACACAGGTTTCCCTTCTACCCAGAAGAAAACAGCTTAACGGGTGAATCTCCAGATGCTCAAATTTGCTTGGTTTTGCATCTACGCGATGAAATTTTAATGACTCCAGCTGGAAGTGGAAGGACAGAGGGGACAACAGAAGACATCACCACGCTAGCATTAATAATGTGAAGATGATATAGCCACTGCCCCATGGAGAGGATGCCCTACAGGTGGGACACAACTCGTGTATACAGCATCCTCCACAGGTACCCAAGGGGACAAGGTCCCCTTGTTCCACTCTTACTTGGATAAACTCTTTATTTCAAATACAACCTTTACTTGCAAGGAACGGAGGGGTAGGAGGGGAAAGGTGAATTTTAGACATCACAGCACGTTAAGTAATTAAAAATAAAGGTCATTTTAATTTTGGAGGAAGCAGCATAGAAAACTAAACAGAAGGTATACTTTTCTTTAAGAATTATTTTATAAATTGTATATATATACTGTATGTACAGTAAAAGTAGGAATGCCATGGAACTAAAACCGCTTATTAATTAATTTTTGACCTAGTGCAAAATCTGCCCAATAAAAAATACACAATAATAAACCTTTTTCTGCTATAAAAATCACTATCCTTGGATAAAAGGGCTGCCAGTCAAGCGAGTAGTAGCCTTCCTCACCACTACCAACTCCCTTCCCTGTGAGTTTAGGTCACTTCAATAGGCCATAGGGAAAAAAAAAGATGCAATCATTAGACAACAACATCATTAGCAGAGAAGAAGTGTGCTGACATTGATTTTGGTATGTGCTTGCTTTTTTGTTTTATAAAGAATGGGTTTTTAATACTTCTGCCTGGGATTTTATGAACATGGTAGTAGAGGTTTGCAGGGCCAGGGGACTGTAAGGTGGCATTGAAACACGACGTGGCCGGCAGTACCTGCAGCTGCCTCTTCCTTACAGCTCTCGCCTCACCTCAATGATGCCTCCAAGGAAGAGTTTTGCCTTCTTTTGACTACGTTTTCCCTCGCAGCCTTGCCGAAAACCTAAGGGATGAGAGTGCTGAAGAGCAGAAATCTTACCAGGGCCACGACAAAACAGCACGCAACCAGCTCTGGGTGAAATAACGCGTTTATCCAGACCGGTGGTAGGAGAAAACTGCCCCCTCTTCAGCCTGCGTCCTTCAGATAAATAAGATTATTTTGCTATGAGCTACTACAGGCTACAATATACTCACATAAATATATTAATGCCTATACGTGAATATGAATTTGTATATATCGGATACAGATAAGACACACTTACGACGACGAGTAGATTACCAATAACCGCTGCAGCTTCTCGCTGGGTGAAGTCCATCATCCAGACTCAACGTGGCGAACACGCGACGGCGGGTTTTGCCATCCCCTCCAGCACGGGTCACCCTTGCTGCCCCAGTGCAAAACGCTTCCCAACCCTCCGTTAGCGTGCCCCTGCCTCCGTATTTTACCCAGAAAGCCGGCTCGATGGGCTGGACTCAACACAAACCCCGCAGGGGCAAGGCAGGGCAAGCCCCCCCAGCCCTTTCCACTCGGGATAAGGTTTTTAGGGACAGCTCCAGCTTCTGCGCCAGCAGAAAGCCAAGTACGAGGGAGCTGCTGGGCTCGGCTTTGTTGAGACTATATGTGAAAAGCTTGGTTTTAAGCCTCGGCAGCAATGTGGGGGGTCCGATTTGCAGAAGGGGCGAGGAGCCGCAGCGACAGCAGAGCTGAGGATGCTCAGCAGCTCTGCAAATCGTAACTTAAAGAAAAAAAACAACCATCCCACTCTTGGTGGTTTGAGAGGATCCTCAATATAGCGCCTGTCCTCCTCTAACATCCGAGTGGAGCTGGACCAAGCAAGTACGACAGGTCTCTAACAGACACGTGCATGCAGGAGACGGCTTCTTTCAGCACTAGACTACATCACCAAAGCATCCCCTTACCAGAGCGGGAGCAGCAATGTGCTCCTAGTATTATTTACACAATATAAAGTGCATTATGATTTAATTATTGAACTGACAGACTTTCTGCCGGGACCATACAATTTCGCAACAGAGGTGAGGGCTTGAACAGGAAATTCTCTCATGAGAGAAAGAGGTTCAGACTGGTGCTCTTCACCCTGTCCTCCTAAGGATTGTTTTTTGGCCGTTCTTTCTAGTGCAAATAAGCTTGTGTTTTCTCAAGTTTAAGGGACGTGGCAGTTTCAGGGCATCAGGAATGAACATTTAAAACGCATTAAGGATTCAGTGTTCCCGAGCACCTCGAGGGGCCCGCGTTATCGCCACGCTCGGAACCTGAAGACACGCTGCCAAAAAGAACGAGGAACCCGTTTCCAGATCTCACCGTTCAAGCCTTGCGTTGCTACGCTTCGAGTGAGTCCGTGCCACCCTCCAACGACAAGACCCGCAAACATCGGTGCTTTCCATCGCGGTGGAAACCTGTGGCTAGTGGTTTACCCACGGGCGATGGGCTACGAACGTGAAGATCCCCATCCAGTTTCGGATACTAAGGTGCATCCCGTGCCGGGGGAGTAAATGCATTAGTGGGTCCTACAGGATACCTGCGTGCCAGAACCGAGCCCGACCTGCTAGCCAGCAGGCGCTGAATTCCTGGGTGATATCTACAATAAACTAATGCCATCAGAAGGCCAATTCATTAACAAAAGATAACGTTTCTTTAAAAAAAAAATGGGCAGCAATAAGAAAAGTCATTTTGCATCTTTTTTCTTTTAAAACGATGAAGAAAACATCCCTTTCCAATCGCTTTGCCTGTCGCAACTATTTTCCTCAACAACGCTACAGGAACACGGGGAAGGCATGAACAACACACGTGGTCACTCAGGCTAATTCCAACGTAGGAGCTTTTACGATCCCTTGAGGCAAAGGCAGTGGGACAGGGAGATGTCAAGCTCATAGGGGAGGAATGCCACGTAGAAATGGGAAGGAGAGCGTAAAAAGTCAGTACATTCATAGCTCCGGTTTGTTGGAACATAAGTTATTTGTTTACTCCAGGCACTGTGATGGGCAGCAGCAGTCAGCGATACGCCAACGTACGCCTCAAGGACTCATTCACTAAATTCTGGTTTCACACCAATAATAGGATGTAGAGTTATTTTAATGTTGGTTTTGTTTTAATTGACCTGTTAAAACCATGGGGACCAAAGCCCTAAGAGCGACGGTGAACCAGTACCCCCTTCAAGCCCCAGCTGATTCACCGTGCTCCGCTGGCTGTTCAAGTGGTGGAGTGAGAACATCTCTCCGAGAGTTGAGAAGGTACCTGAAAGAGTAATCTACGCAGAAACGGGTGGAAGTGTTTGACATTAAGCCAAAGGCTTGGTTGCTGTAACTGCTATGTGTGGTTTTACCTAAAGGGGGAATCACCTAAAACAGTGAAATTAACTTTCTTACTTCTTGTCACAACCGTAACATTTTCCTAAAGGTTCTTTGGTGACTTTGGTGCAAGCTTTTATTTTTTTTTCTTTTTTCTTTTTTTTTTTTAAAGTTAAAACAGATCGACTAGTTTTAGTACCCAAACTAAAGTCCAGATTATCCTCTTGGTTCCCACCCCTGCCTCCCCAACTTTTCTCATTATGGTTAATGACCTTAACAGGTAATAGCATTCCGATCGAGCGTGGCCGTGCAGCGTGCAGGTGGGTCCAGACTAAAAGCAATAAACAGTTTGGTTGGAGATTACGTTTCTCAACAGATTAAAAAAAAAACCAAACATGTAATGGTTGCATGGAAAAATAGCTGGTCCACGTGCACACTAGGCCACCCTGTAAAAAAACTATTCAAATGATTATAAATATCTGATTAGACAGAGTAACACCTACTTAAAAACAATCTTAAAGGTGGGCAACACGTTACTGGAAGTACCTGGAGCTCAATCAAACTCCTGCTGGTTTCAGAGGGGAAGGAGCTGGTTGCCCAAAGGCTGGAGAAGCCCCTTACATTGTAAGTATTCATGTTTTAAGAAATGATAATGAATTTTCAAAATCTTTCATCAACCTCCTGAACAGGTAATTGTACACTTGTTCCCTCCAGGCAGAGAGTTTATATCGTGAGATGTAAAATTTATGTTATAGAGCAGGATGACACTGAGACCTGGCGGTGGGTGATCGGGAATTGAACTGCTCCATGAGGGCCCCAGCTCTGAGCGGGTGGGGAGGGGGTGATGGCAGGGCACGGATATTATCCCTTAACACCACCACCACCTGTAAAATCAACACGACAGAAAACCTGACGCGGCGTTAACCACGGCTTCCGAAACATGCTACGGGTAAGTATGAGAGATGCCTTCTTATACGAATCTAATGGTGCACCAAACCCCCCAAAGGTCTTTCTTGCAGCTGAAGGAGAAAAAAGCCTGGGTATTTTCCTTGCAGGGGTAACATCACGACCGCATTAACCTCGTTAATCGAGCCGGGAGCCTCGATCGTGGCGGTCCCTCCACCTTCGAATACCCTCCCCACAGCCGCCTGCTGGAACCCATAACACCCCTAATACAAAAATACCTTGTGAAATTTCAGACAAACGCATTAAACATAAAAAAATCACCAGCCTTGCATGAGCAGAACACATAGATGAGGAGTGGGTAATTATTCATTGCCATTCATTCAGAAGGCTTTAGCACTCAAGTAGAGCTTCGCTATCCTGGGACACTCGGGGTATTCGGTCAGCACAAAACTACGAAACGAATAACAGATCTTCAGCTCTTCACCAGCACGTTATCAAGGTCTGACCAGTCATCGAGGTTTTACCCACACAGACTATCGTTTCAAACGCAATAACCAGCAGATGCCAATTTTAAACCTTTCCCTCTCCTCATACACGTACCAGCAATTCACACGAAGTCGATTTTTGTCATAAACGCCCTACGGCTACGCTGCTCAGCCTTCTGACCAAGCACGGGCAGAATTCAGTCCCGGAAAACCCATCATAAGCAGAAACCGATACATTTCAGCATAAGGTTTGGGTTTTGTTTTTTTTTTTTATCACATTGAAGTGCAACACAAGCCTTATCTAGCCTATTTAAAGGTCAGAGTGCTGGATTTTTCTGTGCTGATACACGTACTTCCATAGTCTTCAACACTCGAAGCAGCTGACTCATAGAGACTCGGGAGGTCGGTACTTTCATAAGACATACGGAGATGTTTTGGGCGTAATTTCACGTGATAACCAGACTCCTAGAACATTACAGACTGGAGTTAGCAGGAACTACCGGAAAAAGACTTTACAAAAAAATGGGGAGACTTCAAATTACTACAGCTCAGTCCCTCTCACCAATTTCTGCTTGTTTTGTTTTGTTTATTTTGCCAGACAGCCAGTCCAATGCACTCTATTCGAGACCCTCTTGCTCTTCACCACTGTCCCCTCTGGCATCCATTCTTTTTTCTTTATGGCTGTTGTAAATTCTCCTCATCTCTTCTTCGTACTTGATAAAATTTTCCCCAAACCGTGTCCACGCTTTGTACGGAACCGTGATGGTGTTACGGTAGGGCGGCCTCACCTCACTTACCTTGAGGAAAATGCCATACCTGTTGGATCCCGCGTCGAAGTAGAAGCGCTTGTTGTCCACTCGGAAGGAGGTGCCCTCGGGGAGCTCCGGCGGCTCATCACCTCCCCCCCGCCGATCCTCTATATCCCCCTCGCCGTACTCTTCGATCAGCTGGACCAAAGCATCCCTGAACTCAATCATCCCTTGCGCTGGAAGGACGATCGTCTGCTCCTGTCCCAAGCTGTGGCCAAAATACCCCATCATGCCAGGTCCCCTACTCATGGTTTGTCTAATCCGCAAGAAGCGGCCCCGCTGGTTCTCCTTCAGGTCCAGGTAATACTTCCTGTTGTCCCTCTCGATGTACTCCGTTTTGAGGACGCTGTGAGGGTGCTCTTCGGAGCCGACAGACACCGGAGGCGACGGTGGCGGGTGCTGCTGTCGCCTCCGGGGATGCTGCTCTTTGCCATTGCTGTGCTCGTGCCGGTGACCTTTCAGGCCCAGGTGGGCGTAGTGCTCGATGAAGTCCCCCAAGCAGTCCTTCAGCTCGGCGGCCACGGACAAGGAGAGGGTCAGCTTGCTTTTCCTGATGTTGTCCTGCCTGCCTCTTCCTATCCAGACCTCGGCGATCTTCAGGAAGCGGCCTCGGGAGCTCTGTTTCACATCCAGATAAAATCGCTTTTTCTGGATGTCCACCCTCTTGGAGGCCAGCTCCTGGATCTCCATGCAGCTCCCCTGGGAGGAGGCCGGGTAATGGTACTGCTGCTGGGACTGGGAATAAATGCTCCTGTGCAGGCCAGAGCCTCCCAGGTTCCTTCCTCCTCCTCCTCTCCCTCTTTCCATCTTTACCAATCAGCTGGAAATAATACATAACAGAGACACAGATGACAACATCAGCATCAGGGGCCTGCTCGGCTTCTCGGCAGTGTCTCTGTTTGGCGCTGCTTTCCCTACAAAGCCGCCTGCATCCCTCCCCGCTGCCACGGCACGCAGCATCGCAGCAAAAGGAGCCCGGGTGCTCTTCCCCTCCCCTGCTCTGGCTCCCGCCAGCCGCCCGACTTGCCATCTGTGCCCGCCCAGGCAGCCCTCCCTGCCCTGCAGACCTCCCCGTGCCCCCCGGCCCGAGCATGGCAGCCTGCCCCCCGGCCCCCCAGCCCCATCCCTCTGGCACTTACAGACCCCTCCAGCTGCCCCAGCGTCTGCTCCCCTGCAGGGAGTGGGTTGGGGTGCCCCCACGCTGCTGCATTTCCCCCCCATCACCCACCTCTGCCCTTCCCCCCCAGGGCACTGGGGTCCTCCCCACCACTGCCCCCCTTCCTCCGCTACCCCCAGAGCTGCAATCTCTGCACCCAGGGCCCTCCCAGCACTGCTCCCCTGCCCCCCCAGTGCACCCAGAGCCCCAATACTGCCCCCCCAGTGCCCTCATTGCTGCATCTCCTGCCCCAGGGCCTCCAGAGCTTCACCTTCTTTCCCCTCAGTGCCCCCAGTACTGCCCCCCGACTGCCCCTAGTAGTGCCCTCCTGCCCCCTCGCCCCAGTACTGCCCCTCCAGTGCCCCCAGCACTCTTCCCCAGTGCTCCCAGCACCCCATCACGGCTCCCCAGTGCCCCCATCAGCGCATCTCCCGCCCCAGTGCCCCCAGCGCTTCACCTCCTGCCCTCCCAGTGCCCCATCAGTGCCCCCCCTGTGCCCCCCATCGCTGCATCTCGGGCCCCAAACCCCCCAGAGCTTCACCTCCTTCCCCCCCAGTGCCACCAGCACCGCCCCATTGCCCCCCAGCACTGCCCCACTGCCCCTCCGGTGCCCCAATACTGACCCCCAGTGCTCCCAGTACTGCCCCCCAGTGCTCCCAGTGCCCCAGTATTGCACCCCCAGCGCCCCCCAGCACCGCATCTCCCGCCCCATCGCTGCCCCCCCACTACCCCCCCTGCCCCGCCGCTCCCCCCAGCACTGCCCCCCGCCCGGTCACTCACCCCACAGCGCCCATCGCCGCTGTTGCCCTTCAGCCGCCGCCGCCGCCGCCACCGCCCGCAGCCGGCGGCCCCGCCGCCCCCCCCCCGCCGCGCAAAGCCACGGGCTGGCGCACCCCCGCCGCCCGCTCCGCCCCGCCCCGCCCCGCCGGCCCGGCCCGGCCCCGCCCGGCCGAGGAGGGCAGCAGCGGCGGCGGCGGCGGCGGCGGTGGCGGCGGCAGCGCGGTGGGCGCCGCGGGCTCGCCGGAGGGAGCGCGGCCCGCCCGGCCCCGGGACTACACTACCCACAATGCCCCGCGGCCGCCGGCCCGCCGCCCCCACGGCGCATGCGCGTCACCTCGGGTAACCTCCCGCCGCCGCTGCCCGGGGAGACGGCCGGCCTGCGGGGGGCGGGGGGGCGGAGCCGGCTGCCTCCGTGACGTATAAACCGCGCGACGCGCCGTGACGTTAAATGCGTGAGCCGCCGGGGGCGTGGGAGCTGGCGCTCGGTGAGTGGCGGCGCTGGGCCTGCACCGGGAGGGGAGTCCGTGACGGGGGGTGAGGTTTATTCTGTGCGGCCCGGGAGGAGGCCGGAGCGACGGCGGGGGATGGAGTGGGCCGCCTCCGAGGCCGCTGACGGTCCTGGCCTGCTGCGGGTGCCACCGGGACGCTGACCCTGGGGGCCGGGAGGCGGGGGTGAAGGCGCGGTGGCCTCTCGGGGTGAAGCTGCCCGCCCCTGAGGGGCTCCTGCTGCGCGGGGGGGCCTGGGCTGCTCGCAGCGTGCCCGCCCGGGGCGGAGGGACCGTGAGGCGGCGGTTTGGCCCTTGTATGAAGACTCCGCTGTGCCGAGGGGTCCCGGGCGAGCTTGGGGCAGGTTACGCCGTCCTTGGTCGGCAGCCGCCCGTGCGGCGCTTAGCGCTCGGTTCAGGTTCTTGGCTTAGCGCTGGGAAGGAAGAAATTCTTCCTTCCGTCCTTCTAGGGCGAGGGAGGGGATTCTGCCCCTCTGCTCTCGTGAGACCCCCCCTGCAGTGCTGCGTCCAGCTCTGGGGCCCCCAACATCAGAAGGACATGGAGCTGTTGGAGCGAGTCCAGAGGAGGCCACGGAGATGCTCAGAGGGCTGGAGCACCTCTGCTGTGGAGACAGGCTGAGAGAGCTGGGGCTGTTCGGCCTGGAGAAGAGGAGGCTCCAGGGAGACCTTCTAGCACCTTCCAGTACCTGAAGGGGCTACAGGAAAGCTGGAGAGGGGCTTTTTACAAGGGCAAGTAGTGACAGGACAAGGGAGAACAGTTTTGAACTGAAAGAGGGGAGATTTAGGTTAGATCTTAGGAAGAAATTGTTTCCTGTGAGGGTGGTGAGGCACTGGCCCAGGTTGCCCAGAGAAGCTGTGGCTGCCCCCTCCCTGGAGGTGTTCAAGGCCAGGTTGGATGGGGCTTGGAGCAACCTGGTCTGGTGGAAGGTGTCCCTGCCTGTGGCAGGGGGTTGGAACTAGATGGTCTTTAAGGTCCCCTCCAACCCAAACCATTCTATGATTCTAAGGTGGGTGATGCCACGGTGAGCAGTGCTTGCTCCTGTGGTGATGTTACCAACAGAGCTCTTGAACTCGTAGGGGTTTTTTTTGAAAATGTGTTGCTAAAGTTGTAGGGTAGCAGCTGGTGATGTGGGTGCTGCAGGGCGTCCTTTCGTTGTTGGGTTTCTAGACTCTCTGCTGCTCACTCTCATTTCCAGCAACTGTGGTTCCCAGGAAAAGAAAGGCTCTAAGGCATCTTTCTAGTGACTGTTTTGTGGCTGGTTTAGTATTAAAATACTTTTCGAAGTTGTCTTTGAGGTGGTAGTTGGTTATACCACTGCAGGTAACGGAGGGAAAAATTCTGCCTAACCTAGACAATCAATTAAAAAATTAAAAGGTGTTTTGGAGTGCTGAAGAGCTGAGACAGCATGTTTTGCCTAGGATTTGTACCTTCATGTTGGTCAGGAAGTGCAGCTGGAAAGTATGTTCTTACTAAGATGGTAGTGGCCTAATTTAATTGTTAAAGTGTATTGAGCACCTGGGGACTAGTGGGGAGAAGCAGGATGAGAAATTTCTTCTCCATGAACTGCTTTGCTCCATCTCCAGGAGGACTTCTACATCATGCTAGCAGCAGTCCAGGGAGAAGCTGGAACAGCTCTGATCAGTCATTCTTTGAGGGAATTGGAGCAGGATTTCCTCGTTGTGAGCAAAGAAAAACCCAGTTGTCAGGGCTGAAAATCTCCTGCTGCTTTGGACAGCATGTCTTCCTAACTTAAATCTCTTCTCCCAGGGGATGTGCCCTGCTTTCTGATGCCCTGAGAATAGGCTGCCTCTGCTTGGTGAGCTTGTTTTGTTTGAGTCTGGGGCTGGCAAATTCATAAGTTACCCCAGCTGTCATCCAGTCTACCCCAGAGAGCTTGGCAGCATGTGCCTTGTTTGGCTGTAGTTTGCCCTAGAAATTCTGCCTGGTTTTTTCTTATCTTGGTTGTGGGCTTGCAGCTGTGAGGTCCTGGGTGGGGAATTCAGGCCTTGTGGCAATGTTTGTGTGAGTTTGATAGATCTTGGTTTGAATTTGGGGTTTTCTGGCTTCATTTGTGAGCAAGTGCAGCTGACTGCTTTTAAGCTAAATGGCTGGTTCCTATGCTGTTATCTAAAACCCCAGATAACTAATTATCTGTCTAATGACAGCTGTGCTGACCAGAGATGGCAGTAGGTTTACTCCTCTGAACAGAGTTGCTGATCTCTATAAAACTAGACTGAATTTTCTTTCCCAGAAGAGATTTTACTGTGTTTTTTCTTGTTTTTCTTACTGACATGTGAACAAGACTATAATGCCTAAAGCTATGTCAATGTCCGTTCTCCTACACAAAGCACTTTAAGTTCAAGGTAGTGATCTTCCATAACCTTGTTCTGGCCTGATGACAGTAACAGCTCATTTCTGTACAAACTATTGACTGTTCTATTTTTTTGTTCTTTTTTTAATGTAAAAGTAACAGAAATGTGGAAAAAATGAATAAAACAGATTTGCTACCTACTAGTCTGCAGAATAAATATCCAAAGTGGATGCTTACACAAAACCAAGAGGGAGTTTCAGGTGATAAAAAGGTATGTTATCACATGGGGGAAATGTAGTTGGTTGCAGGCTGCATAATAAAACAACATTGGACCGTGTGCTTTTAGTTGGACTTGTGCCTCTGATAATTGTCAATGTTTACATATGAATGTTACATATTAACTGTAATTAAATTTAGGTACTCTTGTGTTCTTCCTGGTTGAGTTAGCTTGTTAAAATATCTTCTTTTTTTTAAATTAAAATATCATGTATTGACCAAAGGCTGTTGCTGTTAGCTCTGTAGCAATTTCTTCCTGACAATCTTGAATTTTGGTGACAAAAGCACCAAAGTATAAAGGAGCTTTTGGTGCATGGCCCACCTGGTGTTGTGGGCTCTACACCAGCAAGGCCTGGGGATTTTAATCTGTGTAATTGGAGAGTTCAGGTTGTAGCCTGACAGGGGAGTTTCTTCTGGTAAGGCCCTCATGCTTCCTTCACTTGCATGTGTTCAGTATTTCAGAAGGTTTTGCTGCTCAGAGGTATCAGAAGAATTAATTGGTCATCAAGATTCTGTCAGTTTCTAGTGTTCCAAGAATGTATATGTGTCCTTGGATGTTTTTTTTTCCCCACACATGAGTGGTTTCAGTATAAAATTTCCCCCTAGAAGGGACCTTCCCCTGTAACATCTGAAACTGCTTTAACAATTAGAAAACTAATTAATGAGAGGAAAGCAGAAGATTCAGTTCAGCAGTTCTTCTATAAAGTGGGAGTGAAGAATTAATAACATGGATATTAAAAAATGCCAGTTAAAACCAATGTGACTTTCATTTGCTGTGGTGCAGCCTGTGTACTGTGTCACCCTGCCTCCACGAGCTCTTGGAGGAAGGGTTTTGATTAAACTTTCACCCTTCATTAACTGGAGGAAATGTTTGTTGTGCAAGCATAAAATCAGTATCATTCTTTGTTGGTCCAGAACCTCCCCCTTCCAGGCAATTTATTGTTTCTGAAACTGTATTAAAACCTGGTTTTGTGTGTTGTGGCCTATTTTGATTGACAAGATTATATTCTTCAGGTGTTATTGTGTGATACTTAACCATATTTGCTATTACTGGTGTTGTAGCTAATTTGCATATTTTTAACCAGCCTGAAGGTTTTTAGGGCAGGTGAATGTTATCAGCAATTTTACAGTTCAAGTAAGTTTATCAGTCAATAACTTTTAGTAAATATGCTTCTGAAAGAGGTAAAAAAAATGCCAACTGCACCTTACCTTGTGTGCTTAAAGCTTCCATTTGTAAACCAGTATTAATCAGTTGATGGAGGATATCAGTCCTTCTAAATATTGCACATGGTTTTAAATCCATGGAGTTTACTTAGACCTTGGAAGTTCCTCACACACTGCAGCTGGCAGGGTTAAGTGAAGTGGGCTGGCTGAAATGGTGGATGAGGGAAATGGGGCAACTGAGCTATTGCATACAGTGGTACCAAAATAGAGATGTGTCAGAAGACTTCAGCCTGACCAGATTTGAATGACTTCAGCAATGACCTTAACAAATTATTGTCCTTTTTTCTTATATTCTTCCTCAAATTTGAGGTGTGGAAGTGCTACAGCATTTGAAGTAGCATTGAGGGGGTTTTGACACTTAAAAATGGATGTTTTCCCTAACCTTCTTGGAAAGCAATTGAACCTCTTTGGTGGGAAGAATCCAAATAAACTAAATTGAGGTGAAAATTCAGCCTGCAAGACTTCAGTCCAAGCACTTGGAGTTAAGGAAATGGGGGCATGTTTTAATAAAGGTGCCAGCCTTGCTGGGATACATCACTAAAGCAGCACGCAGTGGTTGCAGTGCTGGCGCATCTCTGTGGCAGGGTTAGGTGTGGCCAGTGACCAAGCCTCTTCCAAATGTTGTTCCACAGAAGTCTACCCTTCAGAGGAGTGTTTTGGAAGATGGGCTGCCCTTCCTAGAGTTCTGTGGCTCTGTGGTTTACAGCTACGAAGCCAACGACTGTTCCCTTCTCTCGGAAGATATCAGGTAATAGCTCTTAGTCTGTGTTTTTTTTCCTTTAAGTGCTTTTTCCTTTCTGTGATGGACTTGGCTCCTTGTCTCCTGGCTGATTGTGATTTCAGTGTGTCCAGAGGTCAGCAGTTCAGCCAGAGAAAACATCTGGTTGTGTTGACTGTCTTATGTGTGGCAAATGTGTCTTGCTGGTTGCAAGCACAAACTGAACCTATTTCTCATGGTGGCAAACTGTCCCTATGAGAGTGATCCCTGGTTAGTCTACAGTGACTGTTGGTTTCAAAATATCTTTTTCTGTTGTACTATGCAGTTGATAGTTTCCTATTTGGTCCTTTTATGGGAGCTGCCATTGCTGAACCTTGCAGTCCCTTTAAGCAGAAGCACTAAAGGCTCTAATACAGATTCTTTGCCTTTTGCAGTATGGATAATTCCATGAACTTCAGTGATGGGGAAGTATGAGCTATAAGAAATCAAGCATATGTGTTAAATCATAACTGGGGACTGTATGTTTGAAGAAAAGGTAGTAAATTCATGATGCAAATAGATTATTTTTCCCCCGTTTTTTGCATAGCACAGCTCATTACTGGGGAAAATTCTGTACAAAACTTTCAGTGCAGTGGGATAAATAAAGAGCAAGCTTTCAAGGGAATATCAACTATTCCATCACTTTTTTTGTATCTGGCTGTTTTCTGAGGCTTGCTATACCACTGGTTGCATGCAGTAAGATCTGCTAAGGTTTGGAGGGTTTCTTGCAGTTTTTGGGACCAGCAGGAATTTCACCTCCTTATGGTCTTGATATTAAAATGGTTTCTGTGTCCTGTACATATGAAAGGAAAGATGTGCTGGCTGTGATTTTTCTTAATTATTCTTTATGCAAGATGACCTCAGGCTGATATTTTAAATACTGGTAGAAGAACAGTTAACTGTGAAGAACATGCCTTTCTTTTCAGGCAGAGTTTATCAGATGGTGCTGCTGTTGGGTTTGATATTGAATGGCCACCATCGTACACCAAAGGAAAAATGGCCAAAATAGCTGTCATCCAGGTGTGTGTAACAGAGGAGAAGTGTTACTTGTTTCACATCTCTTCAATGTCAGGTACTGTACTTCCTCTCTTTTCACTAATTAAGGCATGAGTTATCCTGTTTCTTGTGATTAGGTTTGGACTTGAGCTATAGCTGATATTTCACACCATGTTGGATAGTAAAAATCCATCCTTCTCCCCTTTCCCACCTATAATAAAGGGATTTATTTTTTGAGTATTGCATATGCATTTCAAGGGGGTCTTACCCTGTGTGCTGGCATACAGTGTTTTAGGTTCTGAACAGGGCAAAACAATCTTACTTGAGGATTATTTTTTTTTCCCTGGGAAAAAATATTTTAATTCAGTTTTAAAAAATTTAATTCCCTGCTCATATAATAAGCTTTCTGTTTAGTGCCAAAATAAACAACGAACCTAAACTTAACAGGCTGTGTTTCTTTAATTTGGCTTCAATAACAAAAACCCTCAAAAATGATAGCTGTCATGCTGTTTCTTCCTAATACCTGCATCTTATGACATTGGTTTTCAGAAAGAATACTGGGTACCTGGTGTGATGCAGCTGTGGGGAGAGAAGGGAGTGTGCTCAACAGAGTCTGATTTCATTATGGATGTGAATAAAAGCTTCCAAATTGGGAAAATAGGAATGAGGGAAGGAGGCTGCAATTTTATAACCTTTGGTTTGAATGTTAGATTGAAACTATGCTTGTGAGATGTCTCTGATTTCCCTGGGGTGCGCATGCTGAGGTATAATAGCGATAATTTTCATGTTGGTGTTCAATCCTTTGTCATTTGTAGCAAATGGGGTGGAACATTTAATTGCTGGAGGCTATTCAATCTGGGAGGCAGAAAGGTACAACTGCAGAAAAGAAAGATTTGAGAAATGGAAGCTAAGGGAAGAAGAGTCATAAAGAACTGAAATGCTTTTAATTCTAAGAGTGAAAATGCTTGTGTGTTGACGCTGAGTACGGTTGCACGTGGGCTACTGTGTGTTACAGCAGAAGATGGTGTTTCCTCCTGAATAATTTTTTATAACTTGTATTTTTGCCAATGAGATGCACTTTGAACTGAGTGAGAATGTTAACCTTTTTGCAGGAACCACAGCCAATTTGTTCTTATTATGCAGAATACATTTCATCTACAGAAATGTAGGTGTTGGCAGAACTAGCCAGCTGGGTAAGACTTACCATTTTTTGTTGCAAAAAAAATAAAGCTTCCTTCTGCAGGAGGAAGAGAGTGGAGAGTTCTTGGACTGTGTATAGAGGACAATATTTACATATATTTATCAGGAAGATTCTTGATAATTGTCCATTTCTTATTTTTTCCTTACAGAAAATGTTTCTCAGGTTATAGCCTCTGTATAGTCTTGAACCTTGACCTTTTTAGCTCATACAGTTACTTTTTCTAGAAATGAGGTGGTGGAAATGGAGCACAAGTCCTCTACTGGGAAGTTCCTATCCTTGAAGATTTTAATGATAGTATTCTTAGGTGAAAATCCCTTGTTCACTAAGTCAGCTGTATATGTTGCAGGCTTTTATTCAGCTCGACTGTATTTATCTCCTCTACAGAGGATTTTCCATATTGTGTTATGGCTGAGGTGCTTTGGCAATGCTGTGCTTTGTCTGCACCTTACAGCACCAGACTACTACAGGTTTGTGGGTTTTTTTTAACAGTAATTTTCTAATGCTTTGAATTGCACCTGCAACTTCACAGTCCACAACACATCGTGGCTATAGTTGCAAAACTGTCTGTACAGTGTGTCAGTGGTAGCCATGAAAATGTGGAGATAGCTGCGTAAAAAATAAAATCAGTGATGCAAAGTGATAGGTGAAAGATATAAAGATGTATTACAGGAGTGAAAAGGTGAAATTTGAAATCAGAACCAAGCCAGATATTAAGTACTAAGCATTTGCACAATATGATGTGTTTGCAGGTACTAGAATTACACTTGAGACTAATTCAGGGTATCCAGCTGTGGGTTCCTGAAGGTATGTATGTAAGATGCTCTGAATTTTAGATGGAAACTAACAGAGGAGAAAAAGGCTGCTTTCCTTGAAGTATGAAGTGTCTGTGGCTGATTCCCTTTTGTAGAAAACCAGATATGAAAGCTGCATGCTTTTATTCAGTCCTGTAAACGTGAAGACACCCTTTGATCCAGGATTGCTGTGCCATCAGTTTGGGATAAATCAAAATAAATACTTAGCATCTGTGTACCTCCTTGAACATTTTTTTCTTGCTTACAAGACTGTCTTGTCTGGGCTTGGCAGAGGATCTGGTTGGTGAATTCTGTTTTTCAAATGCTGGACCAGCCCAGTGTTAGCACTGAGAATGCTTCCACAGAACCTATTTTCCTGGTGATTCCCCATGCTTATGGTTTAAACCATATCCAGGGAATGTGAAATGGCAAAAACTGGGAAGGAATAATGTGGAAAATAGTAAATAATATTGCATTTGGTTTCATGAGTGTCCAGTTCTGAAGATAAAAATATCTTTTCCAGTTAGAGGTTGCATTTTTATGTGATTTAAAGATCAGTAAGACAAATGAGATTGTTTAATTTCTTGACTTGATTTGTTTTCAGATGCAGAATTAATTTGCGTATTTCAAATATTTCATCCCTGCTTGTCTGCAGATGGTACATTACAACCAATTGGTGTTTCCAGTCATTCCGGAGTACAAACAGTCCCATTAACAGAGTGACTTTGGGGTATTTTCCTCTCAAAGCACAGGTTTCTGCGGATGGCCTTTGTGCTAGGATTTTGTAATTTCCTTTAGACTTTCTGGCATCTTCCAGTATTTAGTTTCTCATGTTTGGGCTTAATCTATTTTAGGTTTTCCCAAGGGACTCAAAAGACTGCTCGAAGATGAAACAATTAAAAAGGTTGGCGTAGGAATTGAGGGAGATCAATGGAAGCTGATGAGTGACTTTGAAATCAAACTGAAGAGCTTTGTGGAGCTGGCTGACGTTGCTAATGAGAAAGTAAAACTTAAAACCTTTTTGTGGTGGGAGGGAATCTTGTTACTGTGCTATACAAAAGGAGGTTTCCTTGTCTTCATAGGAGTTCGATTCTGATAGCAAATTTATTCTGTAGAATAAAGCAGAGATGTATTGTAAGTTTAAAAAAAGTTTAGAAAGAGCTCTGCAGACTGAGAGTTAAGTGCTGTCTTTCAGTGAGCCAGTTCTTGATGAACATTTGTCGCCTTTCAGGTCTGTTCATGTTCTGCATTTACAAGGTATGGCTTTAATTGAGCTGCAGATGGATTTTCTTCACTACTTAGTGATGGAAATTGCCAGATGGTGTCAAGTCGGGGTTCTACTGGCAATGCTGTACTTGTCCCAGCAACGCTGAACCTTTAAAATAAGACACAAGAAATGCTGCAGAGGCAGTGAAGGACTGAATGAAAGGAGGCAGCCCTCCTGCCATGGCTTGCTTGGTGCTCTGAGGAGGCATCCAGGTCCTCCTTGAAGTCCTCCATGTGGTGGTGTTTGCCACATGATCTGGAGCCATAGAAATATCTTTGTTTCTGTGACTCTGAAGCTGGTGTCACCTCTGCTCTCATGTGGGTGCGGTTTCCAGTGCCTGATGACCCATTGTTTAGGAGCAGTGTTGCATTTGGAGCACCCAGAGTTTCAGTTTAGTTGCATTTTGGTTAGTTATCTTTTGATGATCCCCTTAAGACGTCCTGTCTTCTTAGGGAAGAGAGCAGAAGGTTCATTACCTTCCAAATCTTCCTGCCACTGTTATTTCTAGCGTGTTTCTTAAAGCTTTTCTGTTGTTTTGTATATGCAAGGCTTTTCCTTACCTGTATTCACTCTCTCCATGCACTTCTCTTTCCATCTCTGGGGTTTTTTGTCTCGTAGGATAATAGCCACAATTGTAGTTTCCTGGTGGAGGGCAGATTTATGCCCATAAATAATACTACTTACACCTTTCTCTGTTCTGTGCTTTATGTACCCTGTGTAATTAAATCAGTGGGGGAGAGGGAGTGTGATGTATCATCAGCATTTGGGGCAGTGCTCTCCATGTGAGCCACCTTGAAGCTTTGGTTCCTAGTGAGTTGGAAGTTGTACAAAATAAACTGCTTTAATCAAGTGATAGAAAGGGGTTGTTTCTTCTCAGACTTGGAGTTTCCTCAGTTTACCCCTTCTGGCTTTTTTTATCCCAATATCCAACTTCAGCAGAATGTTATGAAGATGAGCAATGTGATCTCTGATAGCAGCTTTAAAGTCTTATGCTAAAGAGAAAGCAAACCAAAAATAAACTTGAAAGTGAAGCTTGAGAGAACAAAGAATAGGGTTATATATAATGGCACTAGGCAAGTGGGAGGGTTGGGGGAACCTAAAATGAGCAGTTGGTAGGTTTTTTGATACCAGATTTAAGGGGATGAGCTGATAATGCTGCGTTGCTGCTGTTAGGCTCAACAGTTCTGTGTGTTACACAAGCACTCACGAGTCCTGGATCGTTGGGGTCTGAAGGAAAGTTCCCCAAACTGGCTATGAAGACAATAGCATGTAGCAACTTTGACAAGTATGATTGCAAAAGCAATTGAAAACAGCAGTGTGGTGGGGTGACTTCTGGAGACTGCCCAGGAACTGCTTCCCAGCACACTGAATAGTGGTTAGTGTGGTCTGTAACTGTGCTCTTTAGCTTGTGCTTGGTTTCAGACTTGCTAAAGATGGGTGACAAAACGCTTTAAGGCAGACTTTAATATTCCTGTGTTTCTATTAAATAAATTCCTCATGTTTGATACGGAGTTTCTCTAGTTAGGAAGGCAAATAGAAAAATCCAGGAGGAGAGAGAGGTTGCTGTTTGTCTATGGCTTTTATTTTATCAACCTGCAGACTACATTGTACAGATATTTCCTATTTTTGATAGTGTGACAATACCACCCCACATTGTGTGGACTCATCTGGCCCTAATGCCATTTTTCCAGCTTGACTATGTAGGTATGTCCTCTAACAATGCAGTTTCGGGGCAGGGAAGTACAGCTTTCAAATGGCCCAACTACCTTTTAATATGATGAGAGCAGAACTAGGCCTGGAGAACAGTCACTGCTTTGAGAAATTAGTTGGTTCTGACTAACCCAGAGCTCTTTGCTTCTAATGAGGGATGAAGTACACTTTGGTGCTTCTAGGAATACATTTGCCAGGTCCAATTGCTTTCCCCTTTAAACAAGTCCTCTGTCTCTTTCTTTCCCCAGCTGAAGTGTAAGGAGATATGGAGTCTAAATGGTCTGGTAAAACACCTTTTTGGCAAGCAGCTTTTGAAGGATAAGGCTGTCCGCTGTAGTAACTGGGAAGAGTTTCCACTCAACGAGGAGCAAAAACTGTATGCAGCCACAGATGCCTATGTACGTACAAGATAAGATCACCATTCCACCTGTGTCAGTAAATTCCTTCTCTAATGTGCTGTTAGCTGCTGGGTTTAATGCCTTTCTGCTACAGAACACAATGGATGTAGGAAGACTGTGAGGTCCACTGTAGATATGGGATGCTTAAAGGTGGAAATGCCACCAAGTAGGTTGCTGTCCAATTCCTTGTCCATCTTGAGTTTTTAAACCTCAATGTTCATCCAGAGCTTCATAGTATCTTCTCTGCTGAATATGATACTGCTTGTACCTGACTTGGTAACCTGTCTTGTTGCTGAGATCCCTTGAAGAGGATATTGTGGTGAACATTTCATGTAGAAAATTGAATGTGATGAAGAAAGAAACCCCATTCCATAGCAGCCTTGAGCCTACCATGAGGTCCTTACCTCTTAATTTTGATGGTGTTGCAAGATTTGCCTTTTTATTGAAGTCTATTCATGAAGCAAAGGTCCTGGAAGTTCTGCTGTGCTCTGAACCTGGATGCTGCCTGCTTCCTGGGAGAAAACTCTTCTTTGTGGCAGCAAAATAAGATCCCCTCAGGCTTTTATTTCTGTGATATGAGGTTAAATAGAGGAAGGGAAATGGGACTATGGTCTGTGTTTTCTTTTCTGGCTCAGGAAACACTGCATATTTTCTAGTTTAGCTAAATGTTAAACTGTGGAGGGTTTAGCACCTGTTAAGACCCAAACCAGTAAGGAAAGGAGCTTTATTACTGGTGCCTGGTGCAGCTGCTGTAGCCAGCTTTTTCCAGGCAATGCCTCTTTCTTGCTATGCTCTGTTCACCTGGCCTGCCTTTGGGAGCCTCACAGGAGAACATGAGGGAGTAACTTGTTTCTTTCTCTTTCTTCTTTAAGATGCTTTGGTTAACATGTGTAGCCTAATTAGCACATTCCTGGCTTTAGGCTGTATTTGCTTGTTAGAACTTATTATTCATATCAAGGGAAATATTAAGCACACAGAATCTATCTTAGTAGCTTCATAGGTATTCCCTTGGAGCACTATATAAAATCTGAATGAGGTGGAGCAGATGGTGAGACCAGGAGCAGAGCACTTGGAGCTCTTTATTTGCAGGTAACTTTATGAAATAACCATGCTGGGATCTATGTAAGAGTGTCCACTACAGTGTGGACCCCAAGTCAGGACTTTGCCTTCTGTGAAGCATTCTGTAAAACATAACCTGGTTGTGATGAGCAGTGCAATAAGGCAGAGCATTGACTGTTGCATGGCATGGGCCAACAACTTGGCATTCCATGTTCACAGTGGGTTCATGCCATGGTTTGCTGAATTCTTGTGTTTTTTTGTTTAGTCTAAGATGATGTTTCTCTGCAGAGTACTGAGTAATAATTTTATTTCTGTTCTTTTGCAGGCTGGCTACATCATTTATCAAAAACTGAAAAATATGAGTAACAGTGACCAGAAATTCTTTTGTGTAAGAAGAGGTAAATTATACATTCAAGCATAAGGAATTTATTCAATGTACAATTGAATATTCTATTTCCCAACAGGTTTTTTCATAGTATCTTGGTGTCAGGATTGTCTGGCTTCTTGGTGATTAGAGATGTCTTCCAGAGAGAGCAGTCTGTAAAGGCTCTTGGATGACCTGGGTTACTACCCTGTGTAACTATTTTCCATAGTGCTGTAGGAGTGCAGTCTTGGCATGTTGTTTGTTTCTGCTGTATACAGACATGGTAAGAATTCCTGCTGTTCCAGATTGTTTATGGAGACACTTCAGTGAGTTAATTTCAATTCTGCTGATGCAGGGACAAAAATGTAGTTTAAGAAGAAATAAGAGCACAAAAAAATACATGTTATGAAATAATGCTTTTCTTGAGGCATATGAATAGGTCCCAAACTTTCTATAGCAGCTTAGCATTATCTGCTTAATTAGAAAAGTGATTCTAAAAATCTTAGTTTTTGTTCAGTTCTGAGCTTCATAAGGGAAGTTAGGTATTGCATGTAGCTTAGGGTTGAAAAAGAGGCGGGGGAAGTTTGTTTCCTTTTTGTACTGGCTGAATTTTACTTTTCTATCAAAACCAGAAGTGGCAGTACTGTCCCCTTAATATGAGCTGCAATTTTTTTGCTTTGGTTAGTCAGCATGTCTGTTAACAGCTCTTTCTGGAAGCTGGAGGGTATACTGGGCAAGGTTCACCTTGCAGTGGTCCTATCTGTATCCTTTTTCACTGAGCATGTGTAATGGGCCATGGGAAGAGATGCAATGCTGAACTACATTGGAGCTTGGCCTAATTCTGTGTACTTGATATTTAAGCACTGGAAAAGGCTGTCTTAGCTGTATATCTTGTGGAAATGCAGTTACTTGAATGGTACTTATTTGTGTATAGGTGTTGGACCTCAATTATTGTGAAATAACTCTGGTGCTTCTTACAGATGACATGTCAGAGGGTGTGAAGGAGCGCTTGACTTCACTAGCTGAAGGGATAACAGACCTGGCTTCTCGCATCCCTGACTCTTCTGGACAACTTGCAAATTTGCAGAGGTTAGGTTTTTGCCAGCCTGTCTCTACTTTACCTCTAAGATCAGTGTTTTGTTCTTAATCCCTGAGGTCCTATGCAGCAAAATACATGTGTTAACAGCCATCTCTGTTATCAATGTGTTCTTTTCCAAGAAAAGAAAGCACAGTACAAGTGATGGGAAAAATATTGTCTTTATGTGTAGGTACATAGGTTTTCACTGGTCTAATTGGGGGCAACACCACAAACTGTTTTTGGAAAGCCTTTATAGGTTTTCATCAGGTTAAAGAAATTTAATTTCCTTCTTACAGAAGTGGAATGCCAATTGCATATGAGCAATGAGCCTTTATATGTGAGATTTTGGACAAACTATCTGGAGAAACAGACTACTTTAGGATCCTCAGTTCTGCTTGTGGCTAAGATGTATGTAGTAACTGCCTTTATCACGTTAACTTTCTTGTTTTACCTTCTAGGGCTGCAGAAATAATAGCTGACATATCAGAGAATGTAAATGCCTTAAGAAGCATGCTGTTTGATTCAGGTTCCCCTTCTGTACTGAAGAGGAGCTGTGGCACAACTCCAACAAATCTTGAAACAGAGTCAGCAAATGTTGAAGCACAAAAAGTTGAAATGCCTGAATTTGCTGAACAACTTGAAGGTGACTTCAACATCTGCTCTGATGCTACGCTAGCTGGCCTCTGGGAGGGAGAGGGTAATGAAGAGGGAGGTGACGCTGTTATGGAAGATGGGGCTGCAGCAGCCAGCTCTAAGGACAAAGCAGACAGAGATGACTTCATGTCACTAGACATTACTGAGCAAGAACTTCAGATCTTGGAACGTCAGGCTGCAAAAGAACTGGTCAATGAAGCTGCGCCTGAGGTAATGAGAAAAGTCCTTGTTAATTATGGACACCTAGGGGAAGTGATCTCATCCTTAACTTCCCCCGAGACTTTAAAAAGTTCTATTTCTGAGGCAATATTAAGGTGGGCTGGAAGAGGGCACAGAGTCTGGAAAATATTTGTGGAGGTAGTCAAGTACTGAGCCACTCTTCAGTCATGTGGTTGGAAGGATTAGTACTGAATACAGAAGCTCTAGATAGTCTGATTAGTTTTCCTCTTTCAGTTGCTAATATGTTATCAAAGAATCTTTTGTGGTATGGGGACAAATCCTGCATGCAAGCATCGCCAACTTGATCATGAATAAAAAGCAAATCTTTTTAAGGGATCTGTAAATAGCAGTCTTTCTAGTGATTGCTGAATGTGGATTGATGCCTCTCTTTCTAGTGATTGCTGAATGTGGATTGATGCCTCTTAAATCAGATTATAATTCCCTTATGTTCCAAGTGTTTCACACATCTGGTGATGCTACTGTTTTTTGTCTCTTCCTACAGGGCCTTGTTATGTTTTAATATTTGCCTCAGATTTTTTTTTTAGCGGGCAGGCTTCAGATCTTAATGTTGAACTTAGTTATTTTTGGTAAGAAGTAAAAGCATACAGAGGAATGGTTTATAGTATGTGCAGAAGGTTGAAACGTTGTGGGTAAAATAGAAATAACTTTGCTGATATTTTTTTTCTTAGGAGGTGTGCTCCACAGACAACGAACAAAATATTTCTTCTGTCATTGAAAGTGATGAAGAACTGGAAATGGAGATGCTTAAAGTGAGTGCCTCAGGGGTTTGGTTTTTAATTTTTTTGTAATGATGATGTTCTTGGCTCACAGTGGAGTGTGTTGAGGGGATGTGAAGCAAAATGGTCTTGCTTACAGAAGATGAATGAATGTGTGGATACCTCAAGAATTCAGTTTATTAGTGTTAGACTTCAATATCGCTTGCATCCTACTGCATCTGTGCTATACCAGCTTGGACTTGATCTACCCTTGTACTGCATTTGTGTAGATAATCATTCATAAACTGATCTGCTCCAGGTGTCATGCATTCCAATCCTTCCCCAAGGGGCTGAGCTGACAGGGCAGTTTGTGTGCTGCAGGTGCTGCTAACCTGGACTGTAGGTCAAATTGCTTTGTAGCTGTGTTTTGCAGGCCCATCTTAGTGTTCTTACTGGTATAACTTATTACCTGAAATGAAGATTTGGATGTTGAGTCTTATTTTTCTTTACCCTGGCTTTTTTTCTTGATCCCCCAGAGTGCTGAACACTTCCACCAGAGCAGTCACAAGTGTTTGTGTGCTTGCACACATGTGAAGGTTAAGTGTGTTGCTTACAGCTAAGTAGGAAGCAAGAAACAAAGGTCTGGGGGGAAAAAAGTTGAATTTACTTCTAGGGAATGGCCAGGTCTCTTCTGGATGGTTCTCAGTGCTGCATGCTAATCTTGTATAAATGCAATTTTGAAGAAAAAAAAACAAAAACAAAACCAAAACAAACCATAAACCACAAACCAAAAAAACACCAAACACCCAACCATTAGTTTTATAAAATAACAGATTTTAATGTCTTGAAAATTTCAAAGACCTTTTTGCCAAGAAGAAACAAGAGCCATTGTAGTGGTACTCAGGAAATGGCTCTTGGAATTTGAATGCTACTGATAAAGCAGTTTGACCACGGTGCTTTGCTTTGTGCTATATGCAAATAGATCTGAGTTATGCCATAAGTAGATTAAAACTCGTTTCCCTGTATCATATTACCTCAGACATGCATTGTATCTATCCTTTCATGCTCCAAAATAACCTTTTCCTCTTGATTTTCCAGTCTTTAGAAGATGTAGATGATTCCAAAGGAGTTTTAACTGAAGGAGAGTCCAATAAAGCCAGGAAAACTCCTGACGCAGAATTGAATGTTGCACCGGATGGTGATGAAGATGAAGGCATTGAGGAAGAAGAGGAGGAATGTTTGGGTATGTTTCAAATTATAGCACATGATTAAATAAAAAAAAATCAGTGCCTATCAAATCAGATGTGGAAGCATAGCAACATTTTGTGCTTGGTTCCTTAAAGCAGAAAGTTAGAGCTCATCTAGATTTCAAAAGGAGGACTTGTCTGTGTGTCTAGATGAAAATTCAAAGATGTCATTTGCAAATCATGGTTGACTCCTGCCATGATCAGTAGAAGTTAGGTATGCTTATGGGAGTAAAACTGCTCTGGGGATGTGTAGGTCATGCAGAATTTAGGGGAACTATTCAGAACACAGCAAAGGAGATGGTACCTCCACTGCATGTGTTTATTCTGTTGTCCCACTACTGCTGCTTCGTGGTAGAGTTCTTAGGAAATTCTGGCTGAATGTTTATTATCAATTTCAACAGAGATCTTGAATGTTTCTTCAGTGTTCGCAGCAAGATCGGGATCCCCTTGTATGTCATTTCTGGACAATGACTTTGTTAGCAACTTGCATTGTCAGGTGTTGATTAGTGTAACTTCAGTAGAGTTTTTAAAGGCATGACTGGTAAAACATCTCTGGTACCTTCTCTGAACATGTTCCAAATAATGCAACTATGCATTACAATACCTATTGCTTTATGTCATTCATTAAGCCATATGTTCTCCTCCTCATGCAGGGTCTCTGAGGAGCCTGTTTGCTTTTTTAATCCTTTATTCTAGCCTGTAAATATCTTTGGAGTTTGTCTCTTTTCACTGAAGTTGCCCAAATCCTAGGCCCTGGGCATTGCTAACCACGAGCAGACTCTTGTTTGTCAAGACAGTGCTTCAACTTTTTAAAATTTAATTACAGTTGAGGTTTTTCTCCTCTCTCCCACTAAAGATCCATTGCTGCCAGTACCTAGTGAAAGCCACATCACATGTCTGAAGACATATTTTGGGCATTCTTCTTTTAAACTGTAAGTGTGTGTTCTATTAAAATGTACACTCTAGGGTTCATTTTCTTTCCCTTCTTTCAACTTGGATGATTTTTCTATTGCTATTTTAAAAACCACTAACAAAGTAGGACCTGTGTAAAATCCCTAGGAAAAGAAAAGCAGTCTTTGTCACAACAAGATGTCAAAATGAATTTTGTGGAGTGTTACCTACAAGTGTTACACTCTGCTCTCACAGTAGAGGATGAGTTTCTTGGCTCTTCTGATAGTGTCCCTCCAGTGATCAAAACTTTATTGTAGCAGGTCTAGTTCAGGTGTTTTAAACAGCGAGCAACAAACTGCATGGATGTCCTTCTTTGTAGGATAAACTTCCTTGATCTGGTTATCCTTTGTTATGTGGCTCTAAGGAGGGACAGGCTTCTGTCTATCTAGTGTGGCATAGTCTCCATGCAGTATGTGCTTGTGTACTCAAGCTTTGCTGTTCTTAAGTTCAATGGGAGTAGGATGAAATCTTCTTGGATGACTGATGGTGGAGTGCTTTCTATACAAGACACAGCCTAAGAGCAACACTTGTGGGGGGAAGCTGGTTTAGTCAAAAGTTTGTAAACTTTTGGAAACAGGTGAGGGGATCTTTGTAATTGACTGCAGTTATGTATGTTTGCAAGACCACAAAAAGATGTAAATTGTTTGGCAAAAATCAAGGTCCTGTTTAGTATCTCTTGAGTCAAAGATAACTATAGTTTTCAGTGTTTGTGGATCAGTTGTTTATGTATGTATGACATGGTTTGTTTTGGGATTTTCTGTGAATGACTGCATCAAGTGTTGCTTGCTTTAGTCCTGTTAGAGATCCCCACTGTAACACTGGTGGGACTACCTGCAGCAGTTGGAGTGTTTGGGTGGTTGCAGCATGCCAAGAAGACACTCTTAAGGCAGCTGGAAGGGTTTCTTTAACCTGAAATTCAAAGGAGTATGCAGTTTCACAAGACTTAAATGTTATGTGTGATGGCAAAAATAAAATATTCTACTTTGTTTCATTTAAAGGGTCCAGTGGAAAGTGATCAGTTCTGTTTTAGAAGACAGAAGAGATAATCTTGTTGTCATGGCAACTGGTAAGTTACCTTTACATCCTAAGGAGCAGCAAAAAAAATCTTTTCCTTCTTGGGGAGAGCAGGACTCCAACTTGGAGACTGTCCATGTGACTCATAGGAGCAGGGTGCCCTGACTGAGACTGTAAGTCTGAGCCAGCTATGCTGGCTACTTGTTTTTATGTCCTAGCATTTGTCACTGACCTTGGTGTAGAGAGGGGTATCGAATGGATGCTGACTGGATTTATCCTGCATCTTTGTTCCTCTACTAGCAGAACAAACATCACCTTTTTTAAGGGCTCATCAAGGTGTTAGAATTGTTTTCTATGCAGCTGTAACATACAGCAATATAAAGCATGTTTCACTTCTGCCTTTTTTCTCAAAGGCTATGGAAAAAGCTTGTGCTACCAGTTTCCTCCTGTTTACACTGGGTGTACAGGAATTGTCATCTCTCCTCTTATCTCCTTGATGGAGGACCAGGTGCTGCAGCTGACGTAAGTAATGCAGGAGTAACAAGCTGCTCTATTGCCTGTGGAAACCCACAGATTCTGCTTGGGGTGTTTCTTGGTGTTTAAGGTTGCAGCTTCATGTGGCAAGCTGTGTGTCAGCTATAAAGCATATGTTTCTCAAGGAACACATGCAAACTGTGTAAATAGTCAAAGGTCACTGGATTTGCCAATTAGGTGAACTGCAGGCTTAATTTGCAAAGGATCTGTGCTGGTGAGTGCATCCTGAAGGTGGATCTTTTTTTAAGGAACTCTGGATTCACAGGCCCTTTTTGTGCTGACCATACTGATGGAGGAGCTTCACAGGCTGTTTCAGCCTGTGAGAGTTATGTCAAAATTTGGTAGGGCTTCCTTTGGGTCCGAGAAGTAACATCTGAACAGCATAGAGCTGGAAGCTGTGTGCTGTTCAGATGAAAGTTATGGCACAGACCTTTGAGATGGACAGTGTAGTAGGCTGCTTCTTAAAAGGTCTGATGGGGGAACTAGTGGGTGACACTGAATTGCTCTTACATGAGCAGTTATAGGTGTCATCAAGATAAATCTGTTGATTTTAATACCTGGTAATGCTTTTTCTATGTGTACTTGCTTTGTTATAACAGCTATTCACTTCTGACGCTTTCTCATTTAAGCAGTGGGAATCATGCTGAGTTGTCTAGTTCGTTCCTGCCTTGTCCAACTTAGAAAGAACAGTTCTTTTGTGAAAGAGGGGATATAAAGATTTCTTTGAGGTGAAGAACATCAATTATGTGTGGTATTTTCTGCTGCACATCATGACTGTGAGCAGATGAATGACTGGACAGCTTAAGCTGGCTCTGCAGCCAGCTCCTAGACTGAGTATTAATCAGTAGGGTGTCTATATGTATTCAGCGTCTTTGGCTTTTATACTGCTTTCCTCAGTGGAAAGGGTTTATTCACTAACTTGTCAGTGGGTCATTTATTTTGAAGGCTGAGGAGACTGAATTTCTACAACCTAATGCAATTCGGTAATTTCTCTGTCAGTCTGGGTGAGCTTCTGCCAAGGACTGAAACATGAAGGAATGAGGGGAGGGGAGAAGCTATCGAAACAAAGAGCTGTAATAAAATGCGCTAAAACACCAAGTAAAGAGGACAGGGGTTGTGGGGGTCCTGAAAGAGGTCAGATATGAAGTGACTGAGCTGGTAAGCATAATTATTGAATCTGTCACTAAAAAGCAGCTGCCTGATTGAAAATTAGCAGATGCAGCACCAGTAGCTCAGAAAAGATTGAAAGATGAGGCAAAAAATTGTGAGCTTACATCCAAATGTGATGAACTGCATAAAATAATAGCTAAAGAAAATACACTTACGGTATTTACTACTTTTGGGTGTTTTATTAGTAAACTTACCTCTTGTGCAAGGAAGACAGTCTTTATTTCTCTGGTTTCTTATTACACTGACCAAGTGTGTGTGGTGTGGGGGACAGGGGAAGTAGAAGAGCATTTGAGTGGCAGGAATAGCCTCAAAAATCCTTGGAAGAAAGTAGTCTCTGATCTTGCAGCTTGAACTTCCTTTATGAAGTGCTGGCATAGGCTGAAAACTAGGGTGGAAAGTGTTGAGAGGAAATCTGTTCATGACTGTGCTTTTTATTTCTGCAGAATGTCAGGGATTCCAGCTTGCTTGCTTGGTTCAGCTCAGTCAAAAGCCATCAAAGATTGCATCAACGCGTAAGTCTTGGCTAAGCTTTCTGGGACTGCAGGTTCTGATGTAGGTGTGTGTGAGAGGTAGGATGTCTCCCTGATCTGTCCTCACTGGAACTCTTGATTCTGGCGCAGACCTGGAACCTGGCACAGTGATACTTGCTTGCGTTCACCCTGGCTGAGCGTGTGGGAGGCTATAGCCACCCTCTTGTGCCCTAGGACTGGGGAGATGGGGCTTGGTGACTCAGCTTTATGTTGTGATTTATACATGATTTTACACTGGTCTTAGACCTGTATTTGTCACCAAGTCATCACAGCAGTCCCTTGCTCTAAAGGCTAGTAAACCTTTCTGCTGTTTTTCCTTTTCCTGTAACATTGTGTACTGCCTTGCTTTCCTACTGTTCTGGAATGCTTTCTGCAGTCTCCACTTCCTTCCTCTTGCCCCCTACCCAGAAGTCTGTACTTGTTCTCATTTGTATCTTCTAGACAATCATGGTTTTGTTGAGTTGTCTGTGGTTTTTCCTTCTGTGACGGTGTATTTTCTTGATGTTTCAGGGGTCAGTACAGAGTCATATATATGACTCCAGAGTTTTGTTCGGGGAACTTAAAGTTACTTCAGGATCTTGACCAAACTATTGGTAAGTTGGGGATAAGGTTGTGGATGAGTTGGCAGGCAGCTTAAATTCATAATTATGTTTAAACTTTTTTAATGCTTGAACATTTTTCAATCAGTTGCTTACTGCTAGTGAGCTCAGAGGCTAGTGTAGTGACTGCCAGTAAATGGTGTCAGAAGATCCTGTCATGGATGAAAAAAAGATCATATGTGAGTAGTGTCCAGCATGGTCTTGGCATGGGAATGTTAGACAAGTTACTTGGGAACAGAGGTGCTAAAACACTGGTCTTCAAATCACAGGAAGTGAAACGTATATCACTAAATATTTTAGCCTTTTAAGTGTTCTAATCTCTCTGATCTTTCTCAGAATGTAGCAATGAAATAGTGTTTTGAAACATCTGAATTTCTGGAGTCCTAAGAAACTGTATGTTTGGCCTCCCTGGCATTAGGGCACTCTGAACATGCAGATTAGGATGGGGTATCTGTACTCAAGGGGTTTTTATGGTTCAGAAAATTTAAGGTTATTTTCCAGGGGCATTTTTAACCCCTTTCCTCTCGTATTTTTCTGGACTTCCACTTACCTCTTCAGTGCAGACTTGACACTCAGGCGTTGTTTTACAATCCAGAAAATAAAACTAATGACATATGTAATCAGCATTTGTGACTATTATTAAAAAGCTTAGGAAGCAGGGGGTGGGGAAAAGGTCCTGTCAGAGGTAGCTCAAGATTTTGACCCATTTTGAAGGATGTTGGAGAGGTGGAGCTTGGAGAAGGAAGCAGGTATGGTGGTAGGGGGGGTCTGTAGAAGCTCTTAGGCCTTTTTGCAAAAGAGGTCATTATAAAAATGGGTTTGGGGAGTTGGTGCAGCAGAAGACATTCTAGAAACAAACATTTAAGCAGACTGATGGTGCCTTCTCAGGAATACTTGAAATTGAGCAGAATGGGGTATTTGTATTTTGTCACTTCCCGTGTTTGGTTTGTCTTGTTAATGTGTCTGTGCTGTGGTTTTGTGCCCACCAGGTATTACACTCATAGCTGTTGATGAAGCTCATTGCATTTCTGAGTGGGGCCATGACTTCAGAAATTCCTTTAGAAGTTTAGGCTCTTTAAAGAAGGCTCTACCATCGGTGAGGTTTTGATATGTTTGATTTCCAATGTAAGAGAATGATACTATCTCAATTTATATGCTAGTTTAAAATATCAGTCTTCTGGTGTTGCTCTTCAGAAGTACTTGCGAGAAGTACTTTGGAGTTTATGCAGTCCCTGTCAGTGATGGAGCTTTGTGGGTTTTTTCCCAAGTGCTTAAATGAAGGATATTCTGAACTTGGACTACCAGAAACTTCAGAAAATGGAACTATTTTGTGGGATCCTTATGCTGTAGAAGATGATGTCCCTAAGCTTCTGGTTTAATATTGAGGGATTTTTTTTGTTTAAACTGGCTGGCTGAGTGGCTTGTAAGAGCAAGCAACTGTGACTTCTAGACACTCCTCAAGCACTTATCAAATAAGCTCAAAAATTTAGACCTGAACTTTACATGCTGCTCTTGGAAGTTTCATCCTGTGTTCCCTAAATTTAGCCAACCACATCAGAAAGTTATTGGAGATGTGTTGAAGATGTAACTAAAGAAAGCACACTGAATAAAACCCTATGTTTCAACAGTGTTCTGTCCCTGTCCACTCTCCTGAACAGTGTAGACCAAAGCTCTAGGAAGCTAAATATTAACTGTATTTTTCAGATAGCTGAGCTGATCCAGTGATCATAAACAGATTCTGTTTACATGCTATTTCAGTTCTGACTCATTATTTTTTTGCTTAAAAAAAAAATCAGCGAGAGCTCTCTTGACTTTTCCTTCTACTTCTCATTGCAGATTCCCATTGTTGCTTTAACTGCAACTGCAAGTCCGTCGATTAGAGAAGACATCCTGAATTGTCTGAACCTGAATAGTCCCCAGGTCACATGTACGAGTTTTGACAGACCTAACCTGTACTTGGAAGTTGGACGACAAAGTGGAAACATCCTTAGGGATTTGAAGCAGTTCCTTACTAGGAAAGGAAGGTAAGGATTTAAGGCTGTATTTGTTGATCCCTCAGATATATTTTGGTGTTCTGGAGCTTTGGTTGTGTGTACTAAGAATTGGTAGCAGTCTTAAAGTGATTTGGTGAGGAGGAACCTGGGCTTTCTCCATAGCTTGGCTTTGATATCATGCTAGTCACTTGTTGTGTCGTGTCCTGTGTTGTTGTGCTCACCTCCCTTCCCTAATTTATAAGAAGGCTTTTAAGGCAAGGAGTGATGGACTCTGGCTGTTTACATGTTGCTAACTTAAGGATCTTCAGGATCATTTGATCCTCAGAGGACCTGCTGACACTCTAGCAATTTGAATGATTATGATGGATTGGCTGGTGGGTGACTTTCCAAACAGTATTGTACAAAATGCATGTGAGTCCATTATAAATCTGTGGTAAGATTATTTTTTTAATAAAGCTCATCTAAGCTGAAGAATTGCAGTCCTTTTCTGTTAGCAGACCCAGTGGTGTACCCATTCTGACCCTGTTCCTCTCCTTGTCACAAGCTACAATGTGTGCCTCTACTGCAATATAAATGAATTTCTCATTGCTCATTTGTACCTCATTATGTAAATGTAGACCTCTTAAAAGTCAGAGCTGTAAAAGCATATTTCCTGATGACTTTAAGGAAACTGGGAGGCCTTATCCTGCAGCTTCTACGGAGACCATAGTCTTCTGTGTTTTGCAAATTCACTTCAGAGCACCAAATAACTTTCAATTCCATTTTTCCAAAGGACAGAAAGCTTGTGTATGAGTGGACCAGTTAAAATCTGTTTCAGTTTCTAAATCCCCAAGTAGGTGAACTGCTGGAAAAGCTACATTGCTTTTTCAACTAGATTCAGTTGGACTTTTGGCAGAAAGTTGGCTTCTTCTGTGTCTTTACATGTTGCTATTACTTGTAGCAGTTCTGCATACGAGTTTGAAGGCCCCACTATCATCTACTGCCCTTCAAGAAAGGCCACCGAGCAGGTGGTGTCTGAATTGAATAAACTCAGTGTGGCCTGTGGTGCATACCATGCTGGTATGGGAATCAAACAAAGGAGGGAGACCCATCACCAGTTCATGAGGGATGAAATTCAGGTATGTAGGAAACTAAGTCCACTTGGTCCTACGTATGATTGCAGAGTTTCTGGTAGAGGAAAGAATTTGGGAATATCAGCATGTGTTTCCCATTTACTGTCTCTGGTTCTGGGCAAAGAAATTGCTGGTCTATGCTGACAGCAATAGAATTCTGGCTTATGTTTCAAATTCCTTTAGCAAGTATCTTGAAAATGCATCGGATCTGAGGAAAATGGTGGTGGCTGGAACAATGTCATCACAGATTCTGTGAGCTGCTTTCTTCCTCCTGCAGCTGAGCAGGCAAAGAGTTATCCTGGGACTTCTTGTGTTCCTCTTCACGATAGGTTTTGTGCCTTCTGAGAACAAGTGCTTGAAAACACTCTAGCATTTGCCACAGCACTTCATCACTCTCATGTTTATAATCCTGTGCTCATGCTCTGACCAAAATCAGACTTAATGGTACTGTGGAAGTCAAGTGTGAGTTTGAAGCAATTGTAATTTAGGCTGGATTTTGAGTCCGTAGCAAAAAGCTGTCACCAAGTGTGTGAACATTAATCCAGGCATATTCTTGATGCTCACTTTAAAACACTCAACATGTGGCTCCTGTTTTGCAGTGTGTTGTGGCTACAGTGGCATTTGGAATGGGCATCAATAAAGCAGATATCCGGATGGTTATTCATTACGGTGCCCCTAAGGAGATGGAATCCTATTATCAAGAAATTGGGAGAGCTGGTCGTGATGGGCTTCCTGCTTCTTGTCACGTCTTGTGGACTATGACAGACTTGGCTTTTAACAGGTAAATGACTGGAGACTACCGCTTTGACACCAATGGTCAAAATATACCAAAAGAAAAGAGGAGCAGGGTGGGTTTGGTTGGAAATGTGATGAATTTGTCAGAATGGCTCCAGATCCTTTCCTTTTTCAATATCCTTTGCCCCTGGTTCCCTGCTCTGTGCCTTCTGACATGGATCTCTGAAGCTCAGTATCTTGTGGGGTTGGAAGAAGCTCTCTCCTTCGGTCCTGTTTAGAATAATTGTCATATGCAGAATGATATGAATGAGGTGCTCTTCTGAGTATGCCCCGTGCTGTAAGGATCAAGGTTGTGGAGAAACAGGCAGGCAGTTTGGGTCTGGTTTTAGCAGGATGTATTCTGATGAATTTGACCGAGACAGTTGTCTGGCATATTTCGTTTTTAGTGTGGGACAGGGCAATAGTGGTCAGTATTTAAGGCTCTTCATTTTTTCTTTTTGACTGACAGGCATCTTCTAAGTGAGATACGCAATGAAAACTTCCGGTTGTACAAGCTGAAGATGTTGAGAAAAATAGAGAAGTACCTTGTGTCAAACAGCTGCAGGAGGAAGTGAGTAGTAAAATCTATTTAATGCTTTATGTCATTTCAGTCAGCTTTGATAAGAGCCATTGCCACTCAGTCACAACTGGAGGGTGTAACCAGAGGGCATCTGATACTCACAATGTGTTCTGCAAAAGTGTTTTTTATTAAAAAGCAGTATAAAAAATATGGCCTTCAGCATATTTATACATCAAGTGTTTCCTTATTTACTTTTCAAAAAAAACCCAGCCTTTTTCTTCAGAGGAATCAAGGCCAAGTAGTTGGCTCCCCAGTGAATTAATTAATGGTGCTGGTTTCAACTCTGTTTTCTGCATTACATTTAATGTGTAAATTCTTGGTCTTTCATTTAATTTTCTACATTCCCTTGGGTAGAATAATCCTGTCTCATTTTGAAGACAAACAACTCCGAAAGGTTTCCTCTGGCATCATGGGCACAGAAGAATGCTGTGATAATTGCAGGTCCAGGTAAGATTTCTTCCCTGAAGACTTATGCAAGAGGTGATGTTCTCTCAGGCTGACTTAGAAGGCAGAGTATCTGCGAGTTGACTTCTTATGCATCTGATCTTGCAGATGTTCAGCTTGAAGTTTGTCTTTGAACAACTGTCTCTAACCTTCTAAATAGTTGAGCAAGCCATGAGGCATCTTTTAAGCTCCAAGTTGGGCTGTGGGAAAGCCTGTAAAAGTATGGTCACAGTTCCTAAAAGGGTTTAGAGCAACACTTTGAGACTCTGAAATACACTTTTGTTCCTCAGGTTAAGTCCTGTTAGGTAATTAATCCCAAAAGAAAATACAAGTGGAGTGCAATACCATGTGTCTAAGGTTAATTGCTGGAGTGTTAAGGGACTTGTTCTCCTGTTACAGTGTGTGCTGCCATGTTCTTTCTAGCATTGCTGATAATCTCAGGTGTGCTGAAGGGAAGCTGGGGGTTGGTAGTCACACAGGTATGGGCAGAAACACTTTCCTCAGCTTCTCCTGTGTGCACATACATGCTTGCCCTGAAGTGATAATAAAGGATTCCTTGTTCTTGCTGGTAGCCTGACACTACCTGATCAGAGACAAGATGTTATGCTGTGTTGCTTTCTGTAAAAATGTTACCAATTCAGCTACATTTTCTCTCTGCTCAAGGATTAAGAAATCTTTGCCTGGCCTCTACTAAAAGTAACCAAGAAGAGAATTTGAAATATCATAATTTCAATCTTAGCAGTCACATTGATGTGCCAGTGAAGAGCCACAGAGTAAATCTGTGGTGCAGAACTAAAATCACTTAAAATAGATCATTGTCCTTTTCTCCTCCTTAGAAGCCAATAACTTTTTGATGGGTTTTTCCAGTCAGTAATAAATGCATTAACAAACCCTAGAAAATCTTTAATGGGATCTTTTTTCCCCCTTTTTTTTAAGAAGACAAAACTCTTTGCTCTTAGGTCCAATTAAAGAAATGTCTTGTATATCTAGAACAGTCCCAATATTCAAATACTAAATTCAGAAGATTGCTGAGACAATGTTGTTCCATCACATCAAGTACCATCATTGTTGGGCTGGGCAGCTGTCTTAACCACAAGGGATTTTGCCTTTTTCTTTGTCTCATGTTTTCAGTCCCAGTTCTTTGTGCTTAAACATGTTCAATTGTTTATATTAATGTAACTTGAAGTGTGTTTTATTTAGTTATCACTTGATAGACAGTATTTGAAAGAAGGGGAGGGGACTTGATTTGCATGGGTGGTGAACTTGGTTTTCTTTGTGCGTTTCAGAGCCTCTTGTTTTGCTGTCTCCAGTGACTCAGAAGGTGGTTTACAGGACTTTGGGAAGCAAGCGTATCAGCTGCTGTCTGCAGTGAGTGCCCTGGAAGAGAAGTTTGGAACTAGAGTTCCCATTCTGTTTCTCCGAGGGTCTGTAAGTGAGAGTAAAAATCCTTGTATGCATTCTGAGTGGGGGGACTGTTAGTGTCTCTATTGATATACCAAACAATACATGGGTATACATACATGTAAATGTATGTACACGCACACACACATAGATATTTAGTACCTCTTTCTCAGAGAGCTGGATATCTGTAGAGAGAGGTAGTCTAGACTTTCTGAAGCTGCTCAGCAGCACTTCCCACGCAGCAAACTAGATGGTTGTCTTTAAAGGCAACAGCCATAAAAATAACAGACCTCCTAAGCACATTGTACTTAATTTCATGCCCATACAGCAGAAGAACAGATTCTACCTCCAAGCTCTTGCCATCTTACCTCTGTTCTTCTTAACAGTGCAATGTTCAGCCCTCTACAGCCCAAGAGTTCAGCTTAGAAATAGTACCTGTTGTTTGCCTTGTGCAGAGCTGTGCTGTGTTTTGTGGGTTTGTTTTGAGTTGGTTGTTGACAATTGTTTGTTAAACACACAATCACCAGCCCAAGTATTGGCAGAGGTTCTACAGCTCTTTCTCTAAGGCTTGAGCTGTTGTTCTCTTTATGGTGAGTTTCATGTTTTCATAGAGACAGTTAAGTGTTTTGCGTGTTTCTTATGAAGATGCATCCTTTCCATTATCCTGAAAGGAGCAGCCTTTTCAGAATGAAGAATGAACACATCTTTGCTTGCTAATCAGTTGGTTTATGTTAGAATAAAGCAAAAGATGGCTTGTGTTCTAGCTTTGTACTGCTGGCTGACTTGCACATGGGAAGTAGGATACTAGAATGAATGTGAATTATTTCTGCATACCTTTACTTACAATATTTTTTAAATACTGGACAAGAAATCAACCAGAAATATGAGAGTAAGAACAGAATCACTACTTATGTTTACAACTTGAGGGGGGTAATCACCTGTAATACTTGATAAAACTGGGTACTTGATAAAACTGGGTGAATGATGTCCCTCTTTTTTCCCTTTAATAAGAAAGTTAAGTCGCTAATTCTTACAGAAGTGTGTCTAGGGGAAAATATTCTGTTACAGATTTTAATGTACTCTTGATCATTAGACATTACTGGAAGAAGTGAAGATGATGCCAAATTCGCACTGCAAATACAGAATAACCTTTTACTGTCTACAAGAATACCCTTGTCTGAGCTAATAACTTGAAAAAAACCTTAAAGAAAACAAAAAAAAATCACTTGTTTGACTGTGTAGTTTCCCCAGTGGAGAGGGATTCAGCAAGCCTACAGCTAACAGGGTCTGAAGCCTGTCTTCCTGTTGACTTAGTATTCTAGCAATAAACTGACATTTCTTTCTGTCTGAGACACTTTTACCTACTAATGCTTGATTGCCTGTTACTTCCTTCTTTCAGAAAACTTCTCAAATGTTCTGGCTCATGCCAAGAGTTTTTCTTCTTATGAAAGGGGCTTTAGCCTGTTGCCATCCATTTGGCCCCTGAGTTTGGGGGGAGTGAGAACCAATCAGACAGGAGATAATCAGCTTTTTTTAGAGTCTGAACCCTTGGTAAGACATGAGTAAATCAGCAACTTCTTAAAACCAAACAGAAAAAAAACCCAAACAAAAACCACTTGGCAATGAAGGCCAGAGGAAAAGGGGTAGAGCAGAGATCTGTAGTGAGCTGGCTTCTGGCTTTGTACCCCTGTCCTGGGATTTAAACAGGACTTAACAATTAATTTTTACTTCTGTAGGCTCTTTTTAATTAAACAGAACAAGTAACTGCTGCTCTTTGAACTCATGCAATGTAAGATGGACCTGAACTGGCTGAATACAAACTGCACTCTGACTTTCTTCGCTGCTGTGGATGGCTGGGTTGTTCCTGTAACCTCCTCTGTATACCAAGGGAGATGTTTTAATGGTTCTCTGATATAAGTGTAGGTTTGTCTGGGGTCTTCCTGCAAAAGAGAGGTATGATCTTGTCACAGCCTTGGCAGAAAGTGCAGCAGTGGATTGGGTTAGTAGAGGTGAAGCTGCTCCTCATGTGACAAGAAAGAGGCAACAGGCATGGTTTAAGCTCTCGTCGTAGAGCTGCTGTAGGTGTGATTATTGTAATAGGTATTATGTGAACTTGAACAAAATATTTTGGTTTGACTTTTCTGTAAAGTTCTTCTGTGCAGAAATGTTCTTGAGAACATGCTCCTCACATCTCAGGTTTTTGGTTTACTGCTATATTGGTAACTTTCTTGCACAAGGACTGGAGAAGTCCGACCAATTCTTTCAATAATTGCAGAGTTCTCAACGCTTGCCAGAGAGATACCGAAAACACCCTCTCTTTGGTAGTGGGAAAGACTGGCCAGAGAACTGGTGGAAGTCACTCTGCCAACAGCTGATAATGGAAGGATTCCTCAAAGAAGTCTCTGGGCATTACAAGTTCGCAACCACATGCGTGCTTACCCAAAAGGTACTTCTTGGTATGAAACTACCCATCAGGGGCTTCTCTGAGTAATCTATAGCTAAGCTGTATGGTTTATTTCTTACAGGGTAGAAATTGGCTGTCAAAAGCTGGATCTGCCTCAAATCCAAGTCTTCTATTACAGTCCAGTGAAGACCTTAATCTGCAGAAACCTCCTGGAAGGTAATTATACTACATGTGTTCTCTCGAGGCTTTTCTATTATTTTAACATCACATCAGTTTCTGAAGCCTGCTTCCAGAGATGGCTAGGTTGGACAGGAGACTTCTGCACTTCATTTTCCTAGCCAAAGCTTTCCCATGGGTAGTATGATAATACAAAAAAAAAAACATCAGTGCAAGTGCCTGGGTAGACACCTCTCTTGACTGCTGGTATGAAAGGTGACATGTTGTCTGGTCCTCCTGAGAGTGCATGGCTCACAGCTTAAATCTGGCAGTGCCTCAGCACTGAGGTCTTCAGTGGAGGTAATTGGACAGTTGTGTAACTGGGAAGGTTAGAGGGGAGATGTAGTCAGAGAAACTGCCAAAGCTAGTCAAAGTGTGTGCCTTCATCGAGGATTCTGGGTAGCCTGGAAGCATGTTGTGGCAATGCTTCCTTGTGGAGGAAGTAATTGGCTCAAGACAAACAGTAGAGGAAAATCCATCAAGATTGATGTTCTTTCTAAAGTTGATGAGTTAAACTGTGAGACTTCAAATAGAGCAGCTAACAACTTGTTTCTCCAATTATGCCTTTGACCTACTTTTTTATAAAATTTAAGCTGAGAATGAAACAAAAGTCTCTAACAAGAATTGATTCAACACAGATGTGTAATAGTTTGTCTGTCTTTGTATATTTTTTTGTGTGAAATTTTAACTATTTCAAGTCTTGGTGAGTATGTCTGCAAAAGTGGGCTGTTTTTTCAGCAGTGGTCAGGTATTTGCCATTAGAGCATATAGCTCCAAGGAAATAGCATGTGAAGTTTTGCTTACAATCTTTTGACTCTGGTTATATTTAATCAACAACTTCATGTTGGTCTTCACAAACACTAATTCTGACCAACCCTTTTGAAGTGAAAGATAATTAACTGGAGGTTGCAGAGGCTTTTGCTGTGACAAGAAATAATATTAGAACAAAGCTCTTCAGTGCTGGTCTTAGGAGCCTGTTCTGGTGTCTAGATTGTCTTAGTGTTGCTAAAAAATAAGTAAATTGGGTAATGAGAAAGTACCAATTTTATTTTGCTTTCTAATATTCTACTGTTGTGACTCTTTCAGCAACTGTCTACAGGTCTTTTTGAATGAAGAAAAAATTGCTTATTAAATAATACAGCAAAAGCTGTATGCTTAGTGCAAATCAGAAAGTTGGTACTTATTTTTCTCCAGTAATGAGATCTTTAAAATTGAGTCTTTCTCAAGTGCTGTCACAAAAATTCCATTTTTGTCACCAAAATGTTTGTTTCTTGCATAAGAAGAGATTCTTGTTCCAGGTTAAAGCTTTAGTATTAACAGGCTTTGAGATCCTCAGTGTTTTTTCAGGAAGAACGGTGATTCTAATGGGAAAAAAAACCTAAAACAGAAGAACTTTTGATTTGCCAAAGATATACCTGTACCAAGTTGAAATCAGTTTGCTTAGCAAAACTTTAATTTTTTTTAAAATGGCAGTGTCACTGTACAAAAGACTTGGTCTGATTTGATTAAGATTAATTGATTTTATTACAGAAGTAGACCTTTACCTGCGCTCTCAACACAGCGCTCCCCAGACATGAAAAGAACAATGCAGTCACCAGTCAAGCAGGTCTGTATGAGTACAACCCTTCTTATGCTCTGTGGTCTGTCCTTGCTCATATAAAAATTTTCCAAGTGTACTGTGGTGTCATAAATGAATATTTTGCTGTTAACAGCAACTTCAGTGGAAAGACTGGTAAATCAGCATTTGTTTGTTCTTTTTTTATAGATGTCTCTGTATGAAATGTTTTCAAATGAGAGAAAAATTAAAACTCCTCCAAGAAGCAATAATGTGCTTAACAGGTACGATACTCTAAACTAGAATAATTACCAAATTTTGTCTGTTGATAGGGATAGTGTTTGTAGGATGATCCTTAAAACCAGCGTTCTCATTTGAAGTGAACATAAAAATGTTTGATTAATGTATTAAAAAAAAAGACAAGCTCTTAAAACGTGCTGTACACTGCGTTAGATTTCAAAACATTGAACTATTACAACATTTGTGGAATTTGGTGAGTTGTGTTGAATTTCAGTATACTTGTAATATGTCACAGGCAAAGCAAGCTTCATTAACTGCTGAAGTGCAAACTTTCTTACTTCAATAGCAAGAAAAATAGCAAATGTTGATAAAATGAAGCAATAGCAGATTTTTATTTGATACTTTTACTGGGCCTCTGTTTTTTACCATCTATGTGATGGTTGTAACTAATGGATTTTAAGTTGTGATGATTTAAAATAAGAAACGGAGAATAGTTGTTTTCAAACAGTTTGCAAATACAAGTCAGGCAAATAAGTGACAAAGCTGAGATTTGATCTTAAAGCTGGGACAAGTGAATGTATGCCTTGGGCAGGGACTGTGAGCATGTAGGTTTCTGCCTTTCTCCACGAGTCTGGAGAAGACTGAGATCAAGTTGAGGCTCCCTCAGGTCACTAGAAGTAAAACAAGATTTTGCAAAAAGGTGAAGTAATTTGTTATCGTGGCTTGTGTGGGGCTTCAGATTAAACCCACCTTGCATTTCTGAGCAGTTTGATTCCTCCTTGAGGCAAGCAGCCTGATGCTGGCAACAGGAAAATAGAATATGTCACTAAGCTGAATAATTGCCATTGTAGCCATGTGAAGAAAAATCATTTTAGGGACAACTACAATCCAAAACAAGTGTTAGTTCACGCTCTGCTTAGGAAAGGATGCTCTTACTCCAGCTTGTCTGCTAACAGATACTGCAGTATAATTGTAGTAGTCTAATTAGGGGTAAATGTCCCTCAGTACAGGAGCTCATGGACTGGTAGCTGTGGAGCTGCTCTCTAGGCAGACATGCCTACAGTAACATCAGCTAATTCTGCTTGCAGCACAGCAGCTGTGTCCTTGTCACTGCTGCTTTGGAGGTTATTAGCTCTTTTTGGCCAGGATTAATGTTATCAGCTGAGGGGAAATATGTAAGGTGTTTCTTGTGAGTTGCTGTCAGAATGATGTCACGAGTGGACAAGTGCTTTTAAGAACATGCTTTTGTTAACAAGATGGGAATCCATCCCATGATAGGGGTATTGGTGGATGGGTTTGTTTTATTCCCCCCAAAACTGCAATTTCATCTTCTTGAGCTTTGTACAGTAAAAAGCTGTTTTTAAATTACAAGACCAGACTCAGAGGAATTCTGTTACATTGGGATACTGCTGATTCTGCCCCAACCAGCTCAAGTCCTGTATGAGTTTCACTCTTTATTTTCTGTTAGTGTTGCAGAGCGCTCATCAGTGAAATCTTCTCCTTTGAAGCCCCCAGAACCTGTGGTTTCACCCCGAGAAAAAGAACTAGAGGTAAGTTTTTTGGATGAGGGAGGATATCTGTGAATTAGACAATCTGCAGACCACAGTCCTGTATTGGAGCAGCTGGCTTGGGTAGCTCTCAACAAAGATGTTTTGAATAGAAATCCTAGAAGAGGATTTAAATGTTAAGATGGATTCATGGTTTGCAGTTTTTTTTGTATATTAGTGGAAAGATGTGGATAATTCTAACTTTTCCTCATGTTAATTATACCTACATGAGTGATCTAGAGCTGCTTCATGAGAATTTGGCTCTCTTCACAGACTGCTCTGTATGGCAAGTTGCTGACTGCTAGACAGAAAGTAGCTAATGAGAAGGTAATTCCTCCAGCTCTCTTGGCAACCAATAAGATCCTGGTGGAGATGGCCCGAATAAGGTAAAGCCAGCATGTGTACATGTCATAGAAGCCAAGTCACAAATCCACTTTCTGCTTTTCTTGGGGAATATGCCTCATTGATAGAGGAGCAGCTCTTTTCCTGAGGAGCTTCACTTGCTGATACCCTTGTAGACCACTGACTGGTGTAAGTTAAAGTTACTGACATCAGACTTGCTGCTTCATTCTAGTTGCTATTAAAAAAAAACCCCAAAATGGCAGCTTTGCCTGTCTTTATATTCAAACCTCCTGTTAGGTTGACCACTCTGAGGAGGAGGGTGTATGTTTTCTACTAATCATCTGCTTCTCTCCGATGTGTTTTAATCACTTTAGTATGCCCTTATCCTGCTAAGGGTCAGCTACAGGTGACGAGCTGTCCCTTACCTTGCATGGGTAGCTCTGTACTGCAAAATTAATTTAGTGTTGCTCTCAAATACTGAAAGGAGGGGAAAAAGTTCTTCCTTTTTTTTATCTTAGTGTCTGAGGGGGTACTGTGGAGCAACTCGGTTAGTAATGCATCTGAAGTGCCTTCCCCAGCTGCTAAAGGGCATTAGACAACCCTACTTTTGGAATGTGTATGTTGTTATTCCATGGCAGAGCTCTGGGCTTATGTGCTCTTGGGAGGTAAAAGCAAATAAAGATGCATGTGGCAAACTGATCCTCCAAAGTATTAAGCAGCAAACTTGAACTTTTGCTGTGGTTAAACTTCAGGATTCAGGAGCACAAACAGGGAACTTAAATAGTTGCAGAGACAATGAGGGTGCAGTAATAACACTTTCAAGTTTTAACTAATAGATCTGTAGTCCAAACATATGTCATCCAGATATTTGATGTTTCAAAGCATTGGCATAGGACATTTCTATGGCTTTTATTCATCCTAAACCAGGCCTACGAATGTTGAGAATGTGAAGAAAATTGATGGTGTATCTGAAGCAAAATCCACCATGTTGGTCCCTCTCCTGGCTGAAATTAAGGACTTCTGCCAAGTGAATGGTTTGCAGGTACATCTTACTCAAGTGTTTGCTACTTTGCAAGAGCTTTAAAGACATAACTTGGTCTGCAGCTGTTAGATTTCTCCTTCAGAGTTTGTCCTTGTCACAGCTATACCATCCAAGCATGGCAGTGAAACTCGCTAGCCTTACATACAAATAGGCCTCCTAAATCTGAGTGTGCTGCTTGGCAATGACATTGGGACCTGCCTGATGTTCCAGATTGGTGTGGTCCTCTTGAAAGTCCAGGACATCCTTATAAAGTTCACCCATCTGGCCAGGCTGAGTGTCCAATAGGTCCTGTATTGTTGAGAGCTTGCAGATAGTTACTGTGACTTGGGGATGGTGGCCAGAGGTACAGTAAATGTTCATTGATCATGGCTTATTGACTCAGATGTGGAGGGCAGGGCTTTGCTTCCCCTAAGTTTCTCCTTAGGAGACTGGCAGAAGAGCTCATATGTCCAGCTGTTAGAAATACTCCTATTGATTCTCTTATCACAGTTGATTTTTCTTCTAAGACTTTCTGTAGAGTGGCTCCTCATCAGTCACTGTGGTGAGAGACCCTACTAGGGGAGGGGCCATGGAGCAGAGGATTAGAGGAACTATGAAGCAGTTTTGCTTTGGGGATCTTAATTTCCATGTAAATCCACAGTTAAAGGGATTTATCTAGTCTGGAAAGCAGGTAGAGCAGCAGTACTACTTCTCTGTAATGTTTGAGAAGACTCTGGGGAGTTTTTCTGCTTCATGGGAAGCTTTTATGATCTAGGAATGGGGACCAAAAATATTATTCTTTTTTTTCCAAGAAATTTGTGTTGAGCAAAAGATTAAAACAAATGGAGGAGTTCTCTATAGTGAGCAGCAGACTGAATACCACAACTTGTTCTGATGGAGTAGTTTTATGTGTGATAAGCAACACTTAAGAAGTTTTGTTGACCTGGACACTATTTTTCTGTTTTTTTTTCTTGAGTCCCTTGGACAATCCCAGGTGTCTTTTATTAAGATGGGAGTGTGTGGGTGTCTGTCTGGATTCCCTTTGCTTTGTTTTTTTGTTTTTCTTGGTTTTTTTTTGTGGAAGGTAGACTTGGGGTCAAAACTAACCTCCACAGAGATGAATGACTCCATTTATGTTACTCTTTCGGGTAATGCAAGGGTGATCCATTGGTTGTCACAGGAATATAATTTGTGTAAATCCTGTTTATCTCACTTAGACAGACACATTCCCCACATCTGGATCTGAAGATCAGAAAGAAGCATCTCCCTGGAAGCCTGCTAGAGCCCTCTCTGCCTCAGAGCATGTCACGTATGTCCTGTTCCAAGAGAAAAATCTCTCAGTGGTAAGCTCTTCCCTGTGGAGGTTCCTCCCTTAATTTCACTTAGCTCTGTTCTTGGTTTAGGTAGCAAATCCCTATTCCTTTGTCTACGCCATATCCATGTGTCAGACTTTAGATGTCAAGAAACAAAGCTCATGGGAAGATTCAATGCAAAACTGAAGCCTTAAGTGCTAAGCATTATCGTGGCTTTCTAGTTCAGATTTTGAAAAGCTGTGTTTCCTGTCACGAGCAGAAGTTGAGGACAAGTTACCTGTCACATCTAAGTTGTTGAAGTGCTACAGGGCATGTGGCTAAAGTGGCATTGCACCATGTGCCCTGGGAAGATGAGCTGCTTTGATCCAGTTTTATTTACTGCTTTTTAATTCTACAGGAGGTAACTGAAGTTCCTTTGAGTTTTGCTTTGCCCCTTCCAAGAGTATGGATAAACCTTGTCAGAGTCCTGAACTTAAAAGTGTACCTAAGGACTAATTAACAAGAAACAGTTGTATAATTATTAATGGGTAACTTGATGCTCAGTATCCACTAATCCTGATGATTATATACACAGTATGTGTATTGTCTGGGGAGAAATAGGTAGAAGCTTGAAACCTCTTCTTTTGAGGAAGACAAGTAACCAGTTTGAAATCTCCTTGAAAAGTACAGGTTTAGGTAGATAAAGTTTGAGATGTTTCTCTTCAGGGCAAATGTTTCAAGAGAAGAATTCATCTAACAGATATGAAAATGAGGGGGAATTGGTTTTGGTGTTGTTATCCATGTTCTGCATGGATGTTATGAATCAAAGGGGCCACTGGAAGGTCAGGTGCAACACACCTACTTAGCAGGAGGCATCTGAAGCTTTGACACAGGAATCTCATGAAGTAGGACCTGGGTTGATACTCTGACTTAACTGTGAAGCAAGAGCATCAGTTTCCTTTGTGGTAGAAATTGGGATTCAGCTGCCACAGGGTGGAAAGGGGGTGGTGGCAAGTGTTGTGACACAAGGGATGCGAGCCTTAAGCAGGCTGTGGTGAGCCTTTGAGGCGGCCGCACAGCACCCTTCCTCTGTAGAACCTCTCTTCATCTGCAGTAGGTTCAAGGTGAGATGTTGCACTTGAGCTGAGAAGTAGTAGCCTCAAGAGAAAAATGCTCTTTATGAGCTGGGAAAGAAATGAAATAAATATTAGGAGTAACAAAGTGTTTTGGGGAGCTTCATTGCACTGCTGTGTGGTAGTATCCCCTGACTGCTTTTTGGGAATGGGCGGTTGCCAGGTTTTGAGCTTTCAGTTGTATTTCAGACACTTCTGCCATCTCAATGCCTTCTGCCTTTGTTTCCCTAGAGGACTATAAGTGAGAGCAGAACCCTGCCTCTTTCTGAGGTTGGTGCTCACCTGTGCCAGGCGATCAAAGCCGGCTACCCCCTCAACCTGGAGCGAGCGGGTTTGACTCCTGAAGTTCAACAGATCATTTCTGATGTTATCCGTAATCCTCCCATTGACTCGGGTGAGCATGGCAGCCCTTATCTGAAGCTTCTCATGACAGTGGCATACAGATGAAGGGAATGAAAAACTGATGGCTCAGTTGCTGCTTTAGGTAGAACTCATCATTTCTGGAAGGGCTGTGGCAAGGCACAGCATGGCAATGCTAGGGTCGTTGCTTTCCTTTCAAGGTTGTGTTATAAAATAAAGCAATTGTGATTATTAAAGAGCAAAAGAGAATAGCCCTTTATGAATCCTTTCACTCAATTGTGTGGCTGCTGAAAAGATTCAGGCATCATTCTTAAATCTGTATTTACTCAAGTGTTTTTGGAAAAACACATCAGCCTGACAAAGTCTTCCTGTACTGGCACCTACAGAAAATATGCTGGATAAGAGCTGTTGAATTTCCCCAGTGCAACTTCTCTGCAAGGTATTTGTTTATGATGAGGAGGCAGAGAAGTGCAGGAAAAGCAGTTGTTCCTCTTAACACTGTCATCTGGTGCCACGGGCTAGTTCAGAAGCTGAAGACAACCATGTACTGACTCGTCATTCTGAGACTGAGTCACTTAAAAGTTCAGTCTTGCCCTAGTAGCTTTAATTTCTGAGGTTGTCAGAGTTTGCTGACTTGCGAGCTTCGTTCCTCTTGTCCTGTTGTGGATTAATGGATCTTTTCAGCAGCAGTTACAGGCTCAACCAGACTCTCAAATTGCTTCCTTAAATTTAGTGCCATGCTGGAATGGAGAACTGGCATGGCACTGCATTTAAGAAAGCAGAGAAGTTTTTCAGCCTGGGCTAATACAGCCTTCCTCTCCAGAGAAAATGGTTGATAGGACATGGAAGTTAGAGGCAGGCAATTCTGGTGTTATAAACTAAATTTGAGGAATGTAAGTTTGTGTGAGCACGAGTGAGCTCACACACATTATCCCCTGAGCTCATGATCTGTTTTCTGAGTCAAATGCATATATTAGTTTTGGTTTTGTCTTTTCTATGCCTTAATCTAGCCTATGCTTTAATGAGGGACAACTGATGTGTTTGACAACATAAGAAAACTGAACAAGGAGCAAGAGGATTAAAAAATAATTAATACTGTATTTATTTTTTTTCCCAAGACACCACCAAAATTCAAGCAATTAGAAAACTTGTTCCTGCAAATATTGAACTGTATCTGATCAGGATGACTATTGCATTATTGGAGAAAGAGGACAGAAACAAGCCTCAGGATGGCTCAGGTGTCAGAAGGATGTTGGTGTGGTCAGAAGGGCAGCAGGAAAAAACAGGAGCAGATCAAGCAAGCAGGCAAGATGCTTTGTGGAGTAAAACAAAGGTTAGTAAAAGAAGGTATAAAACTGGTTTTGTGAAGAGAATGTTTCCTCTTTGTAGGAGCAGATGAAAAGCCCTTCTGTTGTTGCTATTTCCAGTAGTGCTTAGTGTCTTATCTTCACAGTCCATTTTTCCCTCAGCTTGGAGTAGGACTGCCTCCCTCCCCTTGGGGAGCAATGCTCAGAGCAGAGCCAGAGGGTTCCCCTCGCAAAGGACTGACCTAGGAAGAGGGCTGCCCCTGTGCAGCCTAGCCTGTGATCTGTTAAACGTGTCACCTGAGTTGGTCTGTTCCTGTGTGGGACTGTCGGCTCATTTCTACCATAGTAAGTCCTGGATGTGCAGCCCAGGAAGATCAGGCACGTGGTGGTCCACCACTGTAGACCATCACAACTGCAGCTTAATGGTGGCCTCAGAGAGGAGAGATGAATGCTTTCTGCTGTTGTCCAGCCCTTTGGGACGTGTATGAAAACCTGTGGTGAGCTGGATCCTTCATCTCCACAAAGTCCATGTTCTGCCCTTGCCTTGCTTCTGTGTGCTGGTACCTGATCACCAACCTGATGTGGGAAAAGTGATTCTCTTACTGTGCAGAAAGCTCTAAGGTAGCAGAAAAGTTGAAAGTATGAAAAAGCCAGAGGCAATGCCTGCCAGAAATGTCTCGCTGTCTTTCATGGGTTCCTCTGTTGCTTGAAACTGCTGGTGTAGCTGTGATAACAAGAAGTGTCACAGCATAAGTCTGACTCATTGGGGAGAAATCTCAGGAAATAAGGAGCTCTTTGTTGCTGTTTGAGAAAGGCCAGGCTAGTCTTCTGTGCCCTTGGCTGGCCTCTCAGTGCCTCCCAAGTCCAAGTTCAGCACCTAGTGCAAAAGGCCACACTGCAGTGAGTGGCTTCTGGTGGGAATGGTAAAAAGAAATTCCAAACTCTAAATCCCTCTGCTGCCTGTGCTGGGATTTCATGTCTGTTCCTTGCAGGGTTTGAGGTTGATTTCTTGAAGTCTGGCTCAAACAATTTTTGAAGCCTTGCCATTTTGCCAAATTGATTCCTTCTTGCATCCCCAAGTGCTGTTTTGTTTTTACAATATCTGTGTCTGAGCCTTCTTTTTCCTGAAGTCGACCTCCTGGCAGTCTAATTGCATGAGCTCTAATTACCCTTTTTTCTACTACTGTTAGCTGCTGGAGCTAATAACAGGAATGACATGCTACTACAAATCAAATTAATATTGTACAAATGAGTAGACTGCAAATCCAAAAGCTCATCCAAATAGTCCTTCAGAAGATATCCTGGTTCTAATAATTCCCTGTAGCAAACAGCTTTTAAATCTGCTAATGAATTTTCTTGGATTTTAACAACTATGTTACTGCTGCTTTTACAGGGTAATGTAATCAATCCGACATTGAAGGAAGGAGCAGAGAAAACCCATCTGCAAGTGGTGCCTTCAGCTTCGGTAAACAGATGTTCTTACTGTAATAAAGCATACAGTAGACTTGCCATTAGTGATGCTCTCAGTAACAGAGATGTGTAGTTAATCCAAAAATCTGAGCTTGGCTGTTCCAACCTACGACCAGCAGGCATTATGTAGAAATAAGAAGTTAATGCCTCTGTGCCTACTATGCCATTTTTAACTGACACCTCTGCTGTAAAAACACATTTGAAAACATAGCACTTGAGTCAGAAGCAAGTATTTAAAGTTCTCAGAGCTATGGGGATGGAGGAAGTATTCTCCACTACAAAAAAAAAAAAATGCCCAAGTACAAATCCCATTCCTTTGTGTTTGAAATGAATGTACTTGACTTGTTCAAATTTTATTTGCCCTGTACATCTTGTCAGCCATTTAGTGGCAGATGCTTCCACCACCTTAAGAGGATGTTTGGCTCCCTTTCCCTTTTCAGGTAGAGGGTTGTGTGATTGTATACTGATCATGTTAAGGACTTTTGTGCTGGTGTGGATATAAACACAAGCTGTATGAGCATACACATTGTGTTTTTTCTGGAGGGAGCTCATGTGGCTCTGACCAGCACTACTTGCTGTACAGCTGGGTTCAGTTTGAAGCTGGATATTGATGCAAGTGCAAACCATGATGCAGACAAATCATTATTCATGGTCTGGTCAGTGTTGGGTAGGTATAACTCCTAAATAGCACAGCAGCTATCTTAATTAAAACACTAAACACATTATAACATAATCTTTTTGAGTGCTGGTGATAGCTTCAGAGAACTTCCAGAACATCAGTTCCAAGTAAAGCCCCTTTGTTGTGACACAGGAACAAACCACGATCAGTGCAATGGTCTGTGCATCCTTCCTGCTTCACCCAGGCTTGGGCTGGGGGTCCTGGTGGTGTGTGCACACCCCTTAATGCAAGCACTGGACCAAACCTTCTTCTGGCTGTGGATCAGTAATCTTGTTCATCTTGAGATGAACATCTCAACTGAGATTGGTCTTGCATTATTTAAAAACTGGTGGCTCCAGTTATATCTCCTCGCTGTAAGCTCTTACAAGAATTCATGGCTTTGTGTTGCCATAGCATCTCTTACCTTTTGCAGTGCAAGAGATGCACACAGCAGGCCTGGAGAGTGCTGGGTTCAGGCTCTCCTTGGGGGCACATAAGCCCTGAGTGAGTCCTACAGAGTTCATGACCCTTTGTTTTAAGCCAAATGATTCCCGCGTTTGGTTCTTCTCACTGCTCTAGCTTCATTTATTTTAGTCCCTCAATTACTTAAAAAAGGTGTTGCACTTCTGGGACACATAAGCTTTCCACTACTACTGTAGACAGTTTATGTTTCTGGAGGAGCATGGTTTTTTTGGGGTAGAGCTATCTCTTAGACTGTCAATGCTTGCCTTGTTCCAGATGTTTGTTTTCTTCTTCCAGACCTCCCATCCCCCTTGTAAGAGGAAGGTGCCGGAATGGTTTGGAACCTCAGCTGTGCCAGTTCTACCTGTAACTCAGACCAAGAAATCCAAAACAGAGACCAGAAAAGGGATTTTTAGTTGAATATTGAAATGAAGATGATTTTTTTTTTATTCCCTCCCCCTATGAAGAGGATTTTATGTACACAGTCACGGGCTGTGCTTTGCTCTCGATTCCTGCAGCTGACTTTTATCTTGCTTGCAAGAAGGAATTTATGCTTTTCACAGTGTGAAATTTGTTAATATTAAAAAATAAACAATAAACACTGTCGCGGTGTGACAGAAGGGGGGGGGGCGAGAGGCCTTAACGGCTGCCGGTCGGCGCGTCGCCATGGCAACGGCGCCCCCACTTCCGGGGCGGGGCGTGCCGCGGGGGCTGCCGGGAAGGCGGCATGGCCCAATAGGCGGCGGGCGGCGGTGCTCGGCCTGCGCCTCGCGCTGCGGCGGGCGGGTGAGGGAGCGCGCGGGGCGGCGGAGGGGGGGGGTTCCGGTACCGTGAGGGGTGGGGGGGCGGCGGGCAGGCCCGGCTCCTCACGGGGCGGCGGGCAGGCCCCAGCCCGTCCTCCCTCTCCCTGTCCCACAGAGGGCGGGCGGGCTCGGGCCTTGGTGGGGGGTCGGCGGGGCGGCCTCCCCGGGCCCTTGCCCGCCGTCGGCGTGTCGCCCTCTAGCGCGGATGTCGGTGAAGGGGGCAGCGAGGGGCGGACACCCTCGGTGGTTTCGGGGCGGTCGGTCTGGCCTTGCTGCCAAAGTTTTCCCCTCGTGTCGGTGACTTGAATGTTGCCCGGTAACGTCGGGTGCCTTTGGGGCAGGCCCCGGGGCTCGGCGAGTTCTGGAGCTCGGTGTTGGGCCCGGCGGGCTGCCCCGACGCTTCTCCAAAGGGCTGTGAATGTGGGGGCTGGTTCATAAATCACCTTCTCTACCCGCAGAGCCTTCCTTGGCGTTGGGGTTGTGTTCTGACATTTCAAATCCCAACTGACCCAGAGGTGTCAGTTTCTTAAAGTCCATTCGCAGGGAGAGAACAAGAAATAATTAACTTCATATCTCTGCACTTAAATATCTTATAGACTCTAATGTTTCTTGCCTTTTTTCCTTCTCCTAACAGAATTATGGATCCAAGCTTATTGAGAGAGCGAGAGCTATTCAAAAAGCGTGCCCTCTCCACACCAGCGGTAGAAAAACGTCCAGCGCCATCTTCTGACTCCTCTTCTTCGAAAAAGAAGAAAGCAAAGGTAGAACAAGGTGGCTCCTCGAGCTCAAAACAAAACACAGGTTGGTGAAAGTCTCCTGTTTGACAGCTGTTGGGTATTTTCCACTCTTTGTCTCTAAGCTATGGTTTATTAGCATGAATCAGTCTAATATATGAATTTTACTATGGTTGTTATTATTCTCTCTCTTAAATTGTCGCTTTTTGTTAAGAAATTCACTTGCACAATAGGAAAAAAAACTTTTGCTGCCACATATACGTGTCAAGCCTCATCTTGTGACTTCGTTGTTACTCGGTTGGAGGAATCGCTACTGTTGAAACTATTTCCTATGAAGCTGGGTTTTCGTTTGTGGATCTCAGTGCTTGCTGGACCCACAGGACAAGCAGTAACAATGGTGTCATTCTTTTTCTCTTTGTCTTTCTGGTAAGAAAGCGCCTAAGAGTTTATTTTATTTAACTGTAAGTCATTGGCTATCCATCCATGAGAGGGATTTTGTAACCCACGTCTTGCCTGGCTAGCGTATCGTGATTAGCAGTTGTTCTTGTTTTACCTGGGAGCTAATCTTTGTTCATAAACACTAGGGCTTCCGCAGGTTTCTGTCTGCCTTGGTCAGGAGCTCTGTCATTTCCCTGGGTTGGTGGCGCTGATGATGCATCTGTCAGTATCAAATAAGCAGTTAATAAAGTAGCAACGCAATATTGTGAGCAGATGAAAAGTGCAGCACGTGGAGCAGCAGGGAGAGGATTTATGTGCACACAGCAGCATGCTCCATGTTTGCTTTCATTCTGCAAGATGCATAAGCTGGGGGGCCTTTTTGGTTCTCTGAAAGCACTCGCCGTTCTCCAGTGCACGCTAAAGGTCAAATCAAATGTCAGGAGTTACTAAAACACAAAATACCCTGTTGTGCAAACTCGTTGTGTGCTCATATTTTGAATACTGTGTGTGGTTCTCTTCTAAACTCTAAAAGAAACAATAGAGCTAAACACAGCAGAGACAAACATCAAGGACATGGGAGGAGTGGGACGTCTTCTGTCTGAGGGGAAGAGTAGGGAGTTTGTCTATGTATCTTTAGCTTCTCAGGGCACCAAATAAAGTTATCAGCCAGACATTTTAAAATAAATTCAGGGAGGCCACGTTTCTATCGGTCTCTTTGCCGCACTCACCTCTCCAAATAAAATTCTACGCTCAATATCCTAAACTGCGTATCCTGAGTGAGAGCAGTTTGCTGGGAAAAAGGGATGGGGAGGCAGGAGCAGGGCAGAGAGTTCAGATGTGAATCTGATCTGGAGGATTGGAGTAGATCTGTGGCCAAGCTGCAGACCAGATAAAGAAAGTGCGATTTCTTTTCTGGTATTTTTGCGGGCTGGGTGTTTCCTTAAGTGCTTTTGTAATTGCCAAATGATTAGCTTACACAAATAGGGATGTGTGGCTGTGAGGAAATACACTTTATCTCTTACGCTGCTGGCTTCGTTCCAGATGATATCAAAAAGGTTTCAGGGTTTCTGTAACATTTTTATGCAGAGTGAGTTCAGCCTCCTTTCATTTTCCCCTGGAGAATACTTACTAACTACTGCAGAAGCAGCAAGGATGGAAGGGAGATAGTGGAGAGCACGTGGACCAACTTTCTCCCTGTTGCTCTTAGAAATTGGCTCAGAACAAGTGCTCGGGCTGGCAAGCGACTGAACAAGTTGAGCAGCCACCAGCAGCACAAGTTGCCCTGTGATGCTGCAGAGTCAAAGTCCTTTACCTCAAAAGCCCCTTTTTATTTGTATCACCAGAGTGTTTGGGTGCCTGTGTCAGAGGTGGGTCTTGGGAAGGTGGAGTAAAAACCTGATGTTGAAGAATCCCTGTCCCATCCCCCCGAATAAACGAAAATTAAGATGATCAGTCCTAGTTTTGTTGTGTAGTGGCCACAAAGACGATGAATAATGTCACCACGATTATGTGTTGGCCTTGATAGTCCCTGGGTGTGTGGTGCCTGCAGGTTCTCCGTCGTTCTGGGATTCTGTGGCTCAGAGAACCTGCCCTTTTCACTTGTTTGGGGAGGCATTGAGATCATGCTAATCATCGAATGACCACACAGCTAAATCTGGCCTGTGTGTGAAGACTTGTGAGCTTTCTAGCAAGAATAGTTATTACTGTAGTTATTTGAAATCTTTATTCAAGGAAGTTGTTTGAAAAAGTTCAAGGCTGCCTCGTGTTCAGAACAGGGACCAGAAAATAAAGGAAATAGATCGTATCTGTTTATTTCTTTTATTGATCAACAGTAATTGTGGCTAAGATCTCAGTCTTTATCTTAAGACTTTTAGTGATCTTAGCCAACCGTAATCGAGAGCCGAAGTCTCCAGGAGCTGTTTTATGACTTACTCTACACGTGGGAAAGAATTGTCCTGAGGCTCTAGGGCTGTGCAAGGGGAGATCTTTGTCCTCTGTTCCTTGAGCAGACACCGAGCCCCCTTTATAGAGCTGTGAAATAAGTCGCTGGAAGGAGTCCCAAGATTTTTTCCTTGCGTGTGCTTCTCAGGAAGGCATAAGAACACGAAGCCAGCATAGCTGCGTTACTTCCTGCACACTGCCTTCTTGTGTGCAGCCGTGGTGAGCGTTTTGTAGGAACACTGCAAGTCCACTTGCCAGGAAAGATGCGTGTTGGTTAATTCAGTGCGTTCCAATGCCTGCTCTTGCCTCTCTCAAGCAGGACACGGGTCTTTCAGAGCTGTCAAAGGCAGCAGAAGGCAATGAGGCACCTACCCAGTGTCCTGACAGTGGAAGGCATTAACGGCACTAACGTCTCCATCACATGTCTTGGTGTGAATCCTAAATCATCCTGTACCTCGGATGTCAGTTGCCATTAATTGTGCTTATGGTTTGATTTTTAGCTAAAAGCGTTCTCAGCACATGGGACTGGGACTGGTACTCGTTCCTGTAACGAGTGTGTCTGAGATGGATGGTTGCAGCGGTAGCTGTGTCGTTTTGTAATTGCAGAAGGGAGGTTGCTCCTCCAGGTGAATCGCTGGACTAGCTGTGCTGGTTAGTAGTGGCCTGGGTGTCTTGTGACTCCATCTCACCAACCAGGAGGAGCACGAGTCAAATTAGCAAGCCTTTCATTGTGTCTAGCTCTTCTGGAGCTTAGGCATGCTGAACCTGATAGAGGGAGTTTATATATTAAAAAAAAAAAAAATATATATATATATATAATTATGGGTACTGGCCATAGCACAAAGGTATTTCTGATGTGAATAGACTGCAAGATCGGTGTTGTAGCTTGTCTGTTTGGCCATTAGGTGTGTTTTGTTGCCCTAACGATAGGAATATTATTTGGGGTTTATGTAGTTAAATATCTTGTCCCACACATAGCTTTGGTCTGGGATGTTTCTCGCTGGCCTGCTTCCCTGTGGGTTCAGGAGTGTGAAAGACTCACTGGGCGTTACTGATGGCCACGCTGTCGGACGCCGTTATTACAGTTGTAATTTGTAACTGCAAAGCTTTTATGGTTTTAAAAACTATAGACACAGCACAGCTGCAGAAGAAAAATAATCTGGTGAGCTGGAGGTCTGGGCGTTACGCAGTGGGTTTGTGAGGAAAGTGTGAGTGTGAACTCTCTGGGATGTACTGGCAAGCTGATGAAGCAAGCTGAGATTCTCCTGTGCAAAATGAAGTCACTTCTTGCTGTGCATCCATCCTGCCGTCTCTAGCACAAGGCTTGTCCTGCTGTGAGCTCCGTTGTGAAGCATGTGGACACCTGGAAGCTGCCTGCAGGCTGGGCGGAATTGCTGTCATCGGTGCGGGAGGTCTGTGACCCCTCAGCTTGTGTTCCTTGTCGAGAACTCGGTCAGTTCCACTTCAGCTTTGGAAAGTTAAGATAGGGATGTTGTATCCAGCATGTCTGACTTCCTGTCGTGTTGTGGTTGCCTTAGAGGCAGCAGCCTTGGGGCAGAAAAATGTCTCTGTGTCTTCTAGACTGTAGTACCACTACAGTGTGCCTTTGTGGAAACAGTCCAGTATTCTTAAGGTAGTGCATTTGTCATGTCTCAACACCCAGAAGGTGTTAAACAGGCTGAATATGAAGCAAGGGGAGAGCAGGTCTCTGGAACTGGAGAAGGGGAGGGAGAAAGGGTCAAATTGTACCACAGGAGGTTAGAAATGACCATTTTAGGGACGCATTTCATGTTGGCTTATTTTTCCTCCCACCACCCTCTCTTCTGCAAGCGAGAAAACCATAGTAAGAAGAGCTGCCGAAGGCAAGAATTCACACAAGCCTCTCCTGTCTCATGGGATCTCCCGCCATTCAACCCTTCTAACTCGTATATTTTTCCTCACCCCTTGTATGACTTTCCTGTCTCTGTGTGGCTGACCTCAGTGGGAGGACACTCCTGTGTCTGTGCTGTGTACGACCAGATTATGGAGGGGTTTTATAAACGTTTTCTCCAGTTAAGCAACATAGTTTTATGCACCTTAAGCAACACTTGTTCCTTCAGGTAGACAAAGACCTGTGCTAGTCACTAAATATAAACAACAAAAGTTCACTTGGAAACAAAAACCTCTTCTTTTCCCATAACATTGCAACAGATCATCCTTCTGCTAAGCGCTCTGAAAGCCTCTGCCAGTTATTCCAGTTCACATCCAGACATAAAATAATAACTGTTGCTGTTATATTTGTCCAAAAGAAAAAAAGCATGTGACTTGCTCATTCATAAGGTACAAGAGGCTTCGTTCGAGGTGTTAAACATTCTTCAAGGGCTGATGGTCAGTCCTTCCTACACCACCTCTGTTTCACGCTTTCTGAAGCTGTTAATCATTGCTCTAACAGGATTGGGTTCATTCTCCAAGTCTTTCACAGTTTTATTTTTCACGCAGCAGCAGCAGTCTAGTAGTTCGTAGAGGAAAGCCAACACCACCAGAGAAACTACAGTAAAGATGAATATGATCAGAATAATAAAGCAGGCAGTGTTCCAGTTGTCGTGGAAAGGGTAAATTTTTTGCACTTGAAAGCCCAGGTGCTGGGAAATGGATGTAGTCTCGTTCCAGTGAGTGGTGTTGAGGGTTGCCATTCTTGAAGAGTTGTCTTAGTGTGCTCACTGTCACCGATTGAGGGCTGAAACAGAAAAACAAAGCTGTTGAGGACTCTGTTGACCAAGAACATGCTGTGATTTTTATCCCAAACTGTAAGAACTCAAGCTCAGACTAAGTGCTCACACCTCCTACAAACATGGATGGTTGCATGCTCCTATTTGCTCACAAAAGTATCAAACTCTAAATGTTCAGCTTTGTGGTTTGTTGGAATGTTTATTTCGGTGGTGACTGCTCCACGCATGCATCATGTAGTGTAAGTTATTCTGGAATGAGAGAGCTTTGCTTCTTTGTTTCAAGTATATGCGAAGACAAAAAGGTTACAAAGATAATTTCCAAGGTATACAGTGGTTTCAACCACCTGCCTATCATTAGTCTTGAGCTTGGTACTTGCCAACCTCAGGTGTGAAAGCCCTCAGCACTCTTTTGGCATTGTTAGAAAAACAGGAGATCCCTGTACCACCCTCCCATACCTGAGTGAGCAGAAGAACTTACTACATGTTAATGTCATTGGAGTTTCTTTGCTTGTTTGGGTTTTTTTTTCTGCTATTTGGGAGAAAGAAAGAAATCACTCTTTAAAAAAAAATATATAAATTGTAACTATTTTGGAGGCTGTTTCCAAAGAATGGAAATGAACTTCTGGTCCTTCTTCTAATACAAAATAACAATCCTGGTTTCTGATTTCTTATTTTCAACTGCCTTCTCTGCTTAACTGCTGGGAAAGGAATGTCGTCTTTGGTCCAACGCTGTCTGTTTGCACCCAGCAGAAGAAAAGACTGCTTTGTGGAAAGATGAAACCAGAAGTTGGCTTCAGCAAATCTGCCTTTGGAGCGAAGGATATCGCCGTTGAGATGTGCTGATTGGGACAGGCCGGCGCTGGGAAGTGTGAAAGTGGGCTGTGCCTTGGTAATTTCTGTAGTATATCTACAACAAGAAAGCAGTTGTGTCTGTCTCTGAATTTCTCTGTGAATTATGGATAAGTAGCAGATGAGGTGTTTGGCAATAACATCTTTATGGTTACACATCTCTATTTCCCCCAGTTTCCTTCTTTCCCTGGCTTTGCGTCTCAAAACTGAGGGAACTTAGAGTACTTTTGGTGTATAGTCTAATAAAAATAATAAAAAAAGTCCAAGGAGCCGCAGTAACTTTCTGGGTACCTGTTGTAGCGTACTGTAGGACGCCATAATAACCTTTGGATCCTTCAGGGAATTGAAAACTGGGTGTGGGGGGAGATCGAGTCAGATCTCCATATTCCCTCGAGGAAATAGCAAGGAGTTTTTAGGTGAAACATGGTGGTGAGCAGCACTGTGCCCACTTGTAAGCCTGTCGGTGAGCGTGTGCTGGCTAAGGGGCAGCTCGCAAAATGTGCTTTTCTCTGCTGGGGTGCCCCAGAAAACGTTGGATTATGGAAGGAGGAGAGAGAGACAAGATGGTAACTTAGTAGAAACCTGGAGTCTTATTTCCATACCTCAATGAAAGATTTTTTGCTTTGAATGTAAAGCAAAAAGTGAAAACCTAGCTATGTTCATTACAAAATGGTCCTGGCTGCCCACATTTAGTTTAATTTCATTCAGTAATCAAACCCACAGAACGAAGGGGTGAGGCTGGTGTTTTGTTCATTAAGCTGTGCTCGCAGGTAGTGCTTTAACAAACCTTGTGTATCCCAGAAATAATCCTGCAATCGGCCTGCTCAGACAGTGAAAACTACAAAATGCCTGAATAAATGGGAAGTGACAAAGGCAAAGTGTGGTGGTATCTGCTAAAACAGATCATTTAAAGCAATCTAAGCACCTGTCATTATTTTTGTGTCATTATTAAAAAAAAAGATTGTGAAAACCAGGACGATGCAGCCAAACCAGCTTGCGATTTATGTCTTATTTTTATTGTTCAACACTTGTGCATTTTGTTCTTTATCCTTCTGTCTTTAATGGATTTAAACTGAAACAGAACAGCTTTGTTGTTGGGAAGATACCTGGCTTTAGTATTTGATACAGACATTTATTGGAGCAGTTGCAGTAACTTACTGGTTCCTCTGTTAAATCTGTAACTGAATACACAAATTTGTAATTGGATAAATAGAGTATGACTGAGATGAATAGGATTAATTAAACTGGTTTTTTTTTCCTTAAACAACAGTTCACAGAGCAAATCCAAGGTAAAAATACTCCTGAGCTGAGTTGGGTCCTGGCTTTGAGAGCGTGGCTTGGTCACGGTCTAGGAAGGAAACTCAGCTGATTTGTTTTATGGGGCCAAAAGTCAGGAGGGTTTTTCAAGGGGTGGTCTGAAAACTTATTTGAAAATCTGTGAGAGAGAAAGAGGGGGCTGAATAAAGGGATTTGGAGTCCCCTTTGAGGGGTAATTAAAACAAGCAGGATTTAATTTTTTTTTTTTTAAATGGCAAGATAATATGCTCGGGAAAGAAAGGAGTTTTGTTTTGAACTGAGGATTTTTTACCCCTAAGTTTGCTCGCTCTGTAAACACTGGGCACAAAAATTAACTGTTTCTGCCCATGCGAAATTTGGTATTTTAGTCATTGCTAAAAACTATCAAGTTTGTGCTCCTCAATGAGGATGATGATCTCCGTGAATGGGGCGAGGCAGATAAATATCAGCTACTCGTTGCTGTAATTATTAAAATACAAGACTGAAGTAGCCATTGCCGAGCCTTCAGGATTAACACGGCGCTACTAAGGGTAGCGTCCTTGAAAGCTGCCAAAAATGGTCTGGTTTCATGCAGTTTTACTTATTTTGTAATGGCACAATTTAAATTCATATTGTAAGCCAGTGTGATTTGAATGCAGTTCAGCTATTGTATCTATCCAAAGTTAAATAATTAATGAATTGGCTTCTATAATATCTGTATTGGGTTTTAATTTAAAAGTATCATCGTCTTTAGGCACTGCAGAGGAGCAGCATTATTTGAAATCGTATTCGTGGAGCAGAGGGAAATGACTGGCAAAAAAATCATTTCAGTGCAGCACTGTTTAAGAAACCACTGAACAGACATCTTGGGGTAAAAGCATTTACAAATCACAGATGGATTCTGACCTGTCTGTGTTGCATCGACCGCTGCTCCAGTATTTACAAGGATAATAACATGCAACGGGGTTTTCTTCCTGCCCTAACACACCAAATTTCTAGCACAGGTTTCCAGCATATCCATATACATCTCTTTTAGGCAGCGTCATTGATACAGTGTACGAAATACCCACATAGGTTTCTCAAATTTCAGGTTTAACTGTCTTTGTTTTAAGGAAAATCCTTTCACATTTCTGTAAAAACACAGAGAATCAATTACAAGGAACGTGAGGCTGCAGGAAACAAGCCACTTCCCTGCTAAGCACGAAATCCATGTTGTTTACTGAATCTTGGCTTGGTCTCTTAGCTTTTCTGTGAGATGAAGTGGTCGTCGGTTTTCCATTAGTGCACAGATGGTGACAGTGCTTGTCTGACAGTGCAAGACAAGCTCCTCTGCGTTCAGCGGAACCAAATCCTGCTAAACCTCGAGAAAAAATCAGTCTGATTCTAAGCAGCTCGTTACAGGCTTGTAGGTTACAGGCATATTTTCTTTCGGTAATCAAGATAAACCCAAGACAACGTTATAAAATGATGCACACCTACCTCTTGTGTGAAAGGATGCCGAGAGCGCGCTGTTGTGGTCCCTTTTTTATCGCAGCCTATGGCACAGCTAAGATGGAGCTCTCCTACCATTGGCCAGAGCGTGATGCTGCTGACAACTTCCTTTAGGCTCATTTGCATCCAGCCCTCGACCCCAGGAGTAAATCATTCATCCATTTGACTCCTACTATCTCAAATAAGAAACAAACCCCTTCCCGCTCTCGTTTTTGGGATGCTCTTTGTGCCTGATGAGCTCGTTAGCGGAGAAGCTGACGGTGGCCGTGACCCCGCTTTGCTTTGTGCTGGAAAGCAGCCGGTCAGACCATGACGTTTGAAGTGTTAATAGCTGCAGGTTTCCAGCTTTGTCCTGCGGTTAGATTTACTTGTCATGAACTGTAGCAGGCTGTAGCAGATTAAACAAGATAATCGTCTTGATTCGATTGACATAACAAATACATGATAAGTCGTCTTAACTATTTGGTGCCTCTTAATTTATTTTAGTCACTTCAGACCTCTCATTACACTTATAATTTTTTATTTATAAAGTGTTCTGCATATACATTAATTTTTAATGATAAAAGGGGACCCTGTGGGGGAAAATCCCTATAGGCTGTGTTTTCAGGAGGGAGGTGGCTTTTGTTTTTCTCCCTTTTTCCATCTTAATTTAGTAACCAGAAGAAAATGTTCTTCTGTAGCTGGAGTTATTCTGCTACATGAATTTCAGAATTGTTGTGCTGTGTAAAGCTTCTAATACCGTGTCATGTAATAGCTTCACAATTACCAGCTGCCAAGTTTCAGACTTGATGTTTGTTCCTTTGACATTATGGTTTTTACTGTGCTAGCACCAGTGTCCATGAAGTCTTCCCAGTAATTATGGAAAAGTGGATTTGTTTGAAATTTGACTACGTCCATGTAGTTGCCTTTTATAGTGACTTACAGATCAACTTAGAAGTAGGTTGAGGTGCAGTGGGATAGACATGAAAACGATTCACCTGAAGCTTAGTGACTTTGGAAACCTAATTTGGAGTTTCCCATGAAGACCTTGGCGTGGGCATCTAAATTTAAAGACAGTGAATGTAACACGCTTTCTCTAAGCCTGCCGCTTAGTCAGTGGAGGCCATGGGTCTTTGTCAAACATCTTAGGTGCATTTTCCAGAATATGATGATTTTTTTCTTTCTTTTTTTGCCACCACAAACCCCTGAGCCCTTCCACTCTTCCTTATCACCGCTCTCATCCATATCCTCCAGCTGCCCAGCAAAGACTTTGCTTAGCAGCTCTGCTCAGCGCCCAACGCAACCTCCCCCTCAGTTCACACACTAACTTCAATTGTTCTTTTCTCTCCCTCGACTGATTTTTCCACGGAAATAATAGGAGTTCAGGATCTCTGAGATACCTACTGCCCTGTCAAATGTGATTAGAAATCACCAGTGGATTAAAAAATTCCTGTGGTGACAAAGGGGAAATGTTCTTTTCCTGGAGTGGCTGAAATTCTGAAAAGCTTCTACCATTAAGTTTGAGCAACGTTATGCTGGTAATGGGCCTGTGGCTTTTGCTAGTGCTTTGTGGATATTTCTGTTTTAATGTGCTGTGCTGATAGCTAAAGTTAATAAAATGGTCATTAACAGCCTTGCAAGCATTTTTGAAACTAGCTTTACACAGAAGCAAACCTCACGATACGTTAAGAAAGAATCAGACTTCACAGAATCATAGAATCAACAGAATCAATCAACCAGGTTGGAAGAGCCCTCTGGGATCATCGAGTCCAACCATTGCCCTGACACCACCATGTCAACTAGACCGTGGCACAAAGTGCCATGTCCAGGCTTTTCTTAAACCCCTCCAGAGATGGTGACTCCACCACCTCCCTGGGCAGCCCCTTCCAATGGCTAATGACCCTTGCTGAGAAGAAATGCTTCCTAATGTCCAACCTGAACCTCCCCTGGCCAAGCTTGAGGCTGTGTCCTCTTGTCCTATCGCTGGTTGCCTGGGAGAAGAGGCCGACTCCCACTCCTCTACATCCTCCCTTCAGGTAGTTGTAGACTGCACTAAGGTCACCTCTGAGCCTCCTCTTCTCCAGGCTAAACACCCCCAGCTCCCTCAGCCATTCCTCATAGGTCAGACCCTCCAGACCCTTCACCAGCTTGGTCGCCCTCCTCTGGACTCACTCCAACACCTCCAACACTTGACAGCAGAGGGGATGCTGAATTATTATTCCAGTAGTACAACACACCAAGTTGAATTGTTTTGAATTTATGGGGTTTTTTTTAATGAATTCTCCATTAGAGCTACTTTTTTTAAAAAAAAAAAAGGCACAAAGTTTCTTTGTGCTGCTGAGAAACTTTCTGCACCTATCTCAGCAGCACAAAGGTATTGGCAGAGCTAATCGTTGGGCAAAAATGCAGTGCGTTATTTCAGCGTGAATTAATGTAGCGTAAACGGTTGTGACATGTCAAGCCACAGAATTAAACATGTGCTCTTGTGGTAGTAACGCTGCAGTTGCTTGCTGTTTTCTTAAAGGTCAAGTCCCAACAACTTTATATTTACGGAGCTCCACTCAGAAGCATTCCAGAGTCATGTCTGTCGACAGGTAACTCGGTGGGTCTGGATCAACACGTGTGCTAGCAGAGTCCTCTGAGGGTGACCGCTCCTGCAACACGCATTTCTGTTCATAGCTGTAATCCTGAAAGCTTGTGGAAGTAGAGTGAGAAAGAGACGGAGTGCAGAGCCCACAGGGTGTTGCTGAAAGCATCATTTAATTGTTTGTTTTTTCCTTTTGCAGATCACAGCAATGGATCGTTTAACTTGAAAGCCCTTTCAGGAGGCTCTGGCTACAAGTTTGGAGTCCTTGCTAAAATAGTGAATTACATGAAGGTACAGTGTTTTGATGTAAAATCATAAAGTTTTGAAATGCTTTAGTTATTTATTCTCCCGTGGTAGCTGAAAGATGCTGAATATTTCAGACTCTAAAATTCTTCTGCTGCAAGAGTGAGACTTTCAAGAAACTGCTTGTTAAATTCAGAATGCTATCAGTAAACAAAACGGTCAGCATGTCGTTCCATTACTGAAATCCTAATTATTCCAGGTCATTTAAAACCAGGAGAGTGGTTTCTGTTTGTAGTAGAAATAGGAATTGCAGGATGCTGTCAGCTTTTACGATGCATGAGCTATTTATCAAAATAACATGTAATTTGGTGCTTGACAGATGACTTCATCATCAATCTCAGTTGGTACTAATTTTTTTTCCTCATATTCTCAAAAAGCCCAAATTGAAACTCGTATGCTACGTGTATTGTGTCTATCCTGGTTTTGCAAAAGTTGTTTTGTCATCACATTATACCAGTTCTAGTTACTTTGTGATAATTGAGCCACTGAGTAAAGTACAGAACTCTAATAGATCCTGTTTACTTTTCCAGACCCGGCACCAGCGTGGTGACACGCATCCATTAACCCTAGAAGAGATTTTGGATGAAACACAGCATTTAGATATTGGACTCAAACAGAAGCAATGGTTAATGAGCGAGGTAAAGAAAACATATGTTTAGATTTTAATTAGAGATCAAAGGATTATGATAAACCTGAATTATACACGCTTGTTTAATTACAAGCTCTACAAATGTATAATCCCTCCTTTAAGAAACTACATTGAGTCACGTCTGCCTGTCTTGTACCTGCTGCTGTTGAAGTAACTGAAATGAAAGCTGTTCTGACATTTTTAAGGACCTGTTAGAATTGTTACACAGAGAGTGTATTTTATGTCAAGTGAATTAATTCATTACTAATTTTATATAAACAAGCTGTTTTTCTTAAGGAATTTCTTTTCTAAAAAATTTCAAGCAGAGAGCTCTTCCATTATCAAAGATGTTAAATTAACTAAACCAAAGGAGTATGGCACAGAATTCATAGGCTTACAGTTCTTTGTGACTTCCTGAAATGAAGAATTCTGATGTGGAGTTTATGTCTGAAATTGTGGGGTAATGGATCTGCAAATTCCACTGCAGGAGTTCATTAGTCTCACGGTAGATGCTAGGTTTCATTTTTACAGATTCCCTGTCATTTGCCACCATATTCATCTTCATGCTTAATTGATCTGAATGTCTTCATGGCATTTCAAGATTAATAAATCAGCAAAATACCGTATTTGGTATTTATACTTGATTGGCATACCTGGTTTTGCTCAGATCGTGTTTTAAATCCTTGCAACAGAGTAGTAAAGGCTGTTGAAACATGGGAAAAAAATCTCTGTGTAGTAAAACTCGGATGGTTTTAACTAAGACAGCCTGTAGCATTCCTTTGCTACCAGTACTAATGTTCTGGGGTACAGGAAGCTCCAATCTGGCAGTGTTGGTTGTGATGGAAGCTTGACTTGGCTGAAATCTTTCGAAGGGTAGCTCCAGGTTGTTTCCATAATGAACCAGAATATCGAGATGGAATGAAAAAGCTCCTCCCAAGAAGTGTATGTAAAACTATCACTGAATTGTTACTGGATGAGAAAAGGTGAACAAAGGCCCTGCAGCACCAGCGTTAGTTCCCTTCTCTGTTACAGGTGTTTTCTCCCTCCTTTCTGTGTCTCTTCTCTTTCTCCTTTCAGCGTCAGGCTGGCATCTGCAGAAGAAACTAAGTAGAGTTGCCCTCTGTTACAGGTGAACTTTCATTGTGGTACTGGCTGCACAGCAAAACTGATTTGGAGCATATCTTAAATCATTTCAATTGTCCATGAACTTCTGGTCAGCTTCACTCTGAAGCTGGCATCATAAGTAAAATCCTACTGTGCAGGAGGTCTGCTCTTCTCAGTTCCTTCTACAGCTGCTGGTGCCAATTGACAGGAGTTGGAGAAGACTGACTCCTGTTTTGTTCAACCCAGGTTAATGCCTTTCACATTTGTACCGTCCATATGACCCGAGGTTGATATGCCGAGTTGTGCATTTGCACTTTATATTCAGCCAAAGCACAGTTTTTTGTATTCCCTCTTCCTTTTATTTTCATTCCTTTCTCAAAAAGGAGCATGTGCAGCTTTCTGCCATAAGAGGCTTCACGGACTTTCAAGCCCAAAGGCATTAAGTGAATGATGCTAAGCCTCCTTTGGTGCTTTGTGCTTTAGGTTGTGCAGAATTATGCCTAGGCTGGTGGATCTAAGAACCAAGGATTTAAAATCCATTCCAAACTGGCATTCATTCCTCCAAACTGGCATCTGTAACGTGTGGCTGATGTGCTCTAGCTGCTCAGAAGCACACTGGGAAAAAAGTACTAGTGTGTGCTCTTTTTCAAGGTTTGAAATTTATGTCCCTCTTACAGGCTCTAGTCAACAATCCGAAAATAGAAGTTGTAGATGGGAAATATGCTTTCAAACCCAAGTACAACTTGAAAGACAAAAAGGCTCTGCTCAGGCTCTTGGACAAGCATGACCAGCGAGGGCTGGGGGGAATCCTCTTAGAAGATATTGAGGAAGGGCTACCCAATGCACAGAAAGCTATAAAGGTGAGTAGCACGTGTCTGCGATTCAGTGAACCCATTCCAGTTAGCTTCTCGAAGGAGAGGCTAAGAGAGAATCTTCTCAGATCATTTTCTCTGTTCTTTTGATAACTCAAAAGCTATTTCAGAAGATCTAATATTGTATCTTTTTCTATATTTCATCCTTTACTATCAGATTGGGCCTAATGTCTCAGCACAGCTGTCAAAGCTCTTTCTCACAAAAGACTCTTGATCTCCCACATTCCAACTGTAGGCATTTAGTTCTGCTTTTATACCTTGATCTTAGTCCTCTGTATCTCATCTTTGGTTTATTAGTGTACTTATCGTCAGCATCCGCTGTGGATGCTTTTCACTGCCAGTTGCTTTGCTGCTTCTCCAGTTTGTTGTGCTTCTTGTAGCACAAGATCTGGGTCTGTTGTTCAAGTTGGAGTCCTTATCCTTGGAAACGAAGTGAGTTTGAGTTGTTCTTTTGCATTTGTTTTCAAGGCTTTAGGGGACCAGATCATCTTTGTTAATCGCCCTGATAAGAAGAAAATTCTTTTCTACAATGACAAGAGCTGTCAGTTTACTGTGGATGAAGGTAGGTGTTTGTTTACACGTTTCCATGATCGTTGATTTGAATTCATCTTAAGCACCTATATGTATAAGCAGTCTTCAGATATAGTAGTCTTTCAAGGTGGTAATGAAATATTAGGTATATCTAGATGCCAGGAGAATGGTTTATATTAACACAAGACTAGTGAGTGAGTTCAGGGGTAATATCCTCTGGTTTATAATGGATACATTGGAACGTGGCACCAGGAATCCAGCAATTCTCTTCAAGTGTAGCAGTATAGAAGAGACTAAAAATCATCTGAGTGTGGCTAAAATTGCATCTTAACATTTTGCTGTGTAAAGGGCAGCCAAAAAAACCCAAAAGAATGGCTTCTGCCTTGCAAGTTCATTGTTTTTTTCCAGTTTATTAATCATGTGCCTTTTATTGGTGAACGCGATGAGAAGCCACAAATGGAACAGAAGGAGGAACTGTGGTAAAAAAAGAAGGGAAGAGTTTTGATAGAAACTTGAACTGCTCTACTTACAGGACCACAGGACAAATCATAAAGCTCTTTTTTTCTTTGACTAGCTGAGAGAGACACTTTATTTTCAGTAGAATTAAGCAACTGGAAATGTGTGTCATTAACTTATTTGTTATGTACCACACTTGTACTCTCAGTAATAATAGCTTTCTTCCACAAAGATAATTAAGTAGATGTGACATCTACAGCATTTAAAAATAGTTTCAAAATATTGAAGTGAATGTCTTTTTAAACCATAATTTCTGTCACTTCTTGAGAGCGGCAGTCAGAACTATAAGTGAAATGCAGAATTATAAGCCTTTAGTCTGCATTCACTGTGGAATTTCTAACCTCCCAGATGCCTGTGAGTTGCCATTAACACTGTCATCCTGTTCAGACAGTGTCTCTTCAGTCCATCAGCCCCCAGCTTTTAGGGAGCCGAGCATGGCCAAAACATTTAGAAATCAGTGCTGTTGCAGTAACTGTTGAGACAAAGCTTTTAAGTTTTTAGCAGCTACTGGTTGTATTACAGTCACGGTTGCTGATCATTTCTTCTTGTGCCCTTTTTTCCAGATAACTGGCACTCAACCATGCTAAAAGAGTTATTAGAGGGAAATCTCTGCCCTGTTGCTCTTAGTTTGTAATAACTCCAGGATTAACCGTGAAATTTAATAAAAGAGCCCATTTTATTAAGACGTAGCAAGAGACATCTGCCAACTCTTCATCGGGTAGCCAGCATAAATCCAAGGCTGTGCATGTACAATACCTTATATTTTAGCACACCCAGCACTGATCTGTGTTTAGGAACAAGCAATGCAGGTTATTGCTATGAAAGGGGGGGAGAAGTTATAAAACCCCCTCTAAAACCCCTTGAAACAAAATGTTTAAGCTGTTGGGCTCAATCTCCCAATGAAGGGAGGCATTTAAGCCTGCAGTGTCTGTAATGAAAGGCCCGTGAGTGTGCAGTGTTTGTACTTCAAGGTGGCCTTGCTTGCTTTCATCTGCAGGTGGCATCACGTTCCCATCTCTGGTTTTATTTTTTTTTGTTCTGTTCCTGCTGGTTTTGGTTTTTCTTTTCATGCTGCTGATGACGCTTTGTTCTGAGAGGGGGCAAGAATACTTTCTCTTTTTTGAGAAAGAAGTGAATTTTGTGATCTGCCTGCGTATGCCACGATTCTTAAAACATCCCTGAGCGGGTTTGCTTACTTATTGCGACTGGAACAGGTCCTTTTTCCAACAACGTTGTCCTGTGATGAAGAAAATGTGTCCTTCACGAGCAGTTTTGCTTTATGATTCTTTCCAGAGCACCAGAAGCACGTCTCTTAGGGAACCACTGCATACAGGATGAGTTGTGACACATTTCTGCGTTAGCAGTGCTATTTCAGCTCCTTACCTCCAGCAACATTAAAACAAAGTTTTTAGAAGACTGCAAAAGAAGCCTTGAAGTGTTGTCAGACCCTTTGATCTGATGACAGTTCAAAATATGTTTCTAGTTTAATGTTTATCCTTAGAAATAAAGGCTCTGCGCTCCTCAGTGCGTGATTCTGCCACATGACGCTCTCCAGTTTCAAACATATGTTGGCTGGGATTAATATCCTCTAAAAGGTGGTGTCCTCCCATCGCTGTCTGAGCTCCATGGGTAGTCAGCAGACAAAGACAAGCTGCCAGGGCAATTTGGAGGTTGCTGTCTCAAGTAGGAGAATTGCTTTCTGGCAGTGCCTACCTCTGCCCTGACTACAGTTGTTTTGATGGCTGAACAAGCTTTTGAAAACAAATCCCCATGTACTCCAGGAGCAGTGCCATACCTATATATCGTGATCTCAGGGGTGCTGGAGGAGGTTTTTGCAGTAAGGAACAGCTTTTGTTCTTCCTTTTATGTGATTAGCCGAGGAAGGTTCAGGTTGCATGTGTTCCTTCTTGACTTCCTGACTAATTAATCTTCCGTCAGTAGTGTGGAGCTGAAAGCGTTTATAAAAGCCAGGCTAGATTTCAGGTGCTCCAGCCAAGTAAAGCACTGCCTTTTTGTGCTGGGGCTAAGCACTTTGCATGTGAACCAAGCTTTCACCCCGTGCAGGCTGAACACTGAAAGGCCAGTCTGATTGCTTCACTATCAGAGATGGTATCTTTCACATCTGAATGCAACAGAGGAAGTATTTTAATGCCTAAAAACTTGGATACTTAATTATACATGTTTTTAATGTTCTTCCTAAGCACCTTTGAAGAAATTTAAAGAATGGCCAAAGCCTCTTAAATTTAACAGTATAAAAATTGCTTGGGATCAGTGATGGCACATGGCTCTGGCTTTGAATTCCAAGATGGTCCAGGGGCAGCACGAACTTAATATCAAGCACCTTTTCCTTCTGGTATAAATCTAGTACTGTGCTCCCTGGGACTGTTGTGAAGCAGGACTCCATCTTCCCTGCTACTCAGTTGTTTCTTCCCTTCTGCCCTGTTGTTGTCTGTTCTTGTCCTGTGCTGAGATTTTGGCTCAGCTCAGTGAAGATTTTTAAGCTGTTTTTAATCTCTGGCAGATTTTATTACTGGTGTGATACAGCAGTTTATCTCCAGAAGCCATTTGAACCCTTTTGCCAGAGCAGGTGAGGCAGTGAGCAGTGTAAGATAAGCTGCACTGAAGTCACCACACAGCCATTTACCCATGACTTTGTTCCTGAAGTGTAAGCATTTATGGAAAGGGAGCGTGGTAGAGTATAATCATTCAGGGAATGTCAGCACAGATTGTTTTCGTACATGAGGCACCCCACGATGCAGTAAAGTTGAGGTAACTGTGCATCCTTACCCCTTGGGTATTTCAGAGAGAGAAGGTGTTTGCAAAATCTTTGTTATGCTGCCCTCTGCTTTGCTGTGTGTTGGTTACTGCTGGTCAAAGCTCATTGTTTTAAGTCTGTGCATGCAGACATCATGATGCTGGAGGTGTTAGCAGGCATCTAAACTGGCCTTCCAATCAGCTCGAGGCCTCATTCCCTCCTGTCGTTACTTGAAAGACTAGAAGTTAGGTATCTGGAGGAGCAAGGGAGCAGCCTGTGAGTAGTGTTGATTCTGCCAAGCTTCTAAGTTAAAATATTTTTGTGATCAAATTGCAAGATACTGCATATAGGATTTGTTCATAGTCCAGGCAAGATACCAGGATCACAGCTTTCTGCCTCTTCTGGGGAAGGTTTGCATTGGCACCAGGACTTAAAAGCTCCGCTGAAAACACACGTGTCTTCTTGAGGGTTCACAGCACCTGTGTTGCTTTGGCCAGAAACTCTTCGGAAATTTCTCCCCAGTGGATTTTTTCTGGGCTCCATCTTGTCACAGCAGCCTAGGGGGTAGGAGAAGTTGTCGGCTTGTCTGAATGCAGCCTGCTGCGGTCAGGTGAAGCCTTATGGTCTTGACTGATGGACGGTTTTTTTCCTTCCATAGCTAATATATGCTTGTTCTGACTGATCTATCAAGTAGTTTAGTAGATGTGATAGAAGAATCTCTCACCTTTGCCGTGCTCTGATGGTGTAAAAATCACCGGGTGGTTGACAGCACCTGGAGAGGGAAAATTGGATGTGCTCTGTAATTGTGATGGTTACATGCACCACAGGAATGCATGCACCTCAACCCCTTCTCCGTGCCTGCCTGAAGCAGGCCAGCATGTGGCAAGCTTTCTGCTCCAACAATCCCCTTCCTGCTCCTCACACCAGTGCCAAACTCCCTGTGCCCTGTCCACAAAGACAGATGTTGTAAAAAATGGATCCACTGTATTGAAACCGTCTCTAGGAACTGCCTTCCGTCACTGTTGTCTGCTCTTCAGACACATCAGCTCATCACAGCATTTTTGTTGCTGTCTTGTCCCCTCTCCAGAGACAGGCCAGCCTGCTGCATCCTCCTGCCTGGCCAGCCATCAGCATGGACACTACTCCAGAGGTGGTAGAGGACAGTAATTGGGTGGTTGTGTGCCGTTTCCTCCTCCCTGGCCCCTCTCATGAAGTATTTTTTGCAGGCAGTGACCCCCTTTGTTGCTTGGAGCCACAGCAAAGGCCAGGGTGACAGTATTTCAGATTCTCCTCGAAGAAGCTGGAGAAATCTCTTTCTGTCTTGGGTCAAGGGTGTGAATTTTGAGGTGCAGAAATACCACAGCTACAAATGCGGACGGTTGTTCTCGAGAGCTGTAGTTACTGCCAGCTTTTCCCATGGGTGCTCGTCTTTCAGCAAGGATGTTGCAGTAATTCAGATAGCGTATTCCCAAGGTCTAAACTTTCACTAGCTGATAGGGGCACAGTCCTTGGAGACTTCTGAATAAATCTGACAGGTAACGTGGAAATGGTTCAGTGACAGCCAGACAGCTGCTCTCTTTCTTCTCTTCTTGCATTTAGCTCCGTGTCTGGTGTTACACCGGATCGGTTTTGTGATGAGATGATAGATGTATCTCCTTTTCCCTTTAGATGGCACCCTAAATGCAAATAGCTGGTATGCACAGCCCTCTGAAGGGCGGCAGCTCTGTAGGCTTCTTCACCTTTAACCTGAGCTTTTAGTTCACCGAATCACAGAATGTCAGGGATTGGAAGGGACCTTGAAAGATCATCTAGTCCAATCCCCCTGCCGGAGCAGGATTGCCTAGACCATATCACACAGGAACGCGTCCAGGCAGGTTTTGAATGTCTCCAGAGAAGGAGACTCCACAACCTCTCTGGGCAGCCCGTTCCAGTGTTCAGTCGCCCTCACTGTAAAGAAGTTTCTCCTCGTATTTATGTGGAACCTCCTGTGTTCCAGCTTGCACCCGTTGCCCCTTGTCCTGGCAAGGGATGTCACTGAGAAGAGCCTGGCTCCATCCTCATGACACTTGCCCTTTACATATTTATAAACATTAATGAGGTCACCCCTCAGTCTCCTCTTCTCCAAGCTAAAGAGACCCAGCTCCCTCAGCCTCTCCTCATAAGGGAGATGTTCCACTCCCTTAATCATCTTCGTGGCTCTGCGCTGGACTCTCTCTAGCAGTTCCCTGTCCTTCTTGAACTGAGGGGCCCAGAACTGGACACAATATTCCAGATGCGGCCTCACCAGGGCAGGGTAGAGGGGGAGGAAAACCTCTCTTGACCTGCTGACCACACCCCTTCTAATACAGCCCAGGATGCCATTGGTCTTCTTGGCCACAAGGGCACACTGCTGGCTCATGGTCATCCTGCTGTCCACTAGGACCCCCAGGTCCCTTTCCCCTCCGCTGCTCTCCAACAGGTCTGTCCCCAACTTGTACTCACACATGGGGTTGTTCTTGCCCAGATGCAGGACTCTACACTTGCCCTTGTTATATTTCATTAAATTTCTCCCCACCCAACTCTCCAAGTTCTGAACCAATCCTTTAACATGGAGTATTTCCATGGAGGGGGGCTGTGTTGTTGTGACTCCCCCCTTTCCTTAGGCAATAAGGTTTTTTAATGCCCTACATGGAGCTTCACCATGGGAAGAAGGTTCTTTGGCAGTTACCACAAACAAAGCAACAGCTCTGAAAGCAGCATGATTTACAAAGGAGTTTTTAAATGGGGTTGCAGAACACTGTTTAGTGACTCTGGTGGGGCCAATTAGTGGATTAAATTATCTGTATGTAAAGTCCATTTTAGCTTTGCAGTTTGGATTCTGGGTCACTGTTACATTTGTATTTCTTGGCCAAGTTTAGGAGGTGAATGTGAGGCTGTCATGATGGTGTAGCGGCTGCATTACAAGAAATGCAAAGCACTGTGGTTAGATATTAACCGTCATCTGCACTTCTGTGCATGTTGACCCTTGAAGAGCTGACCATTTATTTTCTAGTGTTTAATTTTTCACTTCTGTTCCCCAGAAGAATGTAGACCAGTTTAACCTTAAGCACCTATCCTCAACCTTTTTTTTTCTTGGCACTGCAGCACATTTCTCCATATATCATGAACTGTAATAAGGAGACACATCATCTGTGATGGAGCAGAACATTATAAATTAAAGGACACTGTTGTGTAAAAGCTTAGAATTATGAAGTTTCTCATCTGCTATTGCCTCATGTGCCTGTTGTGCATCTCGGAGGACTGACCTGCATCTCTTCAGCTCCCACAGGAGTCATCTGTGCGGAGCCAAAGACAGTATAGCACAACACAACCTCAGAGTATCTCTGACCGAGGTCTGTGTAACAGTCACACGTTTATGTGGAGCCTCGTCACTCCACGTGTGAGCTGCAGGAACAGGCCATTGGAAATGCGTTTGCACACCCGTCGTCTGAGTCATCTTTCCAAGCACCACCGGGTCTCAGTGTCCAGCTGAGTCCAGCTTGGGTGTGGAGGACAGGGAGGGGGCATGAGCAGAAAGGAAACAGCGTGAAAGAGCACGTTCTGCTCAGTCTGGAGGATGCAATAGGAGCCTTGCGCAGGCTTCTGCTGTTAAGATTTAATCTGAGCGCTCCTCGCTGAGAAATCTCTCTTGCATGTCCAGCTTTGATCATGACACAACCCTCTCCACCTGCCGCAACAGGATGAGGTGAGAGATGATCTGTGATAGCAGGCACCGTGAAAGCCCAGAATCACACTCAAAATGGACGAGCAGACAGAGAATGCCCTGACTCTATTAAGAATAGTGTGGCCAGCCGGTCTAGGGAAGTGATCGTCCCTCTGTGCTCGGCACTGGTGAGGCCGCACCTTGAATCCTGTGTCCAGTTCTGGGCCCTGCACTTCAAGAAAGATGTTGGGGTGTTGGAGCGAGTGGAGAGGAGGGCGACCAAGCTGGGGAAGGGTCTGGAGGGTCTGACCTACGAGGAACGGCTGAGGGAGCTGGGGGTGTTTAGCGTGGAGAAGAGGAGGCTCAGAGGTGACCTTAGTGCAGTCTCCAAGTACCTGAAGGGAGGTTGTAGTGAAGTGGGAGTCGGCCTCTTCTCCCAGGCAACTAGCAATAGGACAAGAGGACACAGCCTCAAGCTTGGCCAGGGGAGGTTCAGGTTGGACATTAGGAAGCATTTCTTCTCAGCAAGGGTCATTAGCCATTGGAAGGGGCTGCCCAGGGAGGTGGTGGAGTCACCATCTCTGGAGGGGTTTAAGAAAAGCCTGGACATGGCACTTAGTGCCATGGTCTAGTTGCCATGGTGGTGTCAGGGCAATGGTTGGACTCAATGATCTCAGAGGCTCTTCCAACCTGGTTGATTCTGTGATTCTGTGGCTACCTCCATCTAACCAAAAGTGGTGTTTTGCCATGATTTAGTTCTGTCTAAGAAGCGCTGCGTTACCAAAAATGATCATTGTTGTTCTTCACTGGCGAAATCCCTTTCTTTTGTTTCCTGGAGAGCTTCAACAGCCCCTTACTGTTGGCAATGGGAAGAAAAGAAAGACCTGAGACTTGAAGCGTGTACTTCCATAGAAAAACAAGGTGCCTTAGGAAGGGAACTGGTCCAAGTGCAGGAACCAAGTCTTTTAGGTACAGTGCTGTTCTCCTGCAGCGTGTTTAGAGGGTGTATCTGTGGCAGAGCGTCGCTGGAGCGTTTCATCGCCTGCTGCAGAGGACAGCTTCTTCAGCATGCAGAGGTTGTGGTTGTTTTGACAACTGTATACTAAATTTATCTGGAAATAAAGGGAAAAATTTAGTCTTGCGTTGCTATGTGTGCCTCGTGTTTTATTTATAGTCTGTTAGCCAAACCTGCTGACAGGATCTCTCTAACTTACTGCCTGGGGAGTGAAGGGAGGTAGGGTTGTACCAGCCGCTGCCTGGAGAAGGCATTCCAGAGGCTCTGCGAAACTTTACGTGAGGCAGAAAGTGGGCAGGCAGATGGCAGCTGCTCTAATTAAGACTTACTGTGTCTGTCTTTTTTCCTGCTGCTGTGGCTTTTAAGGTATCTCTCTTCTTTTTAACACCAGAGGAATTTTAGTAATTTATTATCTGTACAGCACGGTCTGTATTACATTACAATAATAAACGAGCTTTAACCCACTGAAGTGAATGTCTTGAATCTTCAGTAAATTGGACTATGAGATGACAAGTCTCCCCAGACAATGGCAGCTGAAGATGTGTAAACGAAGTTGCTATTTATGGTTAGTTATTACCCTTCACCAAGATCTTTTGAACTGAGGCTTATAAACCACGTTGACAGTCTACCCAGCGATAGGCACACTAGGCAAAAAGAGAGACTCCGTAGCAAATTAACATTAAAAGCCCACGTGCCCTGTGGGTGCTGATGCTGCAATGCTGGAGCACAGTGAGCACCGATGAGATTCAGCTCATCTTTTTCCACTAAGGGGGTGTTTTGTTGGTTGGGGTTTGATTTTTTGGTTGGTTTGGGGTTTTTTTTGGAAGTGCATCCAGCACTTGGAGTGGGTAAAGGCTGTGCTCACGGGGTGCCTGCTGGCAGCGACCGCTGCATCTGTGCGGTCACAGAGTGACGTGCCAGAACACTTCAGCGTTTGAAATCAAGTCTGTTTCTTTCCCTTCGTGCCTTTGCCCAGGGTTTGTTCACTGGGATATAAAACGAGGGTTTGTTTGGTGTTTCAGAATTTCAGAAGCTGTGGAGGAGCATTCCCGTGGATTCTATGGATGAGGAGAAAATTGAAGAGTATCTGAAACGACAGGGTATTTCTTCCATGCAAGAAACTGGACCAAAGAAAATAGTAAGAGATACAAATTACAGATCTTTTTTGGAGATTCCCCTTTCCTGACCCTGCAGTGTTAATTCCAAAACATGCTGGTGAGCCTATGCACAGCTGCTTTGTGTAGCTCGGGGGAGCGTGACCAATTTTAAGAAGTTGCAAAAAACAATGCTGTAGCCAGCAGTCAGTGTTTTTATAACTCGTTTGAGCCAGTGTGATCCAAGCAGCATCAAGAAGAGGGCCATTGCCAGAAATCCCTCTGAGCTCCGGAGTAAAAGCTTCTGCTTGAAGCTGTACAATGCATTAGGAGTAGAAGAATAGTTACTTTTTTGGGAGAAGTGTGGCGTTTTTTTTAACTTTTCTGCTAAATAGCTTTGAAATCATGATGGGAACTGTGTAATGTGCCTGCTGCCACACACACACTGTTCTCCAAACTGGGTGCAGTATGCTCGTGTTTTACTGGGAGGCCAAAACGGCTGCAAGACCTCCACCCTCCAAAGATGCTTTCTCCCTGGCTTCAGACAATTTTTTTTTTTACATTCATTTGTATGTGCTATACCATGTCTTTTCTCTTCTGCACTTGGCTTCCAACTGTCCTTTCACGAGACTCCTTCCACACAGGACTTGTTCTTGGTTTCTGCTAGTCGCTACACTAGATGCTTTAATGCCTGTCATCGTGTAGGCACTCCTCATGGATTCCTTATATGCTAAATGTGTCTTTGAGTGTGTAATTGTGGATAGAATTATGGGACACGTACCTGCTTCTGTAGCTGAGTGGGAGCGTTTGGAAACTTCACTTACAAATGCCAGCTTTACTACTGTGCATGAGATGCAGAGACTCTGCTCTGTCCCCAGGGTCACCTCCCTGCCCGGATTTGGTTGAATATTGCTGCTTCTTGCAGAACCAAGCGAGCACCTTCCCCGCCTGCCCACCCCTGGTTCAAGCAGGGCTCTTCCCCGCAGAAGTGATGTCTAGCACAGCGTCACCCTTCAGGTCAGATGTCGCAGCTGGAGGGCAGATCTTCTGACTGCTGTTTATTTCTTCTTGCAGGCTCCTATTCAGAGGAGGAAGAAACCAGCTTCTCAGAAGAAACGTCGATTTAAGACTCACAATGACCACTTGGCTGGAGTATTAAAAGATTACTCTGATGTCGTTCCTGGCAAGCAGTGACCGGTTGAATTCTGGAGCAAACGTGCATTTTTATAAAGGCTTTTTGCCACTCGGGCTCAGCGTCTGCTCGCAGAAAGACTGACTGTATATAGTAATGTGGTGTGTTTCCCCCATCCCAGCAACTGCCGAGATGAAACAGGTCAGTTTAAGAGCAAGTATGAGCTGCTAAATAGAGTTTAATTTAATTAGCTGATGGGAAACGTGTCTTTAAGTAAGAGGTTCTCACTAGTTGCCTCTTGGCATAGAGTGATAAATGGTGCTCAGCATGTAATGCAGGAGTCCCTGTTCAGTGCTTAGCTCTACTTTTACATTGCTTAATGGGTGTTTACCTGGAGTTACTTACAAGGGGCTTTCTAGCAGAATTGAATGCAGCATCTGTTTTACCTATTTCAGGAAAACCTTTTCCTAAAATCACTGCAGGCAAGTTTCTTTCACAATCCAATACACCCACGGTTTGTACACTCCTTCCTTGCCACGGGACTGAGCTTTACTGAACATCGGGGATATCTGAGGCTCAAACTCAGAAAAAAACCCTCTCCCGAGCTCCCAGCAGGCTGCAGGATGGCAGTGCAGCTGCAGCTTCCTAATGCTCACCAGAAATCGCCCTCGGCAATTTCTCATCGCTGTAGTGGCTGCATGTGTGTTGCACAGTTCCTAATCTGCGGACAGGAGGGAAATGAAATGACAGTGTAATACTGAAGCAATTTTTTTTTTTAAGTAATAAACTTACAATGCTGGTTTCCAGTGTTGCTTCCTTAAAGAGTGAGAGATTCAACATCTTTCGTGCTTGTTGCGTTTTCCTTTTCAAGGAGGCAAAGGAATCTTTGCTGTATTTTTATCTTCTCGATGACTTATTGTTCTGGGTTAACACTGTCATCTTTTTATCATTCTTGGTTGGGGAGGAACCACCTTAAACGAAAGCTCCCTGTAGAGACCTGATGTTCTGTGCAGTACAGACTAATGGGGAATGTGGCCAAATTATGTCCTCTTGATAACTTAATATGTACTGAACCAGAGTCAATCAATGCTGATCTTGTTTTCGTGGCACTGCGGGAGAGGAGCTGTTTCTCTGCTCTTCTAGGGTTAGGATCAAAGATGAAATAGGTGACTGCTATATCCCACCGACGGCAGGCTGCTGCGGCGTGCACACGAGCTGGTGTCTTGCTTGATGTGTTGGGGGTTGAAGCAGAGGCAGTCAGATCTCCACACATGAACAAATGAAGAATAAGGCTTTATTGCCATCGCACTGCACCAGTTATGTCTGCTTGGGGAAGCGGGGAGGAGAAATATCCTTCTGTAAGGGGAGCATTTATCCTCCTGATAAAACACTGCTTGTTTGAGACACGGACAATACTTCCAGCATTGCACACGTCGGCCCTGTTTAAAGGGTTGCTAAAGGCTGGTACAAGGTTTCTTCTATTATTTTTTATATATATGTATTTTTTTCCATGCTTTTGAGAGAGATATATATATATATATGTATATATAAAAGCTCTTAGTGAGCTCTGCCTTTCATACATTCAGGGGGTTTTATGAGGTAACTTCCCAGTCATCTTACATAGCATTACCCTTTCTCTATGAACCAAAGATTGCAAAGCAGACTGTGAGGTAGGCAACCTGTTTTGTTTCTCTGCTCAAGTGATTAAGATAATAGGGGAGTCTAAAGAAAACGCCCCCAGCTGCTTTCAAAGGTTTAAAAATATGTTAGGTCAAAAATAGGAGAGCAGGAAAGGAAGGCTGACTGCCAGCCCTGTATGCCATGCTGGCGTTGGCAGGCTTCAGGGTTCAAAGGAACAAAGCAGTCCAGTTGATGTCCAGTTGGAAAGACTGGATGAGATGCTTTGTCTCACTGGAGGGAGTCTTCTCTTCTGCGGTATGAGCGGAGAGAGCGTAATAAGTTCTACAGCTTGTTAGGGTACGGTCTCAACTATATCAACCGGAGCCTGTTTGCTGAAGGCATCTTAGTACCACTCCAGCCCACTTCAGTCTCGTCACAGCGTAGTGTCCAAATCAGGCTTTTTGCTGAAGTTCATCGTAAGGGTTCACAGCTGTTAGAAACTTATAACCTACTTCATCTTCCTCCAGGGTGTCCTCGTGTATTCTGTGTCTGGCAAGATGGTTCTCCCAGTGGCCAAAACCATCATGCCCTCAGCTCGCTTTCTTTGGCAAAATCATCCTTCCCTCAGTCTGGCAGCGCCAAGGGCTGCTGAGAGGCATCGTGCTCTCTCCTGGGGGCCGGGGGCCTATTACTCCATTTTTCTCTTCCTTCCCTGGAAGCCTCTGCTGCTAACCAGGAAGATAAGGGGACTCGGGCTGCCCTTGATGAAGACAGAACATGGAATAGAGTATTTCAGTTAGAAGGGACCTACAATGATCATCTAGTCCATGGCAGGCACCTTCATCTCAAGCATTTCAGGAAGGCTCTTTGGCAAACCCATCTCAGTGTGGTCTTTACCTGTCCCTGCCAGCTGAGGACTTGCCTCTTCTGAGGCTCCTCAGGTGATGCATGTCCTGTCCAGCAAGGATGTTGTTCCCTCAGCACCAGGATTCAGTGTGTCAGGGCTGGCATTTGAGCCTTTCTGACCCTCTGGGGTAATGGAGGAATGCAGGCACTGATGAGCAGTTCTGATGCAGCATCCTTCTCTTCTTCCCATGCCATATCAGTGGGGAGCAGAGAGGCATTCAGCTCATTCAGCTCCCACCCCCTGTGATGCTGGTGGACATACAGACAGGGCCCTGGGGAAAAGGAGGATGCCCTTTCTCAATGGTGGGAGCTCTCTGAGGTTTATCTTGGCCGTCTGCGTCATCCTTTCACTTACACAATTGCATCTTGAGCCTGTGGCTGCGAGGACAGTATCTGCAGCAGTCGCTAGAGCTGTTCCCAAGAGAACACAGCTCTTTTGAGGTCTGCAGGCAGCCAGAGATGTGCCCTCAGTCCTCTGTTTGCCCCTCGATATTACACTAGTTCATCTGGTTGGGAGGGAGGTGTGTGAGTTCCCCTGCGATGAGACTGGAGGAGGAGGGAGCCGGTGGGATAAGCCAGGTTGCATCACTGGTAGCTCTTTCTCTCTAGCCAGGCGTTGCTGGTCTAGGATTGCTTCTGAAAAGGTGTCCTCGTAGGGCATCCGTTAGCAATGCCCGTGGGGATCAGGGGCTGCACTGGCCCTTCAGGAGGAGCTCGTTAGGGCTTCTTCGTGTCTGTGTACATGAACCAGACCGTTTGTTCCATCTGCTCCTCCTCACCCCCAAAATAAAAGCACTGGGGTTTTTCTTAAGGTACAAGATGAATAGCCCAGGGGTGGCACACCTTTAAACGTGGAGCTCTGCTGGCTTCTCTCCTAAAAGTTGCTCTAGCTGAAGAGTTATTCCACCTCCTCCTCTGTTATGGTGATCATTCTGGAAGGGGGTGGAAGACAGCAGGATTTTGTATGGTTGAATGAGAAAACTGACATAAGGCAGTGTGTACCAGAGCTAATCTATAATTCATCATGATCATTCAAGGCTTTTAGAGAGCAGAGGGGAGAGAGAGGCAAGGGAGCCCTGACAAACGGTATGAAGACCCCGCACGTGGATGTAGCCAGCGAGGGCTGTCACTTCACATGAGCATGGGCAGGCGGTGCAGGGCCACCGGGGAGAGCTGGGCTCCCGGTTACCTGCTGATGAGGAGGGCCTGCATTTGCAGATGACTAGAAGCAACTATGGTCCTGACATCTCATTATTTCCAGCTTTGTTGCTTGCTTTCCGGTCGCTGCTAATGTACCAGGCCCAAATTCCTTTGTGTGTTACTGCCTCGGGGGCCTCTGGCAGCTACTGCATCTGGGGGAGGGTGTCTAGTAGGGCTGAGTGCTTGCTGTTGACTGGTTAAGACCGGCAAGGCTAACTGCTAACAACCATCAGGGAGAGGAGAGCTCGGACCCCAGTCTGCTGGTACTGGTTTTCTACTGCTGGCAAAGTCAGGGATACAGCTGGATCGGCGATGCCCACCGCTGAGTTGTCAGCAAGCGAGGGATCAGCCAGGAAACAGCATTCCCAGGCGCCTCAGGTAGCTGGCACTGCTACAGCTCTGCCCAGCCTGGCTCTAGGGGTGCTTGCAAAAGGCAGCGCCGCACCAGCCAGTAGCCCAGGGCCGGCATTTGGTTGTAATGCAGCAGGTTTGGGGCTCGATCTCCTCCCCAGGAGAGAGGGTCTGCGTCTGCGCTGCTGCTCGGGTCTGTTCTGGCTCCGTAGGTGTGTTTCTAACCGTGTCAGTCCTGTGCAGGCTCCCTGGACACATCCCCGTAAAGCAGATAAGGAGGAGTGGCAGTTCCCCAGACGAGAGGGCTTATCTGGACACGGCGGAGCTCTGGGCAGGAAGGCAGCTTCTCCCAGGCAACTAGCGATAGGACAAGAGGACACAGCCTCAAGCTTCTCCAGGGGAGGTTCAGGTTGGACATTAGGAAGCATTTCTTCTCAGCAAGGGTCATTAGCCATTGGAAGAGGCTGCCCAGGGAGGTGGTAGAGTCACCATCTCTGGAGGGGTTTAAGAAAAAACTGGACATGGCACTTAGTGCCCTGGTCTAGGTGACATGGTGGTGTCAGGGCAATGGTTGGACTCGATGATCCCAGAGGTCTCTTCCAACCTGGTTGATTCTGTGATATTCTGTGATATGCTTCCCGTCGGGCTGGGTATTGCATAACTATAGCTGCTCTCCTCCTGAATGAGGCAAACGCAGCCCACGCCACTGTGGCAAGGGCCAGCAGGGCAAGGGAAGCTGCTGGCTCTCTGCTCAGCACTGGGGAGGTCGCACCTGGAAACTGTGTCCAGTTTGGGCCTCCCCCCCCCCATTCAAGAGGGATGCAGGGGAGCGTCTGGTTGGGGCGTCTGGGCTGGGGACAGAGGGCCTGGGGGGAGAGTGGGGAGCTGGGACAGCTCGATGCGGTGAAGAGGCAGATGGGGGCTCATCTCATCATGGGTACAGCGATGTGGAGGGCAGCTAGGAAGATGATGTGGCCAAACTCCTTTTGGCAGCCGTGGCAGATGACATAATAGGGGAACGTGGGAAGTTTGGCTTGTCTGTTAGGAAAAAAAAGCGCTGGTGGGGAGGTGTCTCCATCCATGGAGGTTTCAAGCATCGCCCAGACAAGGTCAGGCTGCCCGGATCTCTGATTGGCAACAGTCCTGTTGCAAGAGGGAGGTTGGGTCAGAGACCTTCTGCGGCCCTGTTGACCCACGTGAGGGGTCCAAGCCCCGGTTCCTCCGGTGCCGCCCGCCTTGCTGTAAGAGCAGTTCTTTGTTTCTTGCTGGCTTGCTTTCTGCTGCTTTGGTTTGCGAGCGTGCGCAGCGGCCTCTCTGTGTTACCCAGCAGCCCAGAAGAAAACAGCCCTGAGTCTGAAAAGCCATCAGCGCTTCTGCGGTTGCGACCCACGTGTTTGGACTCCACCAGCCTCGTGGGCTGGATGTCGTGCAGAGTGCAAGCACAGCAGGGGAGAAGGATGGTTAAGGCAGGAGGTTGTCCTTCCATTAAGTTAATTTTTTGACTATACCTGCACTTCTGGGCTTACATCCAAGGCCTGAAGTACTTGTGTGATCTCCTCCTGCCTCCATCAGTTACGTTGTAGTGTCTATTCCCTCCTGAGCTAGTTATTAATTATGGAGACTGCAGAGATGAAGTCCAGACTCTGCTAATGGTTGACTTCCCCGTGCTTTAGAAGCAGCACGTCAGGGATCTGCTAATGGTATTTCTTAGCTTTGCTTTTTCAGCTCCACCGTCATCTTGGTTTCCAGCCTGAGCGTGGCAGCTGACAGTGTTTAAACGTTGGCTGAAGCCTGGCTGTCGGAGCAGCCTGCAGTTGCAGGGCACACGCCTGCGGCACCCTGCATTGAAATGTCTCCCTGGTGCAGGCACTGCCTGGCCTGGGGCTGGCACGGCCCCAGGGCAAACTTCAGGCTTTTAGGTGTTCTGTGCAGTCCCCTGACGCCTCTCAATTCCCCCAAGCTTCGAGAATGGGGAAGCAAACCCACGGTGAGTGCTGCGCCCTCGCCCCGGCCCCCGCTGTCCTCACAAAGCCACTTCTTTGCTCTCAGCCGCCGGCTTCCCTCCCAGCCTCTTGAAGCTGCCTGGCCAAACCCCAGTGCTATCTCATCTTTCCTCTCCCGGCCTTGTTATTCCTTCTCTCCCTCTCCGGAGGCGGCTCGCAGGAGCGGGTGCTGGGCTCGCTCCTCCTCCCTGCCCCATCGGGGCTGCGGGCGCTGCCGGCCGGCCTCGGCGCCGGCTCTGTCTGCCCTTTGCTCTCCATGCCCGGGCTGGCCCGGCACCATTCCCGTGGCACCATCCCCTAGTCCCTGCTGCTGCTGCCTGCCTGCCCCCATGTACAATCCTCTGGGAGATAACAGCTCTCTTTCTCCCATCTCGTTCCCGTTCCTCTGTCCAACGTCGGGAGTTAGGGCTGTGTTTTTCTCTGCAGACCCTGCCAGCCTGTTCCCTGCCTTCACCGTGGCTTCCAGCCTCCTGCTCATCAGCCTTGGGGCAGCAAACCTCTGCGCAGGGATGCAGGAATGCGTAGGACGGAGCTGCTCGCATCCCCCCCTCCCCGAGCTTAGCCTTGGCGTTAGGGGGATGGGGAGAGAAAGACTTGGGGGAAGTGGAAACAATGAGAGTATGAAATCGTCTCATTTTGGTTTTTCCAGCTCTGCCTGTTTGTACCCCCTGGGATTCATCCCTGGCATCGGATGCCAGCGCTGGTCCCGTTTTGCAACCTCACGGTGTCAGCCAGCAGCTCGGGCCCGGCGGTCACGGGGAAGGAATGTTCCCCGGGCCACGTGGGGAAAGGTCACCCCGGGCAAAGGGGACGGCGGGGCCGGGCGAGCGGCTTGCCTCGGTGGCGAAGGCAACGCCGACCAGCGTGGAGCCGAAAACGTTCCGGCTTACAGGGGAAATTTAAAAAAAATAAAGTTCAAGAGGTTAAATGCTTTCAGCAAGGCTCCGCTTCCTTTTGCAGGGCAGATCTCGGAGCAGATGCCAGGCGGATGCGCGTGTGTTTCTTAGCTGGAGGATGTTTGTTTGCTGCTGAATCCTCTCCCGACAGCATCTGCGTGTCTCGGGGACGGCGGCGTCGGCCAGTTCCTGCCGCCGTGAATAGCAGCTGGGCTGAGCAATACGTCCTTGTCGCTCCCTTCCTACCCCGCCAACAAACCTCTCCCCTGAACGCAGCTCGGAAAGAAAGCTGTGACTTGCGGTGGGATTAACGTCCAGCGTTCAGGGCTTAACTCATCCCTGCCAGACGGGGGTTTCACATTAACACCACCGTGCCTTTTCCTTCCGCCCTCGACAGTTCAGTGCTCCAGGCTGCGTTTGCTCAGCCAGAGCTTGCTCCCAGCACTTTGTTTTGGGAGTCTGGGCTGTTGGCTGAGCCTCCCGGGGACGCTGGTCACATTTATTGGGGCGGAGTGGAAGAAGGAGGAGGAATTTCTAGGTTGGGTTTATGAAACGAGTTTTTTTTTTTAAACTCTCAGCATGTTTAAAAAAAAAATAATAATAATTTGGCCCTTGGTCTCTAGGTTACGTTTGCCTCTGCTGCGGCTGAGCTCATGGAAAATCGCAGCTTAGCTCCTGCGCTCCCTGCCAAGATTAGTAGGTTTAAAAACTAACCGATAACATCTTTGTAAACTTGGAGTCAGTTCTTTAAAGCCTGCTGATCCTTCCAGCCTGGATTTTGGAGCTTTCCTAGAGATTCAAGCAGGATGACGGTATCTGCCCTGAAAAATCGCCGCGTCCCACAGGAGCAAATACCCCGAGGGAGGAAGGAGGCTGCTGTTCCCCAAGGGGCATGTGGTAGGATCCTTCTCCCTCTTCCTAGCCAGACACACAGCACATGACAACGCTCTGCACATAACTTATAATAATCACTGGGTTTATTTTTAAAAAATTACAATAGAAAAGTACCTTTAAACATATTTCCAAAAGCGGAGTAGACAATGTGGAAGCTTCTCTCCTCTCCACAAGACAAAGTACAGGAAATAGTTTGTTAAAAGAGTCAGTCCGTCGCCTGGAGACGCTGGTATCGTTCCTGTTAGAGCTGCTCAGAGGTTTGTCTTGGAATCCATTTCTTCTCACGTCGCCTTTAGCAATCCCACTTTTTACAGAAGACCCCAAGGGGACAGTTTCCCGTCGCACCATCTCATCCCCCTGCCCCACCCCGGCTCCAGCAGCCGAAATCTCAGCCGTCTTATTCTGGCCCACCCACAGAATAAGAGGAAGGAGGAAGACAAAGGTTGTGGTGTTCAACAAGGCCACGGGTGCAGCTGGGAAACCAGCTACGGCGGAGCCCGGGCAGCGGCTGAGCCCGGCGTAATCTGCAGCAGGGATGGGGCTGGGGAAAAAAGCAATGAAAGGAGAAGTTTTGTGCCTCCTTTTGCAAGAAACTGAAGCCTGTTTGAGGTTTTGCTTCACTTCGCTTTGCTCTTTCTTTTTCCAAACTCCTCCCGGAGCAAGGAGAAGGAGAGACCAGTAGGGCAAGCGGTCTCTTTGCTGGTATGCTCTCTGTAAAGGTTACAGGTGGTGCCCCCGGGGTGTTTGCAGCCTCCCTTCTTGTCTTTGCCCGTGGGAACACGGAAATGCTACACAGCGAGCCGCCGGACCGGCGTAGCCTTGACCCTAAAGCCCCAGTTCAGCCCAGCGCCTTGGCATGACGGTGGGCACGTGCCTGAGCCCCTCGGCTTGCTGGGGACTCGCGCCCAACCTCAGGTAAGCTGGCGAACCGAGGGTTTGTTGGGTTTTTTTTTCTTATACAGCAGTTTACGTTGCCCGTAACAACTTCAAGCAGGAGGAGGAGGAGGAGGAGGAGGCAAATTGTCACCTTGCTACATGTGCGGGCTGTCTCTGCCCATCCCTGATCCGAGCTGTTGTACCACGCTGAAAGCTTTGCACAGCAAGCTGTTAACATAGCCCGAAGGTAAAAAAAACAAACAACAACAAATCACCATAAGAAAGTTTCTGATTGTCCTGCCTGGTTGTCGTTTGGTACAACTGGGAAGAGAAGGGTAATACTGTCAGTGTCCACAGCTGGAGCACGACTCCTACGGACCCGAGCGGTGTAGAGGCGGGATAGAGACTTAATTAATGACACGCATTCGAAAGTCAAGCACAACCCAGTGTAAGATTGTCCTTATTCAGGAGGTTTGGTACAAAAATACTCTCGTTTTGCCTTTTTTTTTTTTTTTTGTAGTCTGCTTTCCTATGGTTCTGTTTGAAAAAAGACGTTTCAAACACTACAGCAATGCCTGTCAAACCATGCTTTCAGAAGTAACACGCTCTTTTCTTACAAATATACAGTGTAAAAGAGGGAAATATTATTACTAGTTATGCTTCTAGGAGAGCAGATGTGTGATAGAGGCTGTGGGAAAGTCTTGGAGGAATCCAAACTTGCGTGAGGTTTGGTTGGTTTGGTTTTGTTCAAGCCTGTAACAACAGAGAGGTGTTAACAGAAAAAAAAAACACAACACACCAGCCGCGATCTTGGGATGGAAAAGGGGCTGTGGTTTATCTCTCTCCCTTCGTGGGGAAGCTCCCGTGCCACAGCCTGCGGGAGAGGGAGGCTTGTTTTGGAAGCAGGGCAAGGAAGGGAGAGCAGCCCATGGCAGGACTGTGCTCCAAGGACAAGGGCAAGGTGGGAAATGCCCGTGGCTGTGGGCACCCCGGGGTCAGTCGGCCAGGCAGAGGGTCCAGACCAGGACCCCACTGGTCCCAGTTTGCTCCTCCCTGTGGCTGTAGCCACTGGGGAGGCACCAGCTGGGAAGCCAAGAGTTAAGTTTTGAGTTGAATTTTGCACTTAAGAGGAATTCAGGCTGTGTTGATCCAAGGCAGGAAGCCGAGGATGCGGGGAGATGAGATTACCGGGGGTAATTCAAAGCCGAGAGGCATTCCTCGGCGCTCGAAACTCTGAAACTCTCACCCCAGATAACGGCAGAGCTGTGGTGGTTCGGTGCCAGACCGTGCTGCAGCGGGAGCAGCGAGGCCACCCTGCAGGGATCCATCCCAGGGATGTGCCCACCCCGCTGCCCATGTCCTCGGGGACGTGGCGTTGCCTTCCTCACCCCTCTCCCCCTGCGCGGTGCCGCAGCCTTACCAGCGCACTGTGGTTTTGCGGAGAGCACGCCAACCCAGCAGCCGCCTTGGAAGACTCCGTTAATACCCACAAGACTGACTGTAGGCCACCATCACACACCTGAGACCTGCGAGAGGACACGGCGCGGGGTTAGGGACGCTGGCAGCGGGGGGCTGAGGTCAGGCTGCTGCGGGGAGAGGTTATTCTGCGGTGGTCGGGGTTGGCAATTCCTAAGGGAGCAATTTGCAGCTTAACCCTGTCCTGATGGGATCCATGCGGCAAATGTGGGGAGGATGGAGGTGGGAGAGCCTATGTGGCCGCAAAACCCTTGGCTGGGCTGTGCCATAGCCCCTCCCGGCTGGAGGAGCCTGGTGGGGAGCCGGGAGGTCCCCAACCCTCCATCCTCACAACCCATTGCGGCTACCAGGGTCGCTGTGGGCAGGTGGACCTCACCGCTCCTTATTTTTATCTGCTGGGCCCAAAATAGCTGGTAAATGCTTTGCAGATCCCAGTCTGGGGTCGGCTGCAGCCACCTCCTGCCCTCACTGGGTTAGCGAGCCTCGGCACAGTGCTGCGGGCAGGCTGGGATCACGGGGCAAGCGATGCTCAGCACCGACCGAGCCTCTTGCCCCTCTTCCACTTGAATCCCCTTGGTTTATTTATCCACAAAAAAGCTAAATTATTGGCAGAGCGTGTCTTGCAAGGCTTTTTGCATCCATAGAGGGTCCCGGGTGTAATGGAACCAGCCCCCTCCCTCCTGCCAGGCACTTGGTAACGCCGTGCTTCTCGTTTTGGCAGCCCGGGCCACCAGGAGGGTTTTCATTAAGGTTTTCGTTAAGGTTTAATGAGATGTTTGCATTGCTGCAGCAGTGTGGGCCTGCAAGCTCACGGACCTGCCTTTCCATCCTGCCCTGGGGTATTTGGGAAAGCCTTGGGGTGGCCGGTGGCAGGGACGTCCAAGGGCACCCGGACCTATGGTGCCTACTGGAAAGTGGCCTCACCAGTGTGGGCGTAGGGTCTGGCCATCCGCCCTGAGCTGCCGGAGACCCCAAGAGGGTGGAATCACAGAATCAATCAGGTTGGAAGAGACCTCAGGGATCATCGAGTCCAACCATTGCCCTGACACCACCATGGCAACTAGACCATGGCACTAAGTGCCACGTCCAGGCTTTTCTTAAACCCCTCCAGAGATGGTGACTCCACCACCTCCCTGGGCAGCCCCTTCCAATGCCTAATGACCCTTGCTGAGAAGAAATGCTTCCTAATGTCCAACCTGAACCTCCCCTGGCCAAGCTTGAGGCTGTGTCCTCTTGTCCTATCGCTGGTTGCCTGGGAGAAGAGGCCGACTCCCACTGCGCTACAACCTCCCTTCAGGTAGTTGTAGACTGCACTAAGGTCACCTCTGAGCCTCCTCTTCTCCAGGCTAAACAACCCCAGCTCCCTCAGCCGTTCCTCATAGGTCAGACCCTCCAGACCCTTCACCAGCTTGGTCGCCCTCCTCTGCACTCGCTCCAACACCTCAACATCTTTCTTGAAGTGCGGGGCCCAGAACTGGACACAGGATTCAAGGTGTGGCCTCACCAGTGCCAAGCACAGAGGGACGAGAGGAGTGGAGGTGGCCCCCAGCCCACCACGGGAGCGGGGAGGCAGCACTCACCCGGCATTCAGCAGAACTGACGGGACTTCCAGCCCTGAGAACCAGCCTCGGAGGGAGGGAGCCAGCGCATCTGCGAAGACAAGAGGGGCACGGGGTGAGAGGGGTGGGGGCCGCCCAGCCTGGCAAGAGCCGCCTGCCTCTGGGCTCCCCTTTCCCGGCCAGCACGGCCCCCGGCAGCAGGACCAAGCCGGGATGGCAGCACCGCGGTCTCACTGAGCAGGAGGTGGGCTCATCCCCTCGCCCACATGAGACAGCGGGGGGAAACACATCAGATGCCAAAACCTGGTGGTCCTCACCACCTCCCCGCTGCTCCGCCACATCGGCACCACCATCCTCCCCACCGCGCTCTCTCTCTAACCACGGCGCATCATATTTCCTCCGACAGCATCTAACATCGGGTCTCAGCCCGGGTTTCCCCGGGGGGGCCCTCAGAGCCCCCTTAGCCTCCGTTTCCTTCCCTTGCCGAGCCACGCAGGTGCTGCCTGTTAGTGGTTATTTGACAGGGCGAGTACGTGGCTGCAATAATATTTACCGCCGCTCTTCCTATCCACAGCGGGGCCCGAGACGCCGGCGTTTCACCCAGAGGCTGCAGCTGGTTTGGACGCTGAGCGCTTTCCCTCGCCCTCCCACTCAACGCCAGCCTCCGGCTCCCAGCGATGGCGGCTCCGGATAACCCGGCTCGATCCCGGCGGGACGGGGCCAAAAAAAAGCCTTTCGGATGCGGCTCATCCGGCAGATCTGTTTCCGTGCGCTCGTTTCCTCCCGCTCGCTGCCAAGCCGGAGCCTGGGACGGTGTCCGGGAGCTGCCCGTCCCCCCCCACGGCGGGGTCTCTTCCCAGTGTCCCCACGATGCCACTCTGGGAACGACCCGAAGGCTGGCACTGCACAGAAATCCTCCGCCACCTCCGTTTCCACTTCTTCTCTTCTCTTCCCCGCTCCTCTCCCGGGGCGGGTGGTTAATTTTTAACCTCCCCGTCTGAGTCGCTTTGCTTCACGCCCCGCATCCAGCCAGCCGCATCCCAGCGATGCTCGAGGGGCAGCCAGGGGGGCTTGGGAGCCCCCGTCTTGTCCCACGCCGGCAGCCAGGAGCGATGGGGCTGGTCCAGCCCCGGCGGGCATCCTCCATCCCTCCCTCCCTCCCTCCCCATCTGCCCCCCGGCGCGGGCAAGAGCGAAGGTAGGAAGGCAGAGAGAGGGGTCTGGGTGCTGCCCGCAGCTCGGTTGGTGCCGTCCCTCCATCTCGGGGTGCAGGGGGGTGGCTGTTAGCCGGGCAGGGGTTAGGTGAGAGCAGTGGTGGCGGATGGGTCCGAATTACCTGGGCGTGCAGCGAAGCGGGGTAGGTGAAAGCAGGAGGAGGTAGAGCAGGCGCTAACTCCGCTGGGTACAGAGGGTACGGCCCCCACACTTCAGGGCTACTGGGGTAAAGTGCAGGCACTGTGAGCTCGTCTGCAAGAAAAGAAGAAGGGAGAGTTAACGGCGATGGGCCGGGCCACCCCACGCCACCGCTGGTCCATCCTTCTCCCCCCGAAGCAGGAACGGAGCTTCCCCCCAGAGAAGGTGCCGCCAGCAAGAGCCGACCCGTAAAGCCAACGCTGAACTCGCCCCCTGGGAAAACGCGGGCAAGCGATGCCGTGGGGCTGGGTGCCTCGCTGCGGGGCTGGGGTGGGCTCGGCACCTCCAGGAGGTTTAATCACCCCAGGGATCCGGCGGTGGTGAGAGTGAAGGAGAGCGTGTGGCTCATGCCCATGCGCAGCGGCGAGGCGAGGAGCTGGCGTCCGCGTGAGAAGGTCTCCACCGAGAAGGTGGAGAAGGTCTCCTCTCATCACCAAGGTCTCCACCGAGACCCCCAGCCGCCACCCAGAAACTCCCTGGCGCGGTGAAGCGGCACCATGGGCTCGTTCCGCTCCCGAGCCGGCTGTCACCTGCCCCTGGGTCCTCTCCAGCCGCCTTTGGGGACCCCGGGCCACCGGCCACCACGTGCCACCGTGCTCGCAGCAAGCGGGCGCTGCTGCTTCTGACAACCTGGCGTTCCCCATCGCCACCCCCCATGGCACCCCTGCTCCCTCCAGCATCACTACATCCACCCGTGACCTCAACGCGACGTCGAGTTGCCTGAATATGGTGTTTTCCAGAAGCAAATGAGGATGGGGCCGACCCCCGGCGCCCGCCACCCCAAAACCCGCTGGCGGCGGTGGGGGGGGACCAGGCGGAGCTCCCTTGGGTGGTACTCACAGGGCTCGCGGGCGATGAACTGAGGTACGGCGGTGGGGAGAGGCGTGCTGGGGTTGGGGGTGCCCACCAGCTTGCTCTTGGCCATCTTGGTGTTCGCCTTGGCAAACTCCAGCCGCAGCGTCTGGGGGATCTCGGGGTCGAAGCGGATGCCCTGCGGGAGGGAAGGAGGCGCGGCGGGTGGGCGAGCTCCGCCGCGCGCCAGCCCCGCACCAGAAATAACTCCCAGTTATGGGTTGTGGTGGGGTTTTTTTCGCAACTTCCAGCCTTGAAATGAGCTAATTTGCCGGGCCCCGAGGCAGCTCGCATTCCTCCGGCATCTTTAGCATCGGCACCATATTTGGCAGTCGGCATCCCGCACGGCCCAGCTCTTATCCAGAGGGATTAGCGGAGCCAAAAACCAGTTTTACGTTGAAAATGAAGACAAGGGGGGAAAAATAAAACCAAACCAAAACCCAGAGAGGAACTGGAGAACCAGCTCCCTGCGGTTCTCCCCGTGACTGCTTCCAGGAGGTTAACTCCGCAGAGGTAGGAGGGAGCTGCTAAAGGAAAGTGAGATTTGCTTTTGCTCCTGCAGCTTTAGCTGGGATTTGTCCCTGCTGAAGGAACAGGAGAGGCTGGGAAAGGCGTCTGGCGCTGACTGGGATCTGAGGCTCTAATCCTCAGGGTTCAAACCCTCCTGGATGGCCCTGGGAAAGGTGAGGAGGGGGCAGCCCCCCGGGAGGGAGAAGGCAGATGAGAATCAGCAGATGGGGATGGGATAGGGTGGGATGGGATGGGATGGGGTGGGGTGGGATGGGTTGTAGCTGAGTGGGAGTCGGCCTCTTCTCCCAGGCAACTAGCAATAGGACAAGAGGACACAGCCTCAAGCTTGGCCAGGGGAGGTTCAGGTTGGACATTAGGAAGCATTTCTTCTCAGCAAGGGTCATTAGCCATTGGAAGGGGCTGCCCAGGGAGGTGGTGGAGTCACCATCTCTGGAGGGGTTTAAGAAAAGCCTGGACATGGCACTTAGTGCCCTGGTCTAGTTGACAGGGTGGTGTCAGGGCAATGGTTGGACTCGATGATCCCAGAGGTCTCTTCTAACCCGATTGATTCTGGGATTCTTTGTGGGATGGGGTGGGATGGGATGGGGCAGCCAGCGTGGGAGACCCACATCCCTGGGATGGAGGAATTTGGAGAGTATCTGGGGATGGGGAAATGAGGGGGGGGAAAAAAAGTCCCCCAAGAACGGGCGCACTCACATTCAGCGCGTTCTTCGCCGCCTCCGCCTCGGAGCGGCTGTCGAAGCTGACGAAGCCCACGGGCTGCGGAGGAAGGAGAGGAGGCACCATCAGACAGGCTGGTGGGGAGCAGAGCAGGAACCCCCCACCCCAGGGACCAGCGGTGCCAGAGGAGGGTGGGAGCGTGGCGTAGGGCAATCGCCCCGTTTGGAGCGGCTCCTACCTGCTTGGAGGTGAGTTTGATGAGGGACCCTTCATAGCCCTGCAAGAAAACAATAAAAAGGGGTGTTTGGTGGAGATCCACGCCATTTTCCTATGGTTTATTGGGGGGAAAACGTGCAGAAACTTGTTTCTGTGAATAAAATGACCAAATTAGACTTTTCTGGGGAAACCAGCGGGCTCCCAGATCCCACCAAGGTTGGTGAGGGTGGGGCAGAGGGCCAGCCCCACGCTTCCAGCCCCCCTCTCCCCTCCCCAGTCTGGTACCTTAAAGGGCCTGAAGAGCAGGTAGAGTTCCCGGGGCTTGATGTCCAGAGGCAACCCACTGACGAAGAGCGTCCTCACCTAGAAAAAGAGGAAAGAAGGTTCCTGGGGACCCCCCTCATCCCGAACCTGGGGATACCCCACTCCTCCCTCAGCCTTAGGTGGTGGCAGACACGATGCCAGCCCGAGGGGAACCTCGTGGGCAGCCAAAAGCCCTGAAGCCACACTTGGGGGACGCGGCATTTTTTGGGAGGGACGTCCCCATCCTTGGGGTGGAAAGGTAACCAAGACCCATCCTCGTTGGGTTGAGAAAGCTTCCAGCATCCCAACGCCTTCCTACGACTGGCAGATGGGATCTCTCCCGGCACCCCCAGCCCAGCCCTTGTCCCCACAGACAATGCCTATTGTCTCTGTTTAATTGCAGCAGCTCGTTAAGGACCGGGAGAAGCAAACCCCAACTCTTCCTCCTGGAGGAATGGCCCTACGTTGGAGGGGGCTGGTTATAAGCAGCTTGTCCCTGGTTTATAAAAGTCACCTTTAAGGGGGTTTTAACTCTTTTTTTTTGGGTGGATCTGATGCTTGCCGTGGTGTGGCATCCTCAAAGCCGGGGTGGCTCGCAGAAACCCCGCTTCCACCAGCCCCGAGGGGGCACGTGGGGCTCCGCGGGGACGCCATGCCGGGATGGCTTTGCTTTACAACCAGCTCCTAACTGGGGGAGCGGTGTGGGGCAGGAGACCCACAGCTGCCGGTCCCATGCTCCTCATCCCCCAAAATCTCACCCAAATCCTTTGGTGACCGATGACCAGGGCTAACAATGGCCCCACCTGGACCTCGCCCCAACCCACGCAGCCTGCCCACAGGGGCTGTATTTAGGGTCAGACCCCGCTGGCTCTCAGCCCTGCTGTGTCCTCTGACCCTGGCTGCCGTCACCCACCAGCTCTGCCCTCGCTGGGGCACCCCGGGGACGGTGCCCGTGTCGGTGGGGTCCCTGCCTTGCCGTCCCCCTCGGCTCCGGGCTGGTGAGCCAGCCCCGCTCCCGCTGCTCCCGTAGCACCTTCCCAGGACGGTAAGCTGGAGGAATTGATGCCTGTAGCTTATTTTTTCAGGCACCCAAATGCCTTGTGAGAGCTGGTCCGGAGGGGGCTAGACCAAGGTCACCCACCCTGGGTGCCAAGCTGCCAGATTTGGGCTGGAGGAGGGGAAAAACCTTGATTTTTTTAAATTTTATTTTATTTTTTGGCCAAGCACCCTGCCGCCCCATTCCCAACAGCCAGCCCAGGCCGATTCTTCTGCTGACATTTCTTCTTTCTCTTGCAGATAAGCTATCTATCTACCCCATCTCCCAGCCTGGGGAGCAGCAAACATTCCTGCTTTGTGTAACAAAACCTCTGGCTGACCTATATCTATTAAATAACAAAAGGTACTGGGGGGGGGGGGGGACACTGTTTGCATATAGCCCTTGTGTCAGCAGCCCCATGGCTGCTGGTACCCAGCGCTGGGGGCATGGGGGGCTGCGGGAAAACCATCCCAGGCCAGGGGAAAGCACAACCACCCCATGCTGGAGGACTCTTGGTGAGCAAACCCTGCTCCGGCCGGCCAGGAAAGGATGCTCGGGGCCTTGCCCAGAGGGATGCTGAGAGCTGGATGGGGTCAGCGCAGGCACGTCCTCACCCCTTCCCGAGCCTGGGAGCTTGTCCCCTCTACTGGGACCATCCATGGTGGGCTGGAAGCCCCCATAAGGCGCCTTGGGGGACCCCTGCCAGCTTTCTGCCTGTCTTCTGAGAGCAGAGGGTGACGGAGCACCCCAGGGTGGTCAGTGCTGTGCTGTCTTGCGAGGATGGAGCCGCTGCCCGAGGGATTCATCCCGAGGAGCTCCCTTTGTGCCCATGAAATTCAATGTAAAGAAGGCAAATTTATCCTTTCCTAGGGAAAAAAAAAATATTCCCCTTCGGACAGGTCTGCGGGAGCACGCTGCTATGGGGGAACTGGCCACATCCACCCTCCCAGCTGGGTTTGCCACCCGAGGCTGAGCATCCCTGTGTGATCCCCCCGGCTCCATCACCCCTGAAAACCCCTCTGAAGTTCGGCCTCGCAGAGGAAGGGCTCCTCTTCAGTAACGACTTGTTTTCTTTGAGAGTTCAAACGCAGGTCGGCCAAGTTTTAAACCGTAAAAATTATGCGGCGGCGAGAGGGAAAAGGGGCTCCGAAGGATCCCCCAGATGTTTTCCAGCCCCAAAAGGATGTTTGGGGGGCCAGGGAGGGGAGGGAGGAGATACGAGGTCATGGATGCTCCCTATCTGCACTCTGGTGGTACCCAGCCAAGGGGATGTTTGTGTAGGTCCTACATGGGGTAACGAGCAGGTGGGAGGGTTTGGGCTGCAGTAAAGTGAGGTGGGAGCGGCAGAGAAAGGGGGAGCGTCCTCGGGGATGATCCCCGGCGGGCTGGACCGATCTCCTTCTGTCAGGGGAAAGGTTTGAGGCGGAAATGTTACTGCTGCCCTTAAATGGAAGAGGAGCTTCAGCCCGCAGGGAGCTGCTCCAGGCTCCCCTGAGCCGAGGGATCCCGGGGGCTCAGCCTCCGTCCCCGGCCAGCGACGCTCCCAGGGCAAAATCCTGCCCTTGAGGCGGGGAAAAAAAGCCTTGTTGGAGAACTGGCCAGTATATGCTCCTCCACAGGGGAAAATGACCCCTTCTTGGAGGTGGATCGTGCTCCCAAGTGTCTTGTGGTGGAGTCACCATCTCTGGAGGGGTTTAAGAAAAGACTGGACATGGCACTTAGTGCCATGGTCTAGTTGACATGGTGGTGTCAGGGCAATGGTTGGACTCGATGATCCCAGAGGGCTCTTCCAACCTGGTTGATCCTGGGATTCTGGGATTCTGTCCCTGCAGAAGGCCTTCTCCTAGCCTCTGCTACTCTCCTCTCCTTAGGAAGCCATCTCCATCCTGCTTCTGGCCCATCCCTCTCACCTCTACGTCCCACCATCACCTTCTGCTGTCCCCAAAATACCACGTCCCATCTGGGACCAGTTTAGGGGACACCAAAGAGGGTCTGGGCGGGGGTTTGCCGGGATGGTTGGAGCTGGGGAAACACACAAGGAGAGGCAGGGACCTGGCCCAAGAGGTGGCTGGGGCCTCCAGACCACGGCGCAAGGATGGCCCCAGCACGGAGAGGTCCATGGCGGAGCGCCAGCAGCCTTCCTCCTCCTCCTCCTCCTCTTCCTCACATGAAGCCACAAGGTAAGCAGGCACCAGGGATGCATTTGCTTGCCTTGGACCCTCATCCCCGAGGGATGCGGGGTGCCCCACCGGCACGGTCACGCTCCCCTGCCCCTGCACAAACCACCCCCGGTAACCGTTAACAGACCGGGGGGCGGGGAGGAAGGGGGGGGTCCGGAGGCGGACGGCGTCCGGGTGACTCATTCCCGAGGCATTTAATCGCCTCCTTCCTTCCACCCCGGCTCTCCGCACCCACCCCCTTCGCGGCGGGGACTCGCTTTAATTCTCCACCAGCCGATTATCCGCTTGGCTGCCCCTCGCCGGGGAGAGGCACCGCGGGGCAGCCGGACCCCACGGGGCTGCCACCGAGCCATCAAACAGGGCATCCCCCCCACCAAAACCCCCCCAGCAAAGCGGGGTGCCCCATCGCCCCCGGCGGGGCGCATTCCAGCCCCGCGGGGAGTAATCCTTGCGTAAACCTCCTCTTCGTAAACCTCCTCGTAAACCTCCTCCTCGTCGGGGTTTACACGACGGGGCTGCGCCACCGACCCGCAAAACTCCCCGACATCGACACGGCTGAGGCGGGGAGGGGGGGATGCTGGCTCCCCCCGCCCCAGGAGGACTGGGCTCAGCCTGGCCACCAGTAGCCATCGCTCCGGACCGGTAGCCAAACGTCCAAGCGGAGGGTGGGAGAAGAGGACTGAGGAGGTGGTGGCGGGGCTGGAACGAGGAAGCGGCGGAGGAAAAGGCGAGGGAGCAGCAGATGGGGGATTGCAACAGAGCACGGGGCACGCAGGGGCCGTGTCCCCACCCGGGCGCTCGCCCCCAGACCCTCCGCACCCCCCGAGACCCTCCGCACCCCTCCAGACCCTCCGCACCCCGCGCTTCGAGGAGGGAAGGAACCGGGAGCACGGCGGGGGGAAGCGACACAGGGGCCACGGGGGCAAACCCTACCGTCCCTGGGGTCCCCTCCCCACGCCCTGCTCCCCCGGGATGAGGGATCTGGCAGGGGATGGGGACGAGGGCCACGAGCTGGGCTCTCCAGAGCCGCTGCGCTACCAAATAAGGCTCCGTCGAGCCTTTTACGTGCCGTCTCGCCCGTGACCTCCTTTCCCAACTGCTCTGCCCCCCCCAAGCTCCTCCGTGGGGACCCCCCCAGCCCACAGCTCCCCTACACCGGGGGGGTCCCTCCCAAGGGGGAGGTGAGAGGGATGGGGAAACCACCCTGGGGTGCCAGGAGCGGGCAGCAGGACCCCTGCCCACCCCGGGGAGGAGGCAGAAGGAGCAGGGCCGAAGCGGGGGCTCGTCCCACCTCGCAGCGCCCCGATCGACCTCCCCGGGATGGGTGCTGCTTCCCCCTCTTTTTTTTAGGGGGTGGCATGAGGCTGGAACGGGAAGGGGGAGGTTTGCAGGGCGCATTTTTCTTCACTTAAGCAAATACTCGACAGCACCGGCTCTGCCAGCCCGGGCTGGGGAAAACTCGTGCAGGGAAAATACCTGCACGAGCGGCCATCGCCCTCCTAACGCGTCCCCAGCGCAGCGGGGGACACTGGCACCTCGCAGCCGTCCCCTCCAGGGACTCCTCATGTCCTGCATCCCCCCGGGCAGGGCTGCGTGGCAAGGTCAGGGGGTCCCCAAGGGCCAGCGGCGTGATGGCCAGCCCCTCGCCCCCTGGATCCGGCCAGGAGCAGGGCGAGGGCTGCCCTTGGCGTGCCACACCGTTGGGAAAGGCAAGAGGCCTTGGTGGCCATCCCCCACTGCCACAAGCCCCATCACCGCATCACCCACATGGACCCGGCACGGCGGAAAAATTCCCCGTTATTGGAGCACTTTGGGAAACTTGGGGAAGTTTCAGGCTGGAATAAAACACTCGAGGTAGGCGACAGTGGCCAAGCAGCTCTGCGGTGTGTCCCGGGGTTGTCTACCAACCAGAAACCCCACTGCCAAGCCAGCGGGGACCGGGGACGTGCCGGAGCAGTGCAGGAGGTGAAAGGCGAGGAGGAGATCCTATCTGCCCGCTCTCACTCTCCCCAAAGTCCAAATTCCCATCTCAAGGTCACGGGCAAAAGCAACCAGGAACTTCGCGGTTGCGACGGAGAAAACCCGCTCTCGTCCGTCCCCGTGGCGGGGCGTGGGGTTTGTGTCGCGGGGTGGGGGGGGGACGAGAGATTTCGTACATCTTTGGGGTGAGACCCACTGGAAGGGAGACATGAAGCCCATCGGACCCGGGGTACCCACTGCCACCCCTCAAGCCGCCCCGGCAGCACCGAGTGCCGGCCCCAGGGGCTGGGGGGAGGCTGTTTTGCCCCCCTCAAGGGAGCTGCGTGTCTTGAATGGGGCTCCCCTGCACCCCGAGGTCTTCCCCGGGGAGGCGGAGGGGTGTTTGCGGGGACACCCAGGGGGGATGTTGTGACCTGGGGGGTCCCAGCAGCGGGGGATGCAATGGCCCGGGAGGGTCCCAGGAGCGGGGGATGCGGTGACCCCCCCGGGAGCGGGGGATGCGGTGGCCCAGGGGGTCCCGGAGTGGGGGATGCGGTGGCCCGGGGGGTCCTGGCAGCGGGGGGGATGCGGTGGCCCGAGGGATCCCGGCAGTGGGGGATGCGGTGATCCGGGGGGTCTCGGCAGCGGGGGATGCGGTGACCCGGGGGGTCCCGGCAGCGGGGGATGCGGTGGCCCGGGGGGTCCCAGGAGCGGGGGATGCGGTGGCCCGGGAGGTCCCGGGGGATGCGGTGACCCGGGGGGTCCCGGGAGCGGGGGATGCGCTGCCCGCCGTTCGTTCGTGTCCCCCCTCTCCCCACCACCAGCCCCGGGTACCAGTGACCGGGGAAGCCGGCCGGACCCCCCCGGCGCGGACCCACCCCCGCGTGGGGTGCGTGGGCACCCGCGGAGCGCAGCCCCCGGGGATCGCGGGTGGGGAGGGGGATGCCGGACCCCCCCCCCCCCGCGATGGCGTGTGTCCCCCCCCCGCTACCTCCTCCTCGGGCAGGCCGGTGTCGGCGGGGCCGCCCTCCCGCTCGCCGGGGACGCTGCTCATGGTGCGGCCGGGCGGCTCCGGGTCCCGCCGGCGGCAGCCGCGGCCGGGGCGGGCGGGGCGGAGGGCGGGGCGGGGGGGGGGACCGGGGCGGGGACCGGGGAGGGGCGGGATGGGGATGGGGTGGGGGGCACGGGGTGGGGGGAGAGGACAGGGCTGGGGACAGGGGGGACAGGCTGGGGACACGGGGTGCGGGAGGTGGGATGCGGGAGGCGGGGCTGGGGACACGGGAGAGAAGGATGGGGACACAGGACACGGGGCTGGGGACACAGGACGCAGTCCCAGGGATACGGGACACAGTCTGGGGACACGGGACACAGTCTAGGGCAGAGGGTTGGGGATACAAGACTGTAGGCTGTGGACACAGGACGCAGGGCTGGGGAGATGGGACACAGTCTGGGATACAGGGTTGGGGATACAGGACACACGGCTGGGGACATGGGACACAGGGCTAGGGACATGGGACACAGTCCCAGGGACACAGGATGCAGGCTGGGGAAATGGGACACCGTCTAGGACACAGGGTTGGGGATACAGGACACAGGGCTAGGGACATGGAACACAGGCTGGGGACATGGGACATAGTCTAGGACACAGGCTGGGGATACAGGACACAAGGCTGGGGACATGGGACATAGTCCCAGGGACATGGAACACAGGCTGGGGACACGGGACATAGTCTAGGACACAGGCTGGGGATACAGGACACCAGGCTGGGGACACAGGACACAGGGCTAGGGACACAGGACACAGTCCTAGGGACATGGGACACAGGCTGGGGACACTGGACACAGGGTAGGGGGTACAGGACACAGGGGTGGGGACACTGGACACAGGCTGGGGACACTGGACACAAAGCTGGGGACAGAGGACACAGTCACAGGACAGTGGACACAAGGCTGGGGACATGAGACAGTCCCAGTGACATGGGACATGGCTGCAGCAGGGCTGTGGGGCAGAGGAGGGGACAGCGCTGGGGACACAGAGCACCGGGGGGCCGGCCTCGATGGGAGGGAGGTGACATTAGAGCAGGGTCCCCACGGTGGCATGCCAGCCCTGCCCACCCCTCTGCCCTCATCGCCCCAACCAGTCCCACCTGGGGGGCTCAGCTGCCCACACCCCCTCCCCATCTGGCCCCAGACCTCCATTTAGGCTCCCATCTTGCTCCTGGCTTAGGCTGGGCTTTAGGTGAGCCTATGCTGGACCTCACACCCTGCTTGTTTCATTTTATATCTCATTTTTTGGCTAGTCCCCAGCCCTGCCGTGTCCCCACGGAGGGGTCTGAGGTCCCGCAGCAGCGTGACGGAGCCCCTCGGGGTGGAAAAGCCTTTGACCACGGGCCGTGTCTGGAGCAGCTGCCACCTGCACACAGCACGCGGGGACCGGAGGTGACACCGAGGACATCCTTGCTCACGGCTGAAGGCGTGTGCCGAGCGGGTGGTGAAGGTCACGGCTCGCCTTTCCATGACTCAGTGGCCAAACCAGCCCTGCCGGCAGCTGCCCGCGGAGGGCAGAGCCCGTCCAGCCTCCCCGCAGCGGCGATTTACAGAGCAGAACCCTTCATGCCAGATGGATTTGGGGGGGTGGGAGGCGTCCGGCTTCGAGGGCAGGTGGCCCCGAGAGGGACCCTAAAGCACCAGGACCAGTCTAGTTCCCCAAACCTGCTGGAGCCTCTTGATTTTGGGGTGAATTCCCCAAAGGTTGCCTTATCTTCAGGCAAGGGGTGAAGTTGGAGAAAGGAGATGTGCTTCAGCCCCATGTTTTCCCCTCCGTGGGCATCCCCACGAGAATCTTTGCCTGGGGCTGCTCGCGGGGGCAGGAGAGGTGACAACGGTGGCCGGGACAAGACTTGCAGCCCTTATTTGGACCCGGCTTTGGGGCAGAGCTGTGGTTTCCCAACAGCGCTGGACCCCAGGTCGGAATCGCAGAGCTCTGGTGGGTGCTGTGCTGCTTTTATGCCTTGCCCTGTCCCACCTGAAACCCCTGGTCCCAAACCCAAACCAGTGGGTACTTGGGGTTCCTCTACGGGTGGCTGCCGCTGCTCTCTCTGCTCTCCTCCTCTCTCTCCCGCAGGAATTGCTGCTCCAGCATCGCTTCTCTCCCGCGCCGAGGGACCGACCGACCCCGTTGGGCTGCGTCGTACAGGGATAGAAGGGGAAGTTGTGACCCACATCCCTGGGAAATCTTGGGGGCTGGCTGGGAAGTGCCGACGTGGACGTGGACATGTCCAACGCTCACCAGCTGATGAGCTCATCAGTGGAGGAGCTTCAGCTCCTCTCCAGACCATCTGAGAGGGACACCAAGCAGAAGGCAACCTTCAGGGGCCAAGGAGAGAGGGTGGCAACCAGCCCTGGCGCCTTTCCCACCCCAGCATCCGCATGGTTTCGGGGGTCTGGGGCCAGGACACCCCTCCTTCCGAGGAGCCCCCGGTGTGGGCCCATCTCCCTCTGCCGACAGGCTGGGGGAGGAGCGGGGAGGTGGCTCCAGGGCTGGCCCTGAGGGATGGCCGCAGGGACAGTGGCCCCGAGGTGATGTCAGTGCTGGGGTACAGCAGCCCTGCGGTGTTCCCTGACCCAGGAAGGACTGCAGTCCCCCCTCGGCAGCAAAGCAGGTGACAGTAGGTGAGTAGATGTGGTGCTTAGGGATGGGGTTTAGTGGTGGGCTTGGTAGTGCTGGGTTAGTGGTTGGCCTTGATGATATTAAAGGTCCTTTCCAACAAAAAAGATTCTATGATTTTATTCCCAAAACAAAGCAGGTACAATAAAGTTACAAGAGACACCAGATCCAAAGCAGGTCTGAGATGCTCAGTGGAACACAAATAAAGGACACAAATAAGCAACATGTTTTGGGTTTTTTTTTTAAAGATGGAATGAGGGACACAGAGACCGGCCACTTCCCAGGGCCATGTAGTGCTTCGCAGGTCCAGATGCAACCCCCGGTCAGCCACCGTGGGCAGAAGGCACTCAGCTCTTGACAGGAGTGGATGTGGCCTTCACGGTCTTCTTTAGGTGATGGTAGTTTGGCAAGATCTTCATCAGGAAATCCAGCTGCAGCGTCTGGGGCTGGAAAGAGAGGCAGGGGAGGTGAGGCAGCGGGCTGCGGAGGACGGGAGGGTGACGGCGTGTCACGCTCGCGTCGCACCCACCTGCGGCCGCTCGGTCTGGACGCGGCGGAGGCAGTCGGCCCCGTAGATGACGGTGTTTTCGGGGATCACCTCGTAGGTGTTGACGTTACAGCAGGCCCCGATGATGCAGCCGCTCGTCAGGATCACGTTCCTGCCCACAAATGCTGCCAGAGGGAGAGAGAGGAACCCCTGGGAGAGTGGTTAAACGCCGCACCACCAAACATCCCCATCTGCTCAGCACCAGGAGCCAGAGCCAGCGCGGCCCAGCTCCCACCAAGGCCAGAACACACGTGGGGTCTGTGTGAGAACCGCGGCTGCGACAAGCTGCAGTTTGGGCTCAGGATCACCACGTAACCCTCCGCTGTTCCCAGCATCCGCCAGAGCAGCATCTCACAAGGGCCGAGGTGATAAGCTGAGACTTACCTTTGGATTCGATAACGTTGTTATCTCCCACCTTCATTGCTTGGGAATCTATGGGTCCGTGTTAAAGGAAACTGTAAAATGTTTTACTTTTATTTCAAAAAACAAACCCCACTGCCGTTTTCAAACCACCCCCCAATAGCCCTGGGCTGTTTAAACCCCGACAGAGCCCACACATGCTCCCCCTTGCACCAACCTGAAAGCGCCGTGTATAGAACCACAGAATTATTTTGGCTGGAAACGACCTTGAAGATCCTCGAGCCCAACCACTCATCGAGCCCAACCGTACCCGACGGTCCGTCCCGCTGCACAAGGATACAGCACCCAACCTCGAACACGTTGTTGGTGCCAATGACCATCGGTTTGGGCTCCACCTCTTCACTTTCTGGCGTGATATTTTCTGGATACCTGCAAGAGGGAAGAACATATTTCAAGTGTAGAGATCACACAGGATCACTTCTTCCTTAGCCGTAGTGCCACACACATACACGAAAAGCACAAAACTTTGGGTTTATTTTTTAAAATTCTACCTTCCCCGGAGTTTTTAAGCTAAAGCCCTGCTCCTTAAAGAGCTGTAGGCTCAAGTCTGAGGAGGCTGACATGGGATCTGCCGTGGGGTATCTCCACAAACACCGACCCCCTGCCAAAGCCAGCCCGGTAGCCCCACCGGGAGGATGCCAGCCGGGCTCCGGGGGACACCCAGCGCTGTGCCGGGAGCCTCGGCGGTGTGGGCACCCCGGGAATGGGGTGTCGGGCTGGGGCACGGCCCCCTCGGGCACCGCCGGGCTTCGCACCCACCCGTTCACGATGAGCGCCTGCTCCTCGATGAGGTTCCCTTCGCCGATGACGATGGGCCCCGCTTCGGCGATGATGCGCGCCTTGGGGTGGATCACGGTCCTGGGGCCTGCGGGGGAAGAGCCCCGCATCACCCCCGCATCACCCCCGCATCACCCTCGGCGGGACGGGGCGGGACGGGCCCGGGGGGGCCTTACCGATGGTCACATCCCCGCGGATCTCGCTCTCCACGCACACCACGGCCCCCGGCGCGATCTTCACGCTGCGGGAAGGGACGGGGGGTGTGTGAAGGGAACGGGCGGCGCGTGGGGGTGGGGGGCGCGGGGGGGAACCGGGACTCACCCCTTCTGCGCCTTCTCCGCCATCACCGCGCTGCCGGCGCCTGCGCGGGGCGGGGCGGCGTGCGGCTGCGCTGGGGCGGGGCGGCTCGGCCCTGCGCTCTGCCCCGGCCGCGGGGGTCCCCTGGGGACGGCTCGGCTCTGCCTGCCCCGCTGCGGCTCACGGGCGGACGGGGTCTGCCAGCGGCGTCCCCGGTGTTACCGGCGGGTGGGCAGGCGGGCGCTAGGACCCCGCAGCCGATGGGACACCCCTGGCCCCGCCCCTCACGCCCCCGGGCGGGGCGGGGCCCAGCGCGCCTGCGCGGGGCGGGGCCGCGGCAGTTTGGCCCCCGCCGGCCGCCGTCTGCCCGCTGCCGCCTTCTCCCGTCGTTCCGGAGCGCGGGCGGCGCCGGGGCCCCGGGCGGGGGGATGCGGTGCAGCGGCGGCCCCGCGGGCGGGGGGGGCTAGGCCCCGCGCCGGGAGCCCCGGGCGCTCGGAGCCGCGGAGGGGCGGTGTCCGCCCGCCCCAGGTGAGAACGGGATGGGCTGGAGCGGCCGGGGGTGTCCGGGCCGGGGCTGCGGGCGAGCGGGGCTGCTCCATCCCGGAGCCCGAGGGGCGGCCCCGGCGGGGCTGTTGCCGCGGGGACGGGACGAGAAGCAGCCGCGCTGCCGGGGGCTCCGCGGGGCTCGGGGCGCCGGGGAATAAAGCCCGAGGGCCGGAGCCCGGCGCCCCCCGCCCGCGGCCCCCGGTCAGTTCTCAAGCACCGCCCGACACCGCCGGGGCTCCCGGGCTCGTCCCGACATGACACGCGGGGCTGTGGGGGTTCGGGGCTCAGCCGGGTGCTTGTGGGACTCGGACCGGGCGCTGGGAGACGTGACCCCGGCTCAGGGCCTGTTCTGGGGTTGTGGGTTTTCAGGCAGCAGGAGCTGGGCTGGTGGGATGGAGAAGCAGCTCAAGGGGCTGCAGAGGTGATACCGGATGGTTTAGTAAAAGCAAGCTTCAGAACAGGCCCTAAAAGGCCTGCTCTGGGTAACCTTGAGACAGAATCAACTTTTCTTTCAGCAATTTTCCTTTCGGCTCTAATAACGGTACGTTCTGAAGCTCACGGCATGTTTTGAAGACAGGGTCTGCTCCTGGGACTGATAAAACTTAGTTATAGTCATCACTGACTCTTGCTTGTGCTTAGTCTTGAAGAACCCAAGGTCTCTGTTAAATTCCTTGCTAATTATAAAGAAGGGCCAGAGATAAAGAGGACTCTGAACACCTTTGTAGTGTCTTAACTGACTTGATTCACAGCTCTGGCGCGAGGAGTAGAGATAAATCCTGTGAGAACCAGAACAGGATCTTCTCCTCGGAGCGACCTGCACGTGTCAGCAGAAAGGCCTCGACCATGCGTGCGCAGGAGTGGGGTCACACAGCATCACTATGGGGGGTTATGACCCCCAGAGCCCACCCAAGGCCCCTTCCCCAATTTAGTATACATGCACAAAGACATTACATAAGGTTTCTTGTGAATTACATGAATATTAATTTTTCTATACTGTATATAATGAGTGTGTTTTGTGCCTGGTTGTGCATGTTAGGTGGAGCGATTAATCCCCCATGTCCCTCAGCTGAATAAAGTAATCACTGCTCGTTAATGCCTAATTGGGTGTTAAGGAGATTTATTGCTGATTTAGGTGACAGAGGGAGAGTAACTCCTGGGGTTTGGGGTGCAGAGACAGAGCCGAGGGGTTTTGCAGCTCAAAGCCGGGCTCAGGGACTGAGTTGTGGGGCCAAATGCAGGCACGTGGCCTGCAGCCCCCATGTTTTTGGGAATTAATGGAGATAAAGTCGGGCATTTTGGGGACTTGAAAACTCACTCAAAACCAGAGACTAAGTCCTGCGTTTTCAGGGCTTGAAAACAGAGTCCAAGTCCTGCATTTGCTGCCCTTGGGAAACAAGGGGAATGGGCAGGTTTGGGGGCTCAGAAACAGAGACTGAGTTGAGTGTTGTCAGGATGTGAAACAGAGACTAAGTCCTGCGTTTTCCAGACTTGGACACAGGCTCAGGGGAGTCACAAACAGGCACCTTCACACAGAGACTAAGTCCTGCGTTTTGGGGCTTAAAACCAGGCTCATTTGGCCAATTTTGGGGTTTAAAAGCAGAGTCCTGAATTTGTGGGGCTTCAAATGGGGATCATTCATTGAGGTAGTTTTGTGTTTTTGAAATGGAGACTAAGTCCTGCATTGGGGGAGTGTGAAACCAGGCTCATCTGGGCAGTTTAAGGTCTTGACAAGAGAGACCAAGTCCTGCGTGTTAGTGCTTGAAACAGACTAAGTCCTGCGTGTTGGGGGCTTGGTACTGGGCTCATTTGGCCAGTTTTGGGGCTGCGAACAGAGCCCAAGTCCTGCGTTTGGGCAGTGTGAAACCCGGCTTATGTGGGCAGTGTTGGGTCTGGACAAGAGAGCCCCAGTCCTGCGTGGGGGGGCTCAGAAAGAGGGACCCCCACCCCTGTGTTAGTGCTTGACAAGTGGAGCCCCAGCCCTGCGCTGCTGGGGCCGGACTCCAGCTCCCTCGGGCAGGGCCGGGCTCCGAGAGCAGAGCCCCAGCCCGGCCTGGCTGGGCTTGGAAGCAGACGCAGCGCTGTGAGGCTGGGGCTGCTGTGGCCGGTGTCGGGGCTCGGGAAACAGCCCCGCCCCGGGGGTTGAGGGCCTCGAAGCGGTCCCCGGTGCTGCTCCAGGGCCCGACAGCAGAGCCCCAGCCCCGCAGGTGCAGGCTCGGCCCGGAACGCCCCGGCCATTCCCGGGGCAGGCACTGCGGGAGCCTGTCAGGCCGCGCCCGGGCAGGCGGTGCTGGGACAGGCCCAGCGCCGCCGACGGTTTCCAGCCTTTATTCGGTGCCTGTGCGAAGAGGCCGGTGCCTGTCCCGGGACCCCGTCACCTGCAAAACCCCGGCGGGGACGGCGGCCGGAGCCCCAGGTAGGAGCGGGCAGCACGGAGAAGAAACGCGGGACTTGGGCCGCCGGTGCCCGCTGTGGGCCCGGGGCAGCTCCCGCCTCGGAACCGGCCCCGGAGCGCGGCTCCTCCTGCCCGCGGCGCCGGGACGGAGGCAGCGAGGCCGGGCTCGGAGCTCCGGGAGAGGCCGGGCCCAGCCCCGACCCTGCCGCGATGCTCTGGCCCAAGGACCCGCACCGCGCCCGCCCGCGGAGAGACGGACACCGGCCGGGACTGACCCGCGGCACTGGCTCCCCGCGCCCGCGAGGCCCGGCAGCAGCACCGGCACCAGCCCCAGCCCGAATCGCGGCCTCGTCTCACCGCCCCCAGACCAGGCCGGTGCTGCAGCCCCGCATCCCGAGCGATGGGTCCCGCCCCGACTCCGGTACCAGCGTCCGCCGCGGTCGGAGCCAGCCCCGCTCTGGCGGCGGAAGAGGCCGCGCGTGCGCGGGGCGGGCCGGAAGGGGCGGGGCCCGGGGGGCGCATGCGCGGGGCGGGGCCTGTCCCAGGTGCGCGGGGGCGGTGCCGCAGGGCGCGTGCGCGGGGCGGGGCCTGGCCCAGGTGCGCGGGGCGGGGCAGGGCCCCAGGGCGGCTGCGCGGGGCGGGGCCGAGGAGATTTGAGCCCCGGCGGCCGCCGTCCGCCCCCTCTGGGCTGTTCCGGTGGCGTCGCGCGCGGTCCTGGGGCGGCAGCGGCCGGGCCGGGCTCCTCCGGCGGGGCCCAGGTGAGACGCGGGGTGCTCGGGCCGGGAGCGGGGCAGGGGCCGCGGCCGAGCGGTGCCGCGGCCCCGGGGGGTGTCGGGGTTGGGGCCGGGGCGGGTGGGAAGTGCCGGTGCCCGGGCGGCCGCGCTGCCGGGGGCTCTACGGAGCCGCCGGTGCAGCCGCGGGGCTCGGGGCGCCGGGGAATAAAGCCCGAGGGCCGGAGCCCGGCGCCCCCCGTCCCCGCTCGGGCCGCCCGCGGCCACACGGGGCCGGGCCCGCTCCGCGGGTCCCTCCGGTCAGTTCTCAAGCACCGCCCGACACCGCCGGGGCTCCCGGGCTCGTCCCTACATCACACGCGGGGCTGTGGGGGTTCGGGGCTCAGCCGGGTGCTTGTGGGACTCGAGAGGCGGCTCCCGGGGCCGGTGCTGGGGCTGAGCAGCACAGACAGAGCTGGACATTTCCCAACCCTGAGAACGGAGCCGCGGGGCTGCGTTTGTGGGGCTGGGAAAGGGGCTCCCGGGGCCGGAGCAGCAAATCCTGCGCCTTTGGGCTCAGAAACGGAGACCTGGTCGGCTGTTTCTGGGGTCAAAGCCAGGGGCCAGTTTGGCCATAGCTGCAGGGTTGGGGGGAGGTGGGAGGGTGTTGGAGTGTGGGTGGGAGGGAGGGGGGTGGGATGGTGCGTGGACCCTCACCGGAGGTGGGGGTCCGGTCGCGTTGGCCCCGAAACTCAGGGACGCCGGCATGCACCAGGCAAAATTCAACGCAGGAGATAGACTCAGGGCGAAAAAGCACTTTTTACCCCCTTTTCGTGTCCAACTGTTCATTCCAGGTGCGCCCAAGCACCGGACTAGTGTACAATTATGACAGGTCATATTCATATACAAGTCGTGACAGTGATTGATTTACGACTTGGCCAAAAGCCAGGCTCATTTGAACTAGAATAAGCTTTATTGAGCTGGAGATGAACTCGAAGAGGAGCTGAGGCTGGAACCATCCATGAGCTGGAGATGCAGCCAGACTGGAACTGAGCATCAGCTGGAGATGAAGCTGCACTGGAGCTGGAAACGAGCTGCAGCCAAAAGTGAAGTGGGACCATCCATGAGCTGGAGCTGTACAGGAACAAAATGAAGCAGAAACACCCAACCCTGGAGCCAAAACTGAACTGGAGCCGTCCAGGAGCTGGACCTGAGACAAATAGGGGCAGAAACAAACACACATGAGCTGGATGCAAAACAAAGGGGGCCCAAACTAGCAAACCAACCAACCAACACCAAAGGGGAGCCCAAACCACCAAACAGAACCAAAAATAAAACCAAAACCAAACAAAATCCAATGGGGCCCCAACCAACCAACCACACACACAAAGGGGAGCCCAAACTGACCTGAACCCCAAACAAACGGGGCCCAACACACTCACCTGGAGCCGCAGCCGGGCTGGAGCAGCGCAGTCCCTCCAGTGTCTCCAAGTGGGCACAGGCCGGGCTGTCCCCAGGCAGGCACAGGGCAGGCGGCAGCGTTGGCCTCGGTGCAGGCAGCCCGGCTTCTCCCTGGGGCTCCGCACCCCCCGCGGGCGGCTCCCGGGCTGGCTGGGGCTCCTCCGTCCGTCCGTGTGTCCCTGCGCAGGGAGAGACGTGGCACAATCACCCCCGGCAGCGGCCCGGCCCAGAGAGCCCCGAGCTGCTGCCCGGCAAACCCTGCTGCCCCCCGGGCACGGGCAGCTCTGCCCGGCCCCTCGGCAGCACCGACCCGGCACCGCGCAGCCGAGGCGGGAGGGGAGGGAGAGACGGGGCCGGGACGGCAGAAACCACCGCCTCGGGGCACTCACCTCACCGGGCACGGCCTCCTACCGCCGGGGCCACCAACACCTCCCGAGGCACCGGCACGGCCGTCGCTCCCCGGGCCCGGCTTCACCGCCTCACCCACGGGGCTGCAGGAGCCGGTGCGGGTCCCCGGAGCGGCCTCTGCTCCCAGCGCAGCACGTTTTGAGCTGAAAAAGAAGGTTTTCGGTCAAAGCCGGGTCTGTGCGGGGCCCAGAGCCGCCCCCAGGCCCCGCCGTGGCAGCGCCCGACGCTGCCGCCCCGCAGGGCCTAAGCCCCGTGAAAGCAGTTTCCCCCAGCAGCGGGTCCCGCACTCACCGGTCCGAGCTCTCCCGGCCCCGGCAGAGCCGGCGCCAGGCCGGGGGGGTCCGTCCTGCCGGCAGCCGCTCCGGGAAAGGGCCGCGGAGAAGGAAGCGGCCGGTGCCTGCGCCGGAAGAAGAGACCCCGGCGGCAGGAGGGGGCACCGGCCGCCCCGGGAGAGCCCCAGCCCCGCCTAGGCCCCGTCTCCGCCGGGCACCGGGGGACAGACACGGCAGCAGCGGGAGCAGCCATGGCAGGGATGCAGCCCCGGCACGGCCCCCGGGCCGCCCGCAGACGGGCCCCGAGGGCCCCGCGCCCGGCAGAGCCCCCGCCGGCCGCACACCCGGACCCGCTCCCGCCGCCGCCGCTCCGCTTCTCCCCGCCGGCCCCTCGCTGCGGCGCCCCCTGGCGGCCCCGGGAGGGTTTTGAAGCCTCGGCGCCGCCGCGCACCTGCCGCCGCCGAGACACGGGACCGCGGGTGCCGGGCGGGGCGCGGGGCGCGGCGGGGCGGGGCCGCAGTGCGGCTGCGCGGGGCGGGGCCCTCACGGGTCGGGCCCTTCCGGCCGCCCTCGGCCGCCATTTTTGTTGCCGCCGCTGCTGCCGCCGGAGGACAGGAGGTGGGTGTGCTTGTGCCGGGCCCGGCTTGCTGCCGTGCCGGCCCAGGGGAGGCGCGGGGTGCTCGGCCCGCGGGAGCTCTGGGGCCCGGCCGGGGGAGCCGCGGGAGCCGCAGCCGCGGTTGAGGGCCGTGAGGCCGGGGCTGAAGCCGAGCAGTCGCCGGGGGCGGCGAAGTGGTCGCGGCCCCCGGGAGTTGTTGGGCCGGGCGGACGGAGAAGGGCCGGTGTTTCCTCGGAGGAGCCGGCGGGACTCGGGGCGCCGGGGAATAAAGCCCGAGGGCCGGAGCCCGGCGCCCCCCGTCCCCGCTCGAGCCGCCCGCGGCCACACGGGGCCGGGCCCGCCCCGCGGGTCCTCCCGGTCAGTTCCCAAGCACCGCCCGACACCGCCGGGGCTCCCGGACCTGTCCCGACATCACACGCGGGGTTCGGGGCTCAGCCGGGTGCTTGGGGGACTCAGACCCTGTGGCCGAGCAGCCCAGACCGGGCGCTGGGAGATGGGACCCCGGCTCAGGGCCTGTTCTGGGGCTCAGACCGGGCCCGGGGGGTGGTTTGGGGCTCAGAACCGGGCCCGGTCGTGGGTTTCAGGCAGCAGGAGCCGGGCTGGAGAGAAACTCCTGGGGTTTGGGGTGCAGAGACAGAGCCGAGGGGGTTTGCAGCTCAAAGCAGGGCTCAGGGACCGAGTAGTGTGGTCAAACCCAGGCACATGGGCTGCAACCCCCAAAGTCTGTGTTTTCGGAGCTTAAGGAGGGAGACCAAGGCCGGCATTTTTGGGACTTGAAAACTCCCTCAGTGGCTCAAAACCAGAGACTAAGTCCTGCGTTTTCAGGGCTGGAGAACAGAGCCCCAGTCCTGCGTTTGTTGGCCTTGGGGGCTCAGAAACAGATTTTGCTGAGTGTCTTCAGGACATGAAACCAGGCTCATGGGGCTTGAAACTGAGACTAAGTCCTGCGTTTTCCAGACTTGGACACAGGCAGCAAAGCCCTGGCTCCCTGGCCTTCAGGAACAGCCATGGGGTTGTCACAAACACGCACCTTCACACAGAGACTAAGTCCTGCGTTTTGGGGCTCAAAAGCCAGGTGCATTTGGCCAATTTGGGGGATTAAAAGCAGAGCCTTGAGTTTGTGGGGCTTCAAACAGGGATCATGGAGGTAGTTTTGGGTTTCTGAGGTGGAGACTAAGTCCTGCGTTTGGGGAGTGTGAAACCAGGCTCATCTGGGCAGTTTAAGGCCTTGACAAGAGAGACCAAGTGCTGTGTGTTAGTGCTTGAAACACAGAGACTAAGTCCTGCATTTTTGGGGCTTGGTACCAGGCTCGTTTGGCCAGTTTTGGGGCTGAAAAACAGATTCCAAGTCCTGTGTTTTCGGTGTCACGAGACCAGTGTCCTTTGGGCAACTCTGGGGTGTCAAAACCAGGCTCACTGGGCCAGTTGAGGGCTCCTAAGCAGGGACCAAGTGCTGTGTTGTGGGTGCTTGACATGAGAGACCGAGTCCTGCGTTTTGCAGTGTGGAGACCAGGCTCCTGTGGCCAGTGTTGGGGCTCAGACTAAGTGCTGTGTTACTGGGGCTTGAAACCAGGCTCATGGGGGCAGTTTAAGGCTCAGAGAGAGCCCAAGTGCTGCGTTACGGGGGCTTGAAGCAGAGCCCCGGGCTGGTATTTGGGGGGGGCTCAGAAACAAAGTCCCATGTTCTGGGGCTTGAGACCGGGCTCGTGTGACCAGTATCAGGGCTCGCCCCGGGCCGGAGAGCAGAGCCCACGGCCGTGCTCTGGGCCCCGGTAGGCCAGGCTGCCCCGGCCGGGCAAGAGAGGGGTCGGAGCCCCCGCGCCCGTTCCCAGCCTTTATTCAGCGCCTGTACGAAGCCACCGCCTTTATTCGGCGACCCGGCACCGGCAGAGCCCCGGCTCCCCCGCGCCCAGAGCTCCGGCGGGGCACTGCCGGCACAGCGCGGGCAGCGTCAGACTTGGGCCCCGGCGCCCGCCCAAGGCCCGGCCCCGGAGCGCGGCTCCACCTGCCCGCGGCGCCGGGATGGAGGCGGCGAGGCCGGGCTCGGGGCTCCGGGAGAGGCCGAGCCCAGCCCCGACCCTGCCGCCGTGCTCCAGTCCCGGGACCCGCTCTGCGCCCGCCCGCGGAGAGACGGACACCGGCCAGGACTAACCCGCCGGCACCGGCTCCCCGCGCCCGCGAGGCCCGGCAGCAGCACCGGCACCAGCCCCAGCCCGAATCCCGGCCTCGTCTCACCGCCCCCAGACCAGGCCGGTGCTGCAGCCCCGCATCCCGAGCGATGGGTCCCGCCCCGACTCCGGTACCAGCGTCCGCCGCGGTCGGAGCCAGCCCCGCTCTGGCGGCGGAAGAGGCTGCGCGTGCGCGGGGCGGGCCGGAAGGGGCGGGGCCCGGGGGGCGCATGCGCGGGGCGGGGCCTGTCCCAGGTGCGCGGGGGCGGTGCCGCAGGGCGCGTGCGCGGGGCGGGGCCTGGCCCAGGTGCGCGGGGCGGGGCAGGGCCCCAGGGCGGCTGCGCGGGGCGGGGCCGAGGAGATTTGAGCCCCGGCGGCCGCCGTCCGCCCCCTCTGGGCTGTTCCGGTGGCGCCGCGCGTGGTCACGGGGCGGCAGCGGCCGGGCCGGGCTCCTGCGGCGGGGCCCAGGTGAGACGCGGGGAGCTCGGGCCGGGAGCGGGGCAGGGGCCGCGGCCGAGCGGTGTCGCGGCCCGGGGGGTGTCGAGTCCGGGCGCAGGGCAGGGGCCGCGGCCGAGCGGTGCCGCGGCCCCGGGGGGTGTCGGGGTTGGGGCCGGGGCGGGTGGGAAGTGCCGGTGCCCGGGCGGCCGCGCTGCCGGGGGCTCTACGGAGCCGCCGGTGCAGCCACGGGGCTCGGGGCGCCGGGGAATAAAGCCCGAGGGCCGGAGCCCGGCGCCCCCCGTCCCCGCTCGGGCCGCCCGCGGCCACACGGGGCCGGGCCCGCTCCGCGGGTCCCCCCGGTCAGTTCTCAAGCACCGCCCGACACCGCCGGGGCTCCCGGGCTCGTCCCTACATCACACGCGGGGCTGTGGGGGTTCGGGGCTCAGCCGGGTGCTTGTGGGACTCGAGAGGCGGCTCCCGGGGCCGGTGCTGGGGCTGAGCAGCACAGACAGAGCTGGACATTTCCCAACCCTGAGAACGGAGCCGCGGGGCTGCGTTTGTGGGGCTGGGAAAGGGGCTCCCGGGGCCGGAGCAGCAAATCCTGCGCCTTTGGGCTCAGAAACGGAGACCTGGTCGGCTGTTTCTGGGGTCAAAGCCAGGGGCCAGTTTGGCCAGAGCTGCAGGGTTGGGGGGAGGTGGGAGGGTGTTGGAGTGTGGGTGGGAGGGAGGGGGGTGGGATGGTGCGTGGACCCTCACCGGAGGTGGGGGTCCGGTCGCGTTGGCCCCGAAACTCAGGGACGCCGGCATGCACCAGGCAAAATTCAACGCAGGAGATAGACTCAGGGCGAAAAAGCACTTTTTACCCCCTTTTCGTGTCCAACTGTTCATTCCAGGTGCGCCCAAGCACCGGACTAGTGTACAATTCTGACAGGTCATATTCATATACAAGTCGTGACAGTGATTGATTTACGACCTGGCTAAAAGCCAGGCTCATTTGAACTAGAATAAGCTTTATTAAGCTGGAGATGAACTCGAGGAGGAGCTGAGGCTGGAACCATCCATGAACTGGAGATGAAGCTGCACTGGAGCTGGAAACGAGCTACAGCCAAAACTGAAGTGGGGCCATCCATGAGCTGGACCTGTAAAACAGGGGTGCAAAAACAATGAGCTGGAGCCGTCCACAAACTGGAGTTGAAACCAAGTGGAGCTGTGAGCAAACAGGAGCCACAAATGAACTGGACCCGAAATGAACGCGTGCAGAGACAATGACCCGGAGCTGCAAACAAACTGGAGCCGTCCAGGAGCTGGAACAGAAACAAAACAGGCAGAAACAACCAAACTGGAGCTGAAACGAGCCGGAGCCGTCCGTAAGCTGGATTTGAAACCAGAGCAGCAACAAACAGGAGCTGGAGCCAAAACTGAACTGGAGCCGTCCAGGAGCTGGACCTGAAACAAACAGGGGCAGAAACAAACACACATGAGCACAAACCAAGCTGGACCGAAACAAATGGGCCCCACAAATTGAGTTGGGCCCAAGGGGGGCCCAAAGGAGCAAACCCAACCCCAACAAAACCCAACCCCAACAAAACCCAACCCCAACAAAACCCAACCCCAACAAAACCCAACCCCAACAAAACCAAACCCCAACAAAACCAAACCCCAACAAAACCAAACCCCAACAAAACCAAACCCCACCCCAACAAAACCCAAGGGGGGCCCAAACTGAGCTGGACCTGAAACAAATGGGGGTCCAAACCAAACAACCAAAAACTAAGGGGAGCCCAAACCGAGCTGAACCCCAAACAAATGGGCCCCAACACACCCACCTGGAGCCGCAGCCGGACTGGAGCAGCGCAGTCCCTGCAGGGTCTCCAGGTGGGCGCAGGCCGGGCTGTCCCCAGGCAGGCACAGGGCAGGCGGCAGCGTCGGCCTCGGCGCAGGCAGCCCGGCTTCTCCCTGGGGCTCCGCACCCCCCGCGGGCGGCTCCCGGCCTGGCTGGGGCTCCTCCGTCCGTCCGTGTGTCCCTGCGCAGGGAGAGACGTGGCACAATCAGCCCCCGGCAGCGGCCCGGCCCAGAGAGCCCCGAGCTGCTGCCCGGCAAACCCTGCTGCCCCCCGGGCACGGGCAGCTCTGCCCGGCCCCTCGGCAGCCGCGACCCGGCACCGCGCAGCCGAGGCGGGAGGGGAGGGAGAGACGGGGCCGGGGCGGCAGAAACCACCGCCTCGGGGCACTCACCTCACCGGGCACGGCCTCCTACCGCCGGGGCCACCAACACCTCCCGAGGCACCGGCACGGCCGTCGCTCCCCGGGCCCGGCTTCACCGTCTCACCCACGGGGCTGCAGGAGCCGGTGCGGGTCCCCGGAGCGGCCTCTGCTCCCACCGCAGCACGTTTTGAGCTGAAAAAGAAGGTTTTCGGTCAAAGCCGGGCTCTGTGCGGGGCCCAGAGCCGCCCCCAGGCCCCGCCGTGGCACCGCCCGACGCTGCCGCCCCGCAGGGCCGAAGCCCCGTGAAACCAGTTTCCCCCAGCAGCGGGTCCCGCACTCACCGGTCCGAGCTCTCCCGGCCCCGGCAGAGCCGGCGCCAGGCCGGGGGGTTCCGTCCTGCCGGCAGCCGCTCCGGGAAAGGGCCGCGGAGAAGGAAGCGGCCGGTGCCTGCGCCGGGAGGAGGGAGCCCAGCGGCAGGAGGGGGCACCGGCCGCTCCGGGAGAGCCCCAGCCCCGCCGGGGCCCCGTCTCCGCCGGGTACCGAGGGGGGGAAAACGCGGCGTGCGGAGCCCCCGCGGCCGGTCGCCGGGTCACGGGTCGGTGCCGAAACCCGCCGGGAAAGTCACCGTGCCCCGGCCGGGCACCCCCGGGACTGCCAGCGCAGGCAGGGCGGGCAGCTCGCCCGGTTTGGCCCCGGTACTCACCAGTTCTCCCCCAGTTTTGCCCAGTTTCACTCGCCCGGGGCGGCTAGGAGATAGCGTCGGCCCCGGTTCCCGCCCGCCGGCTGCGGCCGCCCCGCGCCGGGACCGTGAGAGCCGCGGCCGGAGGAGCCCCGGGGGGACGGGACAGCCCAGCCCGGAGCCCGCCCGGGCGCATCGGCGTCTGCTCGGCCCCGGGCGGGAAGACGCGGCGGCGGCAGCGGGAGCAGCCATGGCGGGGAAGCAGCCCCGTCACGGCCCCCGGGCCGCCCGCAGACGGGCCCCGAGGGCCCCGGGCCCGGCAGAGCCCCCGCCGGCCGCACACCGGGACCCGCTCCCGCCGCCGCCGCTCCGCTTCTCCCCGCCGGTCCCGCCGCCGCGGCGCCCCCTGGCGGCCCCGGGAGGGTTTTGAAGCCTCGGCGCCGCCGCGCACCCGCCCCGCCCGGCAACGCCCCCCGCGGGGGCGGCACCGAGGGGCGCAGCGCCCCCTGGCGGACTCGGGGCGGCACCGCAGCTCTCTCCCCCCCGCCCCGGTACCGGCACCGGTGAGCTCTCCCCGTGCCCCGTTGGCCCGTCCAAGGCTGTGCCGGCGGGGGGCGAAGGGCCGGCGCAGGAATTTGGGGACCGCCCCGCGGTGGGGGCTGATGGCGAGAGGGGCCCGTAAGGAGCGCGGCGACACGGGGACACCGTTCCGTCACCCCTTTATTGAAGCTGTTGTACGTTGTAGCCCTCGCCCGTGGAGCCAAGCCGGTGCCACCGCCCGGGACCCGCCTGCGGGTACCTGGAGCCCCTGCGGAGAGAGGGGGTCGTCTCCAGCCTCGGCGGCCACCCCCAGCGAGGGGCCTGCAGCCACCCCCCTGTCCCCACGCACCTTCACGCGATGCCCGTCTCCAGCACGTCCTCGCTCTTGGAAGGCAAATTCTCGTTTAACGTCTCCAACTCTTCGGCCTTTCTCTTCCGACGCTGCTTCCGACAGCGGCTGCGAGGCGGGGCGGGTAATTAATAATTAAAACCAAACCCGAGCGGGATGAGGCGTCGCAGCGATGCTGCTCTTCCTCCCTCCACGGTTGCCGTGCAGAAGCTCCGGGTGGGATCGCACGTGGTTGCCAGCCCTGAAGCGATGCCCTGTGTGTATCCAAGCACCCCCAAGACCGTGTCTCCAACCCAAAATCAACCCAATTTGCCCCTTCCCACCCCTTGCCCCGTCCCCTCCACGTACTGACTGCAGAAGCAGGCGCAGACGATGAGGATGATGAGGGTGATGATGGCGGCGATCGAGGAGATGACCACGATCTGGCCCCGGTCACCTCGCAGGTAGAAGATGTCCAGCCTCTCGCAGCGAGCCCCCGTGTAGCCTCGCTCGCACCTGGGGGGGTGGGGTGTCTGAAAAACCGCCACGGTGCCCGTGCCCGCCTCCTCCTGCTCACCCCGCGAGGACGGGCACGGCGTCCCCCCCGCCACGCTGCCGTGTCCCCACCGGCGGTGGCTTACACGCAAGCCGGCGCCTCCTCGGCCACGAGGAAGCGGCATCTCCCTTTGACGCAGTAGTGCCTGTACTCCTCCGGGCACCTGGAGAAGTGGCCGTGTTGCCTCAGCTGCGTCACGTTCCCTGGGGGTGACAAGGACAAAGAAATGCCCCCCCCGCCCCGGGGGTTACGGGAGCCGACAGCACCCCGGAGCTGGCCCGTTCCCACGGCAGGTCCGAGCTCAGCCAGCTGCCAAGAGCCACCGGCACGTGTGACCTTGGCCAGCTCGGTGGATGCCACGTGGCTACACTAGACAAAACACCCTGCCCGTCCTCCATCCCGGCCCTCTCCCCCACTGCTCCGCTCCCGTCCCACCCCCCCGGCTCCCCCGAGCATCCCCGCGCCGCCGCCGCCTTACCCGTGCAGCTCCCGGCCGCGCCGCAGGTGACCCCGTCGGTGCCGTGGCCGGCGGTGACGTTGGCGTCGGCGCCCACGCGAGTGAGAAAGGCCAAGCCTGGAACGCAGCGGAGGGGGCTCAGAGGGGGGACCCCGCCATCACCCCCCACCGTAGCACTTGCCGCAGGGAGGGGACTGGCAGAGGGCTCCGCAGCTGTGCCCGTGCCCCCCTTCCCTGCCACCACCAGCTTTTCCCCAGGGGCAAGAAGGGAAAGCCGGGCCCTCCTGCCTCCTCCACCCACCAACACCCCAGCATGGGGGTCTGGCAGCCAGCGGGGTGGGTTTCGGGGGGCACAGCCCTGCCAGCAGCCCCTTTGCCTGGGGGGGGCGTGCAGGGAGGGGGGGGGTGTCCCTTTTTTGAGGCACCCAGACTTCAGGGCTGCTGAAAAATACGAGGAGACGGCAGCGATTCAGTGCCCACCACAACCCAGTTGCTTCCAGTGTGCGAGTGCTAAATCCCCATTGCAACATCGCTCACCGGGACATGGGATGGCACGAACCGAGCCGGGACAGGGGGTGACCGTGCTCACCGTGGCCAGCTCAGCCCCGGGACGTCACGGCGGCGGTAACCGGATCGCTGGCATACCAGCACTGACTCAGCACGGCCCCGCTCCCAGCCCGGCCCTCCCCAGGGCTTCACCCCGCTGCTGGGGCACCCAGCGGAGCGGGGACGGGTCCTGCCTGCCGGGGCAGGGTGCTGGGTGGCTCCCACGGGGGTGACACGCTCAGGCCGGGGGTGTTTCCACCCCGTGTGGGTACACTTCGCAGCTCGGCCGTGTCAAAGCCTCCTGGAGAGCGGGGAGCTGGGTTAGCCAAGCCCGGGCAGCCTCATCCCCTGGTACCCGTTGGCCCACCCGGCCCTTCGGCACCCTGGCAGCAGTGGCGGGGGCTGCCTGGCCAAGCCTTCAGTGTCCCCCCCCGTCCCACAGCAGAGACGCTCCCAGCGCACGCGTCCCTCCTGCCTATATATAGCCACCGCCGTGGCAACGACGTGCTTTGGGTAACAGAGCTGCACCGAGGCCGGGGCTCAGCCTCCGCCGGGGCTTCCCCACGGGCGAGCATCCCCTCCTCGGTCGACAGAGCCCGGCAGGGACGGGATGGATCCCACCGCCCCGTCCAGCCCAGGCAGCGGGGTGGGTGGGAGCTGCCGGGTGGGAGCCAAGGGATGAGCTACGGGGCGGCTGCCCCCCCCCGGGAACCAGCTGCGGGCACGCGGCGGCGCAGGGCGGGAGGCTGACTTCACCCCCGGTGACCGAGTTTGCAGCTCGGCATGGAAAGATCCCCACCAAGACGAGATCCCCACCCTTATTGCAACCAGATGCGGAGCTTTGGCACCCTCCGGGCTGGCAGCCCCTTGGCGAGGACCGCCCCGGTGGCACCGCCAGCTCGGGGGGGGTCATGTGCCCCCCTGACACCCAGCTCTCAGCACCCAGGAGCTGTGGGGGCAGAGGAACCTCATCTCTTTGCTGCACGGAGACCCCGGCGCCGCTATTCCAGAGAGACCCCGGGAAAGCATCCCAAACACGGGGTGATTTTGCCATAACACCCGCCACGCTCGCCCCGGGAAAGCCCGAATTGCAGGATAGCAACCGCCCGGGGCATTGCCTGGCCCGATGGGCACCCCAGCCCCAAACCAGGGCAGCCACCCTTGGTTTCCTCCTGCCAGCACAGGTTGGGCAGGTTTTGCCGAGCACCGTCGCCAGCCCTGCCAAAGGGCCAAACCCAAACTGCTCCCGGCGCAGGGGAAGGCTCCCCCGAAACCCCGGGGCCGGCACTCTGTGCCGGGGGGCACCACCAAGCCTGGCTGATGTTCAGCCCTACCTGTGGTTATCTCCTGCCAGCCCCCTACACTGCCAAGGGTGGCCAAACACCGGTATTTGGGCACCCAGCGTCCCATCAACAGGTGGGAAAAGCATCCCAGCCCCGCTCCAGGGTCCCACCAGGACCCCCCAGCTCCATGCTGACCCCAAGGGATTCAGGGATTCAGAGCCAAGGTGGCACGGGCATGGGGGAGCACTGGGATGGGATGGTGGGGAGGAGCAGGGTGGGAACTGGGGGCACGTTGGGATGGGTACGGGGAAGCATGTGGGAGCACAGGGATGGGACTGGGGAACCACCAGGCTGGGCACAGGGGAAGGACTGGGGTGGGATTGTCTGGGGGACACCGAGAGTCACTGGGATGGGAGTGGGGGAACACCAGGGTGGGCACGGCAAGCACTGGGATGGGACAGGGACAGTGTCGGGATGGGGGTGGGATACAGGGGAGCACTGGGATGGGGTGGGGGAGCAGCGGGATGGGATGGAGAGCAGTGGGATGGGGTGGGGGAGCAGCGGGATGGGACCCGAAGGCAGGTGGAGGATGACCAGCGTGGGACCGGGAAGCAGCGGGATGGGACAGGGACAGCACCGGGACCAGCCCGGGCTGGGGCAGAGAGAGGACGGGGCCGGAACGGGGGGAGGCATCGGGGAGGGCCGGGGGGGCACCGGGCCGGGACAGCGGGGAGGCGTCCAGCCCGGGCCCGGGGAGCCCCGTTCCGAGCCGCGCCGCTTCGGGTGCCCCGTGCTTACCGGAGGCGAGGGCCAGGCAGAGCAGCAGGGTACCGGGGCCGCCTCCCGGGGCCGCCGCCGCCGCCTCCATGCGCTCCGCCGCCTCCTGCCCCGGTGCCCGGCGGCTGCGGCGGGGCGGGACGGGGGCGGCCGCTGCCGGTACCGCCGCCCTCCTCCGTCTCCTCCTCCTCCGCCTCCTCCTCCCGCTGCCTCCGCCGGGGCATCCCTCGGCGATCCGGGGGTGCCCCCACGCGTGTCCCCCCCCCCCTGCCCGCAGCAGCCAGCGCAGGAGGTGCCCAGCAGCCGCCTCGCCCCATCACCACCGGGGACTGGGGAGGGACTCCCGGAGGGACCCCCCCATCCCCATCCCACCGTCCCGGTGTCCGAGCGGGGCCCGGGGCGTTCCCCCACCCACGGCGATTCACCCGTGTTGTGGACAGGGAGGTTTATTCCCCACGAGCCGCTATAACCCACCCTCCGCCAGCCCTTGGCAGGGAGCCACGGCAGCTACAAATCACCCTGCGAGGGGCTGTGCCTTGGCACGAGCCTTCCCTGGGGTTTTTTTTGGCCTTGGGGTGGCTGGGAGGGTGTTTCTCTTTCCCCGAGCGATGTCCCGAGGAGGAGGAGAGCCCCACGGGGGGGTGAAGGTGTCCCCCAGGGTGCTGGCACGTCCCCTCCTGGCATCTGGGGGTGCTCAGTAGGGACGCGATAGGACAAGAGGACACAGCCTCAAGCTTGGCCAGGGGAGGTTCAGGTTGGACATTAGGAAGCATTTCTTCTCAGCAAGGGTCATTAGCCATTGGAAGGGGCTGCCCAGGGAGGTGGTGGAGTCACCATCTCTGGAGGGGTTTAAGAAAAGCCTGGACATGGCACTTAGTGCCATGGTCTAGTTGCCATGGTGGTGTCAGGGCAATGGTTGGACTCGATGATCCCAGAGGGCTCTTCCAACCTGATTGATTCTGTGATTCTGTGATTCTGTGACACGGTGCCGTGAGCTGGTGCTGTCCTGAAGCAGAACGGCTTCGCCTGGCCAAGGGGTGCAGGCAGGGAGGGGTGGCAGGGCTGCTGCCCGCTCCGTGTCGTTACGGGCGTGAAATAAGGGGAGGGGGGGCGGGAAATGAAGGACTGGAAAGAACGGGTGACCTCAAACCGCAAGCTGGCAGCTATTAACGCAAGCGCTGGCAGGCCCCCAGCCATGCCATTTGGCTGCTGGCCACGGGCTGAGCGAGCTCCCGTGGCCCCGGCCAGCCAAAATCCCAGCTGCGAGCTCTGGCACGCGGGTACTGCTGGCCCCCCGGCTTGTGGCCACCCCGACTCCCGGCTGGCAGCTGGGGGGGAGACCCCAGCCCCGGCCCCTCGAATGCGAAACTGCCGGAGAAATGTTGCAAAGCTCCAGCGGGGACTTGGGCAAGAGCGGGGAAGCCAGCGGGTGGCACCTGGATGTGGCACGGGGCCACCCAAGAGGAGCTGGCGTCATCCTGGCGGGGCAGGCAAAGGCAGGGAGCAGGCAGCAGAAGTCCTCATGGCCACCCAAAGAAAAGGGTCTCCCTTCGGCATCCTTCATGTCTGGATAAACTTGGGGAGAAAAAGTGTTTTAAAGAGGTTTTAAAAGAGCTGGAGCCCCAAGGCAGATGTCACCAGAGGCAATGGTGTCCCTTCTCCAGTAGGAACGTGGAAGGGCTGGCAGAAGGTGTCTCCAGAAAGGGACCTCTCGCTGGCCGTGTGTCCTCTGCTCTCTCTGTCTCCCTGAGTATCACATCTTCCCTGGGGGAGGCCCAGGGACCTTCGTGGCCAGGCAGATGTCACCCCCAGATGTGGCCAGGCAAAGCTGGCCATGCCACAGTGATCAGGCAGGTATGGTCCTGCCAATGACAACAGGCAGAGGTGGCCATGCTGATGAGACCAGACAGAAGTGGCCGTGCGGAGGTGGCCAGGCAGTTGAGACCAGGCAAATGAGACCAGGCAGAGGTGACCAGGCAGAGGTGGCCCTGCTGAGGTGACCATGATGATGAGACCAGGCAGAGGTGGTCGGGCAGAGGAGACTAGGTAGAAGTGACCAAGCAGAAGTGACCAGGTAAAGATGGCTCTGCTGATTTGACCATGCCGATGAGACCAGGCAGAGCTGGCCATGCTGAGGTGGCCATGCTGATGAGACCAGACAGAGGTGGCCAAGCAGAGGTGGCCAAGCAGTTGAGACCAGGCAGATGAGACCAGGTAGAAGTGACCAGGCAGAAGTGACCAGACAGAGGTGGCCCTGCTGAGGTGACCATGCTGATGAGTCCAAGCAGAGGTGGCTAAGCAGAGATGGTCATACTGATGAGACCAGACAGGGGTGACCAGCAGATGTGACCATGCCAGTGAGACCAAGAAGAGGTGACCATGCAGGTGTGGCCCTGCTGAGGTGACCGTGTCAATGAGTCCAAGCAGAGGTGGCCATGCTGATGAGACCAGACAGGGGTGATCAAGCAGATGTGACCATGCAGAGGTGACCAGGCAGGTGTGGCCCTAAGGAGGTGGCCACACAGTGGTGACCATGCCAATGAGACTAGGCAGGGGTGACCAGGCAGAGGTGGCTAAGCAGAGGTGGCCATGCTGATGAGACCAGGCAGGTGCGACCAACACGCAGCACCTTCTGCAAAAGAAAGTCAACAAAAGGATGGGAGACCAGCGGCAGGGAGATCTCCACGCGGCTCCCATGGCACCAAGTTCCTGCAGTGGTAACGGCATTATTTTCCCTCCTCCCAAGCGGAATAAAGGTTTCAAGGAGAGCTGAGATGCTGATGGCACCCAACGTTCATGGCGTGGAAAGGCAGGGCCCTGGCTGCCTGGCTCTGGCCTGGCTCCTCCTGACGCACATACCCAAGGTGTCCCCCCCTCCATGGGCCCTGGACCCCCCAGATGTGGCAGGCGATTCTCAGTGCCCTGGGGAAGGAGGGGGACAAGAGCACCCCATACCCAGTGCACGATGCCCGCTGACCATGTGCCACGCTTGGGGCTGGCTCCTGGCAGGGTGCTCAGCACCCAGTACCAGTGCCCAGTGCCACCACCCAATCCCAGTGCCCGTGCCCAGTATGGACTGCCCAGTGCCTGGTACCCTGTGGCCAGTCCCTGACACCCACAGCTGATGCCCTGGACGCAGCGCCTGGTGCTTTGCATCCTATACCCGGTGTCCCACATCCTACACCCGGTACCCCACATCCCACACCCTACACCCGTTATCCCACATCCTATACCCGGTAACCCACATCCCACACCCGGTACCCCGCATCCCACACCCAGTACTCCGCATCCTACACCCAGTACCCTGCATCCTACATCCGGTATCCCACATCCCACACTCGGTATCCCTCATCCTATACCCGGTATCCCTCATCCTATACCCGGTATCCCTCATCCTATACCCGGTAACCCACATCTCACACCCAGTATCCCGCACCCTATGCCCAGTACCACACACCCCACACCCAGTACCCCGCATCCTACACCTGGTATCCCGCATCCCACACCCGGTACTCGCATCCCACACCCAGTACCCCGCATCCCACACCCGGTACCCTGCATCCTATACCCGGTATCCCACATCCTACACCCGGTATCCCGCATCCCACACCTGGTACCCTGCATCCTACACCCGGTACTCGCATCCTGCACCCGGTACCCCGCATCCCACTCCCAGTACCCCACATCCCACACCCTATACCCCGCCTCCCACACCCGGTATCCCGCACCCTGCACCCGGTCCCGGAGCCCCGCCGCGGTCCCCGGTGCCGGCAGGTGCCGCTGTGCGGCCGGTGCTGGAGGCGGGGGGCGGTGGCGGCGGGGGCCGGCCCGGGGCGGGCGGGGGAACGGGGCCGGGCGGTGCGTCCCTCCCGCCGCAGCCGGCACCATGGGCTGCTGCTGCCGCCTCCTCCTCGCCCTCCTCCTCCTCCCGGCAGGTAAGACCCCCGCCGCCGCACCGGGCTGGGGGGGGGGTACCGGGGCGGGGGGGACAGGGGGGGTACCGGGGACCCCCGGGGGCGGGCTGGGAGCGATGCGATGGGGTCGGGGGGAAAGCAGCCCCCCGCCGCCCGGCTCCCCCCCGGCACAGGCAGGATGCCCGGAGAAGGGCTCGGCAGAGCAAACCCCCCCCGACACCGGTCCCACTCGCACCCCCGTGCCCACGGCCGCCCCGACAGCATCCCTCGGCGGTTCACCCCTCTTTTCCTCGACCCCTGCCCCGCAGAGGGGTCCCCGGCTGGCCTGAAGCCGGAGGGCAACTTCAGGGGACCACCAGCATCTCCTTGCAGGCACCCCCCTGCCCAGGCTGGAGCTGATCCCCCCTGCCGGGGCTGGAGCTGATCTCCCCCTGCCCAGGCTGGAGCTGATCCCCCCTGCCCGGGCTGGAGCTGACCCCCCCCTGCCCCGGGCTGGAGCTGATTCCCCTGCCCAGGCTGGAGCTGACCCCCCTGCCCGGGCTGGAGCTGATCCCCCCTGCCCAGGATGGAGCTGATCTCCCCCCTGCCCGGGCTGGAGCTGATCCCCCCTGCCCAGGCTGGATCTCACCCCCCTGCCCAGGCTGGAGCTCACCCCCAGCCTCACGTCCCCCTCCCCAGCCCAGTCCCTGCTCTGAAGGAGCGTTTCTCGCTCGCCCTGGCCTCGAGCAGAGGCTCCCAGCACCTGGCGCTTTCCCTGGCATCTCCCTCCTCCTGCCCCCCCCAACACCAACACCCCCATTTCATAAACACACCCCACTCGACATCTTTCCCCCTCTAAGACAGCCGGAGGAGACGGTTCAGTCCCTGGCCGGTGCGACAGCGAGCACCTTCAAATGACACCTTCAAACCCATCCCTCCGTCCAGGCTGGGCTGTGACAAACGCGCCGAGCTGCTCGCTGGGGAACGTGACGAACCCACTTGCATAACCCAGTGACGGGGACGCGCGCAAGGAGAAACACCCCGGGCAAAGCTGCTGGGATTAAACTGCTTGAGGGGACGAGGCTGGGCGAGGTTTGGGGCTCCCCAAAACAGCAGCTGGGGAGGTTGTGTCTGCAGGAGCAGCAAAGCATCATCCCAGACCTGGAGATCTGCCCCTGCGAAGTGACCCCAGGAGGGGAGAGCTGGCCAAATCCTCCTCCTTGTCAAGGGGGAGGTTGCCAACAAGCCCTTGGTTCCGTGCTTCCCAAGAGCGAGCGGTTGGGAAGGATGGGGGTGAACCCACGTTCTGCTCCTCAGGGTTGCTGGGGATGCTGCTCGCCTCCTGCCTGGCCCCGGTCCGGCCGCCGCCTCGGCGAGCCCCTTGAAAACAAGCCAGCGCCTTCTGGGAGTGAGCCCTCGGCCGCCGGGGGGTCGGGGGGCGGGTTTTTCCCAGCGCCTGGGCCAAACCCAAAGCTGTTCCCACGACCGTCCCTCTCCCAAGCGCTGATGCCAGAAGAGATGGGAAAGATTTCCCTGGGTGTAGGGTCCTGGGGCTCTGGGGCTGCTCCCCAACACCCCCAAATCTTTTGGATGCTGTCTATGACTTGTTTTCCCCCCTAGAAATAACACTTTAAAATAATATATATATTTATCACCCGTGAGGAAACACAAGGCATGATTTAAACACGCTTCGAGCTCATTCTTCAGGACTTAGCGATAGGGAGGACGTCACTGGGCAGGAGTAAAATAAGGCTGGGCTTTGCCTGGCCACGTAATGAGATAATAGCATCTCTCACGAGGAAGTGTTTAACCTTCTTATTTTAGATGTAAATTCCAGCTTGCTTTCCTGACATCACGCCTGCCCCTGCCCCAGCCTGCTTTGCCCCTTAGCAACTCACCCCGCTCCCCAGCTGAGATGTTCTGAAGTGCCTGCAAGAGGCAGCTTTCAGCTCTAAAGGCTTTGGGTGCTTGTGCGAGGAGCCTCCAGGGAGGAAAAGCTGCTTTGTTGGGGTCTCGGAGCCTCATCACACCCAGCCATTAGCTGAAGCCACCATGCAAGGTGACAGCCTGCCAACACACCCCAAGGGGGACACGGGGCCTCTGCCAGCCAGGGGTTCTCCAGGAACGCAGAGGTTTCCCACCCCAGGTCCTCGTCAGACACCTCTGGCTGCATGGGTTGACCAGTAGCCACAGGTCCCTTTGTCACTCTCAGAAGGAAAACCACCTCTAAATACTCCTCTTCATCTCCTTCTCTGCTATAATTTCATCGCAACTTCATCCTGAAGTGCTTCATGAGGTGACTAATTAAGCAACACTTAGCGATGGAGGGGCAAGCATCATGTTTTCTTTGCATGGAGGGTGGTGTGGCCACCCAACACTGCAGCCGCTGTGAAGGGTGGGTTTGTTGTGCAACCCACAGCCCTTGCTGCTGGGTTTGGACATGAGGGCAGACGGTTGCCTGAGCAGGACTGGGACACCCACCCCAGGCAATGAAGGAGCTGGCCATAGGGACCATGCAGGCAACCATTTTTAGCTGGGAAGAGCAGAGACTGCAGGATGGTGAAGATGTCCACCTGGTTCCTCAAGAGCAATCTGCCTGCAGCAGCCTTCCTCAGGGTCTGAAAGGTGTGCAAGAGCCAGCCAGGCCCCCACGTCAGCTCCTTCCTCCCATGCAGTAGCCTGGAGAAGAGCAGCTGCTGCTCCCAAGCCAGGCCATCACACACCAGTCAGTAAACACCTCACTTGGAGCCCCTCTTTGCCAGCTTGCCCAAAGCCCCCAGCTTTGGGCATCAGCTGTGGGTATCAGGGACTGGCCATAGGGTACCAGTGTTTGGCCCCGTGGCTTTTGCTCTTGCCTTTTGCAAAAGGCAGGCCATGCATCTACAGGAGATGCTGGTACAAGCCCTACATCCAGGGAGGTGGCTACTGGTGGGTTTGCTCAGCAGCAACCCTTGGGGGGCCGCATCTTTGAGGGAGGGCTGCCAAGGGACATCCCCAGGGTGCCCTGACCAGCTGCGTGTTTGGGGCAGCCTCTCCCACAGGGAGGTGGCCTCTGGATGGTGAGGAACACACGGAGCCAGCACATCAATTTCCACTGCGTAGCTGTTTCTCTTAGCTACAGAAAGCTTCAGAGCAATTAGACCCAAACCACTTAACCACGATGCAGCAGAAGAAAGCTAATCATGCAGAAAGGCAGCTCGGCTCGCCAGGACATCGGGGCCGCTGCAGATTTATGTGATCTGACAGCCTCGTCCTCTTGACGCAGTTGTTGGATAGCTTTGCACTTACCTGTTGATGTTTCTGGCCTTTGATTTCCTCGCTTGGTTTCTTCCTCCTCTCACAACTGGTTTTATACCGTCACCAACACAACCTGACGTTGAAAAGAGAGGTGATACAGCAGGAGCAGGCAGGCAGCAAGGAAGCAGCACATCACCCAGGGGTGCTCCCACTGCTGCCAGCGTTGTAGGTCACTAGCAAGCACATACGGTGCTGGAGGTTTGCTGCAGACCTGGAGAGCCACTGCGTTGACCCTGGTTTATTCCAAGTTCAACAGCAGCCAGAGATATCCCCAGGAGGTGCCATTTCCCCGTACCTGCCTGGCTGGGTGCTCCTTCTGAGATGGAGCAGAGCTGCTCCTAGACCTCCCCCCATCATCCTCATTTCCTGGGGACAACAAGGCAGGGCTCTGCAGCAGTGTCCTAGGGGAGCAGAGACACCAGCCCAATACCAAAAGCAACCACCACATCACCCTTCTTTCTCCTGCATCAGTACAGAGTTTAGTCAGACCCTTTTTTACTACAGGTGGGGCTCTGCAACAACAGAGAGGAGAGATGAGCAACACCAAACCCCAAATTACGTGGTGACGGGGAAGGTGAGGTAGCCCGGTGCTGAACAGCTTGAAAAGCAAGTTGAACCCAAAGCAAAAGCCAGTTTTCTTTAGTTTTAGCCATCACAAGGAGACCTTTAGCCACCCACAGCTAGATACTACCAGCTTTACAGCTAAGCAGCAATAGCACAATAAAAGTTACACCTCAGCGTGAGCAAGGGGGAAGGGAACTGCAAGAAACAGCACGAGGTGTGGGAATCCTCAGCCACAGAAACCAAAGCCAAGCCAACAAGGTCACGAACAGGAAATCTTCACCCTGTATTTAAACACAAATTGTTTTAGTGCTCCACATCACTTAACCTGGTAATAAACCAACCCACGCTGCAAGACCAGAGGAGTCGGGGCGCTCTGTCATCATTACTGGGTGAGAACCAGCAGAAAGGGTCATTAGCCATTGGAAGGGGCTGCCCAGGGAGGTGGTGGAGTCACCATCTCTGGAGGGGTTTAAGAAAAGCCTGGACATGGCACTTAGTGCCATGGTCTAGTTGCCATGGTGGTGTCAGGGCAACGGTTGGACTCGATGATCCCAGAGGGCTCTTCCAACCTGATTGATTCTGTGATTCTGTAATATAGAAGCTGCAGAAGGTCAAAGACCTCCATTTAAGCTCGGGTCCTCACTTCTTGTCTTGCCTGTGTGGTGGATGCATGTCTCTGTAGCATTGGGTGGGGTTTAGCCCTGTGTTGTCAGTAGGTTGTCCCTAACTACTACTTTTTTTTTGATTTGGGATGATATTCTGACTTTGTTTCTCATTTTATTTCCTCTGTGGACCCTAGACTTCATGTATTCCTTTATCTTCAGCAGAGGATGGGGCTGTATCAGCATCCTTTATCTACCCTGGGTGCATCTTGGGGGGGATGCAGTGAGGTTACTGTTGACTTTTGCTCTCAAAAGCAGAGACCCAGAAGGTGAACACGTTCCTTAGGGATGGTTCTTTTTGCTCAGGTGCCTGCTCTAGAAGCAGTTGCTGAGCTGGCATGGGAAGTGGTACCCCACCTTGCTGTGGGTGCCCAGCAGACCTCCTTGTTGTGTTGGTTTACTCTCTGGTGTTGTGTTTCTTGTTCAGAAAGGGTGGTTAGATTCCACGTGTAAGTACAGTCAGGATAAGCTGCTGGGAGGGACAAGGAAGAATATTAGTTACACAAACCTGTCTTATCCCTGGGGCCTTGGCTGCTAGAGGGGCACCACCGACCGCAGCTGGGGCATGGGTGCCTCAGTTAATTCAGGCTGGGAGCACTGCTGCACGTGGTGCGTGAGTGAGGTCATGGGGACCTTCTGGTAGCTCCATCAGATGTGATGAGTCATGGAGCGAAGCTCTTTAAAAGCTCCATTTCTGCCTTATCAGTGGATGTTTGTTTGCTGTGGCATGGCTGCTCCATCTGATGTCATTCACTCGGGCTAGAGATGTTCTCTTGTTTTGTTTTTTTTTATGCTGTGTTTCAGCTGGCAGAACAATTTCAAAGCTCTCTGTGATTGATTCTGGAGTGCCTGAGAAGTGCACTGCTGGAGAGGCTGCCAGCCCTGGTCACGCAGCTGCTTCCCCAGCAGAGCATGGGAAGCGTTCAGCTTCTGCAAGGGTGAGACCTTCACCTCCGTGGGGTTTGCAGAAGCCAGGAGAAAGGTGTGCAAGTAGGAGAGGGAGACAATCCATCAGGTGGATGGTCCATTCCCTGGGGTGGCAGGTGATGAGGGTTAATATTCTCTAAGAGCAAGACATTTGAGTGGTAGGGGTCGGGGTTTTTCTGTTCTTGGCCATTTCCCACACTCCTAGGGAAGACAACCTAGAAAAAGGACCTTTCAAAGCTGTTTTCCTAGGCAGTTGCCTTGTCCTGGCAGTCTCCTGTCCTCTGAGCTGGATTCCAGCAGGGTGGTCAACTGCCTTAAACGAATTAGTTGGGCAAATTCCTCAGGGCTGAACTATGCTCGGCATCCTTTGATAGCTGACATCCCTCGGTCCCTCTGACAACCTCTGGTTGAGGTTCGTTTTCACCCTTTGAGGTCATGTGGTCCTAAAAGAAGTTGTCTAGTGGGGTTTTTTTGTCCCTTATTCCAGTGTGCTGCTCTGGTTCCTGCTCATGGTTGGAGAAACCCCCACCTTGGCTTGTCTTTGCCTTTCCAGATGTGTTGGTAGAGGACTGGGCTTGCAGATGAGCTGGGTGCTCTTCTGGCCACCCAGCTCCCTGGGGACAGGCTGTCCATAAGCTCGGTGCAGTGGCATGAGGACATATGGAGCTATCAGCTAAGAGGGTCCTCAGCCAGGTCCTCTTTGTCCCCTTGTCCTAACCCGGTTCAGAAGCAGCCTGCACTGCTTCTGGGATCCTGGCTGGGCTTCTCCTGCAGTGCAAAGGGGCACAGGCCATGTGCAAGGTGCTGTGGGTGAGGGCTGGGTCCCAGATGACCCACCTGATGGAGGTGGTGGTAGAGGGCTGGCACAGGCAGGGTTTGCTGGCAGAGATTAACGCAGCTCTATCGATCTGGAAACCAAAGCTCGGCTGGCAACGACCACACAGGAGCAGGGGGAGGTGGGGAGAAGCAGGGCTGAGCTGAGCAGCGTGCTGCCATCAGCCGGGCTTGCTCTTCTGGGAACCGTCCCTGTGACTTGTGACCTGCTTGGCTGGGAGCGCTCAGCCAGAGGCCAAGGATTGTTCCTGCATCCAGTTTTGGCTCACGCTCTGAGTTTATACCCCTTAGATGTTATCGGAAACTTCCTGACTCATCCTGGCCAGCAGGACTGCCAGCTTTTTGAGGTGCCCTATCGGTTTGCCTCCAAAGTTCAAGCAGACCGTGAGAGCTCCGCTGACCCAAAGCACGAGCAAGCAACGTGGGATGCCAGGGTGGCTTGGCAGAGAGCTGGTACGCTGCCTGCGTGCAGGAGAGACTGGAAGCATCTACGTTTACGGAGCAGTAATGAACTTTCAAGGTGTTAGCAGCCCTGGGAGGGTCCTGCTGGGCCAGGGTACTTGGGTTCTTCACTCATGCCTTGGTATCAATGTGTATTGCTGATATGGCTTTCCACCAGAAAGTCTCCAGTGGAGACCATGCCTCCTCTTGCATGTCTAGTTGAGAACCAGCAGAAAGGGTAATTAGACATTGGAACGGGCTGCCCAGGGAGGTGGTGGAGTCACCATCTCTGGAGGGGTTTAAGAAAAGCCTGGACGTGGCACTTAGTGCCATGGTCTAGTTGACATGGTGGTGTCGGGGCAATGGTTGGACTCGATGATCCCAGAGGGCTCTTCCAACCTGATTGATTCTGTGTGATTCTGCTGGGAAGACCATATGGGGATGCTTCACACAGAATCACACAGAATCAACTAGGTTGGAAAAGACCTCTGGGATCATCAAGTCCAACCTTTGACCTAACACCACCGTGTCAACTAGACCATTCAACCTGGTCCAGAAAGGACAAGGCATGGGGTTACCAGTGTAAAAGCAAAAAAAGGGGCACAAATCAACCACCTGAACCTCAACAGCAACATGTTGAAGCAGCAGGCTCTTGCAGGTTGGTTCTGGTCACTGGAAGTGATGTACCAAATGGTGTTGGGACCTAACAGATGTTGCTGCAGGTGCTTTGCGAGTCACAGAATCAATCAGGTTGGAAGAGACCTCTGGGATCATCGAGTCCAACCATTGCCCTGACAGAGACCATGCTGCTGTGGGACCTGCCCCAGCTGTGGAGGACCTGGCGCTTGCTGCCTGTGGGCACATCGCTGTGGAGAGCTACGCAAGGGGCTGGAGCAGCACGGGGAATATTTGGGTTTGTGGTGTTGCAGTGCCTGAACCGAGCAAGTGAGCCACCAGCCTCTGCATGAGGAAGGGAGGGGATGAGTGGGGACCCAAGGGGTTTGTTGGATGGAGCCAGCGCTGTGGGCAGGCTTTGTCCTGGTGAGATGCTGTGGGTGAAGCCAAGCATCTGTGAAAACCAGTGCATTCATCTGAACTAATGGCTTTCAAGCTCAGGATTATCACAGTAATGCAGCCCAAGTTCACGTGCATGTAACTCCCATGTCACCGGGAAGCCTGAGCTATAGAGGTCTTGGGATGAGGAGACATCAGAGTGCCCTGTTGACAGAAGGAGCTTTGCAGGAGCCTGGCATGCTTTGGGAAGGAGGAGGTGGGATGTCTGGGTTTTTCCCTGCTGCTGTGGCTGGGCTGGGTGTGGAAACCACGGGTGCTGAGCCAGGTGGCTTATTGGGTAACCAGGCTCCAGCTTGTCACCCATCTCCTCTCCCTTATCCTGAGGTCTCTCAGCCCTATGCCTCAGCAGATGGAGAGCCCGAGGAGGGTGAAAGCTCAGAGGCATCTCCAAGTGCCTGTCCCTGGGAGAAGAGAGCCCATGGCATCAGCCCCACCTCCTAGACCCTCCTGCTTGGGAAATGGGGTCCATCACAGGGATATCTACAGCACCAAGAAAAAAAAATGGGGTCAAGCATGCCAGGGACTTGTGCTCCTAAATGCCTTGGGCTCTACTAGAAGCCATGCCCCAGAGCTGGCTTTAGATCCCTGGCCAAGCACGTGTTTGCAGCCTCTAGACAGAAAATGCCTTCGTGAAAGGCGTGCTACGTACCCAGCGCTGGCTGCCGTGAGCTGGAGGTCCTCAGGTGAGATGTCCCTTCTGCTGTCTTCCTCCACTGAAGTTGTGCAGGTTGAGGGAAGCTCTATTAGACACCTGCAGCCTTCTTTTTGCACTGGTGGCTGAAAACACCAAAAAACATGGTTTAGTCCCTGCTCACTGGTGCTGCAACCCACCATTTCTACATGCAGGTGTTAAGTGCTTCCATCTCTTCTTTGGCCCAAGGTGCTGCCTGCCCTGAGAGGGGCTTTGCTGGAGGAACCCCGCGTTGCACAGCCCCTGCCCCCAAATTTGAGTCCTTCCCCCCTCACTGTTTCTTGAGGCAGCTTTATATGCAACCAAAGTCACACGGTGGGCCAGCAACACCTCTGCTCCTTCTAAAACACATCTCTGGTGCAGGTTGGGTCCCTTCTTGGTCCCTTGGGTGTCACCTGCCCAGTTTGACTTGGCGGGGGACAGCAGATTTGGCTGTGGTGGTTGATGACATCTCCTTGGGGGGGTGGCTTGGTGACGGGGAGGAGAACCTGATGTGCCCACCAACGTACTATCCGCCAGCTCCTGCTCACAAAGAGCTACCATGATTGTCTCTGCTCTCCCTGCTGCTGTTTCTCCCTTTGATAAGCACCAAGCTCTTGTCTCTGGAGCTGAGGTGGGAGTTTGGCTTCAGAGTTCCCACAAAATCAGCATTGTGCTGAGCTTTTTTCTCCTCTACACTCATATAATAATTAGTTCATTGTGGCTTGTTTGTGCCCGAGCAAGTTCTCGCCCTTCCTAGCGCTGGGCTTTGGATGCTCTGGGGGTGTAAATAAATGAAGGCATGGCCATGAAAATCCCTCCCCACGTCACTTTGTGTTGGCACACCCTTGCCCTGGCCCCGCCGTGCCAAGGGAGCTGCTAGCACTGGCCCAGCGCTGGCTTTAGCCCTGGAGAGCGGAAAGGTCAGGGGGGGAGCAGAGCCCCAGCAGGGAAAAATGACTCATCTGGGTGCTAAGAGATGGAGATGAATGAATGAATGCACAAGGAGACGGGGGGGCAGGAGAAAGAGGCATCTTGTGTTATCGTTCCCAGCTGCGTGGTGGTTGCTGCCGAGGAGGAGCTCGCTCCCCTGCTGCTTTGCTGGCTGCTGGGAGGAGATTCCGAGAAGATGGAGGGGGTGTGTGGGGATGGGGAGGAATCCCAGCCTTGAGGAGAAACAGTGCTGGGGCAACTGATCTGGTTTAAACCTCACCTCTAGCTGTGCAGGGACCTTTCCCATCTCTATTTCAGATGTCTCTCAGCGTTTGAGAACCAATAAACTTCTTTCCAGCTTCATTCCCAACCCTCCAGCGCTCACCCAAGCCCCAGGTTGCACCAAGGATCTCCCCGTTGCTAACACCTCTTTGTCTCACTCCCAGGACTGGGCCATGACTCCACAGCATCGCCCCTCGCCCTCGCCAGCCCTCCCTTCCCCTCGGAGGGGACTCCAGCGGGGCCGGGCTCCAGGGACGCGGCTGTCCCCACGCCAGCTCCTGGCCAGCCCTCGCTGCCCGTGTCCACAGGACCTGCTGGAGATGGGGTGTCCTCTGGGCCAGCAGAGGGGGATGGCCATAATGCCACCCCCGTGCCGGTACTGTCCCCTGCTACTGCCTCCGACACTGTGAGCTCCATCACCACGGCCACCACCAACATAACAGACAGCCCATCTGTAGCCTCCAACCCCAGCTTGGTGCCACCAACCTTGGACACAGCCCCAGGTCTTCGGACAGCAAATACTGCCAGCTTGGCAAGAGGCACGACGGATTTGGGGGCAGCTCCCAGCCCCACGGGTACACCTGCATCATCATCATCCTCCTCCCTCCCCACCGGCGACCTGTACACATCCCCTGGGACGGCTTTGGACCCAACGCCCGTCCTCATGAGCCCCAGCACCACCCAGCCACCGGCGCGGACCAAGGATGTCCCTTCCCTGGGGACGCTGGCCATGGCATCGAGCCTGGCCGTGGAGCCAACGTCCCCCCCAGTGACTGTGACGAGCCCCACCGCGGCCGAGGCCACGGCCACCGGTAAAACCACCCTCTCCACCGGTGTCACCATGGAAGAGGTCCCGCGCGCCTTGAGCGCAGGTGAGCACCATATGCGTGTGTAGATACAAGGTCAACCTCAAGGTGCTTAGATAAGAGGGGCAGACCCCTCAAAGGGGAAAGGAAGAGGTGGTCAGCTCTCTGAGAGCACCATTCAGCAAGAGCTGAGCTTTCCTGGCTTGCTCTCTGGAGGAGCCCATCATCTGCTCCACCCGTGGAGACAAAGAGTCGTAGATACCAAACCTCAGTTGCTCAGAGACGTGAATAAAGCCCTTAGTTGCAAGTCTGAGGAAAGAACTGCCCTGATAAAGGGTGCAGCCCGAGTTAGGAAGATGCAGGTTTTTCTTCTCCCTCTTGGAGACCTCACTAAGCTGACACTAGCTTTCACCTGTCCTCTTCTGCAAGCTCAGATAGCTTAAAAGCGCTTCACAAGGCCAGGATCGGCTCCAGCACCCAACGCTATTGCAGCAGCAGATAGCTTTGACCCCAGCCAGCTCTCCCATGCTGGTGGGAGGGCGTGTGGCCCCCAAAAACAAAGGACAGGGGTTGCTTATGTGTCCCACTTGTGGGCCAGTCAGGCACAGAGGTGGATGGTCAAGAAACGTGAGCTCTGGGGTCTGCAGAGGTGGAAAAACCCACCTGTCCCCGGGTGCAGTAGCCTCAGAAGGTGATTCTTTGGTGGCCTACAGGCCTTGGTGTGAAACCCTGCTGTCCTACCCCAAATCCCTCCCCCTGTCTTTGGGAGAAGGGGGTCATTGCAAAACCATAGGGGTGCCCAGCATCCTCCACAGGAGCTTTGGGAAGCAGCGAGGGGACATCCCCCCCACCAGAGATGGGTGTACTGGGAGCGGCTGGGGTGTGGGGTGGGATTTGGGGTGGAGGGCCCGAGCGCTGCCCTTGCTGATGGCCCCTCCCTCCGCAGGGAGCATCGTGGCCATAACCGTGACGGTCATCGTGGTGGTGGTGCTGGTTTTCGGGGCGGCGGCGTTCCTCAAGATCAGGTAAGGCTGTTTTGGGGGCCCGGTGGGGTGCTTGAGCTGTATCCCCCACCCCTCCCCAAGGCCGCAGCCCCTCTCGCCATCGCAAGGGCGATGCTCAGGGGCAAAGCCCTGGGAGATGCTGTCCCAAGCCCTGCGCTGAGCATCTGTAACGAGCCTTTGCTGACAACTGGGATGAGCAAAGGTCTTGTTTTAATTCCCTGGTCTGGTTCAATGGGGACAAAACCCTGCCTGGGCTTATTTTCTGTCATAGCAGAATGGGTTGGGTTGGAAGGGACCTTAAAGATTGTCCTGGTGCTTCCTGCTAAAATATCCCAAAACTTGACCTAGTGAGGATTTACATTCATTGCTTTTTCACCCTATGGTAGAATAACTAATCAACCACCAAAGCAACCCGTTGGCTTTCCCCCCACAGGCACTCCTCCTACGGCAGGCTGCTGGATGACCACGACTACGGCTCCTGGGGCAACTACAACAACCCTCTCTATGATGACTCCTAGCAAGGATGAGGGGAAAAAATAAAAAAGATCCTTAATTTATAAGTGTTTCTGCAGCTGAGCATCCCCTGCCAAGGAGATGCCCGAGGCACTGCTGCGGGCAGGATCACGGCGGGTCCGGCGGACGACGGGTAACCAGGGGGGTGGGCACGTGGCGCCTGCAATAAACCTGAATTTTGGCCTTTGCGTGGGAAACTCTGGGTCCAGGGGCACGGCGGCCGCTCGGTTTGTAGGCGAGGGAACCCCAAGGGTTGCGGGGAGGATGGAGGTTCAGCCTTTGAGATGCTGCTGCCCCACGGCTCCGGGAGGGGATGTGGGGGCTGCTGAGAGCCAGCAGCGGGCAGGGGTCTGCCAGGCTTTCACTTGCCCCTTCCTCCCACATCACCTCCCTGCATCGCCCTGCTCTGAAATCCTTCACCTCGCCCCATCAGGGACCACGAGTGGTTGTGGGGCTGCTCCATCACCGCTCCCTCACTTTCCTGCAGCTGCTTCTGCGCAGAAGATCCTAATTTCATTTTTTTTTTTCCATTTAATTGGGGCTTTTCCACCCTCAAACGCAGCCTGGGAGCCCATGGGAAGGTGCACAGACCACCCACACTCCTGGGCCGAGAGGTGCCCTGCTTCACACGCGTGGCTGCTCGCTCTGCAGCTTTATTTTTAATCCTCAAAAAACTTGGCCGCCAAAATACAGCGAAGCATTTTTTAATCCCCAATTCATGTGTTCAGCTGCTGTTGTGCGGAGCCGGGAGGTGGCTGATGGCAGGGCTGGTTTGGGGAATCACAGAATCACACAGAATCCCAGAATCAATCAGGTTGGAAGAGCCCTCTGGGATCATCGAGGCCAACCATTGCCCTGACACCACCATGGCAACTAGACCATGGCACTAAGTGCCATGTCCAGGCTTTTCTTAAACACCTCCAGAGATGGTGACTCCACCACCTCCCTGGGCAGCCCCTTCTAATATCTAATGACTCTTTCTGAAAAGAAATGCTTCCTAATGTCCAACCTGAACCTCCCCTGGCGAAGCTTGAGGCTGTGTCCTCTTGTCCTATCGCTAGTTGCCTGGGAGAAGAGGCCGAGTTCCACTCCACTACAACCTCCCTCCAGGTACTTGTAGACTGCACTAAGGTCACCTCTGAGCCTCCTCTTCTCCAGGCTAAACACTCCCAGCTCCCTCAGCCGTTCCTCGGAGGTGAAACCCTCCAGACCCTTCACCAGCTTGGTCGCCCTCCTCTGGACTCGCTCCAACACCTCAACATCTTTCTTGAAGTGCAGGGCCCAGAACTGGACACAGGATTCAAGGTGCGGCCTCACCAGTGCCGAGCACAGAGGGACGATCCCTTCTCCAGACCAGCTGGCTACACTATTCCTGATAGAGGCCAGGATGCCATTGGCCTTCTTGGCTACCTGGGCACACTGCTGGCTCATGTTTAGCTGGCTGTCGATCAGCACCCCCAGGTCTCTTTCCGCCGGGCTGCTTTCTAACCACTCTTCCCCCAGCCTGTAGCGCTGCATGGGGTTGGTGTGGCCCAAGTGTAAGACCCGGCACTTGTTCTTGTTGAACCTCATGTCGTTGGTCTCGGCCCATCTATCCAACCTGTCCAGATCCCTCTGTAGGGCCTTCCTACCCTCCAACAGATTGACACTCCCACCCAGCTTGGTGTCATCTGCAAATTTGCTGAGGGTGCACTCAATCCCTACGTCTAGATCATCTATAAAGATATTGAACAGCACCGGCCCCAGAACTGAGCCCTGGGGGACACCACTAGTGACCGGCCACCAGTTGGACTTTGCCCCATTCCCCACCACTCTCTGGGCTCGGCCATCCAGCCAGTTTTTAACCCATCGAAGAGTCCACCCATCCAAGCCCCGGGCAGCCAGTTTGTCCAGGAGGATGCTGTGGGAGACAGTGTCGAATGCCTTACTGAAGTCTAGAGAGATAGATTTAGGCCACCTCAGCTAAGGAAAACCATGAACTACGCAAAAAAAAACCCCTCACCAAGTAAAAAAAAACCCTTGCCCTTCTACTCTCAAAACAAATAGGACGGCGTGGTGCTGCTGAAACCGTGCAGAAAAGGCTCTCCCTCACCCCTGCCAGCAAGAGGTTGCCCATCGGGGAGTCCAACCGCTTTAAAACCCCACCTGAGCTCCAGCTCCATATTGTCCAGCGACAGCAAAAAGCAGACATTAATAAAAAAAAACACCCCAAACTTATTAAAAAAAAATCACTCACTTTGCTCAAACGCTGCTGTGAAAATAAGTGAGGGAATAAAGGGAGAGGAGAAGGCATCACCCTCACTTAAAAATAATCCCTAGGGGAATAAATTCCTTTTTCACAAAGGAGAAAAGAAATTGGGTGTCATCTTCTGCAGGACACTGGGAGTTCAGGGGAGGTTCAGGTTGGACATTAGGAAGCATTTCTTCTCAGAAAGGGTCTTTAGCCATTGGAAGGGGCTGCCCAGGGAGGTGGTGGAGTCACCATCTCTGGAGGTGTTTAAGAAAAGCCTGGACACGGCACTTAGTGCCATGGTCTAGTTGCCATGGTGGTGTCAGGGCAATGGTTGGACTCGATGAGCCCAGAGGGCTCTTCCAACCTGACTGATTCTGGGATTCTGTATTTAGCATCCCGGCGGTGGTGCAGAGGGCTGACCTGCACCATCCTGGTGTGGGCAGAGTTGGGGGTGTCTTGGCATCTGTCTCTGTGGCTTTTATCCACTGCCAGGTTTCACCCAGTGACACTGTGGAGCTTTATGGGGTGTATCCTGCGGTACGTGGCCCCCCAATCCCTGCCCCAGCTGGTTTTGGCCCCAAGCTGGGAGTCAGGCTCAGCTTCCCTCACCCCTTCCACCATAAGGAAGATGCTCTGGGTTATGGAGCTGGTACCACAGCACATACCCCAGCCTGCTCTTTTGGGCTCCATATCACAATCAATGAGGTTGGAAGAGCCCTCAGGGCTCATCGAGTCCAACCATTGCCCTGACACCACCATGGCAACTAGACCAGGGCACTAAGTACCATGTCCTGTCTTTTCTTAAACACCTCCAGAGATGGTGACTCCACCACCTCCCTGGGCAGCCCCTTCCAATGTCTAATGACCCTTTCTGAGAAGAAAGAATAATGAGCTAGGGGTTATTTCAGCTCCCCCCAGAGCTCTTCCCCAAGGCACACTGGCCACTCCGCTGTAACTCAACCCCATCACCGCTTGCCTGCCCAGAAATACGCACTCCAACGTGGCTGCTGCTGGATTCAGGGGCTTCGGGGATACCAGGAGAAGATGCTGTGCAGGCAGATCCAATCTGGGGCTAAGACCTCCCCAAAGGGCTTCCCTGGGTGACCACCCCCCACATACACCAGCATTTGTATTTCATTTATTCATAACGCATCGACCCTGCACCACAGATAACGTGTTTGTGTCTGCAGCAAGGGCAAAGGCAGCCGAAAAAATAACAGACATGCCATAAAAATAACATCTTTCTTTTTTCCTTCTCTTTTTTAAAAAAGAATGAGGAAAACTCTCTACCACAAACTTTATTTTCAAAAGTAGCAACCCCCTTGTTGTCCCCCCGCAAAGGCTTCCCACCTCCCCCTGCCTTGGGCTCAAATTCATCTCAGAGGTATTTTATTTATATAGGAAAAATAGTTCCCATAGCTCCATGCCGTGGGGAATGACGTGATGCCCTTTCCAGGCTCCCTCTGGCCTCACTAATCTGGTCCATTTGGCTTATTTGTGAATATGCTAATGTCTCATCAACATGTCATCTTCTCAGAGTCTTGGTGGGATTAATGGAGTAAGTATTAATGACATAGTAGCAGAGATAGCTCTTGGTTGCAGCCTGCAGGAGCAATAATGCTCGTTAGCTGAAGTAATTACCCCCCAGGGGAGAGCACGAGGCACGCAGCAGCTCAGACCATGAAGGCATCACCTTGTCCTCACACCACGTGTTCCTACAGCTCCAGCCTCCAAGAGGTGACTTCCCACCGCAAACCCCCTGGAAGGGTTGCAACCCAAGGACCAAACATCACCCAGTTTGTTGCCGTCGCCCGTTCAGCGCACGCCACTGGGTTGCTGTCATCTTCGGGTGCCACTTCTCAGGCAGCTCAGGGAAACCCCCTCCTTCGGCTCCCGCAACTCCCAACCACGTCCCATAAAGCAACTTGGCCTTCAGCCCATCCAACTCGTCTTCCTGGATGCTACAGAAAGATGCCTGTGTTTTTATATTTAGCCCTTTATTTTATTTATCAGCCTCAGGTGCCCAACACAAGCTCAGACCCAGCTGGGGAGGTCTTCTGCTCCCCCTTGCCCCAGCACACCCAGGGGCAGGGTGAAGGTCTGAGCTTTGGTGAGCAAACAGCAGCTCTGCCTGGGTCACGGGACACAGCCAAGAGCCATCAGCCTCTGGTGGGACTTTACCCTTGGGTAAGCAACCTCCCAAGGGCATGCTGGAGCCCACTCACTGTCCTGCCACCTCCACCCCTCCCAAAAGCCACCACCTACAAACAGCCAGGAGCTCCAGGTGTTTAATTTCTTACTCTGTTTTGCCAACAAAGCTACTTGCAAGCACAACCAGAAAAACAAGCACTGAAGGCCGAACCACTTCTCACAAGCCTTCAGACAACCCATTATTTTGCAGTTATTTCACAGATTTAGAAAGGGGTTTTTTTCCCCCCCCCCACAGAGCACCCAGACTTCTCCCACCCACCCTGTCCCATCTGCATTATAGGGATCTGGACTTGCCACTCCTTCAGCCCTGAGGGACTCCTGTCCTCAAAAGCTGTAGGAGATGAGCAAGGGGAGGAAAGGGGGGGGATGACACAGCACCCCAATGTTCCCCTGAGGCTCTGCTCCAGCACCCACCACCCAGACTGGAGCCAGCTCCTTGCAAGATAGAGGAATGGGTTCAGGTGTCCAAGAGCAGCTATTTCATGGCAGTGTAAAGAGACAAGTTACAAGTCCCACATGCCAACTCCCCCCCAACTCCAACGGGGACCATCAAGGAGAAAAAACAAGGGTATCACCCCATTTCCAGCGTGGAGGTCGCAGCACAGCCCTGGGCTGAGCCAGCCCTGCCTGGAGCTGCAGACACAGATGCTCTGCTCACCCACCAAGCTATAAATAGCACAACGTGACGAGCCTTTCCCTAATTGTGTTCCTTCCAGTTGGAAAGGAAGGACAGATGGTTTCCCTGCAGCCAGGCAGGGGTGCGACATCAGCCTCGGCCCGGAGGAAACCAGCGCTCTCCTGCTGCAGGACAGGGGGTTTTAAGCATGAACAATCAAGGAGGAGCCTGCACAGCTTCAGGGAAGGGTCTTCTCCCACCCACCACGCTGCCCTCATCCCAGGACCACCACGTCCCTCTGGGGCACATCCAAACTCAGTCACAGCACACGGTAGGATGGAGATGGGTGGCACTGTGCCCGCCCAAGGTCAATACCATGTTTCTCCCCTTGACGCCAGCCCACAGCAAGGATGGGAAGCAGCACCAGCTCACCCTTGCAGCCATCACAGGTCTCACTGCCCCACACCCTCCCTGGAGAGGCTGAGCAGACCTGGCTGCTCCATTGAAGCAGAGGGACCAGCTGCACCAGTCACTGGGAGGATGGGACTGAGTGGGGGGACATGGGAACGAAGCCCTGTTCACACAACAGCGCTCTCCTCCCTCCCCAGGAGGTGACCATACCCATCATCCTCTCAGGACCGGGCAGCAGAGCTCAGGGCAGCACTTTCCATCCCACAGAGCAGCTCCTCACCCATCTTTATCCCCTACATTTATCTTCATCACCTCACAAAGCCATTCATTTTTCTGCTGCACAATGCAGCTTGTTTCCCTGGAGTCAAGGGCTTGGTGCCAAGCTAAAGGCAGATGCAGAGGTTCAGCTGGTGGCATCAGGTTCCCCAGCTGCCCCCCTCCCTTTGCAGAGGCCAATACCCAAAGCAGCAGAGCAATAGGTCAAACTCCACCAGATCCCACCCCCAGGATCATTTTCCTTCTCAACCCAATGCAGAAATCCAGCTGGGGAGGGAGCTGCTCTTCCAGAGCTCAGCTCGACTAAAGGTTTTTCTTTCAGCCTCCTCTTGTGGTTGGAACCCAGAATAGGAATATTTGGCTCCCCCTCTACTCTACCCTGGTGAGACCTCACCTGGAGTATTGCGTTCAGTTCTGGGCTCCCCAGTTCAAGAGGGACAGAGATCTACTGGATAGAGTCCAACGGAGGGCTACAAGGATGATGAAGGGACAGGAACACCTGGCTTAGGAGGAAAGGTTAAGAGACCTGGGGCTTTTTATTCTGGAGAGAAGACAGAGGGGATCTAATTAATGTGTATAAATATGAGGGCTGGGTGTCAAGAGGAAAGGGGCAACCTCTTGTCACTTGTGCCCTGCGATAGGACAAGGGGCAATGGATGCAAGCTAGAGCACAGGAAGTTCAACCTCAGCATGAGGAAGAACTTCTTTACTGGATGGGTTACAGAGCACTGGCACAGGCTCCCCAGAGAGGTGGTGGAGTCTCCTTCTCCAGAGACTTTCAAGACCCATCTGGATGCGTTCCTGTGTAACCTGCCCTAGACTGGTCCTGCTCTGGCAGGGGGGTTGGACTCTATCTCCAGAGGTCCCTTCCAACCCCTCACATTCTATGATTCTATGAATATTTCCAGCTGGGATAAAATTAGCTTATCATTCAGCATCAAATCCACTTGGTTGTGGCCCTGACCAGCACAGCTTTACAGCAAGCAACACCCTCAAAGGCTGCTTCGCTAGTGAGTTCTCCAAAGCTGGCTTCCCAGCTGCACCACGATGTTATTCATCAGCTAAATGAGCTGACAGCACTTTTGTAGGAGAAAAAAAACCACCACAAACAGGAAACAATTTGCTGGTAATGAGCAGAACACTCTGGAAACAACAGCTGTGAGACACACAGAAATCCAGCCTTGGCAAGCCACCAGCCCAGGTTTGTCCCCCTGTGCCCCCCAGCAGCAGCACCCACCACCCATACACCCCTCAGCCCCGACTGACCCGCTCCTCCATCACTCATCCCCACAAGGCTGCAACCTCAGCAGCAGCCCTGGAAGAGCATCTCACTTTAAATATCTCCTTCATCAAGTTAATGAGCAAGTTGTTGCATCTGTTTCTCCCCAAGCAGCTGCTCGCAGGGAGCATTGGCCGGCTCTGGCTTTTGTTTTTTTTAATTAAGGCTGAATTGCTGCTTCTGGTTGGACTTTATGATCTTAAACATCCTTTCCAACCAAAATGATTCTATGATTCTATTCTAGCTGCCCCCAGCAGCCCACATGGCCCACCACCACTTCCCCAGGAGATGGTGTGGGCCTCACAGCCTCCATTTCTCCACCCGCCAGCACAAATCCTTAGAGACACATAAAATGCAAGTTACTGCCCATGTCCTCCACCTCCAGCAGCACTCAACATCTCACCACCTTCTGAAGGCAACAGCTACCAGGTGCTAATGAAGCCAGGCTTGGGAGCTAACCTCTAAGTGGCATCACCTGAACTTTGGGCAGCCAAAACCACCATGTCAAGGTGCTGGCAGCAGGGCTGGAGCTGTTTGGGGAGCAGTAGCCTCTGAACAAGACCCAGTGCAGCAGAAGCTATGGTGGTGGGATGAGCTCTGCTGGCACCAGGCACCCAAATTCTGCACACCCAGAGCTGCTGCTTCCTCCTAATTACAAAAGTTCACTGCACAGCCCCATTGCCCGAGCTGGGCATCTCCCTGCAAGACCACAAAGCTCCGAGATGGCAACTCCTCCAGGCTGATACGAGCCCCCCTGGCCCTCAGGGCTTACCTGGGAGCAGGTCTCTGTCCACACAGGGTAGTGAAGGCACCAGGTGACAGCACACATCAGGACGGTGCTCCAAAGCAGTGGGGAGTCTTGCTGTCTGCTTCAATGGAGGAACCACAAGCATCATCCACAAGCAAGAGGAGAGTCCTTCTTACCACCTACAGAACGTTAAAGTCAAGCAGAGATGTCAGCACCATGGAAACAACTCACCAATATTCCCATGGCAGTGAGGAGTCACAGTCCCATAGTCAAACCAGCCCCTTCCCCAGGCCATATCCCCTCAGAGAGACGTGCCCCAGGATGTCCAAGCCCAAACCCCACTCATGCAAGGATGGAGGGAACAGCAAGCAGCCAAGTTGTGCTCCTCCTGCACTTTAACTTCTGAAGACAATGCAGTCTCCCCAGCCTCCTACTTTTTAGTAGCAGCCTAAGGGGGAAACCACCACTTGGTGCCCAGCACAGCCCATAACCCCCCTCAACCTCTCCAAAAAGCACCCCCAAAGGCAGGGAGATACTCCAACACAGCCAAAGAGAGAAGCCTTACCTGCTCCTCCAAAAGCCCTGCTCCCACCCAGGGCAGCCCCAAGGCTATTTATGGGCTCTGGATGAGCTGATGCAGCCCACCTGGCCCCACATGTGCTTCCCCACCATTGGCCTCATCCAAATTGCCACGGAGGGTGGAAAAAAACAGCTGCAACCCAAAGCGCCCACTCTGCTGTGCATGTAGCTACGGCCAACCACGTCCCCTGGACCGTAGTTTGGAAGGGGTAGGACAGTGGGGACAGGTTTGGGGTGGGAGAGCAGAGATCATGGGCTGGGACATGAAGAAATGGGGTTTCAGGAGCTGCTTTGCTCCTGGTGCAGCTTGCTGGGATGACACCAGCTGCCCCAGTGTCATTGTTAGCGGGGGCTCCCCTCCAGCACGGCGCCCGTAAAGTCACCTACTGATAGTCCCCTGATAGTTACCTACTCACTGATAGTTCCTCTGCTGCAGCAGAGGTGGTGTCTGAGCGGCTGCTCAGAGCCAGCCCCAGCACCACAGGCTGCCTGGGCAGGATGGAGACAGCCTCCAGGCCTGATCCCACACCCAAACAGCAAAAATATTTTCCCTTCTATCCCGCTGCCGGCCAAACATGAGCCAGCAGCGTGCCCAGGTGGCCAAGAAGGCCAATGGCATCCTGGTCTAGGGAAGTGATCGTCCCTCTGTACTCTGCACTGGTGAGGCCGCACCTTGAATCCTGTGTCCAGTTCTGGGCCCTGCACTTCAAGAAGGGTGTTGAGGTGTTGGAGCGAGACCAGAGGAGGGCGACCAAGCTGGTGAAGGGTCTGGAGGGTCTGACCTACGAGGAATGGCTGAGGGAGCTGGGGGTGTTTAGCCTGGAGAAGAGGAGGCTCAGAGGTGACCTTAGTGCAGTCTACAACTACCTGAAGGGAGGTTGTAGTGAAGTGGGAGTTGGCCTCTTCTTCCAGGCAACCAGCGCTAGGACAAGAGGACACAGCCTCAAGCTTGGCCAGGGGAGGTTCAGGTTGGACATGAGGAAGCATTTCTTCTCAGCAAGGGTCGTTAGCCATTGGAAGGGGCTGCCCAGGGAGGTGGTGGAGTCACCATGTCTGGAGGTGTTTAAGAAAAGCCTGGACATGGCACTTAGTGCCATGGTCTAGTTGACATGGTGGTATCAGGGCAACGGTTGGACTCGATGACCCCAGAGGGCTCTTCCAACCTCATTGATTCTGGGATTCTGTGGGTTTGGCTCCATCCTCTCCCCCAAGGCCGCTGCGGAGGGCAGGGACAGCCCCCACATCCAGCCCCAGCCCAGCTCAGAGGCACTGGACTTGGTCCAGATCATCCCAGCACTGGGGAGCCCAAACTGGGACCAGTCCCCGCTGTGCTGTGCCCAGCTGAAGACCACCCTCCCCTCATACGCAGAAATACAGGGGCCATTCAGACCATTTTCATCCTAGAGAGCCCGGGGCCACACCTCCAGGCATCTAACCCATTTTTCGGCATTGAATCATAGTTTAAACTCGGCTGGGAGTTTCCAGTGAGCACGTGTGTGAGAGAACAGCACGTTACACATGACGTCAGTTGTTAATACAGACCTTATTTCACATTTATTTATAGCAGTGACAAAAGTGCTTCAGAACAGAGATATTCCAGTAAAGTCAAGCTACAGTAACGCTACCATCCAAGCCCTAGTGTCCCATCTACAGCGGCACTGCCAGATTAAGAAGAAAAGCTGTTGTTCTACAGCAGAACAAGTTAAAACCGAGTAGTTGTAAAGAGTAACTGCGCTTTTTAAATGTATTTTATTTAATTATTGAATGCTATTTGTGTGTTCTGAAATTCTCAGAAACTTTCTGTAGTATTTAGACTGCAAAACACCTCACGTGAAGGAGGGTGGGAAGGTTTGGTAGGGTTTTTTTTTAAAAGCACACCTCCATCCTCTCCCCTGCAATGAAATGAGATACCATTAAAAAAAAACCCCAAACCACAGAAAATTGGTCCCCGCACTACTTGAGTGCCTTGTTACTTCAGGAAACATCTCGGGCTCAGCTGAGGTGGCCCAGCATCAAACCTGACCAGACCAGGGTACGTGCAACCATCAAAGCATCAATCTACGTGTCTGAAACCCTACAACACCTCGGCCTTTGTGTGTGAATAAAGCAAAATGACGAGGAAATGGGTGTAAACGTGCCTGCAGCTGGCGAAGGAACCTGAGAGGAGAGACAGGAGGTCAGATGGGTGGCCGGGGAGAAGGGTGGCCTCATGGCCACAAAACTCTGTGGACATCAGCTTTGTGTAAAAAGGCCCCTCTCAAAGCTACCCATTTTCCTCAACAGCTGCCACCACAGCAGCTCAACCTCCACCTCCTGTTGACAACCTGCAGCTGCCCCAAAACGCCTTCTGCTGCGTCAGCTGCTTGTCACGTCTCATTTTGCATCTCATTAGTTATTCTCCTAGGCTGCCTCTCCTCGGACACGGTGAACAGCTCTTTTTAAAGGGTGCCATTCTCTCCAGGAACGAACCTTCATCGGGCATCACGCTGCTCGATGGGGAATTTCCTGAAGGGCCTGACTGTGCTCCAGGTACTAGGGAGGGGGGTGCAATGAGCAGAACTCCTTTGCACCAGCACTAATTAAATCTTGTAATCATTTCACTGGTGCCATGACAACTTTGAATAAATTTTTACTGACAAGTGTGTTTTGTTTTTTTTAAAATAGTTTCTTCCATGGCAGTGTCTTCCTCGTCCAGCCAAACGCAGGGCGTCTCTTGGTCACTGCTCCCCCAAAGGCAGCCGGCATTTTCCATCCTGGGCAGTGTTGTACGAGTCACAGTTTTTGCACTTCATGCCCAGGAGATGGAACTGCACTGTAGAGCGGGCATTGCAGTCGTTGCAAAGGATCTACCCACCCAGGAAAGAGAGAGAGGGAGGCTTTAGCATCAGCAGGACACTCAACAATATGCTACAACCATGCTTCTAGCAACCACAGAGCTGGTTTGCCATCAGGGGACAAAGCAGAAAGTATTACAGAATCAATGAGGTTGGAAGAGCCCTCTGGGATTATCGAGTCCAACCATTGCCCTGACACCACCATGGCAACTAGACCATGGCACTAAGGACCATGTCCAGGCTTTTCTTAAACCCCTCCAGAGATGGTGACTCCACCACCTCCCTGGGCAGCCCCTTCCAATGGCTAATGACCCTTGCTGAGAAGAAATGCTTCCTAATGTCCAACCTGAACCTCCCCTAAAGGTTCAGGCTGGACCCTTTAAAGGCAGCAGGGCTGATTTAATTTTTCTGTTTGTAACAGCTCAGATCACACCGTATAATCACAGAGAATTTACTTCTGGTATGGCAAGGTGACTCCTTGCCTAAGTCAGGGATAGGCATGCTTTGGCTTCTTCTCTTGGTGTAGGAAACCACCACAGAAACCCTCAAGTGAAAATGAGAGCAGACTAAGAGCAGCCAGGGGCAATGGCCAGCCTGCTGCGCCAGACAGGCAAGCGAGCCTTCTTCTCAAGACAGGCACTGAAGAGGCTTTTCTCCAAACACCCCGACCCCAAGAGTTGGTAGGGTGGCCTGTCTAAACCATAACAGATTCAACTAGAACACGTGATGCAAGACGCTTCCAAAGACCAAGCCATTGCTCTGCTGTGTGATACTACAACACTAAGAGGTTGTGGGCTTGGGGTGGGTGTTTTCTGGCGTGCAGGTGGGGGGTGTGTGCTTTTTTTGTGTGTTTGTAAACCCAGTAAGCCTACACACGATGTTTCTTCATCATTCCCTAACCATCAGGTTGACTGCTGATGCAGGACAAGTTCCTAGTGCCCTCTGCTGCCAGTAAGGCAAAGGTACAGCGCTGCCAAGAGCAGAGACATCATCTCTTACCTCCACCATCATGTTCTGGTACTCTGTGGGCATGGGAGTCTGCGCCACTTCGTCATCCAGCTGACGCCAGTACCTTGACATATCCAAAGCTGAGTGCATGCACAAAGGGCACCTGTAACCTCTGGCAGGGAGGAAAAGTCTAAGTCAGAAGATGGAGTGGGGCCATGAAACAAGCCTACCCAAAAGGACAAGTTTCATATGCCATCAAAGAGAAACACCACGAATCAAAAAGTTCTTGCAAAGTGAACTGGAAATTAAAAGCCCCTTTTCCCTTTGGGAGTTGGCTTTAAGTTGGGTACAGGATTGGCACCACGATCTTTACCTTTTGAGGTAATTGAACTATAACAATATGAAGAGATGGTTAGGAAGACTTACTCCTTTAGCATGTCCTCGTAACACGTCCTGAAAAGAGAACACAAGGAGAGGTTCAGTGAGAAGAATGCAATTACTGACCGGTAACACATTTGGACTGAACAAAGGGAAAAGGCACACAGCTATCCCCAAACCAGAAGTTAAAAAATATCCTGAGTCCAAGTGAGTTGAAAGCTTCCCAGCAAAACCACTGGGTACTGAGGCAAAAATCCAGAGAACAAAGCACGTTGGATTCCATTCTAAGGTCTTCTAACCTCACACGAAGGAACAGAGGCAACGGGGGGGGGAAAACAAGAGAGTCAACGGAGCAACAAATACCTGCGTCTGTAACACAAGACAGAAGCAGAAAGGGGAAATGGAAGGGAAACGTGGTAATTACTCCTCCAAAGGCAGTCAGCACTATATATCCCATCACTAAAATCCCCACAGAGACGGCAGGTTTTGAGGCACAACAGAGCACTCCATTGTCTTGAGGGGCTGTCTTAAGGAAAGTCTCTCCAGCTTCACCAACAAGCTGTCACCCACCTCTTACAACCATTGTGCAACTGCCTTCTGCACCCCGGAGGGACTTCTCTAGGGGGTTCTTGAAATTTAAGTACTAACAGAAGGAAATTCAGCATGGGAAAATTTAGAAGGAACAGTACCCAGGTCCCTCTGCCAAAATTTACTGCGGAAGGAAGACAACCTTTCTAAAGAAAGTATTTCCTGATGAAACTGAGACTATCCCCTACTGTGTGGGTCCTGTAGAAACCAGCTGTACGTAGCTGGTGCAGACTAATCAGGCCTGTAGTGCTGCTGAATAACCACCACAGAATCCCAGAATCAATCGGGTTGGAAGAGCCCTCTGGGATCATCGAGTCCAACCATTGCCCTGACACCACCATGGCAACTAGACCATGGCACTAAGTGCCATGTCCAGGCTTTTCTTAAACCCCTCCAGACATGGTGACTCCACCACCTCCCTGGGCAGCCCCTTCCAATGGCTAATGACCCTTGCTGAGAAGAAATGCTTCCTAATGGCCAACCTGAACCTCCCCTGGCGAAGCTTGAGGCTGTGTCCTCTTGTCCTATCGCTGGTTGCCTGGGAGAAGAGGCCGACTCCCACTGCGCTACAACCTCCCTTCAGGTAGTTGTAGACTGCAATGAGGTCACCTCTGAGCCTCCTCTTCTCCAGGCTAAACCACGCACAAGGCAGCAGCTATCCCCCATTCTCGAGTATCTGCAATGCTTTACCTGTGAAGAAGGTGACCACAGGGCAGAACGTGAGCTCCAACACGAGATGTGTGAATATCCTGTTTCGAGGCGAGTATCAGAAAAAAAAGACAAGAAAATTAATTCAAACACAGTCAAAAATACAGCCACGCACCAATCCAAGAGATGAAAAGAAGCTGCTCACCTCCAAACATATCGGGCAGTCCTGCCTGGAGACATTTTCAATACACTTTGCAAAGATGGAAGAAAAAAAAAGTTATTCTGCTGCACAAATATCTGCGTTTTTCTAAATTCTAAAATTCCTTTAGAATGGTGAGAAAAGATGCATGAAACATTTCAACAGGTTTGAAGTTCTGAGAATGAACAGGTGGTTTAGCATATTAAAAACTAAACAGCTTGAAAGCATACGTAAGAAAAGGGCTCCCAGAACTCCTGCAGTGGCAAGGAGCCTGACTTTTCCTACACCGCAGCAGGAACAGGAGCTCAAACTTACTGTCACATCTAAAATCAACAGCTCCTTTTAAAAGGAGAGAAGGAGACAGAGATGTTTATCTCCTATAGCTTCAATCATGAGTGAAGCCAGCCCAGAAGCACTCTGTGTTGCTCTTAGGTGCACTTAGAATCACAGACTGGTTTGGGTTGGAAGGGACCGTAAAGATCATCCAGTTCCAACCCCCTGCCACGGGCAGGGACACCTTCCACCAGCCCAGGTTGCTCCAAGCCCCATCCAACCTGGCCTTGAACACTGCCAGGGAGGGGACAGCCACAGCTTCTCTGGGCAACCTGGGCCAGGGTCTCACCACCCTCACAGCAAAGAATTTCCTCCTAATATCTAATCTAAATCTCCCCTCTTTCAGTTTAAAACCATTCCCCCTCGTCCTGTCACTCTTTGCCCTTGTAATAAGCCCCTCTCCAGCCTTCCTGTAGCCCCTTCAGGTGCTGGAGGTGCTAGAAGGTCTCCCCGGAGCCTTCTCTTCTCCAGGGAACAGCCCCAACTCTCTCAGCCTGTCTCCATAGCAGAGGTGCTCCAGCCCTCTGATCATCTTCGTGGCCTTCTCTGGACTCGCTCCAACAGCTCCATGTCCTTCTTCTGTTGGGGACCCCAGAGCTGGACGCAGCACTGCAGGGGGGGTCTCACTAGAGCACAGTAAAGGGGCAGAATCCCCTCCCTCGCCCTGCTGGCCACGCTGCTGGGGATGCAGCCCAGGACACCGGTGGCTTTCTGGGCTGCCAGCGCACGTTGCCGGCTCATGGTGAGCTTCTCCTCACCCACCACCCCCAAGTCCTTCTCCTCAGGGCTGCTCTTGATCCATTCTCTGCCCAGCCTGTGTTTGTGCTTGGGCTTGCCCCGACCCACGTGCAGGACCTTGCACTTGGCCTTGTTGAACTTCATGCTGAACCGGGAGAGAACCTGCCGCTCCCCCTGTCCGTGTGGCCCCGGATGGAGCCGGGGCACTTCCAGCTTTCATTTTCACGGTGTTTTTTTTGAAGATCTGGAGTTAACCCGAGTGTTCCTACCTTGTGCTTCCCTTGAAGGCTCAAGCTTAGGCACAAATTGCATTTGGAACAGTGGAAAAAGTCCTCCTTGGGACCAATCCTGCGGAGAAAAGCGTCAGGCCGAGGCCGGTCCCCTCCGTTCCCCCGCACCCCGAGCCGGGGCCGGGGAGCCGGGGGGTCCCCCCTCCCTCACCTGCAGATCCCGCACTCGGCGCAGTGGTACTGCTTCTTGTCGCGGTCGAAGAGGTGGCAGATGCCGCAGTAATACTCGCCGAAGAGGCTGTCGCAGCCCTCGCAGCGCTGCTGGGCCTGCCGCCGCACCGGGGATGCGGGAGAACCGGCCGTGAGCTGCGCGGCCCACCCCCCGCCCTCCCCAACATGGCGGCGCCACCGGCCGCTCCCCCCCCACCGGACCCACCTTCTGGAGCAGGCGGCAGCGGCTGCACTGCACCTCGGCCACACGGAAGCGGTCCAGCCGGTGCCCCTCGGCGCCGTCGTGGCACAGGCGGCAGGCGTACAGCTTCCCGCAGCACGGCGCCTGCGGACGGCACGGGCAGCGGCCCCGTCAGCGCCCGCCCCGGCACCCCGCACCCCCCGCCCCGCCGCCGCCGCCGCCTCACCCGCAGCAGACAGCCGCGCCGGTAGTGCTCGCAGCCCTCCGCCGCCTCCTCCTTGCCCGCCGCCATCGCCGCACCCGATGCACCAGGCCCGGCCTCCCGCCGCTTCCGCCCCGCCGCTTCCGCTTCCGCTTCCGCCCGTACGGCCGGGCCCAGCCGCGGCGGCAGCGCTGTGTAACGGTGCCAGATCAGCATCCCCCGGCCTTAAACCTTTCTTCCCCCCCTCTCCTGTAAAACCGTTTTACCCCCAAAACCCTGCCTTTTCCCCTCCCCTAAACCCTTTCCCCCCCCCATTCCCCCTAAACCTCCTTTTTCCCCCCCCATTCCCCTAAAACCTTTCTTTTTTCCCCCTATTCCCCCCAAACCTTTCCTCCCCATTCCCCCCAAACCTTCCTTTTTCCCCTATTCCCCTAAACTCTACCCTTCTTTCCCCCCATTCCTCTACACCCTTTCTTTTTCCCCCATTCCCCCCAAACCCTCCTTTTTTTCTTTCCTATTCCCTTAAACCTTCCTTTTTTTCTCCCCATTCCCTTACACCCTTTTTTCCCCCATTCCCCCCAAACCTTCCTTTTTTTTCTCCCTATTCCCTTAAACTTTCCTTTTTTCCTCCCCATTCCCCCAAACTTTCCTTTTTTCCTCCCCATTCCCCCAAAACCTTCCTTGTCCCCCCCATTCCCCTAAACCCTTCATTTTTAACCTTTTTCCCCATTCCCCTAAACCCTTTATTTTTTAACCCTTTTCCCCCCCATTCCCCTAAACCCTTCCCTTTCCCCCCCCATTCCCCTAAATCCTTCCCCCTGCCATTCCCTTAAACCTTTTTTTCCCCCCCATTCCCCAGAACCCTTCATTTTTTAACACTTTTCCCCCCTCCATTCCCCTAAACCCTTCATTTTTTAACACTTTTCCCCCCCTCCATTCCCCCAAACCCTTCATTTTTTAACCCTTTCCCCCCTCCATTCCCCTAAACCCCCTCTTCCCCCCAAATAACCAACCCCAAAATCCCATCCGCGGGACAGCAGCCCGCAGCTGGGCAGGGGGAGGTTTCCCCTCCGTGTTTTCCAGGAGCTGTGTGCCACGTCCCACACACCAAGAAATTTGGAACGTGAATACCCTTTTATTTACAAATTTTAACGTACGTGTCAAAACACAGCACACCAAGCTCTACGTGCGATGACACCCGTCCTGTGTCCTGCCAGGGTACATCGAGGGGAAGGGCCACGTTTTGGGGGAAGACGAGCTCCAAAGTTAAGCAAAAATGGTCTCAGTCCTGAGACAAAAGTGACGCCATCCTTCTCTTCCCCTCTTTACCCTCACACACCCCATTCCCCCAGGGGACCTAAAGGACTGATGACTTCAGTGAGTTATGGAACCATTTCACGTGCCACCTGCACCACAGCTCGGTATTTCACACCGATATTCTTCCTTCACCACAAACAGCAGCCAGACGTTCGCCCAGCATGGCCCAGTCCAACACCCCAACAGCAGCTGCCCAAAGGTGGGGACGAAAGCACGGAGAGAAAAGGAACCTAATGCAAGGTCACACACACTGCTGAGCGTCAGCGAGCGTTCCAGCTGGGAACATCTCCACATCTAAACGTTGTATTTCTTGCACAAACATTTTCTGCACTGATGTTTTTGTCGAGGCGAAGGTGCTTTCCAACACAGGTCAGGTGGGCCACCAAAACACGGCAGATCCAGCAGCCATCCGCTCTCTTCGCTGCCCGTTTCAAAAGAAAACCCTCGAGAGGGCAGCAGTTGGCCAGCAGAAAGCCCAGCTCCCTTCACAAGCCTCCACATCACCTTCTGCCCTTGTCACACACCAACAACTACCATTTTTTTCCGAGGAACCTCAGACAAGACCTGGCCCTGGGCCAGAAAGTCAACACTTCAGGAGTGGTTTGGAATGCAAGAAATCCAGCAGCAATGGCAGGGTGAGCTCTGGACCCGAGCCACTTCCCAGGGCAGTCCACCAAGAGAGCAAGGGATCCTCCTCTCCCTGCAGAGACCTCCCAGCTTTAGCACCTGGAAGCCCAGGCAGATTGTTCTGTTTCAGCCGCCTGCAGCAAGAGGAGAAAAGCAGAACGATGTTATGGACAGGCTGACAAAAGCAACGAGGTGGGTCTGAAGACCTTTCCAGAGGACCTTGTCTCCTTCTCTCTTTATTCTCCCCAACTTCTGCTCCCTCTGGAAGGTGCAGTCCTTCTGCCCAGGCCCGGTGAGGAAAGAGGGGTGATTACATGAGTAAAAACCCTCTGTAGTTCTCGCTTTCAAGAGGGTGAGACAGACTCCAACACACACAGCAAACTCCCTGGAAGATGCTGAGTAACAAGAGGTAACAATACCCCAACAGAAAAAAGCAAAACAACAAACAAAACCACACAATTTTTTCTATGAGGTTTTTTTCCACACAGAACAACTCAGAGAACTGCGTGTCTTTCAACGGGCAAGAGGAGAAACTATTAAACCCACATTTAAAAGCTCCTACTGTTGATTTAAAAGCTTCTCTCCACTCCTCACGTGAAGGCAGCCACTTTCCCCTTCTTGTTATTCTATCGTGACTTCAGGAGCTGCTTAATTCCAACACCAACACCCAGCTCCTCAGCTCAGGACAACGATTTACCCACCACAGCCAGCTTCAGTACCCGTAAAGAAGGCTGCGTGCTGCCCTCTGTGAGAAGTCTGTCGTAGCTAGGGGTGAGGAAGTGAAGTGGAAAAGGATTTTCCCACTGCACCTCCCAACTAGGTGAGTGTTCATGAAACGATCCATTTGAAAGACACCACAAGGCTGCACAGCAGAAATTAAAGACACCACAAGACTGCACAGCAGAAATTAAACCTTACCTTTTAGAGGCAGGTGTGACCTCCGTAAGGCTAGTGCTCAACTCTGGGGAAGCCGCCTTCTGATGCCTCAGGCATCGAGGTCCCCGACAGCTGTAAATTAGGAAAGAAAAAGAGAGAGTTAATTTCCAAGTGTAGCATAAATAGAGCGATCAGAAAGCACCTTCTAAGGACATATGCAAAGCCAACACGTAACTTAAAACAAATCTGTTCTTTGATCAAATCTGACTTCAGAAATGCTTCCCCTCCACCCCAATACAGTCTGCCCAATCTCAACCAGAAGCAAGGTACCCAAAGTGACCGCCTATGGAATTACTTACCTCTCAAACAACGTCTCAGTGTTACTCAGGGACTAATTTTTAAGAGACTCGCAAGTTTTCCCTTCTCTCCCTATGCCTGGCTCCTACGCTCTCTCCCTCCCCACTGCACTCAGCCCCTCAAAATCTGACACAGCCAGAACAGTTCTCCTCCAAACACGTGTCCCTCCTGGTCCCTCTTCAACTCTGGTAAATCACCTTACTTCCACCTCGATCCAGCCAGCTGAAATAGCAACAATTCATGTTGTCTGTCTTAGCAGTGAGAATCTAGTATTTAGAGAGACAAACAGAGCCCCATGTTTCACCCGTGACCCTCCTCTTTTCCCCCAGCATAAGGCCTCGGGTCCTTTTACTCTGGCAGTTAAGAAACCAAGGCAAGTTCTTCTGCTAAGAGTCACACTGGAAATTTGTGGCTCACTCTGTTCAGAAAGTCCCAAACCAAACACACACAGAGCAGCACAAACTATTTTATTGCTGTGTTACCTGCTGTGAGGCCAGACTTGGGCTGTGAAGGTCGATAGCAGCAAGGGAGGGGACACGGGACTCTGAAACCGTTTTATTTTCCTTTTTCAGAAATCTGGGATGCCACACTGCAAAACACAACCAATGCATAGCACAGTAAGGGAGCAAGGACTGGCTGTTGTAACGCACGCTGCTTCCTGCCACTTATTTCGTATCCAGGTTTTATTTAGAGGACGTAGAATCCCAGAATCCCAGAATCAATCAGGTTGGAAGAGCCCTCTGGGATCATCGAGTCCAACCATTGCCCTGACACCACCATGTCAACTAGGCCATGGCACTAAGTGCCATGTCCAGGCTTTTCTTAAACCCCTCCAGAGATGGTGACTCCGCCACCTCCCTGGGCAGCCCTTGACATCAAAGCTCATACCTTCCACTCCTCTCAGTTCAGGAAGATGATTTAATTCGGGCAAACGCACGTCTGTCTTGGAGAATTCCCATTTTTTCCTATTTGCCTGAAGGATGTTTTTTTCATTAGTAACCTGTAATCAACGGCATAAACACCAGCTTATGAAAACATAGAAAAACAAAACTGTTTTCAAGCTTAAAAATCACAGAATCACAGAATCAACCAGGTTGGAAGAGCCCTCTGGGATCATCGAGTCCAACCATTGCCCTGACACCACCATGGCAACTAGACCATGGCACTAAGTGCCATGTCCAGGCTTTTCTTAAACACATCCAGAGATGGTGACTCCACCACCTCCCTGGGCAGCCCCTGCCAATGGCTAATGACCCTTGCTGAGAAGAAATGCTTCCTAATGTCCAACCTGAACCTCCCCTGGTGAAGCTTGAGGCTGTGTCCTCTTGTCCTATCACTAGTTGCCCGGGAGAAGAGGCTGACTCCCACTTCACTACAACCTCCCTTCAGGTAGTTGTAGACTGCAATAAGGTCACCTCTGAGCCTCCTCTTCTCCAGGCTAAACAACCCTGTCATGACTAAATAAGGCCCTGACCACATTAAATCTCAATCCTCAATTCTGCTCCAGTAGCGCAGCACACACGGTCTGCTTTCCCTGGCCAGGCAGGAGGCCACGGGTATATCCCAAGCCTCACAGATACCCTGTGTTGCACTGCTCCCTTCAGTTAAAATTGCCCTCTGATGCAAAACAGGTTACATGTAAGGTAACTATTAGCAAAGGATAACTGATCACAGGAAAAAAGGGGTAAAGAAAATAATATTTCTAGTTGGGAGTTATGGTGAAGGCGGCAACAGATGGGATTCTTGACAATAAAACACTTGAGTTCAGAGTTTATTTTTGCTTTGCCAAAGGGGAAAGACAGACAACTTACTGGTGTCAAGCTGACGCTGTAATGGCCCGCTGGAGAATGCTTCCGTTGCGTTAGAAATGGGCTCAAGTATTTTTTACTCTTTTCATCAACTCTGCAATCAAAAACGCCCCAAACTTTGTATTAACTGGGGTAACACGGTGAACATAAAACCAACAAACACAAGACATGCAGAAGCATTGGCATTAAATGCTTAGAAAGAAGGAGCATGGGGAGAATATCCTTCGTGAGCTCAGTTAACAGAGAAGTTTGGTCCAAAGGACAAGCCGTGAGCCAAAGAAAGGCCGGTGTCACTGCAGCTGGCAAACCTGCTGTTCAGGAGAGCTTTGCCAAGCGCAGGGACACGGGGACCCTGTGCCTCCACGGGCACGCACAGCTGCTCGAGGTGGAGCTGGGCTTTCCGACCCACGTGCAGTCCTCCACCCAAGAGCTGTTCCTAGCTGTGTCCTGTCCCAAACCCACGTCTTGCGCTCCCACACCATCACCCCGCACCTCTATCAGGACATCACAGCTCCTCAGCAACACGGATGGTGGACACAAGCTCTTCTAGCTCTGCTCCCATACCTGTAATTAAGATTCCCAGGCACAGGACCCATCCCAATGGCAGTGGGAGAAAAGTTCTGGTTGATGGGAGGGATAACTATGCCTGCATTCTTGGCATAGTCCAAGCTGCTGCTGGAATCCTTTAGGCTGGTTGGAGGGGTTGTTTTAAACGGGCTGATGGCACTGTCGTAGAGGGAGGTCAGGTGGGAGGACCGGTCTGCTTTCTCTGCATCAGCTTTAGAGCGCTTCGCCTTCAACAGCTTCGCATCTCTGCTCTTTGGGTCAATGCTGAAATCCTGTTTGGGAAGATAAGCATCGTCTTTCTCTCACAGTCGTGTTTAAAAAGTAGCTTAGAGCAGCCCATGCATGGAAAAAAAAGTCAAAAGCCTAAACCTGCATGATTCTGCAAGGATCTGATGGAGATGGAATTGTTTTTAGTAGGAAACCTCTGTTTTCCATCAAACAGGAGGAGATTGTCAGGGTTCCAGCACTCTCTGTAAGTAAGTCACCTTAGAAAGGGATCAGAAAAGATGAAGAACGGTTGTATCCTGTGTCACTTCCAAAGAAATGAAATAAGAACTGAGCACAACGTCACCTCCAAGTCACTCTGAAGCCTCTACTCCTTAGTAGCTGATGGAAAGCAAACCATGTAATTTTGGAGACAGGGCTCTGGCACAGGCAAAGAGCAGCACACCAGCGTGTTTTTGTGATTCAACACATGCTGTTTCTCCCTTCAGCTCCATATTTGCCAGTAACTGCATCACGAGGCAGTTTACCTGTGAGGGACTGGCCAAACAGCCACTTGCAGACTGCCAAGCTAAGCGCCGAGCAACCTTGTAGCAAACAGCTAGAATCAAGGCACAGAACCCCTACACCCAATAGCCTGCACGCTCTACTGCACCGAGCATCAGAGCTGGGGGGTACGGGCCTCAAGTACGGCCTTGAATCAGGTGACAAGGTCTTCAGCGCTGTTCAGACTCACAGTGGCCTCCAAAGGGGAGCTTCCCTGGCACGTCACACTTACCTAGTCTTTTTTAAAAGACTAAAATGCACAATTAGGCTTATATTTTTGCTACGAACTTAAATTGATCCACGTACCTACACAGTGATTTTAAAACATGAAAAAAAAAGAACACAGGTTTGGAAAACAAAGATGGACCAACCTGGACATCAAGCATTTTTCTTTCTTCTAAAACATCATCTTTGTCCCTTTTGCTGATTTTTGACTTTTTTTGTAGCTGATGGTCTCTGGCATCTTTCTGAATCTTTAATTTAAGCTCCTGAGCAAATCTACATTCCATATAAAAGGGGGAAAAAAAAAGGGCTTCTGTTAATCTCAATATCATCTTTTTAACGAGAAGCCAGCCAAATAGGATGTATCCATTGAAATAAAATCTTACAAGCACACTCTTCTCACACTGCAGCAATACAGGTGTTTGTATCCCATTCTGGTGTAGCTGCAGACACGAGTATGGTGTAAGGCTACACTACCCAATACGGTGTTACACGGGGTGCACACGCTGAGGAGTTAACGTCACGACAAGGTAACGAGGCAAACGTGCCGCTGCAGCGCGTTCCCTTTCAGCTGTTCTATCTCCAGGAAGGCTAAAACCAAACAAACCCCAAGACATTCAGCACCCGTCAGCTCTGCAGACCCAGCACACAACCTTCAACCACAACTGCTTAACCTCCTTCTAAAATTAGCCTGCTTTGAGCACGAAATGAACTGTTTACCTTTCAGCAAATCCATCCTTGGTAAAGAAGTCGCACTGCAAGAGTTCAGCGCAGGACGGTCTTTTGTCTGGGTCAATCTGCAAACACTGCTGTCAAATCAACGTGAACATTAGAAGGCAAACACGTTAGAAATGAAACAAAGGCTTTAGCATTTCTGAGAGAAGTCAAGAAAAAAGCTGCAAAACTCCCCCTTCTGCTGTACTGAGATACAAGAGACACCACTCCCAAAAAAGTGTAATGTTTGCTGGCTGCTTCTGTTCCAATCGCTAATGCTCACGACTCCCTGCACGGGGAATACCTGTCGTACAAATAGATCACTCTGCTCTCTGCAAACACTATATCCACACAGCTCTGCTAGCAACTAAGAAATATGGGGCTGTGGATTATCTCCAAAGCACCCACGTAGGTAGCAGACGAGGGGCAAAGCTTGTTGGGAGACCTTTCAAAAGATGAAATAAGGCAGTCAGGTGTATGGTGGATGCTTTCAACACACAAGCCCATCTTCACCTTTCAAATTGCCTCAGAAAACTTAATCACAGGGCACTATATGCTACAAATCCTCCCTGGAGGATATGCAGTGACCACTTTGGCTCTGGAGAGGAGTGGCTCAGCCTCCCCTGTCACCCAGGACGGTAGCTGTCCTCACTAAGCTACCAACCCAAGCAGTTTCTCGTTGGAGGGGTAGTTGAGACAAAGCCAGTTGAACAGCCCCAGCCCTTTCTCTAGGCTGTATTCAGCTCTCCAAGGCCAAGGAGAAGTAAACAGAGTAGTAAAGGATCTGTTAAGTACCTTGGCTAAATCTAGCACTGCAGCAGAGAGCTTGGGATATCGTTTGTCCAGAGATTCGGCCTCCTTCACTTCAGGCAACCTCATGCCAGCAAAAAGGGGATTTTTATAGAATAACTCTTGGTGTCTTGGAATTAAATTACCTGGAATCACACAAACAAAGCACCCACATGGCAGAAATAGTACACGCTCTCAGAAACAGTTCAGCACACACCACAGTCCTTCTCCCTGCACTCTACTCCCCCCGTCAAAATCTACTAGACCCCTTCATTACTAAGCAGGCACTAGGAGCCCAACAGGCTGCTCTTACCCAGGCACTTGGTGATATGGTAGAGCTGGTCAATGTCTGAATCTCCAGGGAAGAGGGGCTCTCCTGTAAGCATTTCTGTTATCAGAGAGCCAATAGCCCACACGTCCACAGCCCTGGAAAAAAAAAGCCAACACCCCAGCTCAGCATGGCTTCATTCGGCTCTTTGACCTAAAGGCTGAGCCAGGCCAGTGCACAGTTTAAGTTCTGACCTGGTTTTGTGGCACTGAGCATCCCAGTAAGAAAAATCTCATTCATCCCACCTCCTCCCTCCTGAAACGTCTTGTCTGGAGTTGTTTGGAGGGACTTTCCTGCCTTCCCTCCATGGCTCCAACCACACAGCAGGGAGGTCTGTCACAGCCTCCCCCAATACTAGCCTCGGCAACTGAAAAGCTTCTATAGAACAACAGACTAGGAGTGCTGAGGGCTCTCCTCACCTTATGAGCCAGGAAAGCCAGGAAAGAGAAGAGGAAGGCTTAAACCTTCACAAGGGAATAACCAGGGAATGCTGAACAGCGTCCCTTTAACCTGTTTGCCGAGCAATAGTTCCCTGCCTCCCCAAAAACCACAGCATCCCCCTCCACATTCCCCACAACCCTTCCACAGCCTCACATGCCGGGCTTACTTGCCATACTTGATGTCTCCCACCAGCAGCTCTGGAGCTCTGTACCATCGGGTTGCCACATAGTCTGTGTAAGCTTCCCCAGAAGCCGCTAAGGTACGAGCAAATCCAAAGTCACACAGTTTCACAACTCCCGACTGGGAAACCAGTATGTTCTCTGGCTTAATATCCCGATGTATTATCTACATGAAGAAAAGCAAGTGAAGACAAATAAATTCCCAATTTCTACATAGTAAATTGACTGGCTCACCAAAAATGGTAGCGTTCTCACATCCAGGCAGAAAATTCCCCAGGCATGAGAAACATAGAGAGTCTGTAAAAGACAGCTACGTGCACAGAATCCCAGAATCAACCAGGTTGGAAGAGCCCTCTGGGATCATCGAGTCCAACCATTGCCCTGACACCACCCTGTCAACTAGACCATGGCACTTGACCACGAGTTTAGAAGCTGTAAGTATTGCTTCTGCCCTGCCTCTTCCTTTTCAGGCAAAGCTTTATTTCTCTAAGTTTTAATATATATCAAAAATATACCCTTCTGTACCTATTCATTCAAGGTTAAGTGCAGAGCTGACTCCTTGTGCATACTTACATTGTGACTGTGACAAAACGTTATTCCTCTCACAATCTGAAACAAGTATTTCCGAACCCTGCTGTAGTCCAGGCCATCTGGGAACGCCTCGAGGTCATCCAGCACTGTGTGATCCACAAATTCAAACACCAGGTACCAACGTTTCTTCTTTTTGTACACTTCCAGCAGGTTCACAAGATTCTCGTGCCTGAGTTGCTGTTATAAAACAAGAAATATTTTGTGAGAGCTTGACAGCATGTAATGGGTAAACTATGACCAGATACTGTTAACTGAAACCCAGCTGGTGCACTGCCCTGGAATGCACTGCTCGTCATGGCACTCACATTCATTTATTGTTAAAATCAGCTGACTGATATTTCACAATATGTTTTATTTTGCCAGTTTCCTTTTTAACATTATCTGGAGGATTTCCACCACCTCATATATTCAGACACCTGTTTTGTAACCTAAAAATAAACAAAACACTGACTAAGGACATTTCTTCTTAATGGGATGCTCAAAATATACTGTTCTGCTGGTGGAAAATCTCACGTGTTCTGCTTCTCACAATACTCTCCTCACATAAGAGGTGACACTAACTCATGCCCTGATCTTGACAAGCTTTAAAGCTTATGTACCACGTGAGAGAAATCCTGAGGAAGTCAAAAAGAATTCCAGAGGAGCACAGAATCACAGAAGCACAGAATGGTTAAGGGTTGGAAGGGACCTCTGGAGATCATCTAGTCCAACCCCTGCCAAAGCAGGGTCACCCAGAGCACATTGCACAGGGTTGCATCCAGATGGGTTTTGAGTATCTCCAGAGAAGGAGACTCCCCACCCTCCCTGGGCAGCCTGTGCCAGTGCTCTGCCACCCTCACAGTAAAGAAGTTCCTCCTCATATTCAGATGGAACTTCCCATGTTTCAGCTTGTGCCCTTATCCTGTCACTGGGCACCACTGAGAACAGTCTGGTCCCCTCCTCTTGACACCCACCCCTAAGGTATCTGTAAGTGTTGATAAGATCCCCTCTCAGTCTGCTCTTCTCCAAGCTGAACAGACCCAGCTCTCTCAGCCTCTCCTCATAAGAGAGATGCTCCAGTCCTCTGATGATCTTTGTAGCCCTACGCTGGACTCTCTCCAGTAATTCCTTGTCTTTCTTGAACTGGGGGGCCCAGAACTGCACACAGTACTCCAGATGTGGCCTCACCAGGGCCGTGTAGAGGGGCAGGATAACCTCCCTTGACCTGTTGGCCACACTCTTCCTAATGCACCCCAGGACACCATTGGCCTTCCTGGCCACAAGGGCACGTTGCTGGCTCATGGTGAAGTTCTTGTCCACCAGAACACCCAGGTCCTTCTCTGCAGAGCTGCTCTCCAGTAGATCAGCCCCCAACCTGTACCGGTGCATGGGGTTATTCCTCCCAAGGTGCAGGACTCTACACTTGCCTTTGTTGAACTTCTTGTGGTTAACACGTGAGAGACAGCAGGCACCTAACAGCATCTCCCACAAAGACTTGCCATGGCAAAGAAAAACCCAGAGGTGCCCAAGCTAGCAGGAAAGCAAGCAGGGCAGTTTGTACTGGGAAGCAGCTGTATTTTCTAGTTATTTTGTTGTCACATTCTGACCAGCCAGGAATCCACCTCCACTCTGTTACACATTTGTAACGCTTTATCACACACCACTTGAACAAACCAGACCGTGCTACAATGCGCAGTTATTTATTAGCTCGGAGCCTCGCAGGGAAATACCATGGGAGGCTGCCTGAAGGCAGCACCATGGCCCAGGGGTAGCGACCAAGATGCAAAAGGACTGCAGAGGACAGGGACTTGTAGCAGAAACGCTCTGCCAGTGCAATTTCTAATTGATCATAATTAGAAAAAAGCTCTTTTTTCAAGAATAATTTCTTCCCAGCACAGAACACCTGAAGAGGTTTTGCTGTTTTCAGCCACAAATAAATTTATGCCCAAACTCTAGAAGAGGAGAAAAAAAAAATTAGGTTCACAGGGAGCATGTAAGTGAAGAAGCCACAAAAAGATGAAATCTTTAGGTATTTATTTTCACTGTGAGAGGCCACATTTATTGAGCCACATATGGAAATGTTCCTAGGTTCCCATTTACCCAGGAAAACAAGTTAATTCCCAACACACCTGGGAGGCGGTACATGCTTTGACTCAGTAAGTAAGAGAGCGTGGCCAGGAGATCACGTACGATCCAGACTCACACAGATCTGCTTTAAAGGAGAGCAAAGCCAAGAGAGGGAGCAGAAAGAGCATATGACAAACCACTGAACAGCACACACACAAACCCCTCTTTATCTAAAGCTCCTGGGTATCTTCCCAGACTATCTACAGCCCATGAAGAGAAGAACCTTCAACAACTGACCCACACAATGATCCTGCACCACATAACACTGCTGATAAAAAGCCAACAGGTTGAACTATGACTGGATGTTTAAGGTGAGTATAAAGCACCCACAATTGATACTGGACAAACCATGCACTCAAACAGCAGAGGACATTATGCCAGCTGGCTTTGGCCCAGGAGCTAGCCATTGATTGATAAGGTTCAGGGAATTTGATACTTGTCCTCCTCCAGCCTCTCGCTGGCAGTACAAGCCTGCCAGGAAAGTGCCATTAATAAAACACAATAAACCAAATGAAAATAAACCAAAACAAACTAAACCAAAACAAACACAATAAACCAAAAGAAACAAAATAAACCAAAACAAACTAAACCAAACAAACACAATAAACCAAAACAAATAAAATAAACCAAAACAAAATAAACCAAGCCAAACAAAAACCAAACAAAAACTTTCCCTGCTGAATACAGGCACACAAACAGACTAGGTTCCAATCAAGTCAGGTTTAGCCAGGCAAATCCAGAACAGCACCCTGCCAAAGGGAAAAGCAGCTCTGCAAGGTTGTAACTCAATGGCTAAATGGATCCATCACCGCTTGGCTGCTCATGGACATACAAACAGGGCCCCATCAAGTCTCCTTTGGTTTGGACATAGTTATACTTTGTAAACTGTGGTCAGAAGCAACTGTGTTTCCTTTTCAAAACTGACCCAATGGCTTAAATTTACACCGATCCTACAACTTCACTAGACAAACACCACTCCTTAAAGGACTATCAAGGAGTCTCAAGAGACAGCTTCCTCCCAAGAACCCATCAACTCCCTACAGGTAGATCTCATCCACATCCCTCAGTTCTAAACAACTAGCACTTTTACTGCAAGGAAAACTCAGACCACAGAGCTGAAGGTTACTGCTCTGCTTGAAGAAGACATTTGTCTTCACAAGCTATTTAAACACCTCAGTAGGATTCAAAATACGCCGTGAAGAGGCACCCGGAGCGTGGCACAGGCTGGACCCGCACACCGCTGGCTCTCCCTCCCCAGGGAGAACCCAGAGAATCATAGAATAGAATAACACAATCATGCTGGGCTGCATCGTCCCAGGGCAGGTTGCTAGAGTAATAACTACAGGAGCTTCAAAATAAAAAGGTCACGCTCTGTACGAACCACCTGGGCGCGGCGGACGTTGTACTGCGACATAAACATCTCCCAGCTGAACGAGCAGCTACGGATTTAAACACAGAGCCACCAAAAAGCCATCGGTTTGGTCCGAATTTGCTGGAAAACGCAGGCCCCGCAGCCCCCCCGCTCACCTTCAGCAGCTTGATCTCCCTCACGGCGATCTTCCTCACCGCCGCGTCGTCCTCGCTTTCCAGGAACTTCTTGACGGCGACGATCTGCCCGCTCTCCTTGTTCCTGCACTTGGTCACCACCCCGTAGCTGCCTTCTCCCACGAGGCCCAGCACCTGGTACTTCTCCATGGCCGGTGGAACGGACCGAGGCCTCAGGCCTCGCTGAGGGACGGCGGCGGGGCGGGGCCTAGCGCGCCGTAAAGCAGGGCGACAGCCCGCCGTAAAGCGCGGCCGCCGCGCGCGGGCCACCTGTCGCAAGAGAAGGCGGGAGACCGTGAGGGGAGGCGGGCGGCCGTGAGGGGAGGGAGGCGGCCGTGAGGGGAGGCGGGCGGCCGTGAGGGGAGGAAGGGGGGCGGCCGCAACCGGCGGTACCGGGGAGCGGCCGGCAGCCCCGCCGCAGCGGAGGAAGGAGGGTGGGCCGGCCCGGCCGCCGTGAGGGAGGCGGGGCGGAGGGTGGTCCCGGCGGCGGGGTTCCCCCTGAGGTACCCCCGTCCCGGTAGTGGTGTGCGGGGTGAGGGCCTGGCAGCGGGGAGCCGGAGAGGTTTATTCGTTTATTATTTGCTAACGGGCCCGTCGCTGGTGTGTTTGTGTCAGGCCCCTGCGCGGGGACTGACCCGTGACCGGTGTCAAACGTGACCAGGCAGTAAAGCCACTCCTCTTGCTGGAGGATGTAACCCGGATATTTTACACTTCTCGTACAAAATTATTGTAAATTACGTGGAGAAGTGCAACGGCTCTTCTCAGCTCAGGCAAACGGTAAGGTACGGGTGTTAGCTGTACAAGATTCCTTAGCTATTAATAAATCATCAACATATCGTACCAAAATGGATCAGTTTGGTTTTTTTTAAACACAACATGCTGCAAATCTTTTACTAAAATTCTGGAAAACTAGCGGAGGAGCCGGTGAAGCCCTGAGGAGGGAGCCTTGGCTATGTTAGCTGTATCTTTGCCCAAGTAAATGCAAAATAAAAGGTATTCAGAGCCTGGATGAAGAGGTCTACTGATCTAGGTTAAAAAAGTTGTCTGTTAGACAGGCATGACACATCCCAGTGATACTTTCTGAAACCTTTCTCCTATTGAGTCACGTCAATATGCGTCACCTTCTGCAATTCATTTCTGGTTGGTTTGTTTTCTCCTTCCCCCTCGCTCTCACTCCCTATATGCGATCACTAATGCACCATTCAAGGCTGGCCTCGCATTTCCAGGAAAAAAAAAATCAGGTTGCTTTGGGGTTTGTTTTTTTTGAGTGATCTTTATTTTTATATATATATATAACGTCACTGTTAACTCATGAAGGTGCGTGTCGGTGTGGTGCTCTAATTTAAAGCCAGAGAGATCAAAGGTGGTGAAGAACTAGTGATGGATCTTGCTAAGCCGTATTGTACCCCTGCTCCAGGTATGTTTGACAGCCTGGTGGCAGCTCAGTGGCACTGACCAAGTTCAGTCTTGGTAATTTGAGAGAAAGCCCAGTGAATAACCAGATAATTTCATTTTCTAACTATCCCCAGTGTTAGATGTTTGCAGTATTCTGAGTGCAACCGATACTATTTCCATCAATGTGGATTCTGGATTGAATGTGGGGCAGTGGCATTTCTTTTATACATCGTTTAGCTTTTTTATTCCGAATAACACGTGGCTGTGCTGCGTGCCTTCCACCTCGTCTTTGTCTTGCTGTAGCTCTCACAAACATTCACCTAGAGAACGATGTCAACGCGGTGCCACCTCTGATTTTTTTTTTTCTATTTTGTTTGCCAGAAATTTTCAGACACCGTGATATCTACCAGAATCACCCATTGTAGTTGGTGTAGTTAAACCTCAGGAAGACCAACGATAGCCCCTGTTGTTTAGATACAGGGTTTTAGACGAGTCACACAACTTGATGATCTTAAAGGCTCTTTCCAGCCAAAATTATTTGATGATTCCATAACGAAGTATCCAATGACTTAGAGAAATTAGGGATGAAGTAGTCTGGTGCCTGGAATGATCTTTTAGGGCTGAAATAGCAACAGTGGGTTTTGGTTTTTTTAATGAAGGGATTTTTGTTCACACACAGCGTACAAGCTATTGTGAACGTACGCCAAGATACAAGATTTCACAACACACCCCATTTCTCTTCACTGCACAAAATGGAGGGCAATAAAATACATTTATTTTAAAAAAATCACACTTGTGGTGGTGACAGAGCTGATGCTGAGATGTCACTGCCTCCTTTCCACGGCAGTTTTATGGTAAACTGCCTTTGCTTTTTCACCCACCCTGTTCTCCCGGGTGACAGGACCTCGCCACCGCCGCGGTTTCACGCAGGCCCTCTCCTGCTCAGCGCACACCCGCAGACGCCACCTCCATCACCTCACCCTCCTGCCGTGGTTTCTCCCCCAAGGCGACACCGGGAAGGGAAACAAACACCTTTGGCGAGGAGAAGAACCTCCGAAGCGCCCAGGCACTGGGCACGGCCCCTTCCCTCAGCCGCATGAGCAAGCGGGCGGACCCTCCGCGCCCGGGAAGGGGCGGGCCGCTGCCGCCGCCGGGGGCGGTGCCGGCGCTCGGGGCATGCGGCGTCCGCCCCTGCGCAGCGGCCCGGCCATGAGGCTGTGGGCGCGGAGCCTCCGCCCGCCGCCCGGCCCTTTGTTCCTCCGCCCTTCCTCCGCGCCCGCCTCTCTGCCGCCGCGGCGCTGGCCGGCCGGGGCGGCGTGAGCCCGCCGGGAGGCAGGAGGAGGCGCCGCCGCCGCCCAGGATGCGATGGGGAACTGCTGGGCGCAGTGGTGCTGCGGGCTCTTCCTCCGGAGGGAGCCCGGCCGGCTCCAGCGAGGCGGAGGGTAAGCGGGCAGCGCGGCTGCACCTTTCCCCTCCCCGGGGCGGGGAGCTGCCGGGCCCGCCCGGCTCCGCCTTCCTCCCTCCTCTTCCTCCTGCTCTCCTCGGCGGGAGGTGAGGAGCGGCGGCCGGGCTGGAGGGCCCCGGGGCGGCTGGTCCGCGGCCCCCGCCGGGGCTGTGACAGCGGGTTGCCTTGGGGTAGGAGGAGGGGGGTGATGAGGCCGGGGAGGTGCTGGGGTGCCCGGTGTGGGCCCAGCAGGGAGGTGAGGAGGGCACCTGCCCCCTTGGCCCCCTCCCCGCAGCAGGGGTGGGTTGAAGGTGGGAGAGAGGAAGCAGCCGCCGCTGTGGTGGGTTGGTGGGTGCCTCGGCAGCTCCGGCTGACGAAACGCCGGCGGGAGGTTGCTCGGCTTCGTGCGGTTTGTAGGGTTGATGGTAATACCCTTCCAGGGATGGTTTTAGGGTCACTGGCTGCGGGGACGTTCTTACTCCTCAGCCCTCTTCCGGGGCTGTTTTTCCAGAAGCAGCAGCAGCTTAGAAAGATTTTTTTCAGGTCGGTTGCCAAAAATCTGCGGAGGCCGCTGTGTTTGTGCAAAGATGCAAACCCACCATGTTTTCTGGAATATGATTCTTGTGTTTCCTGTGAGTCAGAGGCTGAGATTCTGTTGGGATAAAGGGTCACTACTACAGAAGATCGGGAGGAGAATAATCCAAATAAACTTCCATATATCTTTATTCCCTTCCTCTACTAATTTTAACTGATATTAACTGACTTGTGAACACTGGATAGGAGACAGAGTCCAAAAAGGCACAAGATTGTGTTGGCGGTAACAGCAAATTCTAGACACAAAGTTATCTTTTATCTTTCCCCCTGGTCTAAAGTGTCTATTACCTATATTTATTTTGTCGTTGTTTTTTTTTTACCTGTTTCAGCACTTGGTTTTGGTGCGTGTTTGATTCATGAAGCATCATTTGTTAGCTTCCTGCCACGCCGTCTCGTAGTCTCCAGTTGGTTTTCAGCAGTTTTCAGCATTTACTAGATTAAATGTTCATTTTTAGTGACTCTTTTTCCCCACATGTAATCTGTGTAAGTTGATTGGGTTTTTTTTAAATGAAAGATGATAACACGGCATAAAAGGAGAATAAAGCATATATATATATATCTATGGAGTGCTGAAAAGTTAGTCTCTTGAATAGCTTTAGATCTTTGAAGATTGATCTGACGGCCTCTATAGGTCCTGCAGCCTATTAGCTGAACTCTTTTCTCTAGTACCTATCAAACCCAAATGTTTCTCAAGTCTGTTTCAGAAAATAATGAAACAGTAGAGCTTAAAGGAGAATAATAACAACTTCAATTGAAATAAAATAGTAACCTATTAAAATGCTTTTATGTATGCAAGTGAAGTTGATGGGTCTTCCACTTCTGTCCCTAATGACCTCAATCTGCCATAGTTGCTCTGGGATTGAAGGGCTCAAACTCTGGCACTCAAGTAGGTCTTCTGTGACCGAGTCCCTGTTGAGCAAGCAGCAGAAAGCGTGGGTCTTCCTTGAAGTGTCATTGCCGCTGGGCTATTTGTAATTACATTTAGTAAGTTTGCACTGTGTTGTGTAAAGTTTTCTATAGGTTTGCTGTTCAATTCTTGCAACTAATCTGACCGCAGCTCACATGTGTGTAAAGTTGAGCCTCGTTTAGTTAGTGCCTGATGCTGTAAACTGGAATCGTGCTTCTGTTAACAACGTAGGTAGTCCTGAAACAATGTCCTGGAACAGTTTTAGTAAATTAGATTCTTAATGGTGTTGGCTCCCGCACACCAAAATGTTACACAGAGGGGTAGCAGTGAAATTACCTGAAGGGTTCCTGCCACGTGTCCCAGTTACACGTGTGATGTGGTGCATGAATTAAAGCGGTTTTCACCTCTGGTTTCATAGCACTGAATCGACTGGAAACGGTTCTTCAGCGGCAGCTATGCGCTGCGAGGTGCACTGCTGTATGGAAGGAAAGGTTGCACAACGAGGAAGAAGTGGGTTGTGCAACAAGTTGCCAGGGGGGACGTACTCTAACTGACTTTCAACGAAAAATATGATGGAGATGAAATATGATAGGATTAAAATAATTCAGACTTTGGGCTGGTGTGTTGCTTTTAGTATAGTAGAAGTAGGTGTTGGTTCCAAGTACAGAACGATCTTTGGTACAAGCACAGAAATGCCCGAGGCCCTGGTTTATTCCTGATATCAGTCAGCACTTGCAACTGGAAACTCTGGTTTTTAAAATAGTTGGATGAAATGGATGTTGTTGTGAAGCGCCAGTATGCATCTGAATGTTCTTTTGGATGATGGCCAAACCTCTCTCACTGGGCGAAAATGTATTCTGGTAACTTAATAATGTATTGTTTTTTATAGAGGACAGTGTTAAGATAGTTAAAGAATCAAGGAGACTGATTCCCTGAATAAAATTACAGACACTGAGTAATTTTTTGTAGTCGAAAAGTATTGTCTTGACCCCTTTGTAGACATTTTTCTCTGAGGTTCAACCTTCTAGCTGTGCCAAGCTGTCAAAATAAAATGTGTTGTTTAACACTGACGTTGTACAAGATGCTACGCCAGTAAAGAGTTAACTGCTGTGATGAGCAACAGTGTTTTCAGAAATTGCCAGGAATAATGTGTTTCAAGAAAAATGTATTACAGGTGTTGCAGAACGCGCTAAATGTCAAGTCAGGCATCCTGATAAGTGATTTCTTCTCACTTGAGGGTGTTTGTCTTCTCTCCAGTTCTGTAGATGTTCACATGCTTTTGCCTCTTTCCACTCTGGTAGCGATGCAGAGCACAGGTTAACAAGTAAATGTGTTTAATACATGATGATTTTATGTTTATTTTGTACTTAACATATTTCAAAAGCTATTTAAAATTATCAGGCTCGTTTTCCTTCTGCTGTGAATTGAAGGCTATTCTGTAGTGTAACTGTAGACTTATTTTTCCAGATCAAAGTATTTTAGAACATGTTCAACGGGAGAACACTTCACTATAGAGGTGAGTGCTTACAATTCTAGTGATAAAAAAAAAAAAGGTGGAAAAAGCTGAATTCTAGCAACGCCTTTAACACTTTTTGCAGTGAAATATTCTGTGTTCTTCCAGACCAAATTGATGTTGCACTGGGTGGTAAGAAAGTGGTTGTTACAGCACCTCAGAACGTTAATACATCACGTCTCTTTAATCTATCATTTGGAAAGAAGAGAAGTAGCTGTTGTGATGTGATACTCGGCACCAGAGCGTTCTGAAGGCTGTGTATTGTATTTCACCACTGCTGTGTTGGGAGTGGTTTTTCTTTTCCGCTTGTATAAGTGCGGGATATTTAGTTCTTGATTGCAGGATGGTGAATCTGATTGTACAAAAAGCTACAATCTGATGAGGTTACTTCATAGTTAGTTGCATTTGCAGTCCAATTTGTTCACCACAGAGGTCCTTTCTCGGCCACTGAGTACGACTCCTTCTTGCCAAGGGTAGTGTAAGGTTAATTTGTATAAGCTGAGATTCTCAGAATAACCTGGTTTACTTTCTCTCCGTGTTCCTTATGCTCTAAAAGTCCTTGACCTTTCAGATTGCCCCCATTGCTGAGAAAAACATTAATAACTGTAATCACCGCTTTGGCTTTCAAGAAAGGGAACAGATGTATATGGGGGGGGAAATCTGTTTCAGCGCACAACTGCCAGGTGTGGGAGAGTGATCCTGCAGCAGAAATATGATAGGGAAAATAAGGTTCTGTGTCGTGTCCCCCCCCCAAAGTGTTACTCATATTCTGCTTACAGCAATTACATCGAGTCCAACCATTGCTCTGACACCACCATGTCAACTAGACCCCGGCACTAAGTGCCATGTCCAGGCTTTCCTTGAACACATCCAGAGATGGTGACTCCACCACCTCCCTGGGCAGCCCCTTCCAATGGCTAATGACCCTTGCTGAGAAGAAATGCTTCCTAATGTCCAACCTGAACCTCCCCTGGCGAAGCTTGAGGCTGTGTCCTCTTGTCCTATCGCTGGTTGCCTGGAAGAAGAGGCCGACTCCCACTGCGCTACAACCTCCCTTCAGGTAGTTGTAGACTGCACTAAGGTCACCTCTGAGCCTCCTCTTCTCCAGGCTAAACACCCCCAGCTCCCTCAGCCGTTCCTCATAGGTCAGACCCTCCAGACCCTTCACCAGCTTGGTCGCCCTCCTCTGCACTCGCTCCAACACCTCAACATCTTTCTTGAAGTGCAGGGCCCAGAACTGGACACAGGATTCAAGGTGTGGCCTCACCAGTGCTGAGTACAGAGGGACGATCACTTCCCTTGACCGGCTGGCTACACTATTCCTCATATAATATAATATTCCTAATATAATAATTCCTAATTAGTCCATATACAGGTCAATAAGGAGTCTTACTGTAGGTACTGCCCTCCATGTTTGATGTATTGACTCCATGCAAGAGTACTGCACTGAAAACAGGACAGAGATTTTCAGTTTGCTTTGGTTTTAAGTGATAGTTGAACTTCTGCTGCGTGAGTTTATGCAGCTTAGAATGTTTTGTGTATTCGTGCCTGGTTTGGGCTGGTTTTGACCTCCTATCATTAAGCATTACATTGCCTTTATTGACCTTTGAGTTTCTTATGTGCAAAGCTGGGAGTGGGGCTGTGGTTGCTTGTTTGTTTTTAGGATTCTGGGTAGAAATTAACTCTGTGTGTTCTGTGAATTAAATACATCTTCAAGTGCTTTTTGATAAGCATCACAGTTGCCATGCGAGGTGGAGGTTACACGTGCACTATACCTGTTACATCTACATTTTTAAATTGAGTGTGTGCTTTGATGCAGGCAAGAGCTGTACCATTCCTTCCACTGCCTGTATTACAATGCTTCAGGCAGACAGAATTATTACCTCTCTCATAAGCTAATGAGATTTCATTTTTATCAGGGCCCTCACATAAGGTGTAGTGAAAGACATGAATGTGTTTTTAATTTTGACTCTTCTCCTTTTAGGAGAATGTTATGTTTAAGAAAAGAAACATTGGTAAGGAGATAGGTCCTACTCTAAAAGTAACACTTCCCCTCAAAGTAGGGGCTTTCATATATAGTATCACAGCCCCACTGTTATCATGGGAGTAGTGTTTTTCCAAGACAGATTAAATATGTAATCGTATTTGCTGTGTGTGTTTAGTGACTTGTTAGATTGAATTGTAAAGATTGTTTACTTCTTTTTCTCTGCAGTTTGAGAACCTAGTGGAAAGTGATGAGGTAGGTACCTGCATCGTAACGTGAAACCTGCTAGTACAACCCTTAAAAATGGTTCCCAGATCTGTATCTTCCTCCCATTTTATGCTGCGTTGTGGACTTAAATTGCAGGGTTTTGTTTTAGTTTCAGTTCTGCTTGCTCTAGGAATGAATATTTAACACTTTGGGGAGACGAAGACCTAAGAGAAGAGAAAACTGGTTGGGAGAGTATGGGAAGTAACCCTTTGGGGAAGAGTGTGCTATGGACATCAGGAAGGCAAAAAGAAAAGAAGAGGGGAAAAAAAGGGTGGGGAAAAGTTGAAGGAGAATTTGCTCCTGGTATAACTTTTGTAGGAGACTCAGCAAATGCTCTCTATCTGAGAACAGAAATGGACCGGGGTTGCTTTGCTAAGGAAAGTCTTGGGAGTGCTCTGTCTTTACAGTTAGGGGTAAACTGGCTGAACGGGACTTCAGAAAAATAGAAGTTGGCCTTAAAACTTGACTCTTATAAATTTAGTACAGCTTGATAATGGGCGGGGGGGACACCATGTTTTCAATATCCTGCCCTGTATTTAAAAACATGAGGACTAATAGTTTGGTTCCTGAAATACACCATCGGAATATTTATTTTCAGTTGGAAGTACTTATTTGTTTTCCTTAGTCACTTCAGTTGATTGCATAACAAGATTTTGTTTCAATTCCAAATTAAAAGGTGTTTTTTCCCCCTCCCTAATTGTAAAACTAATACATGGGAGAAGCTATGATTTCATATATTTTTTTTTTAACAGGGGGAAAGCCCAGGCAGCAATCACAGGTAAGACTTGGAGATTCAGGACCTCTCCTTCCCTCTGCTCTCCCACTGTGACTATTAAATTTTTCAGAATTCCTCTCAAAGCCCTTTCTTTTTTAGTTGTCAGATAGATGGAAAGAATACATGTCAAGCTAACCTATAGGCAACAGGGGAATGATGTTTTGAAAATATTCTTTCTATAAAGATACAAAAACTGCTTTGTAAGAGTAAGGGAGAGACAGCGTTGTCTTGAGTCAGCTGGGACTTTGGAGCTCTGCTCGCAGGAGGAGCAGGCCAAAAGCACAGCTTGTTGAATCTGCATTAAAGGACCGGTCAAGAAAGACTATATGGGTATGTTTAAGTGCAACTTCGGGTTGTCCTGCGTAAATAATAGATGGAGTGTTTTGTGTTTCTCCCATGCTTTTAGACCTCTGACTGAGGAAGAAATTGCAGACTTGAAGGACAGACATTATGACTCCATTGCTGAAAAGCAGAGAGTTGTTGATATGAAACTCCAGTCAGAGGTAAGCAGTTGCGATGACTGGTATGGTGTGGATAGTTTTCCTTTTAAAATAGTTAAGATCAACCATGAACACAAAGAGATTCGATTAGAGTGAACGAAACAATGGGGGTTTGTTCATCAGTTGGTATTTTTTAGTCTACGAGATACACAAAGAGATTGCTGCACAACTAAGTTTGCATCAGAGATTGCTTCTTTTTGATAGCCTCTTAGCTGAAAAATTGAACGCACAGGCTGCTAAATTTGAACTTTTTTTTAATGAAAGGCAAAATGGGGAGTATACTTGATTCAACTTCTTGTGTGCTCAGTTTTTTCCAGAGCTTTTCTTAAGGAAAAAACCCCACAATTTGTCATTTTGTTTCAGTGTGTTGCAGCAATTAATGGAATGTGATGTGGAACACAATGTAGAAATTGAGAATGATTTTTAATAAAGCACCAATGAAATATGCAGCTGAAAAGACAGAAGTCTTTCGCTGTGCAGTTCATAATAAAATGCAACATGCATTTACAGCAATTCACTAGTAATGATGTTTGTTCAATAGGGTAATGTTTAGTTCTCTAAATTTCTTCGGATATTTGGGGGGGAAGCTGTTAGATTCAGTATAATGAAGAAAAATGTTTTAGCTATAGTCAATTTTATTTTATTTTTATTTTCTAGTAGCTCTTCTTTTGTTTTATTGAACTTATGGCTTTATTCCTAGGAAGCTAGATAGGTTCTGCTTTTGTTAACCATTACTGTTTTGTTCATATACAGTTAGCCTTACAAGAGGAGAAGTTAAGAATAGAAGAGGAGGCTTTATATGCTGCACAACGTGAAGCAGCCAGGGCAGCAAAGCAGAAAAAGCTCTTGGAGGTGAGGGGAAAAAGACCCCAATACATATCAGAGCTTCTGTTCTATGTATGCAGACTTTCTTAATATCCTTTACGTCTCAGGAAATGTAATGAGGAAATTGCTTTGGCTTGTAAATTCCAGTAGAGAAAGAAATACACAGTCTGAAAGTACAGCTGAAAATGATCAGAATTGTTTGAAACAGCTTATGATGCTAAGTATAGAATTTGAATGAGAGATGTATGATTTGAATCCATAATTAGCTTAACAGACTTCTTACATTATATAGAAGTTACTGATCTTTATTATAAAGTGGTTTGTGATGGTTTTCTAGTAAAAAAACCCTGAAATTAAGCACATTATGACATCATTTAGACTTTTAAAATGTACTTTATATATTTGTGCACTTAATTGTTCCTTATCTCTGTGGTTTGTGTTAACATGAAGATACGTGTTCCCAAGTCATCTGGACTTACTGTTGGCCCTGTTTTGAGCAGGAGGTTGGACTAGATGAGCTCCTGAGGTCCCTTCCAACCTGAATTGTTCTGTCATTTTGTGATTTGTCTGTGTAGTAGCCCAAGTCCAGTAAGGACTGAACAGTAGTCATTATTTATTTAAGAGATCTGTGCCCACTTTCAGATGTCTGGTGCCTATGCTCTTGGAGCTGGGTCAAGCAGAACAAAAGCCGCGTTATGTTTTCCTGCTTTTTTGAAAACAGATGCTGTTCTGTGTCCTGACAGCATTTATTACTGATGGCTTTCAGGTCACAGTTCAGAGTCCCATATTATCAGTGCATTTCATGTTTTTGCTGTCTTAATAAGCTATTAAAGTATGTATTCTCACGCAAATTTCGGGTGGTCAGAAGTGTGTACGTTAAATGAACATTTTTGCTCTCTGTTCATCTATAATGTTCAAGGAAACAGTTCGCTAGACATGTGCTATGTGTTCAATTAGAAGCAAATTTTCAAAAGTTAAGATTTAGACTAATTGAAAAAGTCTGAAACCTACAATAGCTACAGGGGAGATCTTTAACCTGAGAGTATTGGCTATATTGCTCTACATAAGTCAGCAAAAGTAGATTGTTTCATAGCTTTAACTGTTTTTTTTTTTTGTAGCATTTCTTGCACAGAACTTCTATTTTTCTTGTCTTTCAGTATTTTTACTACGCACCTCTTTTAGTCAGGACCTGAGATAGAATGCATTAGAGAGATTTTAATTTCTTCCTCTCATAAAATTAGTACCACTTATCTCCTTTACAAACAACCCCCCCAAAACCCATAAGGACTAGAAGCATTTTTTTATAGATAGGCATCAAGCATTTAACCTTTCTAAATAAACTAGAAGCCATTTTTGAATCCATAACTCATCTCTCTGCTGTTTGTGGGCAGGCATCTAAATGAGAAAATGGCTTTTTCCTTTGAAGTATGGCATCCCTTTAAAACTCATCTGGCTTGCTGATGTTGCCCTACTAAACGTCAGGGTTTGTAACAGTGGAGGATTTTAATATATGTGTATGCTGGAACTTACAGTGCTAGATACTTGTATGTGACCTGGCAAAATGGGTACAGTTTAAATTGGATATTATGTGGGTATACGAATCCTAAAAGAAAATTGTTGCCTATGTCAGTAATTGACTTTTACAGACTTATTAACTACGTTGGTGCCAAATTCCTGTCTCTTTCTCCCTGTGTCCTAAAGTCTTCTTACCTGTAACCATTATGTGATATTTCTACTTCTTCTGCACTTCCCATTTCCTTACTGGCTTCAATCTGCTTTTTCTGATACTTATTTAAATACCTGAGATGGGAAGTGTGCCAAGAAACAAGGCCATTGTTGTCTTGGGATTGAAAAATACTAGCTGATCCAATGCAGTTATCTCACAAGACTCTTCACCCAGCAAAGAGCAATTCTTAGATGAAGTTCAAGTTGACATGAAAAATTCTGGTTTATTTACCCCTGCTTTTCTTTTGCAGGGACAGATCCATTAAGGCTGAGAATAGATTTTTCAGAAAATACACTAGCTAGATACATTACACTTGTCTAGGAAACCAGCTCGTTCATTTTTAGCTTAGTCTTTGTCATAATCAGTGAACAATTATGCTTCGGAACTGATTTACCTTTAATCACAGAGTTGATGTGCCCAGTTTTGATGCTCTCAGTTTTTCAAGGCAAGGAAAAGAAACTCGAGACAACTTCAGTTGTTTAAACCCTAAAACTTAAGCAGAACCCTACTTCCATGACATCTGTTGTTCCTCTGGTAACTACAAAATAAATGCACTTATGGCTTATGTCTTGCATTTTTTTGCCTGGTGATACCATGAAAGCTTTCTACCTTAAGAGCGCAGAGGTAATAATAGTTTTGGCCCAGCAAGGCAACAAAGCTTTTATTAATTTAAATGAAGCACTTAGTGGAGATGGAGACAACCAGAGGAGATGGCAGTACTGCTTTGTGCAGGAAGAAAGGGACCTGTAGGAAATCTTTCTTTTTACACAGTAGGCTGAGTGTCTTGTGTGCAGAGCAAAACAAATCCAACGTAACCCAGGTGTTAGTTGTGCGCTGAAAATACCTGTGGCTTAAGAGGAGAAAATAAAGAGGATGGATGCAGTCATGAAGTGGTGTTCATGTGCTTATAGACAAATGGATGTGTTTTGTTGGGGTTTTTTCGGTGCATGAAATAGGTTAAAATGCTGAAAGCTCCATTCTCCTTTTAAATGGAGAGATTTCTGAGATCAAAACCAACACCGCTCGCATGCACAGTCCCCTCAGTATCACAAAATTTCATCTTCATTTGAATGAAAGTCAGTCTCTTCCCAAGCTGTATTTAGACTGCTCCAAGGCCCAGGACAATGCTCCTTCTAATATTGTGGTTAAGGGAATTGTTAGTGTATTGAGTATATTACTCTGAGTGATTGCATTCAGCTTTCTCAACCATTTACTACTTTTGATAGCAACGCAGACAGCAGAGGATAACGCAGAGAGCGCACGCTGTTAATAATGGAGAACATCAGAGGTAAGAGATAAAATTTTACTAATGATAATCGAGAATCACGACTGTGTTTACTCCTGTTCCTCATCTCCCCCATCACCAAAAAAAAAAATCCACGTTTTTCAAACCTTACATATACAGCATTTCTAACTCAGAGTTGTTTTAATTCATTGCAGTTTTCTTCACACTGAATAGTTACTGAATGCAAACTGGTTACCATTAATATGCAAAATTAGAGGTTAGATTGCATTCGTTCTGGTTTTCACTGTAGTTATTAGCCTGATGCATACAAAACTGAACCTACTCCCAGCTGCTAAGGTATATATATGCGCACACACACGCAAAGGCTAGTGTTTTATATTAAAAAGGTGTTTACATGTAAAATCTCAGCTAATATAAAAATATTTTTATTATTCAGAATCCCGTTTGAAGTGCCCAGTAAAAATACACACTGATCAAATGGGGAATTGAATGGTTTATATAATTTGCCTGTTTCTTCATTAATATTATTCATTTAGTTCTAGAAAACAAACTGTGAAAACTGAGGTTTTATGGCATGAGTAGGAAGTAGCCAGATTTTAGAAACAAAGGACTGCAATAGCAGGATTTGAATTCATTAGTTAAAAAAGGAATTGAAAATTAAGGAGGCATTGTGTAAAGTGACAAAGGATGAGAGGGTAAGAGTTGTTTTGTGACAGAATTTAATTCATTTTTAACTGAAAATACAACTAAAAATTGAGCAGAAGCTCCGTCTGGGAGAGAATGTGATGAGTAGGAAGGGAAAGGCATTTTGTAGATAATTTTATAAACGCTTTAGTTAAAGGTGTATGTGCTTTGTAGCACTGAGCTGGGGGGCATGTGGATTAATGTATTTTTATGGCATCCTTAAAGGTTTATAAAGCTAAAAACAATACATGCATCGTTTTTACAGCTCTGTGGCTGAGGAAGATCTGGATTCTTTCTTAAGAAATACAAAATTCCAGTACGAAGCTTTTCGAAGCAGTAGTAAGTCTTGTTTTTTATGCATGTCTTTAACTGTTAAGTGACTCTGAGGAGCAGAGTGCTATTTCTTTTTCTAGATAAACATCATTTATTTATATTTTTATATATACACACACACATATATAAAATGTCTATACATGTATCTGTATAAAAAAATCTGATAGGAACTTCTTTACCTCTCTAATCCCTGATGCTTCAAGGGCTTGAAAAACACGGCATATACAACTCGTGCTACAGCCATTCTAGTTCTCAAAAGCAAGGTCTGTAAGCAAACAAGTCCTGTGCGTGGATTTTGTTTTACTGAGGCTTTCCAACCATCTTTGTGGAGGCAACATCAATGCAGTGAACTTTTCTTGTCAAACCTAACTGTGTGTTAAAGATGTGAATGTGTGGGTACAGCTTTTTTAATCATCTCTTAGCAGAATAATTAGAATCATACTAATGGTTAATGTTTTTCTGATGAAGAGCAAGAGAGGATTCGGCTGCCTGTATTTAAAAATACCACTAAAAATGCAGAGGAAAACAATTTTATAAGCTTAGATCCGTAAGTTTTGATGACAGTACATGATGGTCACTAAGAAGTTGGAGGAGTGATGGTAATTCTTGGGAAACACTGCTTGTAGTTTGGGTTTTTTTTTTGGGTGAGGATTCTGTTTTGGTTTTGGGTTTTTTTGCAAGTCTTCACAGAAGTCCAGCTTACAACATACTGAATTCCTCTATAGTTCTAATTAGACATTAATGCTAAATGTCCTCTTGTAATATCTTAGTGATGTTGGCTATTAAAAAAGCTACTGTATACTCTTTGAAGTGCTTTTTCAAGTGTTCCTGAGGTTTAAAGGCCACAAAGCACAATAAAAACTTTCTCTGACAGTTTAGCTTTGCATAGTGAACCTCAAATTCAAGTATGTTTATGAATTAAAAATACATTTTTTTTAAAATATAGGACTTTCATCTGATGCTACAGTGCTGACACCCAACACAGAGAGCAGTTGTGACCTAATGACCAAAACAAAATCGACGAGTGGAAATGATGACAGCACTTCACTAGATTTAGAGTGGGAAGATGAAGAAGGTATTTATTCTGCCATTCAGTTTCATTCTGAACTTACAAGTTAAAAATGCTGACAGTTTTTACTATGATGATGGTAAATTTGTCATTTTCAGAAGGGAAGGGGATTTAAAACTTAATTCTGATGGAATTTCTGTCAAGTGTGTCATGATTAAACTGATTTTTACATAGAAAATCGCTGATTTTGATAATGTGGTTATCTGTCTACTAAATGAATTAATTTGTTTGGATCCTTCAGTAAATGTCTTTTCCTGCATTTTGTTGAACTGACTTGTAAACTCAGAACACAACTAATGGCAAAGAAATGCTGCCCTCTTGTGAGCCAGCAGCAGCACGAACAGCTTGTTCTTGGTTTTAAAATGTGGAAGTTGGTCAGGGGTCTAATTATTCATCTGGCTTTGAGGTAACTAAATAGTAAGTGCTGGGAAGTGCTAAAAACTGCCTAGAACCAGTGAACAGAATTACTGTATGGTTCTGTTTCTGATGCCTGCTAGCCTGTGCTCTACAAAGGGGCGTAACTTGTAAGAGTTGGTCACTGTGATGGCAGTGTATCTCTTCTCCCTAGTAACTTAAAATCTTGAGAAGAATAGGTGGTAAGATAACCTACAGAAGATTCCTTATGCTTGAGAACATAACTTGTTTTCATGGCTGCAAAGGAAGGAAGGTACTCAAGGACTTTGAGTAGTTTTTAGCGTATTCTTGGTAGATCTGGCCCAACTTAAGGGCATTAAAACCATCTCACTGAAGGGGTTGACTAGGCGCAATTAGGTACTACTAATGGTAGTGTATAATCATTATGTAATGGTAGTACTGAGATGGGATTGTGGATTGGAGCTGTGTGAGCACAGCAGATGCATAGTGTGTGCCCTGCAATGTTATAAAGAGTATTAGACAGAAAGACAAAGGGTGTGAGGAGAAAATGGAAACGGGAACTGCCCTGGATTAAATACAGAGTTTTGATACAGTGATTCTGGTTTCATTCCTTGCTGTCGTGTACAGATAACAGACAAGGAGCTTGTAGAACTAACGTTGTATTGGTATTTTCGGCAGTGTACCTTGAGATGGACGACAGCTTCAGTGAGCCATTGGCACCAAAGGCATCATCAAGTTGAACGTAGCTATGTTTTGAAAGACCCATGAAACGTTAACATAAGATCTATCATTTGAGTCTGATGAAGGGAAAAATTTACCTCTTGGATGTTTTTTCCTGTAGCTCCCCCCCCAAAGTTGTGTGTTTCACTTCCAATATGTAACTTTTTAATTATGATTCGTTATTTAGCTAGTTACTCCAAATTTAAAAGGGGAGTTTATTTAGGAATGTACAAGGAGTCCAGTGAATAAGACTGCTATGCAAATCCTCCCCTTTTTCCTTTCCAGTGGTGTGGGAGGGTTTTGATACACCATGAGAAGGTCTATAACTACTCACAAAATAAATAGCATCTCTGATGTCTTTGTGCAGTCTCCTGACCAATGTTTTACCTTATTTGGTGTGAAATTAAATACACCTTTTCAGACAAACTGAAGACCTTTCCTAGACAAATGCACCCAATATCTATCTAAATTTCAGCTGCTGTTTATAAAGTTTCACGTGATGATGTTTCATCTATTTGTCAGTAAGTTACAGGAGTACTACAGGATTCCCCAGACATTTAGCTTTTCCGGAAACGGCACAGTAACAAAAACCTTCTAATATTTACGTGCCCATAACGTAGGGCAGCAGGCTGCATGTATAGGAGAAATAAACACTGCTAGTGAGTTGTTCCACTGTGTGAATTCTTCCTTAGAATTCTGTAAAACAACATCACCGGCTGTTGTGTTCGCTTGGGCCAAAACTGCCTGCAAACTATGGATTTAATGTGAACACCACCACCAGTGACGCTCAGGAGTGAAATTACCAGAGTCTGGATCTCTAAAGGATTCTTGTTTCTTCTAATGTCCTAACACATAGAGGTACTTCCCTCAAAATTACGTCTTTCTTATAAATATGTCTTAAATCGCAGGTATGAACAGAATGATTCCACTGAGGGAACGCTCCAAAACAGAAGAAGATATTCTCCGGGCAGCACTGAAATTTAACAGCAAGAAGGCAGGAAGTCATCCAGCATCGGCCTCCGACGATTCTAACGGGTTGGAGTGGGAGAATGACTTTGTGAGCGCTGAAATGGATGATAACGGCAATTCCGAATACGCCGGCTTCGTAAATCCCGTGTTAGATTTGTCTGCGTCAGATGTGAGGAGATCCGATTGTGATCGTCAGGACAGATAGTGAAACTGCGTGGCCCCCATTTATGACCAAATGTTGACAAGTTATACAGAATGTACAAACCCAATTTGCTCTTTTATAACGTAGTTCCCTCTTTCTTATCGATTGATCAGCAAGGCACGGGAATGACTTGCTATCTGAATTAATTCAGAATTAAGTGCAATTTTATCATCTACCTTCTGAACTTTTATGAAAACTGGGATGGTTCTATTGTGTATATTTCTGGATATCTGGATTTAATATAAAATTATCTGCACTAATTTAAGCTTCATAGCTTGACATATCTATTTTAACTAGCTTTTTTTTTTTTCCTGGGTGATGTTTCTACTGATTTTGTTTTTAAAATTCATCATTGGCCTAACATTTATCTTAGAAACAGTCTTATATAATTTATCTAATACTTGAATATAGAAAAACAATTAAAAAAAATTATTTCCAATGTGTGCTTTTTGACTTGTTCTTTAGCTTTTTAGAGGGTGTACTTAGCCAGCTGCAAAACAAATTTCACACATGGTAAACTGCAGTTTTTCCCTGTCTAGCTTATAGTCTTCACAGCCTTGTGTTGACCTCCTTCCATTTATTTTATTTATTAATTACTTCATGCTAAGCACAGTTAACCTCAGTAAACGTCGTATAAATCAACAGGTTAGGTAAGATATTGTCTTGTATAATATGCCAGACTTAGTAAGTGTGTCTAAGCTAGATAGAAAAACAACTATAAAAATATTCTTTATCTGTCAAACTGCAAATTTTAACCAGTAGCTAGTGGAGAACTGGGAGGACCAAAGTCTTGACTCCCCCACCCCCCCAAACATCTGTTCCTACATGGTTCTTAAAATTCTTTAGTTGTGGAAAACTTATAATTCAGCTCAGCTGAACAATTATTGAAAAGCAACATTCTCTGAGCAAAGTCGGGGAGGGATGATTGCTGTGCTGCTGGGGTGGGAAGAACAAGAACCTAAATGCTGAGTTCCTGTATCTGCATTTTCCAAAGAAAAAAAAAAAAGTTCAAGTTAAAAAACTGTGTTTAAGTGCTCTGGCTTTCCTGTGCCTCTGAACTGGATGGTTGATACTGCTAATACGGACTGAAATGGAAGGGGGTGTTCAGTTACTGCAAATCTGGTGTCATGTATTGTGTGGTCTCCCCTGATATTTAATGTAAGTTACACTTTTTTTTAAAAAAAAAAGAAAAAGCTCAGTGAAGAGAACGTGCAAAACACCTGTAGATCTCAAGCTTTCCCCAAAGTTTCAGTAAAGCCATTCTACTCTACTGTTATTTTGTGTAGCTGTCTTGTTTTTCCCTGAAAAAAGGGGGACAGGGTGTAACTCCGCTGTGGAGTAAAAGCAACACGCTGTGTTGAGTAGGAAATCTGCATCATCATCAGAACTGAACTTGTCGGTGAAAGTTGTGTCGCTGTTTTAGATGGTCTGAGCCTATATATGATATTAGGGTCACCACAGTGTGGTCCTCTTCATGCTCACTTGAACAAAAATACTGCACACTTGGATTGGTATGTACAAATATCAACAGTAGCGAACAGATAAATCTTGTTGATAACATTCCATTTCTTAATTTAAATTGTAGTTATGTAATTTGAAATATTTTAATGTAATTATCTACATTTGCAATGCCTGTAATAAGCTTTAAAAATTTGTACACATGAAATGTATATTTTTGGTTTGGTGTAAGCTACTACTGTGTAACTTCTCCTGAACGTTTAGTTGTATAATATATTCCTATGGAAAGGAAGGCAACTTTCTAAACATGTAAATAACATGGTTTTTACCTGCTGAAACTCTAAGTTACCCTGCAGTGGTCACTACTTTTCCTGACCAGTGAACGTGAGTACAGTGAACCACACTGAGTGGCTTAAAGAAATAGAGTCAATATTGGGGGGAATTTAAGAAATTGAAAGACTGTATGAACAGCTCACATGAAACAATTCAACAGTACTGTAAAATGAGTATCTGTACAAATTTAAGTCATTAAAAATCATTAAAATTTTCAGTCAGTCAGTCTTAACGTTTGGCAATGTTTTATCGGTTGCTGGTTTTGTGGCTGCCACGTCATACCTAGTGAAGGCAGTGGGTGAAGATGAATTGTTAAAAAGTTACCCAAAATTACCACTGTGTGTCAGCTAACTAAGGAAGGTTTTAATAACTAATTAGTTGCGTCTTTAACTACTGAATTCCATAGCATCCCTTCTTGAGACTTGCTGCTTTGGAAGGGAAGCTCTAACAAGCTGCGGTAACGGAGGACATGAGAAACTTGGAGTATGGAGCCCTTCTTCTGTCAAAAACCAGCAGCTGTGCCCTCGTACTTCCAAGGTAAGGTAACCTTTCTGGTGAAATGCAAGCAGCTTCCCTGTCTTCATGGCCAGCTGAGCCAGTGCACCATTTGAGGTGACTTAGCTGATTGTGCCTGTATATAGGAAATAGTGTTTTTAATAGGAAACTATTATTTTTAATTCCAGGGAAGTGTTGTATTGAGTTGTTCATCTCCTGGTTATATATCTTTCTACGCTAAAGTTGAGCCATTGTCAAGTATAAAATCATTTGCTGTGACTGTTTGGGCAGCCTGTTCAGTGTTACTTGGTTAAGGATAAAAGTGGTGTTTCAGCACTGTCTTTTAGTATTCCGTGATTGTGAATACTAGGAGAGCTGAGCCAAGCAAAAACCTACAAAAAATGTTAGCTGCCTTTGTGTGTGTAGTACTTCTTACAATTCTTCAGAGAATACTCCAGAAAGTGTAAGCAATTAATATGATTAGTGCCATAATTAATGTCCTACATGACTGGGCCAGTGAATAGAAATTGCATAAGAATAGTGGTAGTATTAGCAACCTGGTTTTTTAAGCCCAAAGCAGTGCAAAACAGGAACTTGCATGTCATCTGTAATAATCTAAGAGCACTAACAGGAAGAGAGCTGTTTGCTGGGAATGCAAAACTAACGCTCCCTCCTCCCTCACACACAAGCCAAATTACTGACCATAAGAAATCCCATGCATTTTATGAGAGGCTGATTTTGTGTAAAAGCTTTTATATGTAAGAGCTTGTTTCAAATTCTATTTGTGTCTTGATCTCTTGTTCTAGACAGCTTGCATTTGCAGGTATTGGCCACTCTGCCTAATTCAACAGCTACTGGAAATCTGCAGCCAGTAGCACAGTGTCTGGTGATGGGGTGGTACCTCCTCGGGTTTGTTTTGTGAAGCTGAGGGGCTGGCTGTGTGACAGATTGGTGCCAAGACGGAGGCTAAATTGCCCATCTACACCAAAGACTGTGAAAGTTAAGCAAGTACCAGAGCCTAGTTCAAGGAGCAGAAAACATGGGAACGAGGTATTTTTGGCAAGGATGAGATGAACAGACAAATGAAATCCTGCATAAGCCTGTGTTTGATTTTCATTGCCTCTCCCGTGACTCTCACTTCTCATTGTTTGCCTTGATCTCAGGTTACGTTGTGTAATTTAGGTCTCCTCCTCTCAGTTACAAATCTGGTTTTCTTGTAACGATGAACACTGAAATGCATCCTAATGTTTAAGGATGATTATATGGGTAACTCTTATGTATGCTCTGTTCTGATTCTTTCCAGTGTGTCTTTCAAGCAAACTAAAATACTTAACAAAAACCAAGTGCCAATGAAAAGCTGAGGCCCTAGCAAAGAAAAACTTTACTGAAACAACCTGAGAAATATTTATATGAGAATAAAATTGTAAGAAAGCTTGGGGTCAGGGGTAGAGGTAGAAAACTTGCTGAAAGTATTTCAGTCAGCTCTTAACTTGGAGCAATGCCACCTTTAGAAAGCCCACAATAGTGCCACTGAATATTTCTTATCTGGATTGTCCTGGAGATAACTTTATTCACTGCAAGTGCTTTTAGATTGTAGTTGTAGAAGACAGCAGATCCTTACTAGGCAACCAAATGCTTTTATTACAAAGTTTATCTGTATTTTTACATACCACGATCCCTGACACTGCAGGTTTATTTACATTCACAAGCAGAAGTAGTTAACTTGCAAAAAATGTGCTCATTTTAAAAATAGAAGAAAAATCTCGCTGCCAAGTTAATAAAAACATTAACTGTAAAGGAGATGCTGACAAAGTGTTTCTAAGCTGCAAAATCTGGGAAGTTACAACCTAGGCTTGACAATACTGTTGGGAATTTCATATAAAAAGCAAAGCACAAAGTATAACAAATGCAGCGACATGTTAGGTTCCTACTTAGCTAACCAACGCTGGGGCTAAACCGCTGTTCTGCACTCTATTAATGCCTCTTAAATATACCTTCAGGGCATGTGGTCACAGTTCTTTAACTGAACCTGCTGCGAGGGATTTGAGTGGCCCTCTATGACTCCCACGCGTTTATGTGGCAAACAGTGGTGATCAGAAAGCACATAATGCCCTGGTGAAGACAGTGGCAGGAATCTGTTTCTGTTGAACCAAGTATGTTCTGGTAGGCCTGTGCTGAAAACAGCAAGTAAGAAGACTGATGTGCAGCAGTGAGAACTGTCAAGAACACGGGACTGCGATCACAGCCTTCAATTTCAGAAGTTGTGCAGGTTTCAAGTGATGGAAATCTGATCCAGCCTCCTTCTCCCCGCTAGCAGGACTCATTTTCATCAATCTCTATGGGGCTTTTGCCTTGGGAAGGAAACAAGGAAGAAGAAAGTCCATTCTCCGGTATAGGCTGCAGTGATGGTAGGCATCTTTCTTGTAAGATTGGCACTTCAGCCAAGTGTAAGTAAGTCTCAAAATAATCCACGGACTCCCCTTCTTGAGTCTCTGCTAAAATCTGGTAGTCCCCAAAACAAATGATGCACTTCCAGGGCAGGTCGATTTTGTTTAAGTAACCCAGTTCTGTTTGGTCCACCACCAGTTTTGTTTTCTTGCTCATGTTCTTTATCTCAAAACAAAATTCTGAGCTGTTCAGTTTTCTGTAAAACTGCAATGAAAACTGAACCCGAGAAACACGAGTATCCATTAGGTTGTAACGGCAGATATTCGAATCACGGCCAAACTTGGCCAGTTCATCTGCCCTGACCTGCTCTCGCTTACAGAAGTTCAAGCAACGAAACATCATCTTGTGTTCTTGGCAAGGATGGTAAAAGGTCAGGTGGAGACATGTTACTGTTTCTTCAGTTTCGGCTTCTTCAAAAGAGGTCATGATGAAATAAGTCCTCAGAACTACAAGAAAGAAGTAAAATCACAGCATGCAATCACTGTAGTACCAAAAAGACTGGCTTCGGTGTGGGATTAAAATGCTTCATGTGCTCTTGTATAGTGACTGTATATAACTTACAGCAAATTGGCTGACAGTGAATGTAATGAAGCCACTGGAACGAAGCAGTGGGAGTTGAGCCTGCCCAGTCCATGACAACCATTGTTTTACCACCACTTTGCCTAAGACTGGTTTGGTGGCCACCGCTAAGCAAGAGGTTGCTCTGTGCTGGACTCTTCCCAGCAGCCCATCTCGCAGCCGCTGCAATGGCTGCCTGGCACTTCAGAGCTCTGAAAAACACCCACCGCTGTAAACTGCTGCCAACTAGTTCTTCATCAGGATCTCACAGGTAGATTTATCTTTGGAAGAAACGTGTCACTTAGTGACAGTAAGGTTTCCTTTCTGGACTTAAACTGGAGCATTAAGGAGCACTGTCTGGGCCTGGGTGCTCTGTTTTTCAGTGTACTCCCTTGACTAGCAGTTAAACAACTTTTACAAATGCAGTCTGACTGTAGGCAGTAATATTTCAAACGTGTCCAAAGCACTCTTTTGGCTCTTCAGTCAGAATTTACATCTTGTATGAAACAAAATACAGTGTTTAGAGGTGACTGATGCAACAGTATGTAAAATGAATGCAAAAGCTGGAATATCCACAAGACCTAAAAGACGAATTGTCACCAGCTCTAGGTATTGCCCTGCTGCCTATCAGAAAATCCCAGCTGTCTGCTGCAGAGGTACTGAACTAGGCACAAAAAATAACAAATAACTTCTGTTGGGTTTTGGTTTTTGCGGGTTTTTTTTAAGCTGCTCACGTGCAGCACAGAGACACTTGCTTATGAACTAAATTCTGTTCCCAACTGAAACTTAAACTTTTCCTGCACTGAAACTTAAGTCTGAAGAAAGAAAAGGCTGGGTACTTGAAGTAGGAACCAGAGAATGAGTTCTTAGCTACTCAGCAGAGAAACATGTGAGCAGCCGTTTAACTGGAATCATATACTGCAGATGTTTGTCGTGTTTCTCCTTCTAGATTGCAGTAAGTTCCTGACATGTCACGTACCAATCCTGAGCTTTCTCACCAGCTCTATTCAGTGAATGACGCTGAAAAGCAGCTTACAATTTAATCTGTTTTTTTATGGGTAGGTGAATCATCACCGCAGTTAAGTATTGGGGTTTTTCAAGGCTAAATTATACCACTGCACATAAACTCCAAGCACAGTGAGTGGTGGTATATCAGTGCATCACTTTCTGTGTGAAACCTCAAAATCACTTCCGTCTTACACCTTTAACACACCAACAACAGCAGTTCTGACACAGGAGTTTAGCAACCTCAGCTTGCTTTATCAAAGTAGGCTACAACAGTGCTTCTACCAAGCTTAGATGATTAGAGAAACAGAAAATTTCAAGTAGCTGTCAGAGCTCACTTTAAAACAAACAAGGAAACATCATCTGTGCTTCAGACAGGAGAACAGAGAGATGCCCTGATGGCAGGTTCTTCCTTTGCCATCCGTAAGACAAGCTGCGGTGGCATCACAGAATCAATCAGGTTGGAAGAGCCCTCTGGGATCATCGAGTCCAACCACTGCCCTGACACCACCATGTCAACTAGACCATGGCACTAAGTGCCATGTCCAGGCTTTTCTTAAACCCCTCCAGAGATGGTGACTCCACCACCTCCCTGGGCAGCCCCTTCCAATGTCTAATGACCCTTTCTGAGAAGAAAGTACCCATCCCTCCTCCCAACTAGTATGCGTCCATGCTGGGGAGCTGGAAGCAGCTCTGTGAGCAGGATGGATGGTCCCTTTCCGTACTTAGTTCTGCCCTTCGCTGTTCTGCACCAGTAAGAGGACGTGAGATGTTACACGAGGTCGGCTGTGGTTAAAGGGGAAAACCAAGTCATTTCACTTAGTTTGCACATCGGTCTACAAAGGCAGTTTTGTGTCTGGAGGCTTGGGCTGAATTTGATACCAACTTAAAAACACATTCTGCTTTCGTTAGGATCTTCCTTAATTGGTTGCTGAAATGCATCAGGATTGGGCAAAACACAGGAATATAAAGAAATATATTTTGAGGAATCTGCGGTGCATATGACTGTGTATCAGATCAATGCAAAATGTTGGCTTTATTCACGTTTATGCATTTTACAAATGGCCACATTTACTCATTAGGGAAGGGGAAGAACAGCCACTGATTGCTTCAGCAGCACCCACTGAACCTGGATCTCAGCAGCACCCATAGACTCTGCTATCCATGATCTCCTTGTGTGCCACCTCAGACGTCCCCAGCTCAGCTGCTGAGTCCTGCGTTGAAGGTTTATTGAGGTTGGACTGAACATACTTTCATGTAAATACTGAAGGAGTTTCTATTGACTAGATTGTATTGGAGAGGAGAAAGATTTCAGAGATCTCCAACTGGAGAAGGAAACTTTCTATAGGTAAATCCGGACTTCTCCTGCAACTGTAAGGTAGCCCATCGCGCTGCTGTTGTCTGTACCTTAATTTGAGTCAACCAAATCGTGATCTTACCTCTTTCCCTTCTCCCAACATTGTCTCCTTCAGTGTGCATCATTATCCCCATTTTTAGAGACAGGAGAGTAACAGAGAGCATTAAGAACAAGGATGGGCTTCTACTTGAGTGTTTAACAATGTATTCAAGAGTTTTAACTCTACTACAACTTAGCGCTCAGAGACCTCTGCCAATCTGCTTTTGCAAATCAAAACATAAGCGTTCAACAATAAAAAGAATAAATCCGTTTTGTTATTTAACTTTCACTTTAAATGACCACGAACTTTGAGGCAGGGGCAGTGCAGAGTACCATTTTCAAGCACGTTACACAAGGACAGCTATCCTTTTTGTCTCCCCAAAATGCCACGCTGTGGTCGCTACCATATCTTTCGCCCTCTGCAAGAGATGACACAGGAGGCCGGCAGACCACAGCTTGTGTTTCAAACTCTGCTCATCCCTGGGTTGTCCCGTGGGCTGGGGACACAGCAAGCCAACGGTTCCTCTGCAAACATGCTTCTGAGCTCCTAACTTGGGAGCGCAACCTCGGTTTTGCTAAAAATACCATCTTTGCTGGCATTACATGAGAACATAGAATCATGGAATGGTTTGGGTTGGAAGGGACCTTAAAGATCATCCAGTTCCAACCCCCCTGCCACAGGCAGGGACACCTTCCACCAGGCTGCTCCAAGCCCCATCCAACCTGGCCTTGAACACTGCCAGGGATGCTCTGTGTGAGTTCAGACTGAAATGGTGCCAGCACCCCCCGAGTAAGACTCCCCACTCCTTTTAATTTACTCATTCATCTAGAAATGCCCAAAGTGTTGCCCACCCGTGGTCACACCGGACTCCCCGAGCAGGGGCTCTGTGCCCCCCCGCCTGCCACCAGCTCCTCGCACGGACCGCGGTATGGCCAGGCCAGGGGCTCCCCGCCGAAGCCGTCACATCCATCGGAACTCACTGAAGAAATCCCGGTCCCCCCCGTGTCTGTACCCCCGGCCCCGGCCCGCCCCCTTCCCCGCACCTCGGCCCAGCTCCCCCCTCACCTGTCGGCGGGCGGGCGGGTGCGCCCCTTCCGTCCTGCGGGGAGCGGCCTCGGGCGCCTGCAGGAGCGGGGCCGACCGCGGCCAACGACGGCTCCAACGACGGCTCCGCACCGCCCGGTACCTCAGCGCGTCGTCGGGCGGGGAGCGGCCAACGATCGCGGCGCTGCGGGCCGGTCGCCTCAGCGCCTTCCCGACAGCGGGGCGGGGGCGGGCCGGGAGGGGAGGCGGGAGCGGCCGTGAGGGGAGGGGGGCGCCGGCCGTGAGGGGAGGCGGGAGCGGCCGTGAGGGGAGGGGGGCGCCGGCCGTGAGGGGAGGGGGGCGCCGGCCGTGAGGGGAGGCGGGAGCGGCCGTGAGGGGAGGCGGGAGCGGCCGTGAGGGGAGGCGGGAGCGGCCGTGAGGGGAGAGCGGTGTTAAGGGCGGGAAGTGCTGGGGCTGCCTTGGGAGCGGAGGATGAACTGATGTTATATTTCTAAAAGGCATGCGGAGCTCTCCTTTTATTATAGTGAATAAAGCAGGAAAAAAAGTAGCCTCAGTTCTGTCTGGGGCTTTATGTGGGCGTTTATAAATCTCGCGCTCGTAACTTTTTCAAACCAAGCGGCCATGGCGATGTCAAGGGTACAGAATCCCAGAGTCAATGAGGTTGGAAGAGCCCTCTGGGACCATCGAGTCCAACCATTGCCCTGACACCACCATGTCAACTAGACCATGGCACTAAGTGCCACGTCCAGTCTTTTCTCAAACCCCTCCAGAGATGGTGACTCCACCACCTCCCTGGGCAGCCCCTTCCAATGGCTAATGACCCTTTCTGAGAAGAAATGCTTCCTAATACGATCCAGAGTTTGCGGGCTCAGATTTCAGACAAAGTTATTTCAGTTTCAGCCCCCACCTCCAAATTAACACTTTGAAGAGAAAACCCTTCAGTAAGCAAAACATTGTGAGCATAACAGTTGACTGATGGTGTTCTTAAATGGAGTATTTTAAAATACTCAGTTATTTGCTTTAAGCAGTAGTGGTTCAGCTTCATTCCACTGCCTTGGAAAGAAATAAAACTCTTCTTGGGAAGAAAACTCATCTTTCCTTGGCTGCTGATCCCAGCTGAGCTGAAAACTTAACATTTTACTGGAAATCCTGAGGCAGCCGTGCTATCTGGTAGGAAAAAAACGAGCAATTCTCTCTCATTCAGCTCCTTCATTCTTCTTATTAAGCAAGATTGCTCCCAAGCACAGAACAAGAGGCAGAGTGCAGAAAAAAAGCTGTTTCGTCTCGGTCTGACTCCTAGATACTCGGTGTCCTCCCTTACCTGTGCGTGTACAGCGTTGTGACTAGCAAGGTGTTGTGCCTCGTTAAGTACTGAAGGTTTGATTGCTTTGGCACAGGCGCTGAAATACTGCATTGGTTCATATAAACTATTTTTCATTTGCGGGTTGTTCAGCAAACAAATAAATTACTTGTGGGCTGATAAGTTCCTTTGTAGTTCTCGCAGAATAGCTTTTATCTGTACATGGGCTAATACACCTGCTGTGCATGCCCTTCTCCCCTTACATCAGAAAAAAAAAGGGTTAGAGTGTGTTTTGCAAGAAGTTTTGTTGAAAAGCAGAGAAGGAAAACAGGATTCTTCCAGGCTTCTCCCTTAGCAGAACGCCTTTCCCGCAGCAGGCAGGGCTGGGCGTGTGTGCTCGCAGAAAAGCACTTTGCTGCCTTCTGGAAACGCCAGAGTTGTGCAACCCTGCTGTTTATTGCGTCTCTTAGAGGTTGTAATTCCTGTCAGCCCTTCGGTTCCGGAAAACAGCCTGCTTCCTGCGCCGCGAGAGAGCTCTTCTGATAGGATTGTTTTGATATTTGTACCTATTGAGGTATGTAAGCACCCTTCCTTTTGTTCCCTAGGTTTATGTAACCTCATATTAACTACCTATTCCTTATTAGTTTATGATTTAAATACACCTGTGCGTGATTCTGTACAGGAGAGGACAAGAAGTAGATTTACTGCTCCTCTCTTCTGTAAGCTTCTAACTGGTTGAAATGCTGCCAGCTTCAGGAAAAGAACTCCAGGTTTGCCTCACATGAGAAAAAAAATTCAGGCATTCCGTGCTTGTGGGTTTTTTGGGTGATCTTCCTGCTGAAATGGTTACGTGGTTTACTGGTGTTTGTTCCTGTATTACAATAACTTCTTTTTTTTAATTGAAATTTCTTCAGTCAAAAGTGAAAGCGTGAATAGTTGTGTGGTGAGCAAGCCGCTGGGACTTGGGCCAGGGGAGCTGATGTCAACGTTAACCTAGTTGTTCTTGCTGCTGCCCTGTTTTGTGTTGTCTTCACAACCCCTTCCTCCCTTGGGGCTGTGATTTTCCCCAGGCGTGCTTAACTTTCCGGAGCGTGAATCTACTCTGACATCTCTGAATTTATCCAACGGATAATCGAAGTGATGGAGATTTGTCCGTGCTGGACTGCAAAACCAGTGGCACACAGAGTTTCCCTGGATTACGAAGACAGCGTGGGATGTGAAAATAAAGGTGTATGCCTGGTGTGTCTTCTCTGTGTAATTATCGGTGGCATATCATCAATATTAGCCGTTTGGGCTAATGAAGTATTTGTAATTTGTAGGCTGAAAGACTGAGGTGGTTTTGGCTTCTCTGCGGTGGTGTGTTGTTTTTCCAACAGTCGATTCGTAAGGCTTCAGGTAACTCCAGAGCCTAAACTGGCAAATCTGGAAAATGGGAAAATCCTAGGAACTCTGAAATTGCTTTCAGTCATGATTGGCTTTGGAAATCTGAGGGTCGCTGAGGGCAAATATGTTTCTCTTTCTGGGAAGTTCATGGTAGGTCAGAAGAGTTATAGAAAGTGTATTCTGGGTCAGTGAGTGCCAGGACTGTTGTTGGGTATCTGTGTTCTAGCTAATTCTTTCTGAATGACTCAACATGAAACCTCCCTTCCCTCTTTAACAAACCATAAGCGACCTTACCAGACCATCCCTGGGGACTTTTCAAGTGCTGTGGCATGTGGTGCAGTTGGCATGGCTGTTAACGGTCTGCCTGGCTGGTCACAAGTTGGGAACGCTGTGACCATGTTTCTTGGACACTTGGAAATCGTGTCCTTTATAGTTCTGTCTCTCTCATTGCGTAAAAGCCGTTCTGTGGACGTTTGAGGCAAGATATGAGACCAACAGTAGCCTGGACCAGTCTGAAACTTTCTATTTCTCTCTGCTATTTAAATGAATGTGATGAAAGTCTCCTTATCCTGTTGGATCAACAGCGAGTCTGACCTGATGTCTGTGGTGCTGAGAGTTCACCACGGTTCTGTCCTTCCCTCCTAAGGCCAGATTTTACACGTGGTTATCAAAACTGCTGAGGTAGTGCTTAGGTTTGCCAGCTGTGTGACAGGACGGATGCAGGTATAAAGGGTGACTGCACTTGTAAATATTGTCTAAGTATGATTTCCGTGGTTCTCTGGTGACCCTTTGTTTGGTTACCAGCTTTCCCACTCGCTGGTACAGCTTGTCAGTGCTGTCATCATGTGAATACTGAAGCAGACGCTGGTGACCTAGTGAGACCAAAGCTCAAAGTTGAGGTGTTGGAGCGAGTCCAGAGAAGGGCGACCAAGCTGGTGAAGGGTCTGGAGGGTCTGACCTATGAGGAATGGCTGAGGGAGCTGGGGGTGTTTAGCCTGGAGAAGAGGAGGCTCAGAGGTGACCTTAGTGCAGTCTACAACTACCTGAAGGGAGGTTGTAGCGGAGTGGGAGTCAGCCTCTTCTCCCAGGCAACTAGCGATAGGACAAGAGGACACAGCCTGAAGCTTGGCCAGGGGAGGTTCAGGTTGGACATTAGGAAGCATTTCTTCTCAGCAAGAGTCATTAGCCATTGGCAGGGGCTGCCCAGGGAGGTGGTGGAGTCACCATGTCTGGAGGGGTTTAAGAAAAGCCTGGACATGGCACTTAGTGCCATGGTCTAGTTGCCATGGTGGTGTCAGGGCAATGGTTGGACTCGATGATCCCTGAGGGCTCTTCCAACCTGACTGATTCTGGGATTCTGGGATTCTGAGACCTCGTACGTCAAACTTTGTGTTAGCAACACTTGCAGCGGATTTGAATGCGTTGGGGTCGGGTTTTAGGGCAGATACATGGAGATGCTGTTTTTCTGCAGGGTTGGCCTCACATAAGCAACACGCTCGTGTGTTGATATCACGTGTGTGAAAGATGTGAAGCGCAGCCTCGATAGCAAGGATAGCAGAAAGCCTGTGACGAGCGCAATAGGCGAGTGAGTTGCCTCCCAGCCCTCTCTGTATTTCCCTGGTTTGTGCATGTCCTGGTTTTGCAGGGTTAAAATTTACAGAATCCCTTTCCTGTTCCATGTTGTTTCGGTCTGTGGCCAGCTGTGGGATGGTGATCAAGGCCATTAGTGAAAGCCAGGGCAGCTGACCCAGGCTGGCCCACAGGTGTGTTCTATAACATCAATGTCATTTCACTATAAATGGGAAAGCTGCTGGGGATGGGGGCTCTTTGTTTTGCTCTCCTCTTCCTCCTTCTTCTCAACAGTTACTATCCCTGGAGGGACTTGCCACCACTCTATGAGCTAAGTATAATTTTGTGTCTTTTGTATTAGTATCGATATTGGTTTTCTTATTTTATTAAATCTGTTTGAATTTCAACCCACCAGTCTCCGTCCTTTTCCCAATTCCCTTTCTTGGGTGGGGAGGGGTCTTGGGTAGTAGAACAACTGGTTATTGTTTAGCCCTGGGTGTGGGCTAAACATAGACAGTGTGGCTCTGTGGGCACGGCTTCTGAGGGACGTGTGCTCTCTTTTCTGACTTCCCCCAGCATTAAATGCCTTGCTCTTGTCTTGCTGCGGTGGGTGCCTGGTTCGTGGGCCTGGGTGGCAGGGGGCATGCTGCTGTTGTACCTCCCTTGTCCCAGGGCTTGCTCTCCTGGGGTGGCACGGGGAAATTCTCCTTTGCTTGCTCAGGGATGTACAGAGATACAGAGGAGGAGGTTGGTGAGAGCTGGTTGCGGCTTTAGAGCCGTAAAATCCAGGCTGGTGGATGTGTTTACTTGTGTGTAGGCAATGCTAGGGTATAATAATATTCACTGTCTACACCTGTAACACACGTGTTGGGTTCAAATACCAACCTGTGCCTTCCTGCTGCTCCTCCTCTCTGCTTCACAGCCCGTTTCTTGAGCCCAACCACCTTGGCGCTGTTGAGGGCACAAGGGTGGGAGCCAGTAGGTGGCAATGTGTGACCAGACATGGGGAGTCACCATTTGTTCGGGGGTTTTTGGTGTTTTGTGGTGGTTTGCTTTTGCTGCAGACACCTGTGGAGTGATTTACAGGACAAGTGAAACCACACAGTCATGGGGCAGCAAAGAAATCAACACTGGGAGGTGGAACAGACTGATCTGTCGGCATCATGGAGCACGACCCAGTAGTGGTCCTCAGTATTTCCCTCCTTATTCTGTTGAAAGGATGGCTGCCCTCTCTATAAATAACTGGTAGAGATCCAGGGCTAGAAGATGAAAGCACAGCAGGGACACTGTGGAAAGAGGTGCAGGTGTTCCTTGTGACTTGGAGCCCCTTCCTATTGACAGCTATCTCTTTGGAGAGAGGTTCATACAGCTTGGTGGGAGAGAAGCTCCTGTAATTCCAGCTTTTGTGGGACAAGAAGTGGAAAAAGAAGAGTAAGGGAGGTTCAGTGCCATAGAACAGGTGCTTACTACTTGTTCAAAATAAAAAGCAAATCATCTTTAAGCCCTGATACAGAAGAAAAATTGTCAGCTCTTCCTTGTTATTTTTTTGAAGTTGGAAAAAATCAGGAGTCTTAAGCATGTTGGAGCATCACGTCTCTCAGAGAAGAGTGTCTTAATGAATTTCAGTAGGGCTGAAAATGAAAAAAATAATTTGTGCAACTTAGAAACGTGTTGGGGATGTGTAGTCTGTGCACAGCTGCTGATTGTAACTGTGCTCACAGGATTCTCCTGTGTTTTCTAATAACAGTTAGAAAGTTGTGGGGTTGTTGAGCACTACTGGAGTTCTCTTTGTTCACCAAGAACTGTGAGCCCAGCTTTTGGTGATTTGGTGGTCATCTCCTGTCTTTGTATGTGAAGGTGATTTACCAGCTGAATTTTGCTCCCCTAGTGCATCACTACAGTTCTAGCTGGCATGTACATCTCCCTACGTTTGTTGTTTTGTGGAACTTCTATCAAACTAGAAGGAGAAAATACTTGGCATACACATGCTGTTTCCTTCTGTAATCACTTCCAAGAAGTATGCAATTCTTGTGTGATTTCTTTTCCCCCTGCAGATACCCTATGAACTCCCTCCATATGACCTGTGATATCTATATGTCAGTTTTTGACCTTGTCAGATTCACAAGCTCTATGAGACTGGACCTTATCAAGGCTTGATTGAGAGAAGCCTGTGTTGCTGTGGGTAGCCCAGCATGCAGTGTGACGCCTTGGCTTGAGTTCTCTGGCAGGGGGCATGCCAGGAAGCGGAAGCTCCATCTTTCACTTCAAATCTCCCATTGAAGATGTGAACAAGAGAAGGCTGGAACTGGTGTATTACAGCCATTGAGTGAGGGTTTATCAACCTTTATGATCTCACTGATCAACTGTGACCATTAAGAGACCAACAGCATTCTTTGCAAGAACTGGAACAGATGTCCAGGTTTCCTACAAAGATTACAGTAGACCTGAGTATGTTTTCCCTGGGTCATAACCCTTGCATTTCAGTTTGATGTTCTCTACTCTTTGCTATTTCCCTTTCTAGAGAACTAAATTGAGGAAGCTGCACTTTCTCAAAGTGGCCAGATACCAGCAGTTAGCAAAGGCATCACAATACATAGTTTGGCTGGTGGCAAGTATTTTAAATACCTTATTGGGAATTGATAAGTTTCTAACAATGATAAAAATCTATTTGCTGCATTGAAAAAATGTTTCCTCCTGCTCTGAAGCAAATCCATTGGAGTGTAAAAGCTGTGACTTGATAAAGTCTCCAGTGAAATGGTTTGGCTGAAAGCAGAAGCTTCACGACTTTGTCGCACTTTGGAACAGCCTCCAAAACACCATCTCTGTACTTCTTTACATTCGCCACATGAGGGACGATGTGGTCTTGTCTCCTAGGTGTATAGTAGCAATTCTGAATGTCTTGGATTATCAACGTTTTGGATGAGATACTATTTTGATAGTAAATGGCTTAAAAATTGCCTTCACCGGGACAAAGGTTTTACCCTAGAGACTGAATGTCTGTTTAGATGGACATGATTTAATGTGTACAACGCAGACTGAACAGAACCAGCTTTTCCATCTCCCTTCAAAAGCAGTGGTGGAACAAAAAAAGTTATTTTGAAGAGTTAAAGATAAGCACTAAAATAAGCTGTCTTTTGCTGATACATAGCAGGACCAGCAAATATAGCATTTCTTTTTCCCCCCCCTTTGAGTTTGTATAGATGCCAAGGTGTCAAAGACTCCACATTCTGTGCTGTGGGGCAATAAAAACTCTATTCCATTATCTCAGTTTATAGTGTTTAAGGGCACCCAGCTGTGAGAGATGCAGCCTGCCTTGGAGGTGCATGACCTCTTCTTTTTTTTTTCTTTAAAGATATATATGACTGTGTCCAGAACTACTCTACCTGTGATGTCTTTATGTTGTGGAGCTTAGTGGCACAATACAACACTCCTTTCCTTGGATGTAGGCTTTAATTGTAGTTTCTAGTGAATCAGTTTGGTATCGCTCTTGCTTTCTAGCTGGCATCCTAAAACTAAGTGACCAAAAAATAGGCCTGAAAAAACTGAACCTTGCTGAAATAACTGCAAACGTTGCTGAAATAACTATGAGCCTTTCCACAGGAAGGGATCTAAGGTGGAATAGAGGCAGAAAGAGGAGATGGGAGGGAACCACATTTCAATAAATATTCTCCATTTGGCGTCTTCTGTCTCACTCTGGGTTCTACCGGCTGTTGCTGTTTGATTGAGCCATGGTAACCTGCTGTATTTCAGCAGCCTTGCTGGACTGTGAGAGAGAGGATTTGCCCAGGGAAGCAGGTGCCTGCTTCATCTTTACCTTTTATTGCTCTGGTAACCCTCCCTTGGAGCATTTGCTGTCTGATGGTGTTTACAAACAAGGCATTTGTATTTCTGTAGGCGTATAAGCTCTTGTTGTAAATTGGTGTTGAGAGGTGGTGAAGGCAGCCGGGTCTCTCTTCCCTCTTGTGCAGCCCCTTGCTTGGGACTTAGGGAGGGTCTGTCCCTTACAGAAACTCTTGGTGATGAAAACAGTAGGATTTCCCAGCACGGGGAGCGTTGGTTTATGGCTCTGTGTATAGCCTCACAAGGGAACACTGTTCAATAGGCTTCAAAGTGATTCAGCCGTGGCATAACCGTGGCTCTGGCCACATGTAATATAGCCTGTAGCTCTTTAAAGAGGATTAGCCTTAGATCAGGGACAGCATTCATTGCTGGATTTCATGTAGAGTAGAGTATGCTAATGAAATGGAAATGTCTACAGCAAACATTGCATAAAATTGTAAACCTCAAAACTGAGCGTTGTGTCCTGATAACTCTGCTGGAAGTCAAACTTTCACGTTCTGTTAGTTACCAGGAGAAAAACTGAGGTTTGTAATATCAGCACAAGCTCTCTATAGTAAATTAAGATCTAGTTTGCAGTTGTACAAGTGAAGTTAAAAAGATAACAACAAACATTTGAAGGTAACTTTTTGAATGCTTTAATGATGTCATAGCTCTCCAACAGAGACAAAAATCCACCACATCTTAAAATATCTTCATCTGGGTTTTCTGCAACAGGCGTAGGCTTAGTTTGATCCCACATTCACTCCCCCTCTGCCCTTCCGTTGCTTTAAATGCCATGTTTGGGCTTATAAGAGTTTCAGCATCAGTCCTGCAGAGACACAATATTTCTGACATGCGTCTCTGAGCCATTTCATCTTTTTAAGGCCATTCCTGTCTGTACATCAGCTGCAGCTGGCAGTCCAGGAGGCTTGATTTGGCTTTCCTATTTCAGTGTAATGCTAGTCTTTTGAATGATTTAAGTTTAATATGGTATATATGTAAAACAACCCCCCAAACTTGAAGGGGACCCACGATTCAAACTGTCTGTCTTGAGATGTTGTGAAGGATTTTACTGGCAGAAGGTCACGAACATCTCTCAGAAAATTGTTTTAGTGGGAGCACTGGGAAATCACTGGTCGCTTCGGAGAGCCTTGGTTATGTTGTTGCATGAATGAACCCATTCTTACTGTATTAATGTGCTGTATATAGTTTATTAAGCCTAGAATAATTTTTATTTTCAATGTAGTATATTTGTAAGCTTCACAGGAAATTTGTTACCCTGATATGAAGCTGACTCAGTGCCTGGACTTGAAACCTTTGCCCACAGAAGCATTTAGACCTGCTTTCCTCCTCGCACAAGTAAGCAGGAACTCATGTGAGGTCTCACCAGCCCAGGGGTGTGTATTCCTGGCCTGGGGTTTGATGCCCACGCAGCACATCCAGACAAATGCAAGGTATGAAATGCAGTAATGGGCATTCTGTACCCTGATGGGCCGTTGTGCATCTGTGTGCTTAAAAGTGATGACTTGAAATGCCTCATCCCAGTCTGCTGGGGAATAAAAGTCCAAAGAAAGCCTTTGGGAAGAAGATCCTTCTGGCTGCCTTTCCAAAACGTGCACTTTCATTACTTAGTAGCTTTTTCTCTCTGCACAGCTCCATATCTTAAGTTTTTATTGTTCTGGGATTTATTTTTTATGGTGGTGGATAGGTTGGTGTGGTGGGGTTTTTTTTATTATTTTGCCGTTTGGAAGGGTTTTTTTCTGTAGACGTGGAGGGTGGTGATACATATTCATGAAAGAGAAGTCTTTCCAGCCCCTGCTCGCATTGACAAAGACTTAGCTGTTTCACACAGCAAGCTGACTGGAATTGTGTGGGGCCTGCCTGACCAGATTAGAGCAAACAGCAAGCTTATTCCTCCGCTCGTCAGGCCTCCCCTTCCTAACAATTTCCCCAATTGTCATTTTGACAAGGCTGTCATTAGGTGATGGCTTCTTTGGCCATTTTCAGATAAAGATAATTTCCTTAACTTCCATTTTATTTGCCAACGAGTAGTTTGGGAGAGAAAGGAAGTGCTTCAGGAGTTTATGGATTAAGGGTTTGTCACTTCAAAGGCATCTTTGATCTAAAAATATGTGCTGTACCAAATTCATTATGTCTTTTTTTTTTAAGTACTTTTTAATTTATTGATCTGCCCCTCAATTATTCCCTTTTTTTGCATCCCCTAGTAGTACATGGCATAGCAATGGTGAGGGGAAGGAGCCCAAATGGCCTCTCTGAGAAGTCATGACCAGGGCAAAACAACAGGTGCTTTTGTTTGGCACCCAGTGCTGGCTCCATTGCAGATCTGGTTTTAGCTGGAGGTCCTGCCTGCTTCTGCACAGGAGGGATGTGTGCCTGGGTGTAGAGCTCGGGGAACATGCTTCATAAAGGATGGCTTATTGCATGTTTTGTGTTTTGTCTGCGTTTGGCAAACCGGAGTTGGTGTAGTTTGGTGACCGGTTTTGGCTCCCCGGTACCCACTTCTGCCAGCTCCACGCGGTGGGCAGTTGCCATGTGGGTTTGCCTTATACAGCTTTCTGTGGGTGGTTGCCCCCCCCACCTGCCAACACCCCTGAGACCCTACACCCTGACTGCTCCTGCAAAAGCCCTGGCAAACGACCTTCTGTGATTAAGGGTAGCTTTGAAGTCAAGCTTTGGAGCTCCTTTTTTTTTCTTTAATTGGAGTAACTTTACTGAAGCTCTGTTTTGTGTCTGTGCAGCACTAAGAAATCCCAAACCTCATTCTAAGAAACAAAACCAGAAAAGCTCTTTTCCTGGTGTGTTTGCAACTTAAATGCTCTTTTACAAAGCACTAAGCTCAGCTTTGGAGCAGGCAGGTGCAGTGTTGGACTTGGTGATCCTTACGGGTCCCTTCCAACTCGAGATATCCTATGGTTCCTAAGTGCAGGTCTACATGGGCAGAGTTTCTCTTTGGGTACTTGGTTGGCACTGCTGCAGGGAGGGGGGGATGTGGTGGAGGTTTGAACATGGATCAAGAGCCAGGCTTTTGCAATGCCTGCTTTAGCTGTGTCAGGCACTGGGCTTCACTTTGACCCCTCCTCTGCTTTTTAGGACTGACAAAACTGTTCTTTGCTCTAGCAGTGTGAATCCATGGCTGTAGCCTGTTACACTGGCCTTATGCAGGCTTCGTTGAGGCTGGGATTTGTTCTTTGTTAATATCTGTTCTACCTAATTACTTCAGCTTTTTCTCTAATACTACCTCTCCATTACCCCCAGCCAGCTAACCACCTCCTTGCTGCTGGAGGCTGTTCTTGATCCCATTTCTAAACAGAAGCACTTCTGCTTCAGCTCTGCCTGGGGTAGCTGTGCAGAGGCTGGCTTGCTTTTTTTTTTTTCCTCTCCTTTTGCCTGCTAATTGGCTGAGACCACCAGAATTTGGAGGACACAGATGTCACTGATAGTTTGCCTAGGGAGCACATTCATGCCCATCTGTTGCAGTCTAGAAGGCTGTTCATATATCCACAAGGCCTTCATTTAATTCTTGTCAGAAAGTAATGTAAATCCAGTTTACCTCAGAGGTCACAGCCAAGATTTATGCCAATGAGCCCCCTGCAATTTACACACACTGTAGTTGTATAGGATGAAAAGAAAGCCTTTCATGTTGGTGCATATTAACAAGAAAGCTTGCCTTAGGAGAGGCTTTTTGATTGAGGTTCTTCCTTATTTTAATACAGCCAGTGCCAGTTGGTATATCCAGCTTTACCAAAAGAAAACATCTAATCTTTAAGCCAGAGAAGTAAACTAAATAAATAAATACATAGAGCCCCTAGCAAATCGATTTTTTTTTTTAAACCATCTTTTCTATTTCATGTGGCAAAACCTCTGTGCACTGGAAAAAAGAAAAAGCTCTAGGAAAACACAAACATGTGCATTGAAATAGGAAACTGAATTTGCTTTCTGTGGAAGATGATATTAACCCAATCACTAAAACCTTTGTTAAACTATCATAAGCATGTTTTGGTTTTCTGTGTTCCCCTGCCCCAAGCTGCCAAATCTGAAAATAAAGCTGAGCCTGTTAGTTTTGACACAAGTAATGGGAAGGACTCCAGAAGGTTTGTGCACAAATCTGCAGGAGGGAGAGCAGCTGAGGCTGCTTTATGGTGTGCATGCTGCCTGCTGAAGGAAAAAGTACCAGCCTCAATGTTCAATCGCTCTTCTAGGGACAACCTCTTGCAATTTTTTTCAGTCTCCCTACAGAAAGCAAGGGGAGACAAAACATTAAAATTGTTTGTAAGAGCAGGCAGAGGAAAGTAGCACACAAAGATGGATCAGCGTGTGCCAATGAGATTAGAAGCAGGTTTCAGAGTTGAGCACCTCTTCTTTAGGCCCAGCATAGTTTGAGGGTGCTCCTTTCATTTATATCAGCTCTGCTCGGGGGGATCCTCCTCCCTTTTCCTCCTTCCTTTTCCCTAGCTCGTCTGGCCAGCAGATTTTACCTTGGCAAACACTTTCAAATGTTAGAGGCATGAAAGTCAGCATCACTTGCATGGTATCATAATGACTGGAGTGGTTTGGGATTGGGAGGGAGGAGAGCCAGGCATCGAAATGAAAACAGGGCTCAGGTTCTAAGTTCCAGTGTAGCACTTAAAATAATTAAAATGTTTATTTGAAAGTCAAAACAGCCTCAGTCATAAATAACTCTCCATTCCTCGATTGATTGTGTCGAGTCCCAACCGAGAGCTCTGGGAATAAGGTTTATTTGCTCCCTGTTGGGATTAATCCATAAATGTAGTCTCCACATGGAACTCATCAGGTCTTTGCTTCCTCTTCATTATTCTCCCTGGAACTGGAGGGTAGCTTGAATAAGATGAAAATTAGGATAATATATTTTCAGAGAGGAAAGGTCTGGCGATCTCTAATTTGTGTTTCAGGACCGTAATGCTGTGGAAAATTACCCAGATGATGTTGTCTGAGAAACCAATGCTTGTTATGCTTGCTGTATTTGAAGTTTGAATGCAGCAATTAAATCTTTTTCTTAAAGCCTCCAAAGCTAATTGCAGTCTTAAACTAGCTAGATTGACTCCCAGGCTTCCTTCTATCCACAGCAGAACTTAAAATTCCTTTCTCTTGACAGTTCTTTTGGTCTTCTAGCCCAAGGGCTCTGAGATGTCACAGTATGGCCCATTTCTTATTAAAGAGATCATTTCACTGTAGCCCACCCAATTCCTCCCTCCCTCCCTCTCGTTCTGAACCCCAGCTCCAACCACAGAAATATGCTTTCGTATCCCCCGAGACCTTTAATTTTTTGTCATCATATTTGATGCAAGAAGTTATTTCAATCCAGGCTCCAACCAGAAATGGCACAGATTTTTTTTTCATCATTTCTATTTTAAAGTGTCGTAACAATTACAGTGACCATTTAAAAACACTCTGTGCCCAAAGCTGGAGCAAAGGATCTTTCCTGTCACCAGAAAATGCTGAAGACCTCCATCTGATGCAAAACTGTTTTCATTATGTGTTTGGAAAGTGGTAGCTACAGCATTTGTTAGTGTGTCCTTAGAAAGCATTTTTGTCTAGATAGTTTTGCAGCATATAAAGCTGCGATTTTTATCACTTCAGAACTGTAGTCTCCTTAAAGCACTGTTTGATTTAACAGGGCTTTAAGAAAGCTAATTAGTAAGCACTGAGAGGGCTCTAAAGCCCTCTAGAAGTTTTTGCTGGTTCTGCTGTTGGGCTTTAGTCTCAGGTCCTGCGTTTGCCCCAGGTCCGTAAGTTACGCGCTTGGTTATTTTCCCATCCCAGCTGTCAGTCGATGCTACAGCTGTCACAAAGCCCAACTTACAAAGTGGCATCTGTGCAAAGGGTGCTGCTATAGTTTAAAGCTCTTTGGTGCATTTTAAGCTCATTTTATGATGCGAGTCATTGCCCCTAGTGATGGCTCTCAAAGGCTATCTTCCTTCTGAGTACTAATGTACAGTTTATTGCACTTTTTCTACATGGTTCCAGCACTTGGTTGTCGCTGCTGTTGTAAATCATTATTTATTACTCTGTGTCCTTGCTGTTTCTCCAGTTCTTTGGAAAAATGTACTTGAAGAAAAATTTCTTGCTTGCTGACATTCATATATCACTGTTACAGATCTGGCAGTTTCCCTGTGAGTTAAACCCTTACAACCCTAGGAAGCCAAGTGCTGTACTTGTACACTAATGCAAGCTTCCTTGCTAAGCCCCATCAGGTCTTTGTGAGACTGGCAGTCTGTGTGGCTCACAAAGCCACGGGGTTTACAGTAAAGACCCAATGTGATCTTACAGCCCTCCAGCCTCTCCATGAGCTGGGTTTAAAAGCCTAATCAGGGGCTCTGGACTGCAACATAGATAGGTAAGTTGGAGCATGTCTGTAAGCTCCCTTGGGTGCTCTTAATGCCAGGTTATTTTGTGTAAAGGCAAGTATCCCAGCACTTGTTTGCTTTTCATAGAAATTTCATAGAAAATTGTGTTTATGAACATATATTTACCAGGGCTGTGAGGTGGCAGTTGAACGCAGGCTTTCTCCAACATGCTTTTGAAGCAGTCCCCTCCTCTCAGTTGGACTGATGTCCACAGAGGATCTGAGGTAATGTGTACATGTGCTCGGCGGTTATGTGAGTGGACTCCCTAGAAAAGGAGATTTTTGAGAAATCAATTACACAAAGGAATGGAGTCGGGGCCAGATGGCAGGGATGCTTCATCCCAACCTGGGAGGTACTCATGGGATGGCTGCACACTCGTTCCCACAGGGCTGGGTAATCAGATAAATCAATTAGCAGATGTCAGTGTGGTTAGCAGAGCAAGCAACACTAGCATAGGTGTGTTACTGTGATTATAGCAGAGGGGGCTGCTTTTCTTCTCCCCAGTGGATGCTCAGCAACTGGATCAGCTTTTCTAGACCGGGCAGGGTAGGAAGAGAGGACTCTGCTTGTCCTGAGGGTCTCCTTTCAGGGTGTTGTCCCCAGGTTCAGATGTCTGTCCTTGCCAACCTGGAGGTGCTTACAGAGAGGGGAGCTTTGTGGACTAGGGTGTGGACGAGGACTTTGTGCTGTGAGCAAATCCAATCAGTGTGGTGACTTTTTTGAATGATCTTTATCAGTGACAGATAGTTCAGCCCCGTCTCCTGGGTGGACTTTGGACCACGCTCTAATTGTGTCTCCAACCTTGTATCTGGCCCTGTCTCCTTTTTCTCCTTGCAGGAGCTTCTAAATGGGCCCTGTGCCTCATCCATCCCTTTGCCACGTGGGGGGGTGATCCCAGCACCCAGCTATCCTCACCTGGCTCAAACCCTGCAGGACTGTGCCCTGTGTGGTGTGGCCCTGCTCACGCTTAAAAAGACCGAGAACCCTTTCTGGGTTTTCCTTCTGCTTTGTTTCTTGGTGTCCTGTATCAGGATGGGGAGAGAAGCACTAGGAGAAGCCTTCAGCTATCTTTTAACTTTGCCTTGCTTAGGAGGTTTCTAGCTGTCCATTGAGACTCCTGGCAAACAGGTGCCACCTCAGATGGCATCTCCGTTCCTCTCTCATGTATGTGACAAAGGGAAATGAGGCACAGTGTATGTGACTTGACATCACCAGGACATCAACAGCAGACCTGAGAACTCAAGCCAGCTCCTCTTGTATCTCAGTCTGATGCTCTGCTCTTGAGACTCCCTACACAGGGAGTTGGACTTGATGATCCTTAGAGGTCCCTTCCAGCTCAAGATGTTCTATGGTTCTTTTCTGTGACTCTAATTCTTACTAGAGGATGGTTTGTACCCACCAGGACATGAAGACTATAGTCTGCTTTTGCACCTGGTTGAATACTATGCCAGGACCTTCTCGTACCATGTGCCAGAGAGCAGCTGGAGTAGAAGGAAGCTCTGCCAAGGTGCTCCGTGGTGTGGATTGCACAGAAAGAATTGACACCAGCAAAACACCACTGCGATCACAAAGCCAAGCCTGAAATGTTAGGAAGTGTTGTGTGTTTAACAGTGTTAGTCTTGCCTAAGTGTTTTATACATGGCTCTGCATCTAGCTGAGCTTTTGCTTGTCCACCCTGCTCTCCAGGTGCTCTTTACGTGTCTGTGCTCCCATCCTCTGTCTCCCTTTTACAGCTACTTTTTTTAATTCCTTCTTTCTCTGACACTCGTCTGCAGGGTCAGTCACAGCCGCACTGACTAGCTCCTGCCTCCGGGGTCTTTGCTGATGAATCCCATCGCTTGCCCTGCTCCACCTGCCCTTCCACGGCAGGCTCTCTGATCCTCTCTGCTTTCGCATGAGTGCATCTCTTTTGCCCTGTGCTTTCCAATCTGGCAGCTTGCTCTTGGTGCTGTTGAGAACACAGGCTATGTGCCACCAGCTCGGGGATCCAGTGAACCCAGAGCTGCAACAGAAAGGGAAAAAAACTGTCTAGAAATTTAGCTGCTAAAATAGGAGTCGTTTCTAGTCGGCAGAGCAAACTGTGCCTCTGTGTGTGTTCCTTTGCACATTCCTTCCTCCTTCATAGCCTTACTGTTTCCCCAGTTTTAGAAATGTTTTCAGAGTCTGTTTCTGACTACAATGCTTCAAACTGCTGGAGCAGTTTTCTAAGTGGGACCATCACCAAAAAGAAATGAAAGTATTTATTTCATGCTTCATTTTTGAAAGCTGCTCAATTGTTCTGGCAGATGCTGAGCCACATACCTGGGATGGAAATAGTGAGGTGTTTTCTGCATCGCCATTGGCAATGTCCTAAGCACTTGAAGGACTTGCAGTGGGAAAGTGATGGCAGGCCAGACAGCTGGGTGAGGGTACGGAGAGCCGGCCTTGGGTGGAAGCAGTCCAAGCAGATGCTGGCAGACCTCTGCTCCTAGGGGCTTCCCCCAAAATTGCTGCAGTAACTGGGAAGGATGTGACGTTGGTGCCCTGCACATCATGTGTGAGTCACCCTACAGTGTCTGCCACAGAGCTGGTGAAGCTGCCATCGACTCCAGCGCTCGTCCTGTGGCTTTGTGCTCGGTGAGCTCCCGCTGCAGCGTCGGCAAAAAGACTTTTAATTCCGGTTACTCAACCAAACCGTGGCGGGACACTGTGTTATATGGCAGGAGCAGGGCTAGTGTGAGAGGAGGCAAGAGAGCGATGTGCTCCTGTGCCCCAGGGTAAAAGAGATATGGCCCCTGTGGTCTGGTAAACGCAGGCAGCATCCTGAGTTCAGAGCGTGCACGGTTCTACCATTCAATCCCGGCTAACAGCGTGCGACAGCCTGAGCCTCCCAGGTGCAAAGGGCTTCGGCACAGCCTGGCTAGTCACTTCCCTGCTTGGGGTGTCACAGCTCCATTGAAGAGCCCGTCCTTTCTCCCTGGCACCTCGGAGAGGTTTGCCTCGCGCTGTTTGTCACCGAGACCCTGCAGTAATTTCACACACTCCTCTAATAAAGTCCTTCGAGGCTGTCATGTATTTTCATGTATTTCCCCTATTATTTCTCCCTGCTTGAGCCTTTCAGATAATTGATGATACTTTAGTTAATCATTTTCCCCCTCTTTTGTTCGCCAGGTACCTCAGCCTTGAAGGGATCCTTTTCATTTAGAATCCGTGTCTTCTCTTAAGTAATTGATCACCGTGCACCCGGGGACACCCAATTCAGAGCCGAGTGGGATCAGCCTTCATGAATAATCAAAACGCTGTGGCCACGCTGCTGCAGGAGTGCCAGCGAGCCCTGGACGCCCTCCTGTCGGCAAGGGCTGACGTGTGCGAGGAAGATGAGCAAGAATACCAGCGGTGCCAAGGTGAGGTCCCCAGGAGAGGCAGCAGGACCATGGCAGCAGCCGCTGCTCCCCAGCCCTGCCCTATTTTTCTTCTCCTGGCAGATGAGTGTCAAGAGACGACTGGATTTCGAGGCCATGAATGGGATGCAGGCTACAGGCAGGCAGGGAACGAAGTCCACTTTGTTGCAGTGAATTGCTGTCAGTTCTAATTTTAGGCTTCAGTAAACATGAGGCTGTAAGGAACAGTTTAGTTTGGGAAGAACAATGCCCAAAAGTTTGCTGATGCACATAAATTTCGGTTATTAAAAAAAAGAAAGAAAAAAAAAAAGGATGCAACTTCTGAATAAGGGCACATGTTTCCTCTCCTTTCATAGGAACTGGGGGAGGGCCTGTTCTGTTTGTCAGCTTCTCCTGATATATTAAAGAGCTCATTGCCTGAATCTTTATCTTGTGAAATGTGCGTGACCTCTATAAGTGGTGTCCAAAGGAAAAAAAACTTGCAATATCCCTCTTGAAAGGAAAATCCATGCTGGCTAATGGCTGGAATAAATAATTGGGGAAGGAAGCAGTGTTTAACGAGAGCTGTAATAGAAGGGTTCTTCATTTATTTTAATGCCAATATTACCTGCTGGAAACCAGCATTTATATTGGTATTGTATTATTTCTTAATTCCAGTGGAAATCCAGTTCATGTCAATCAGGAAAGAATGTAATGCAGTTGGTCCAGTTTTCTCTAGGTTCAGACTCTGAGGGCTACATAAGTTCACTGCCACAACTTTTTTTTATTCACAAAATAAAAGCCATGTTTGAATGGCTGAACTTGTTGGAATTACACTTTTTCAGTACAGGGTAGGGAGGTTATGTACAGAAAAATAACTTCAGCAAGTGTGGAATAATATGGTAAGGGATGAAGGTGAAATTTCAAGGGGGAAAAACGAAGGCATTAGCAAAAAAAACCACAAAAAAATCTATTTATGTGCAGATTTTCCATTGCATGACACATCTGCAGTACTGTCCGTTTTCCAGTTTAGTGTTAATAATGTTTAGTTTTGCTTTGCATGAATGACTCGGCCATAATGTTAATTTGATCTTTAAAATCCTTTGTTTGTCTCTGAGCGCAGAGCCGTTGAGAATGTGTTTTTCCAACCATCCTTGTTCTTGCTGGGAGGTCAGCTGCCTTTTCTGAGGCACCTAAGTCTGTTTGCGGTGGAGGGTGGTGTATAGGTTTCTGTTATGGATACTGGAAGATTTTTTTCTTCTTTTTTTTGTTTTCAACAAAGGCTACTTTGTTTCCTCGTCACAAATTCTTTTACGTTTTATTATGGCTCCTTAGGACAGGCTCTTGAACTCCTAATCAGGTAGCGCTTTTTTCCCCCTCATCCTCCTCCCTCCTTTTCTCCTATTAAATACCACAAAGTATGAGACATAATCAGTTTAGTTCCAGATAAGGTAAATCAGTTCCCTGATAATCAGTCGATTAGACATGGTCCTTCAGGTAAACTGCTTCAGGAAATGGGTGATCAGAGCCTGAAGTGATGCTCTGGCTTTTCCAAGGACGGGACCGTGCTCCCATCAGCTGAAAGAAAAATACCCAGCAGCGGGGTGGTGACAGCGACATTAATAACTGCTGGGGCTCTCTGCTGGGGGAAGGCAGGGCATTGCAGGTTGGTGGCTCTCAGCTTTGGGGGGACCCTCCCAGCACAGAGGCAGAGGGGGGTCTCTTTGGCCCCCTCTTCTCCTGGGGCTCCCTTTGTTTGCCCCGGCTTTCTCCGACCAGATGCAGGAGGAACTGAAAGCCAAATAGGTATAAATGGAGGGGGCAGAATGGGTGTTAGATGAGTCTGGATTGCTTTTTTTATTTATTTTTAGGCTAGAAATCGTTCCAATCAACTTCTGTGCCAGTTCAACCTTTGTTGATCAATGAATTCTTATTGCCTGTGGTGAGAACAGCGATCTGCTACAGGAGTAAACTCCTGTCCCGGGAGTTGGATTTTAGCTGAAAGCTGGAGACTGTTCGCATGAGCTCCCCAACTGGTTGGTGTGGTTCTGGTGGATGTTCTTGTGATACAACATCATTTTATTGTCATTAACACGCTAATTGTGTTTATTTCCACGTGGTGGCAACTAGACGTCGCAGCAAGGCTGGAAGCAGTATCCTGCTAGGCTTACACAAATGTCCAACCCCAAAGATGACTGAAGGCTCCCAGATTGCCAAGTCCTTCTGAAAATGTTACCCTGGTTCCCTTTTCTAGCCAGCTCGGCAGTAGTGACTGCTGAGGATGCCTCTTTAAAAATCAAAGTTCAATATTAAAGAATTTGGCCATGTTCTTTGTTCTTCAGTGCATCAAGCAGAAGGGAGATTAAGGTTTAATTAAGGATAACATGGAAAACAGGAACAAGAGGACAGCAGTAACACCTTTATGCTTTAGAGAGAATTCCAATGTCCACGTTATCCCACTGGTTATTTTCACAGTTGCTGACACTATTATTTTCCTGGTTTAGTGTTGTTTAAGTGTGAGTTTGTGTGGGAAAGAAGAAGAAGGTAGAGAAGGAGACAGAAAGGCTGTCTGTGTAAGCACCCTATTTCTCGTTCTCCAGATCCCTCCCCAAAATGTCAGCTGACTTTTTGGAAAAAGGGCCCTGAATATCTGACTTCTCACTTTTTCCTAGGAAAAACATGCTGGTGAATGCCCTGTAATATGAGCATGAAAGACTTTTTATGTAGTGCATTTTCTACAGTCATCTGTAAAGGATTAAATAAAAAATATGTAGTAATACATTTATTGCATTGTATAGTTAAAGCAATGATGGTCTCTGAGCAGGGTTTTTTTCTGGGGATTAATGGCCAGAAGGGGCTAGATCTGCAGCTGATGATCACCATTAACCCCATCTGGTCAATAATCCTTGTTAATCCACTTTTATTGGCTAGAGAGTCTGCCCAGCCACTGGTTAGCACAGCACACTCGGGCTGCAGCTTCACCCCTGTTTCAAGGACAATTAAAATGTGGACTGCAGCTGAAAGGAAGGCACAAATGCAAGCCCAGATCTCTAGCTGTGTGCTTCTATTAGCAGTTGCATCCTTAGTTGGGTCAGGTTGGAGATCCAAACGAAGATGATGGTTATATGGGAGGTGGAGGACCAGCCTGGGGAGGGAGCAGGGCATGGGCACAGGCCTTGTGAGCTGTGGCATGTTGCTGGAGGATCAGGGCCAGGTGTGGGAGCTGCGAGTGCTTTGCCTGCATCCAAAAAAAAAAAAAAAAAAGTGTCTTTTGAGTCCTTTGTGCTTGGCCTTTCCAGCTGGGAGGGAAGCTGTGTTTTGGGTGGGTTTGTAAACCCTTGGGTGAAAGGGCTGGGATTTCTGTGCAGCTCCATGCTGGCTCTGCCTGGGTAAGAGCATGCCTGGACCAAGGGCACTGCTCCTCTTAACTTTTTCACTTCTGTTGCAAACTGCAAGAGAAAGGCAGAAGCTCAGGCCAGCTCCTCAGCTAGTGTGAACTAAGCTGGCTTCAAAGAAGATGCATCAACTTCAAACAATTTGAGTAAACAGGCCAACACAGCAGCTTGAGTAACTCAGGCCACCACCTTTTTTTTGTACTGAATTATCATTTAAATAATTATTCTCAAGAGTGTATGCTTGTTACTCATTATATCCCCTTAGATCTTTGTCTAATTGCTTTATATGGTCCAGGTTTATCTCCCAGTTTGGATGTGGCTTTTCAGGCTGGCTCTGCCACTGTCACCAGCAAGCCCTGAGTAAGGGGGACAGGTCTTCTGTGCTGTTGGCCCCATTTGCTCTGCCAGGAGTCCTCTCCTCACATGGGGCAACAGGTTTCCTCCTGTATCTCTTGGAGTAGCTCTTCATGCCCAGCCAGCCACCAGCCGGTGTGACTTCCTGCTAAAAGCCTTTTTAATGGCTGATGGCTCCCATTTACCTGGAGGGCAGAGCAGCCAAGGGTGACAGATGACAGGCGAGCTCACCTTCCCTCCTGATGAGGCTGGTGGCAAGAGCTAAGAGCTGGTAGCAACTGGGAGAAGGTCTGAGAAGGAGGGGAGGTATGCTTTTTGCAGGGTAGGTGCTCTGCCATTAAGTGTTGTGGCTGCAATATCTTTACCTGCTCTTTGACCCTTTCAGCTTTGCTTCCTGAAGACTTGAGGACCCTTCTGGAGGAGGCAAAGGAAATGAAGTGGCCCTTTGTGCCGGAGAAGTGGCAATACAAACAAGACCTCGGCCCAGAAGACAAAACAAACCTGCAAGATATGATCAGTGCGAGGCTCCCTGATTTGCTGGTATGAAGTTCAACACACCTGTTGTGTAAAATGTCCCGCTGGGGTTCTTGAGGGTATGCAGAGCTCTGGTAGGTAGCATTGCCTGTGGGTTCAGGGGCTTATTTTTCTGTGGCGTGGCAGCAGCAGGTGAGGAACTGCTTGGCCAGCAGGGATGAGAGAGTCGGTGTTAGGATGGGGCTGCTCACAAAGGCCAAAGGGCCAAGGTAGAGGTGAGACTTTTATTTGTGTTTCTCCTCAGCCAAGAGAGGCACCCAGAAGCTACACATAGTTTCTGATTTTTTCCATTAAAGTTGTTATGAAGCAACATGTATGAACTATGGTTTCCTCCTCCTTGTGAGACAGCTCATCTCCATGTCACCACTGCATCTTCCAAGGGAAGGAAACTCCTGTCCTCTGCTGGCACTGCATCCAAGTCATGAGGTCAGTGGGAGCTCTGCCTCGGGGTTAGGCTTCTGCCCAGGTAGTAATGACAAAGACATTGCAGAGTGGAGAGCACTGGCTCTGCCTTGTCTAGAGGTGATCCCAGAGGTATATAGGGATTGTCCATGCAGTGAGCACCTTGCAGAACCACCATCTCGTTCATTGAAATGTGCAGTGATGACTTTGTGTTTATGCTGTTTCTGCTCACTTTCATGCTCAGCCCACGCTAGTTTGGGCACTCGCTTTGTCTGTTCTGGCTTCACAGGGCAGTTCTGTTTCCGTTAAGGTAATGTTTACCTCTTCCCTGAAGAACTGGCATTATAATAAAACTAAAATGCCAGATGTTTACCTAAAGTTTTAAATAACCCATGAATTTGACAAGGATGCTGTGCCTTGTTTAACTCAGCACTACTAGGAGGCAGTGAGGATTGCTCACTTTAGTAGGGCTTGCACAATTCATCACCAGCTTTTCTTTTTTTCAATAAAATTACTTGACAGGATCCCTTTGAGGACCAAAGCTGGCCAAAACCTAGGCAGAAAAGGCAAGAATTTAATGTGATTTCTCTTGTCAGTGAAGGATACTTGGCTCTGTAAGGAGTTGCAATATCCAAATGGTGCCTGGGGATCCTATCCTGTAAGGTGATGCGTTTGAGCCTAAAGAGTAGAAAGTGACAAGAAACATGGATAACTTCTTGCTTTTCTGTTTTTCTTGGTGGCATGTCAGATGACTTGTAGCAAACAGAGGACTCCCTTTTCAATGGTAAACCTAATATTGAGGCTAATGAGTATCCCTTTGGCAGGACAGGCATAAAGTAAAGATGAGGTTTGTGAGGTTTTTGGGATTTTTGCTCACTGTGCTTCATGTCTGAAGCCAGCACAGTCCCATTCCTTGTGCAAAGGGGCCGCCCGGCCTCAAAAATCTGGGGTTCAGGGCAGGGAGGTCTGGCCCTTCTGAAATCCTAGCTGTGAAAGTGCTGTTAACTCCCAGGTGGCCAGGAGGTTTCACCTGCTGCAGAGAGCCCTGCCCAAGTAAGGCCAGCAAGTTTTGTTTGAGGACTACAATCACTTCGAATGGCACTGAGCAATGTGAAGCTCAGAAAAGCCAACTGGGAGGTGTCAGCCCCAGCATCCCACGTTGCAGGGATCCAGAATTTGCTTTGGGGGGGGAGCAAGGAGCGGCTGCTTCTTGCATTTTCTTTTTTTTCTCTTTGGTGTGTGTGGCCTTAGACAGAAATTTATGGCAGAGGTTGACCTCCTTTACAATCCCTGTGCAGCTCTCTAACTTGGGAGCGCCTGTCTGCTCTCTCCCAGGACAAACACCTGCAGTAAACTCCCCGAGAGACCTGGCTAGATGGGAGATTAATGTGGCTGTAATAGTGGGGCAGTCTTTGCAGCATTATGCCCTCTCCCCAGGTAGGTGGATCTTTTCTGAGATGATACCAATTATTTATTGCTGAAACATCTGTTGATAACTGCAGCTGCCCTTTTTAAACAAAGCATATCATGGGGTCATAGACTATAGGGACCTAAAATCCTGCCTCATGCTACTTTTAGACCATTCACGACACCCCCTGAAGTCCATTGGTTACCGTTGTCTTCAACGTTTCATCCTGTGGTCGAAAATACTTTGTAAACGTTGTGCTGCCTTTCCCCGTGTGCTTTGAAGTATTATTTCATCTTCGTTGGTAATTTATATTCCAGCGCCATTGTACCATGGGAAAAAGGGAAAAGCTTTTTTTGTTTTCCATTTAATTGTAGACAGACTGACATTTTGACCTGTATTATTAGTATTAGTCAGGAAAAGGGATTTTTTTCCCCTTCATCCATTCCTTCCTCCCCCTTCCCCCCCTTTTTTTTTTTTAAATAAAATTTCAAGGCAGAGCAAAGGCTGCTTCAGTTCTTTGAATAAAAACCTAGGGGGGAAATGAAGCTGAAGAGAAGTGATTACAGTGTGATGAGGAAAGATAAAAGTCTGAGCAAGACTTTTATCAACTTTTTTCTTATTTTTTTTTTTTTTTGGCATGAGGGACAGAAGGATAATTTAATTCCCTGGAGGAAAAAAAAAAAGTAAGTCTTTGTCAATTTATTGTTCAGAAAAACCTTTAAAATTTTTCATCTCTGTTTATTTTGCCATGCTTAGAATAAGCTCATAAACCGTAATTCATTATGTTTTAAAAGTGCTTTGAGATCCATGAATGAAAGGCACTTCACTACCATAACACGCTGGCGGTGTTAGGAGGAGGCAGAGCTGGCTACCAGGGCTCACCATAAGGATGTTTTACTCAGCGAGTAGGCTGAAAAGCTCCATGAGACCAGCACACTGAGTGAGCAGATTAGGCTTTGGCTTCAAGGGTTTGCCATAGTGTTGCACTTGAAAAAGTGGGATACCCCTTGCTGGAGGCTGCGTGCCAGTTTGACCCATCAAGAAGGCAGATCTACTGTAATTCTTGAGGCAAACCAGCACTTCTGGTTTTACAAAAGCTTTGCATCTTCTAGAAGGTGGGTTTTTTTGGTTTGGGGTTTTTTAGTGTTTTTTTTCTTTTCCCTGGCAGGGATTCACCAACCAATACAAAGGCCCACCCCAGTTAAACAAGCTCAACATACTGGTTTCCACCTTTTCTTAGCAGGTTTTAAGAGAGCAGCCTCCCTCTCAGCTGCCACCAGCTAGCCAGCCAAGCCCACCTTGCAGTCCCCTGTCTCAGCATGACGTGGTGGGAATCTGCACTGAGGCTTGAAGGGTGATGACCAACATCTGTATCCAAAGCAAAAACTAAGCAGTGCTGGGATTTTTAACAAATCCAAGCAAAATCAGAATTGTAACAGCATCACAGAATCAATCGGGTTGGAAGAGCCCTCTGGGATCGAGCCCAACCATTGCCCTCACACCACCATGTCAACTAGACCAGTGTAAATAAGGAGGGATTACTCTTTCTCTCTAAATACCAGCTGCGCTGTGGGGTTCAAACTGGGGCTGCAGATCCAAAAGGGAGGCTGCCAGGGGTTACCCTTCCTGTAGATCTTTGCTATCCCAAGGGATGGAAATAGCCTTGTGCTCGGTGACCAGCCAATAGAGGGCAACATGCACATGTACACGTAGGCTTTGGTCCCACAAAGCCTGTTGTGGGCTTCACTGAAGGACAACTTGACGCACACAAGTAGTTCTCCTGAGGGGTGATTCATGCCACATCACTATTTGAATTATTTTTTTGCAGGATCACAGCCTGTTTGCAAACCCATTGTAATGATGTGGGGCTTCACTTCATTTTTATCTATGTATCAATAGTTCCTGCATCCAGGCTCAGGCATTCAGCCATGGACCAGGATCTGCTGGGATAGGTGTGGTGTGAAAACAAAAGCAAAAGCCCCCAAGAGCAGGGCTCCTGCAGGTCCCTCTGCACCCGCTGTAGGGAGCCGTGCAGGCTGACTCCGAGCTCCCTGCCATGGATGGGGCAGTGTGGATCCTGGCCCTGCTGGCACAGAATCTCAAGGGAGTTAATGGGAACATGGAAAAGAGTAGAAAATAATTCCCCACAGCCCTTGCCTGGACCTTGGCTAATTATGTGCTGATGGATTGCCATTAGGGACATGCCCTAACTACCCTTAGGTGTATGTGGCACTTAAGAGCTGGGAGCCTTTGAAAAAGAATTGAAGAGGGGGCTGAGGATTTAGTTTTCTCCTCCTTCTAACTGCTGGTGCCGTAACAGGAGAATTAAAGCCCTAAATTGTAGCCCTGGGATCTTTGGTTGTTCAGGCTGACCTTTTGCTACCTGCCTCATAAGAGCTCTTCTTGGGTGATCCCAGTGAAACGGAGAGTGACGTAAGGGAGAGCTGTGGCTGTGGGCTGAATTCAGCCCGAGAGGGAATCTGTAGCACCCCAGCCTCCCTCACGCTGCACAATCCCTGACGCTTTGTAAGTGAGAAGTATCAGAAATCAAGTGCAGGCAGGAGAGCTTCAGCTGTGCAGGGTGACAGCCCTGATGCTGCCAGCATACAACGCTGCAAAACACTCAGTTTTCTGCTGCCTGTGTGGGAAAACTGCAGCAGAATTTATGTGGAGCATAAAAAATTTATGTGGAGCAAATAAAAAAAAAGGGAATTCTGATCCTAGGTTGTAGGGCTGTCAGTTGACTTTGCTCGTGGGTAGGATTTCCTCTTCTCAAATGCAGCTTCATGGAGTATTTCCTCCTTGGAAAAGACTAAATGTTGTATTCCTGAGATTGCTACGTTATATTTTCCTTCCAAATTAAACTACTTCTCAAATGCATTGATGTTTTGAGGATGCAGATTTAGGAAAGAGACTCTTGGATTTTTAGCTGATGATAATGGTCTTGATGCTGCCCTCCTGGGGGGATTTTGTCATTGGCACTTAGCTATTTTTAAGTATTAAAATATCCCCTTCAACATAGTATTTTCATGTACCACAGGGAATCATCACAATAGTTTATAGATAGACTAGAAGTTGAGCACAGCAAGACAAATCAGGCTCACAAATGATTGTTGCACCTATCCTTGGTAGTAATTAAGAATTACATCCTGCAGATGACTCCCTCAAACTCCTGCTGCCTTGTCAGGCGTGAAGCCTCCAGAAACAACCCCTTGAGGAGCTTCCTCAGCGCTTTAAAGAGTTCTGCTTCTGTCCTCACCCCAAAATGCTGCTGTTCAGCAGCCTGAGCCGCCTGCTCCTTTCCTCCCTCCCGAGACTGCTCAAGTTCATCACACGGATGGTTCTCCCACTTGCCCCCACGGGTAGGTGCACTCCCTCCATTACCCCTACCCAGCGCTGAGAGCTACCTGCCAACAGCAGCTTCATCAGGGCTGGTGCCTTCTCTGTTTTGTCTTGATGGACATGCTTTCTTCTGCCCGTCACAGAGGTGGTGGGGAGGCTTAATTCCTTGTTGTTTGTCGAGTGGGCTCTGATTGCCAGCTGAAAGGCAGAGATGGATAGAGAAGTCCCGTGCGGTGACAGCAGCTTTGGTCTCTTGGAAAGACAGGCTTTGCTGGCAGCGCGTGGGGTAGAAGGGTGAAAGACTTGAGCCAAATCCGTTGGTGTTGTGACTCCGTGTTTAATCTGACAGGGGACGAACGTAGGGGGAAAGGAAACCAGGCGATTTGTTAGGGTTCAGTGAAGTGCTAACTAGGAGCAGCTCTTGGGAGAGGACTCAAAGCGCCTGGAAGTATGTGCCGCTGAAACTCCTGCCTGGTGCACAGAATTAGCAATTCTTTGTTGACTGCTCTTGTTTTTGTTTGTTTGTTTTGAGATTTTAAACCTCAGCTGCAGTGACAAATGAAACAAAGACTGAAACAGTCTGAGATGAATGGATACAAGCAAACACAGAAATCCAGAGTGTCTGCAAAACTGCAGGGACACTCTGAGAAGGAAATTATTCCTGCCCCTGCTTTCTAACCCCACTGCTTGCAGAGGTGTTTTTCCAAGGGGGACCCTTCTGAGCCCACAGGCTGCGAGGGGGGGGGTTGCCTCTGGGATCTTTGCTTTATAAAGAGGGCAGAGAGAGTGGATTAAATCAATATTTCATTTATTTGGGCTTGTAATTCCTCTTACATCAGCTGCCACATAAAGATTTTCCCCTATTTTCTTCCCCTCCTCCTCGTCCTCATTTACTATGCACCAATAATTTCCCTTTGACGCTTTCCTGCCAGTCCTAGTGCCAGATGGCCCCCGGTTCTGAGCTTCTCCCCTCTCTTGGGAGCGGCCCCCATTGCCGATGCAAAGGAGGCGTCGTGGCTTTGAACCCAACGCTGGGACCCAAACTTCAGAGCGGGGTGTGAGGAGGAGCTAACCCACTAATGCAGGAAACCATGCAAACAGCACACCCTCCCACTCAGCGCCATTAAAGCAAAAAAAACCCTTCACTAAAGGCTGTTTTGCATTTTCCCCAATGGTCCATGTATAGAAATCTGGTGCAAATTTAATTCTCTGGCCACCTGATTCCACTTCCCAGCCGTGAGGTTCCCTTTGTGTCATAAACTCAATTAGACTTATGCATTTCACAGCGTGGGCACAGATGTGAAGACAAAGTGCGCGCGTACCTCGCTCTTTCTCCGCGTAGATGCGACTACATCGCCTTTAAAGCGATAAAGCAAGTGAGTAAATCTGTTCAGGCTGCCAGCCCGCTACGCAGAACAAAGTGTCAGGCTGTGGCGAGGTTCTGATTGTGTCGGGGTAGGCTGTGACATCGTGGAAGTCAACAGGGTTTCCCTGGGTCTGGGCTGGGTGAGAGGGAGCCGCTCTCCCCCCGTTGCGTGTCAGCGTGGCACGGGGAGGGTGTTTGTGCACGGTTCGGGTGCGTGCCCGCACGCCGGTGCTTCAGCTGTAGGTGCTGAGGAATTTTCCAGTCACACGAGTTGGCAGGGGATGAAAGGAGCGGGTGTGAATTTCTCGGTGTACTGCTCAGAACAGGGGGGACGTGATTGCAAAGACTGACATCGAGCCGTGTTTCTGTGTGCCACACAGCGTGCAGCCCTCCCTTTTAAATAAAAAAATAGCAGAGTTTCTCTCCCTAGCTTGACTTTTCTCCATTTTGGTGTCCATTTGGGTTTGGAGAGGGACACGAGAGGTTTGGGCATTGAGCGGAGAGTTAAATTATGCAGCTGTGAGCCTGCCAAGCCCTTCGGAATAGGATGCTTCGTTTAGATTTTCCACAATGCTATTGAAGTGCTTATTTTCCTCCTGAAGAGACACAAACAGATGCAAACTTCTGTAAACACTTTAGAAATGAATTCAGTGAGTTTGGCCTCTCAGCAGTGCTCAATAGCTGACAGAAAAATGTCTAATTAGTGCAAGTGGAAATAATAGGGCCACTTGGATTCCTTCCATCCTCCTCCAAGTCTACTTTTCCTAGGAACTCAAAGGCCCTTTTGTTTGGTAGGTCACCCTCTCTCAGGCTTTTGTGCTCCCATCTATTAAAGGAAGAAGGGGAGGAAAAAAAAATAGATTAGGCGATGCTCTGTGCTTAAATATATGGCCTGTTGATGAGCATTTCGAAAGGCTGGTTTGCAGTGTCAGTTTACAGGTGCTTGGAGAGGGGGATTCCTCCATTGTTGGCCGGCACAAGCGGAGTTGTGCGTGCCCGGCTCCAGGAATCCTTTTCAAGTGCCATCCTCTTAGAAAAATGCAACTCAGGCTCAGGGGGAAAAGAAAAAAATAGGAAATTTGTACAAATCTGCCTTGCTGAAGGGCAAACAATTAGCAAATGCTTGCAACAGATCGGTGCTGCAAGCTGGCCCTCGTGCCGTACCGTAGGCTCTTCTCCAAACCGTTGGACATGGGCTTTCTCCTACACAGCTGAGACGGTGGTTATGCTGCTTGAAATTAAGAATGAGTCTTGCTGATGAGATTGTGGGGCTCTGAGCTAAAAGCCAAGAGAAGAGAAATGAGGGTGGGGAGGAGCCCAAGAAGCCCAAGCGGTGCGTGGGCATTGCTGTCTCTGGCTCTGCCTGTGCGTTCATACAAGGAAGGCAAGGGAAGGAGACTGATGCTAAGACAAAAATGGGAGAGAGCTGCAAAACTTGATGGTTTAGTAGGCATTTGGACACAGATTTCTTGGCAGTCTCTCATCCTCTGATGGTGCTGTGGGGCCTGATCCTCCCTCCCCGGTGTTGTTTTTACTCTGTCATGAGTGGAGTTGCTCGCTGACATGAACGAGATGAGAAAACATCCTTTTTTCTGAGGAGGCTTTGTATGGTTTAAGGTGTTTTCTGGTTTTTCTTTCCTATTGTGACTGACCACACCTCAAAGCAGTACTTGACCACTGCCAGCCTCAAGGTGTTTGAGCCAGGCTGGGCAGCCGGGCTCTCCGTAGGCAGTGTGAGGCTGCTGAATGGATGGTGGCCCTGAAGACCAGACAGGTCAGGACACCCACGAGGCTCCGTAGCTGCAGTTGGCTGTATTTCAGACAAGTGTTCCAGTGAAATGATGACTGGGTACCATCCTCCCCACCCTGAGTGACAAACCTGTGAAAAGGGAATGGCCTGGATGTCAGCGTGTGGAACCCCTCCTTGCTCCTCGGCTGGCACTCCTGCCCACCATGGGAAGGGGTTGGTTTTCAGTAGATGTCTCCAGGTCCATGTGGACTTCTGCAACAGCGTTGAGGCTATGTGCCTCCTCATGGCTGTCTTCGCTGGCCTCCTGTCCTCTTCAGAGCATGCTGTCTCAGGAGTTCCAGCTGATTCCTTGTGTCAGTGTGATGGCTCAACTGCTGTGGGAATCCAAGAGAGTTCATTCAGACTCAATAGTCATTAAAGATGACCTGCAGGGGAAAAATATCGAGCTCCTGGGCTGGTGGTTTGTTTGTGGTGTTCAAAGGAGTGGATGGGTTGAGTTTCATCTGGAACAATGGCTATAGTGACCATTTCCAGTCTTGCCAGACTCATGTCCCCCTTTTAAACTAATTAATATTACTACTACTAATCTGTAGGGCATGATTTAAATTCATTAACAGACCACCAAATTATGTGGTTCCAAATACTAAACAACAATTAGAAAGACCCCCAAAAAGTCAGGAATGATATCGACAGCTCAAACAAAATACACAGCTGGAACCTTCCTATCTTAAAAATGAAAATATGATCAGGAATAGTCATAATTATAGGTTACAATCCTATCTGATCACTGCCACAAAGACTTCCTCCATGATGTAAATGCGTAGGAACATAAAGATTATAAGGTGAGTAGAAATTTTGAGACAGCCTTTTACTTGCTAGTGAATATTTGCTTCTTGTAATGCTCAGTGCTCCACTTGCTGTAAAAGTGTGTAGCCATCTTAGAGCAAACAACTAAGGATATCCCATCTGTTCTAAAAGGGTACGTAGGTGGTGAGGTGAGGTTACTCCAGCTGAGTATTTTCTGTAGACAGTTCCCTGAGCCTCTGCGAGGTGAGTTTCTCCAAGGTGCTGGTGTTCTTTCCAGGTTTATTTGAAAGCCTCCATCGTGGTCAAGGACTGCGTGACAGCAGCTGCGATTGTGTTCCTGATTGACCGGTTCCTCTACTGGATTGATGCCTCCAGCAAACTTCTTCAGATTGCCAAGGGTCTTCACAGGCTGCAGCCCACCACACCGATCGGTCCTCAGGTGCTCATCCGCCAGGCTCGCCTCTCCGTCAACGCAGGTACCTCTCCATCTTCCCAGCTCCAGCCCAATTAGGAACTACTTGACTTTGAAGAAGACACTTTGTCCTTCGCTGGAGACGACATGCTTATGGCCCCTGGTGCCATCTTTTCAAACGCACAGCCCACTCCCAGCCCCCTTGAGCCCTCCCAGCTCCTCTCACTAGCACAAAGGGGCTGGTATAAAGGGTTTCAGAGCCAAAAGCAGGAGAGAAAATTGTGAAAGGGTGTGGAAAATACTAATTGGAGCTTTTGTTCCTTAACAAACCTTCCCTGCTGGTTTCAAACGGGGATGTCTGAATTGCTATACTTCTGACTAAGGGCCTTTAAAAAGTAAATTAGAATCCCAGCATTTTCTCTGCACTGTCCCAGCTGCTTTTTTTTTTTCCTTCAGTGGGACCACTTGACTACACAAACAATGCAGTTTACAACCCCTCAAGGATAAATTGATTTTAAAAAAAATTCCATCATTCCTATAACGTGGGCAAAACCTGAAGGATTTTTAATGTATCTTCCCTCTGTACCATTGAGGAGAAGAAAACAAAGCCAGACAAACCTGCTCTGAAAAACCCAACTGAGGAATATTTTATTAGCAGAAAAGAGAACTGTAAGTTCCATAGGCATTTTTATTTGTGGCTGTGTACTTCTCATGCTCCCATTGCCGTGGTGTCTGAGTACTGGCACACTCCAGTTGATGGGCTAGTTCAACCAACACTTACGCCGCTTCACTGGCTGGAGCAGCCTCCTTGAATTCAGCTGGACAATTGAGACAAAAAGCAAGGTTCAACATGAATAAAGCTCTTCAAATGAGACCTTAAGGCATCTCCTGCAGCCCTTCAAGCCTGCCACGGATGACTCCAGCCATGTGACAAAACCCCTGAGCTGTATGACAAAGGGCTGAAAAGCAGAATCCCCACCTTGTGATGCATGCTGCATCCTTTCTATAATTTTTTTTGACTATATATTCTGTGCTTAAGGTGGCTCTTAAAAGCTAGGTGGAGAGTGACAGGGAGGCAGCAGAGCCTGCGGCTATACTTGGAAGGAGCTTGACTCGAGGAAGCCTTTCTCACATATTAAGATTAAGCACTTTTCCAGGAGTGCACAGTGTGTTAAGTCAAAGCGATATATACACAATTTAACCTTACTGTGCAACCACATCTTCTAGAATGTAGTGCATGTACATTTATGACCATTGACAGCAACAAATCTATGTGCAGATGATACTGGGACATATCAGGTTAAATATCATACAGCTTCTCAATGAGGTTTTCTGAAGCAAGTGTCTGGCTAGGAACAGTTGCCTCAGCAGCATTTTTTTTGCAATATTTGTTGTCTGTGTGAAATAGCCTGTGTCAAAGAGACTCCTGAGCATGAGGGAGCATCTGCAGCACATACTTAATTGGAAAGTTTAGTCGAAGTGTGGACACAATGACAGTGCTGGGAAGAAGAGTATGATTTGCAGGGACTCTCACTGATGAATCACTTCATGCCATATGAAACATGAGCCAGCAGTGTGCCCAGGTGGCCAAGAAGGCCAATGGCATCCTGGCCTCTATCAGGAATAGTGTAGCCAGCCGGTCTAGGGAAGTGATCGTCCCTCTGTACTCGGCACTGGTGAGGCCACACCTTGAATCCTGTGCCCAGTTCTGGGCCCCGCACTTCAAGAAAGATGTTGAGGTGTTGGAGCGAGTCCAGAGGAGGGCGACCAAGCTGGTGAAGGGTCTGGAGGGTCTGACCTGCGAGGAACGGCTGAGGGAGCTGGGGGTGTTTAGCCTGGAGAAGAGGAGGCTCAGAGGTGACCTTAGTGCAGTCTACAACTACCTGAAGGGAGGTTGTAGTGGAGTGGGAGTTGGCCCCTTCTCCCAGGCAACTAGCAGTAGGACAAGAGGACACAGCCTCAAGCTTCACCAGGGGAGGTTCAGGTTGGACATTAGGAAGCATTTCTTCTCAGCAAGGGTCATTAGCCATTGGAAGGGGCTGCCCAGGGAGGTGGTGGAGTCACCATCTCTGGAGGGGTTTAAGAAAAGCCTGGAGATGGCACTTAGTGCCATGGTCTAGTTGCCATGGTGGTGTCAGGGCAATGGTTGGACTCGATGATCCCAGAGGGCTCTTCCAATCTGATTGATTCTGTGTGATTCTGTGAATCTTTTTGTTCACTTCATGCCATAGGATACATTTTTATATTCATCTTCTATATTTTTTTAATTATTTTTAATCAGGTAAACTTTTAAAAGCTGAATATATCCTCAGCAACCTTATTAATGACAATGGAGCAACAGGTACGTAGATATTTCTTTTCCAGTTTCATAGCTGCTATTTTGGTGAGGTTTTTGATACTAATTTTAACAGTCATGCAAGCCTCAAACACAGACAATCTGACCTCAGTAATGACTCCTGACTTTTTCTATAAGAAGGACCTGTCATGCAAGAGGGCTTTAAACAAAATGCTAGCTGTCACTACTGAAGTAGAACTGACTGTGTAAATCACTGTACTTCATCTCTCTTGGGATTATGCTTTTCTTTTAAGATTACTTTCATAATATTCAATGATAATACTTGTTTAACAATGAAGATGTGTTGTTGAACAGATACTTCATGCTGAGAATTGCAGTGAAATGTTCACAATCCTTAGGAAAGCTTAGTGATTTTATTTCATATTCTGTTCTGAAATCCAATATAGATTTGATAACAAAAGACTCTGTGTAACTAATCATCCTGTGTTAACATGAAAACTTTTGGTTTAATCTTCATGAGATACTAATATCTGAGAAGAAAACATGTTTTGCCAATGGTTAGAAGTATTTTGCTCTGCTGTATGTCCTGGTGACAACAAAGATATATCCCATATTAATCCTTTTGACTGATTGTTAGTGGAACTCTGTACAGTGTTTACATACAGTGACTTTTTGTTACTTCACAGGAGAAAGGGGCCTTTCACTTTTTAGATTGTTTTTATGCTCTGTGTAGCTGTCACTCAAGCTACCTGCCCATATAGCTGTCTACTTATATTCCTTAATGCACTGTCACTTTGTCATCTATCTGACTGTAAGTCCTGATTCAAACCAGCTGAATTCAGTGGCGAGAATCCTGGCAGTTTACTGGGGTTTGGGTTAAAATAATAACAGCATTTGTCGTTCTCTACTGAGTTTTTCCTACTCTCTCTGCAGGTACCTGGCGATACGCTAAGGAGAGCGATAGGATTCTCGTTCAGTCAGTCTGCTTACAAATCAGAGGACAGATTCTGCAAAAGCTTGGTAGGGCTTTTTTCTATAAATGTCTGCTCAAGGTTCCCCCCCTCCCTTTTTTTTCCTTTAATTTTTCTTTTTTTTTTCTTTAAAATGGTACATTTGGCATATGTCAGACTTTTAGCTTGTGTAGACCTCCTGCCTGATGCCCATAACACAGCCACAGATGAGTTGTACACCTATCTCCTCGCAGCAAGGACCTAGAGCCATGTACCAAGCAAACACAGTTTAGAAATTAGCATTTTATTAATAATATTACCAGAAGTTAAGGAGCATTCTGAAATGTTGTTCCTTTTTTCCCTGTGCTGCTCCATGTTTCCCAAATTTGCTGTTCCTAAAGGCATGCAGCAGTTTATCACAGGTACATCACAACAATTTCCTCTCTCAGGACAAGAAAATCCCTTGTTTTCAGCATGATGGGCTTCTTTATTTGTGGCTTGGCACTTGAGGCCAAAAGCTTTAATTTTATGCTTTTGATGTGACCTTTCATCTTCCATTACTCTTGAGCTGAAGTCTTTTATGAGTGTCAAATGTGTGTTTATGCACGGCCAAAAGCTAAAGGAAACCAATAAATGTTCCATGTCCCCAAAGCAAAAAATGCCATAGTATGGTTTTATACTGTTTTGAGGGCTCCTGACTCAAGGTGGTGTAAAATAGACTGTTGAAAGCCATCTGTAGCAGTAATCTGCTTAGTGACTTATTGTTCTGATTTATTTCAGGGATGTGGTATGAGGCAGCAGAGCTGATTTGGGCTTCAGTTGTGGGATATTTCAAACTTCCTCAACCAGATAAAAAGGTATTATTTCCTTTTCACTCTGGATATCTTGCCAACCTAATAATAATTCCACATTAGCTTCTGTTTACTTCAGGAAAAGCCTTTTAGCAAGAGTGTTTCAATTACGCACCTCAGATGAGGTTAACACGCAGGACAAATATTCTAGCTGGAGTCTCTATTGCACATTGTTTCCGCATGCATACACAGACTTAGGGACACCTTTTTTCCTGCAGGGGAACGACAGTAATAGTTTTCATTAAGCAGAACCAGCACTGAGGATGTCACAGGTGCCTCTGACAAGGACAGATTGCAGCCACAGATTTTATTTATTTATCTATTCAATAGGACTAAGGCTAAATTTTTTTCCTAGTAGCCAAGCATGTCTATTTGCTGGAGTGTTCCCAAGCTGCACCACACTATCTTTTGTGGGTGATGGATGTTCTCTGGCACTGCACTATCTGAACACCTTGCAACAGCTACTCTATCTGTCTTTAACACCTTTGTGAAGCTTGGCTGCACTAATCTTCCCCCTGTAGATGAAGCAACAGTCACAACATGTCCATAGCTAAACAGGAATGTGAACCTAAGCCTTGCAAGTCCTAGGGTGATGCTTTAAGAAGTTTTGTAATTGTATCCCAGCACAGGACATCCCACAAAACCAGACCTCGTCACCTCTCCTCTGCCATACCTTAAAGCTTGACCTCAATCTCGGAACATTTCTCTGGGAGCAAAGATGTGTAGTGAATTGTGCAGAAAGCATACAGATACTTCCTGATGTTCTTAACTATCTATCTGGGCAGACCCTTAGCTAGCACGTATAAATCAAATCTTCCAGAGGGAGAGACAATTACCAAGTTCATAGATTTATGTTACATGCTCATGTCTTATGTTTTAATTGGTTCTGTAGAACCAATTACAAGTTTCCAAAGAAAAAACCCAATTAGAAACTGAAGATTAAATTATCAACAGCAAGAACTCTTGACTTATGCCCAACTCTGTTGATTTGGGTTTTAAACAGTGCAATAAGCTAGGGAAGTATGTTAAAAAAGAGGCTTGTTTTCTTAGGCTATATGTGATGAGCATTTATTACTTCTATCATCTCTCTAGACATCTTCACCCTGGATTGTTTTAGAACAACTGGGATCAGCTGGCCAGTTATTAAACATAATTTTTGGTTTTCTATAGTCTTCTCTGAAAAACAGTAAACCAGACTGAGTCTTTTTTCAGATATGATTAACCAAGGGCTTAGTGCAGCTTTTGGTGATATCACAAGACTTCGCTTGCATTGTCACAAACAGCACCTTGGGAAAATGCAATGCTAAGGAAAATGTGATGCTATTTAAGGTGAAAACTAGAGCTGGTGGTGATCGAGACAACTGCCACTCATGGAAAATCATACATATCCACCAGGCTACACGTTGTGCAAGTGGAAATTAATAAAAACGTGCCAAGATGACATCTCTGAATTTCTTAGCAGTGCTTCTCTTTGGATCTGGTTTGTTTGTTTGTTTTTCTGGTATGTTCTGCACAGAACCTGCTTTATTGTGAGCAGTGAAATTCAAAATACAAGGCGAAAAACACGATTGTAATTTTCCATTTCTCTTTCAGGGAATTGCTACTTCCTTGGGTATTATGGCAGACATCTTTGCTTCCATGAATGAGAAGGATTATGCACGTTTTAAAACCAATGCTGAGATTGACCTGGTAAGACTTGGTTTGGTATTTGTGTGTGTCGATTCTTCAGATGGACTGTATGTTGTTGTCCCAAATTCACTCACACTTTGCTCTTCTTTCACTACTTCTCCTGTGCTGAGAGGGCTGAAGAAACTTCCATTTCTCCTGTTGTAAAGGTTCATTAGCACCTAGATGGAAGAAGGCCTTGCTTCATGAAAAAGAAAACATTAAGAGTATTTACAGAGTGTGTGTGTGTGTCTGTGTAATATATAGAATATTTATAGGGTCAAAAAGTGACACACAGATGGTAGACCTGAGCAAAAAGGCTACTGCACAAACAGACCTGGTTGTTGTTGTTTAAGATGTTATGTCCAGCTCTATCGAGACTCAAGTCGAACCTACAATGTACAAGAAACAAATCCCAAGCTGCCTTGCTTCAGTGTAACAGGGTTGCTTACCCAGTAGACCAATCTCTTTGGAAAGCAAGCCTTTGAGATGAGGTTTTTCCTCTTGCTTTTTTCATTCCATTAGAGCCTTCTCCGAGAGTTCAATCATCGCTTATTATCAGCTGCTGAGGCCTGCAAACTGGCGGCAGTCTACAGCCAGTACACCCCGCTGTTTGTCCTCACGGCTGTGGTAAGTATTAGTCTTCATTCTAAAAGTGTTATTTGTGTAAGAGAAGAGTCCAGGCTATTAAATTTGGCTCCAATCCAGCTTTCAAACATGCCATCCTACAAGGTGTTGTGTCTGTGTTGTGGGTATGATGCTATATGTTGCTCTGAGCTAAGCAGGTGGGCAGAAAGCAGTGTCTGTCCACAGACAGAGGATGGGCTTTCAAGCCTGCTTCTCCTCTAACTACAGCTATATTTCAAAGGAAAAAGAGCAAGATTATTTTCTCCAGGAAACCCAGCAGCAGGCAGTTAGAGCTGACATTTGCTTCAAATTGTATAAGGGAAAGAAACTTATTTTTTCCTCTCTTTATCTGACAGAGGTCCAGGTTTTTAATTCCTTCATTCCTCTTTCATGCCCTCCCAGAACATCCGTGGGGTGTGTCTGCTGTCCTATAGTCACTCCAAAGACTGTCCCCCAGAGAAGAGAAAGTTCTACTTGTCCAAAGCCAAAGAATCCTTTGAGATCGGCCTCCTCACCAAGAATGATAACAGTCCCATCACCAGCAAGCAGGAGCTCCACAGTTTTATTAAAGCAGCTTTCTGCCTCACAACCGTGCATCGTTGGCTCTGTGGAGAGAGCGAGAAACTGCGTGAGGCGAGTCAACTCTGCAAAGAAGCCATGGGAAAACTGCATTCCTACAGCACTTCATGTACAGAAGAGGAAGAGAAAGGAATGCTTGCCAAAGAGATCATGTGTCTGATCACATCCGTGAAGAAGCTCCTGCAAGTGGAGAGCTTCCCTAATTCTGATGCCAGGTCTTACGTTCCAGACAGTTACAAAGGCACAGCGGAAAAACCTATCCTGCAACGGGAAGTCAACTTTGAGAAGATCCTTGTCACGCATTCTCAGCATCATCTGTCAGTGTGTGAAGTGTTCGAAAAGACTTGCAGGGTTCATAAAACCACGCCAGGAGAAACCCAAGCGGGAGCTTGTATCACAACCTTAAGAACAGAAACCAAAAGCATAGACACTGTGAGTACTACTGAAGAAATAGTGCACCAGAGGAAAGGTGCTGTGAAAATGCAGAATTCACCAACAGCAGGAGGTAGCTCAGAGAGACTCAGTGGTCGAAGAAGTAAATACATCTGTTCTGATGTGATGAAAATTTCCTTTGATGAAGAGATTAAGCCATTAGAAATAGAAATAAATGATGAAAACAGGATTCAAACCACTACTTCAGAGAGTTCTTGGTGCAAGCTGTCAAAATCAAGTTACTCTTCCAGCTGGGAGGAACTAAACTGTAATAGCAGCAAAGAATCTCCCAGGGAAGGGCAGCAGCAGGAAAAGGGCTCAGTGGAGGAGCAGTGTTGCACGACAGAATCTGATGAAAATGGTCAAGCTGCGTACTTGCGCTCATTAGCTCCCAGAGCCTTGCCTCCACCTCCTCGAGAGCCTTTGCAGAGCTCTTGGGGATCTCCTCAGCCTTCCTCAGAAGCAGATAAGCCCCTAGCTGGGAGGCTGGTAGAGAAGGCGTCTCTTTGTGGAGAGGAACTACGGGAGGGAAGATACTGTGGAAAGAGCTCTTCAGACAAGAAAGCAGGGGAGGTGAACAACGCGGTTCGTTCCCTCTCCACACCCTATTCTGTTCCTACCAGGCCAGAGGAGAAGTCTTCCTCCTGGGCAGAGCTGGGCTGCAGGACCAAGGACAGTGGTGGTGCCCCCGCCCCCTGGCCCTGGAGCCAGTTGGTGTGGGGCCACCCCACAGGAGAAGTTGCAGATAGCACAGAGGATCCCTCGTTTGATGCACGTTCCCCCACAAATAGGGGTGCTTCTGTACTATCAACGAGCATCGAGGCCAAAATGGCCAGCGACTCCTCTGTGCGTGACCTGCTGAGGAAACCTGCCATGGTGGGAAACAGATCTCTCAAAGCGTCTGAAGTTCACACCCAAGCAGAAACAGTAGATGACACTGAATTTGATTTCATCAGTGCTGGAGACTTAGTGAACAATTATCCTACAGCGCCTGTTCCAGAGCATGAATCAACTCCCAGTGCACCAACAGCTTTCCCCTCGGGGGCAAAGGTATCCATAACTGAGCACTTTCACTGTGCCACTACTGAAGAAGACGAAGAAAAGTCTCAGGACAGCAAGAGACAATCCAGTTCATCTCTGAGTTCATGGTACAAATCAGCACAGATGCCCAAGAGTTCCCCTGAAGGTCCACTTCTGAACCCAAGGGGGAGTGGCTTTGTTTTCATGCCTGGGAGAACAAAGGAAGGAATCCTTGATGCTCGGTTTCTGAGGGACGATGATTACGTGCAGCTCCTGGCAGGGGTAGAACATAATTGGCTTGCCCAGAGACTGAAGCCTACTGGGATTTTTAAGTCTAAACAGCTTCATAAATCATACTGTAAGTTTCCACACAGCGATGGGCATTTTCACGTGGCAACAGGTACTCCCACAGAGAACAGTCTTGACCCAGGCTTTTTAACACAATTTTTTTAGTCATCATTTATTAGAACTTTTTTTTGTTTTATGAGTTTTTGTATAAGAATTTTAGCAATGTAAGAACACTCCCTTGAACTCTTTTCTCCTATTCCTTATTACCCATTTGCACATCAGTCACAGGTTCGTGGAAATGGGCTCCATCTCCACACCCACTCGGTCCCTCCTGCTTCAATCCCTTTGTGCAAGAGGTAACTTAGGCTGCTTGAGCTCCCTGTGCCAGTGCATCGAGCCCTTTCTACCCGATTACTCGAGTCTCTGGTTTTGTTTCCCATTTAGATTCCACATTTCATCCCTGCAAACTGTGTGTTTAAGATAATGATTTTTAAGTTAATCATAAATAACAGACATGTCTTAATATGCAACCACTTGATCAATATACTAAGAAATACAGCAGCTAGGAGCAACACCACTGTAGGCTGCCTCGTTGAGCTCTTGAAGTAAAACCCACTTAGGGCTCATCCCATCTTGCATGTCTCAAGCCTGTTTACCAATTTCTTTGTCCTTAATGTAAAATATCCAACTCTGCACCTAGATACCTCTTAGCATATATTTTATAGCTCCGTACTTTGCTTTCAGAGGAGCCTGGTTATCTTCTCTCCTGGGTGCTGGTTATTTCATCCCTCAGCGCAGGCTTAGAGCAGTCCTGTGGAATTGTCCATTCTATTTGTGGTGTTTTCTTTTTGCAGCTGCACTTCTTTTAAAATACTCAAAGAAGTCAGGCCTCTGGACAGGCCAAGAAACAGCTGTATTCATTGGGGACTACCTGAACGTGGCGAAGGAAGGCAAACAGAGAAATGCATTTTGGGTACACTTCCTGCACCAAGAAGAAAGCCTGGGAAGGTATTGACCAAGCCAATTTCTGAAACAAAATGTTTATCAGTGCTGCTTCTATGTAAATATGAATGAAAAGAGGTGACCTTATTGCAGTCTACAACTGCCTGAAGGGAGGTTGTAGCGAAGTGGGAGTCGGCCTCTTCTCCCAGGCAACCAGCGGTAGGACAAGAGGACATAGCCTCAAGCTTGGCCAGGGGAGGTTCAGGTTGGACATTAGGAAGCATTTCTTCTCAGCAAGGGTCATTAGCCATTGGCAGGGGCTGCCCAGGGAGGTGGTGGAGTCACCATGTCTGGAGGGGTTTAAGAAAATACTGGACATGGCACTTAGTGCCCTGGTCTAGTTGCCATGGTGGTGTCAGGGCAATGGTTGGACTCGATGATCCAAGAGGTCTCTTCCAATCTGACTGATTCTGCGATTCTGTGAAAACTGTCTGGTAAGATCACTCTTATACCTATGATTCAGCTAGTCCAGAGCCTTGTTAGAGAGTAGCTTTTATGAAGTGTTTTCAGAGGACAGTACAAGTTTTAATTGGACAGCTACAGAAATCATAGTCACAGTGGGAGAAGATTGTTTCTTTAGTCTATTTCAACCCGATTTGCATTTGGTTAGGTTTTGACTGATTTTCTGTAGCGAGAATGTTTTATGGCTTTTCCAAATCTCCTGGGCATTTTAGCAATCTTTCCCATCACTCCATGTAACTCTGTACTTTTTAATTTCTGTGAAGAAAAAGCTACTTTACTGTTGTCTTCTAACAGCCATGTTAGTGTTCATTTGCTCCTGACAGCTCTCAGGCCTGTCTTCACGTTTGTCTGTGCTGGGATAATATCATGGAAGTTTAAATGTTGCTTCCTTTTTACTTGACCTCTAGCTTTGCATTAGAGAATTAGCCATATATCACAGAATCAACCAGTTTGGAAGAGCCCTCTGGGATCATCGAGTCCAACCATTGCCCTGACACCACCCTGTCAACTAGACCATGGCACTAAGTGCCATGTCCAGTCTTTTCTTAAACACCTCCAGAGATGGTGACTCCACCACCTCCCTGGAGGTGGTATATATATATCACAATACCTATAGGCAGAAAGGTGTTTCAGTTGCTTTTCTTTAATTTTAGCAGCAGGTTTATGCAAATCTGGCTACGCCAAACACTTTTCTTGTTTAGGTACGTTGGGAAAGAATACAAAGAAGAAAAAGATCTACTTCATCATTTCAGTGATGTGGAACGGCAAATGACTGCCCAGTACTACGTGACAGAATTCAACAAAAGGCTGTATGAGCAGAAGGTCCCTACCCAAATCTTTTATATCCCATCTGCAGTACTCCTGGTAAGAACTGTCTTCTAAGCAAAGGAATTGATGGGAAGAATGTCTGAAGTAAATTTTGACTTTCAAATGCTAGCAGTTAAGCCACCTCTAGACGACACGCTGTCATTCATGTGGTCTTACCTGCTAGCTGCATTTGCACAATTCAGGACAGAAGATTCCTACCTGCAGAGCTACAAGTTAATGGGTGAACTGGCAGAAAAGATGTCATGTCCTGTTAGAAGTCAGAAACTCACTTGTAAATGAAGCCCAGGAGTTACACAGCCTTTTATATCATCTAACAGTATATGAACATTTGTTCTCAGGGGCAGTTATGAAATCTGAACAGCAAAGTGACCCATTTTGAGCAACACAACAGTTGTCTAAACCTCACTAGAACCCAGCAAGTGATGCTCTAGCAGACAAGTTGATTTGCTGCAGGACAACTTGGAGGCCTTTTCTGCATGATGCTGAATTTCAGGAACACAGGACTGGAAAGGACCTCCTCATGCCTCATCAGGTCCAGTGCCCTGATACCACAGGCGACAACCCTGCATAATCCCTTTTTATACTCATTAAGCCCTACCTTAAAAGCAGCCGTGTTGTGTTTTGTGTTTTAACCTTCACTTCTTCCAATGAGACATCATTCTAGAGGTGCTCTCTTGATGTCTGGAAAATTTCTGCTATTTTCTAACCTAAAATTAGACAATTTATATTGATTGTCTCTCTTGCAACTTCTCTGAGGCCTAAATTTAAGGAAGGAGCAGCAATAACATCCCCTCATAGTCTCTGCTCTATAGGCTAGGGAAGTCAAGCTCATTTTAGTGTCACTTCAAGATACAAGTCTCTCTTCCTCTGTTCATCCTTGAAGCCCTGAGCAGGGGCAGGCTCACCCAAATCTTTTCAGCTTTCTAGCTTATTCACATAGTCACACATAGTCTCCTGAAAGAAGTTTCCTATTTGCTGAACAAAATAGATATTTCTAGAACTCGTTGCTTGCAGCGTTTGCCCCGTCAGGCTGACTTTGTGTTGGATCTTGTACCACCCTTTGTTCTAGTTAAATGTGAGCTCCTCATCTAAACAGCCTGTGTTTTGAATCAGCAGTGGGTTAACATAAAAACTCTTTCCATCTATCTTATGATGGAAAGTTCTAGGAGGAAAAAAATAAGACTTCAGTTAGAGGAGCTTTAGCATCCTTGTTGTCACATCTCCACTTGCATGACTGTCATTAACACTCTTTTCAGATACTGGAAGACAGAACTATAAAAGGATGTGTGAGCGTGGAGCCCTACATCCTCGGGGAGTTTGTGAAGCTCTCCAATAACACAAAGGTAGTAAAGAATGAGTACAAAGCCACAGAGTACGGTCTGGCCTACGGCCACTTCTCCTATGAATTCTCCAATGGAACAGACGTTGTTGTTGATCTGCAAGGTTGGTACTACAGTGACCTTCGTTTCTCTCGTGCCCTCTCATGTTGTAGAATATGCTGTATAAAGGATGTACTGTCTCTAAACGATGTGAAGTGAGGGAGGTGTGTGCAGGGAGGCTTTTGCTTTGAGCAGTGCTCTTGCTCTCCACTGCATCGCAGCAGGAGCACTTTAGCCACGTGCTCCCAAGTGTGCCACAGCTTCATCCAAGGCAGTCTGCAAGGATGTGTCTTGTGGAACCATCTAAAGGAAGAGCAGCTAAAAGAGGTGCAGGGGGTTTTGTCACATTTCTTCCTTCCTAAGATTGGCAAGCCTAAAAAAAGGTCTCCTGTTCAGGTAATGGAGAATTGAGCTCTTTGGGTAAGAGCCAAGGATAAAACCTTTCAGACTCGACCTTTAGCACACAGTTACTTTGGGATATTCATTTCATTAAATATTCACTCTCTACCTCTTAGGGTTCTGCTTTTGCTGATATAGGTGCAAACTGGGAATCACTGAAGTGACATGAACAGAGCGTGGGCTGTGCCAAGCAGACAGCCCCGAGTGTGATAACAAAAAGGCTGGAATGTTTGATACCAAGATGTGTCCTTTCTTCCACAGGTTGGGTCACAGGTAACGGGAAGGGCCTCATCTACCTCACAGACCCCCAGATTCATTCTCTTAACAGCAAAGATGTTTCACGCTCCAACTTTGGGAAGAAAGGAATTTATTACTTCTTTAATAATCAACACGTGGAGTGCAATGAAATCTGTCGCTGCCTTTCTTTAACAAGACCCTCAGTAGAGCTGCCGATGTAGACTCGCACAAGACGGTGTCACAAAGCATGACCCACAAGCTGGAGAGTATTTTATCCTACACACCTCTAGGTGCACGTTGTCTTTGTGAGAACAGAGCCACTGAGAACTTCTGATCCATTCAGACCCAGTAAGGGCAACAGGCACCATCTGCTCTTTGGAAGTGGAATATGAGATGGAGTGAGACAGAAGCAGAGTGTTGTATTTCAGCCATCTGTAAAATTTTCAAGAACTTATATAAATGCCTCAGGGAACTAATGGTAATGTTTTGGTTTGCTTCAAAAATAGCGAAGTTTCTCTCAGAGGTGTGTATGGCTATGTGCATATGTGACCACACAACATCAAAACAGGTGGAAATATGGTTTTCACTGTAACAGCCAAGAGAATCTGCCACTCTGCAAGGAAAAAATAGTGTTCTTGAACCAAGAGATGCTTTACCTGAATAATTTAAGACTGCTACATTTGCCAAACTCTCAGAAGACTTTCCCAAGAGAAGAACGGTTCCTCACTTAAGGACAGCACCTCTCTGCTGCCTGTAATGAAACGGTGAGCACCACAGATTTGGTGACCAATTCTAATTCCCACAGATAATCTCCCTGGACATGAGTGTAGCTGCTTGTATAAAGGAGCGGTTCAGGGGGGAGCCCAGCATCTAATAAGCACTTCTCAGCCGCCTCCCTGACCGAAGCAGGACAGAAGGAGACTTGCCATTTGCTGCCTGTAGCAAGGATGACATGTCCGATGGGTTGTGCCTGGGTGCTGGTGGAGGCACAGCCTGCAGACCTCCCAATTGGATGTTTTTCTGGCACATCCCCCAAAACATATTTATGAAAGTGAACAGACGTCCAATAATATTTAAGTGATATATTTACATGCTGCCCCTACCCACAGCCCACACTGAGACCCTGATCCTCTCACCCCACCAAAAAGCCTAAATTTAAACTAGTGATAGGACAAGAGGACACAGCCTCAAGCTTGGCCAGGGGAGGTTCAGGTTGGCCATTAGGAAGCATTTCTTCTCAGCAAGGGTCATTAGCCATTGGCAGGGGCTGCCCAGGGAGGTGGTGGAGTCACCATCTCTGGATGTGTTTAAGAAAAGCCTGGACATGGCACTTAGTGCCATGGTCTAGTTGCCATGGTGGTGTCAGGGCAATGGTTGGACTCGATGACCCCAGAGGGCTCTTCCAACACCCCATCACGTGTGTTATGGGGTTCTTTACTTGAAAAATGGTAGGTAGCTTTCCTGCTCTGTCGGCACTGAAAAGTTGCCTTCATTTCAAATTCTCCTCTTCTCCTCCAAAGCCCTGATGTCCCACTGCCCTCGAGCTCAACGGCTGGATCGTTTCTTTGGGGAGCTTTTCCCCGATGAGAAAGGGAACACAGCATCAAACTCCCACAAAAAGATGAGTCCCCAACAGGGAGTTAGCTTGAACAAAACCATCCGCTTTTGTTCGTGCAGCCAGCAGAGATTTTTTTAGGCTTTTGTTCCTGCTTTTTATCAATTCTATTGTTTTCTAGGTGATGTTTGTGCCGAGTTGTTTGGAAAGATGCCCTATCGCTGCACCGACCGTTTAGAAGTAGGTGTAAAGAGGCAGAAGCAAGAGGAAAAAGGGGAAAAAAAAAAAAAATTAAATCTCTTTATTATGGTGCATAAACCTTCAGTGCTGGGGAGCTGGGCAGCTGCGCAGGAAGAGAAATGCATTCAAAAATATAATGCTAGTGTGAATAATCCTTTCCCCAACGCTGCTCGCAGACTGCTTCAGCTTTGTCAGGTGAACTTGAACGGGGCCATCAGCTTTGCTGCCGTCCCCATTGCACACTGTCTGTCACCCCGGGGCATTCACCATCTTGCCTGTTGTTAGAGGCGAGCAAACAATCCATCATTGAGCCGGGGAGCCGCTCGCTCATAGAAAAGGGAAATCGGCATGTGACGGGACACTCGGCCCCAGCGTTTCGCAGATTAAAGTGAGACATGAGAACTCACGTGTTACTGGGGAGATTAACCCCGTTATCTTGTTCTGCAGCCAATAAAGGATGGACTCGCCTGCAGCGGGAGGGGAGCGCTGGCTTTAACCAGGCGACAAACGCCGTCCGTCCGCGGCTCCGTGCTCCGGCGAGAGAGCGCCGAGCCCTGACGAGGAAACAAAGCTGGTTAGCAAGATCTGGGGGAATTAACAGGCAGCAGAGATGCTGCGTTAAAGCCTCTCTTGCAGAGGCTTTCCCTCCTCTATAGAGACAATTAACAGCAAAACAAAACCTCCCGGACGATCTCCGCTGACAAAGTGTCCTAACACGCTGCCAGCAGCCGGCCCCGCGGTGTCTGCTGCGATAGCACGGGCGGTTTGGAGACCCCTGGAAAGTAATGCCTTTTCCAGCTCACACCTCTTGGGCAAAGAAAGGAAAAAAAAGCGTTTAGACACGCTGCGGAATAAATCAATCTTAATATTTTGATTTCTCCCCAATGTTTGCATTTAGCAGCTGATTTCATTGGTTGGTTTCTCGCGTGGGTTTTGCCACCTCGGCCAAAGTTACGGCTGCTCGCCCTTAAAAGCAAGTATCAAGTGTCAGCTTGTCTAGTTCCCTGTAAAAGCAGACATCATCACGTTTAACCCTGCAGCTTCTGCTGGCCTTACTCTTTCCAAGCTTGGGAGCCAGTTCAGAGGTGTCAGCCCTTCGCAGACAGAAGGACTTCCCCCCACTCTGTCTTCACCCAGGGCTTGGACACTGGAAATCCTGGATTACTGTGCTCTATAACCTCAGAATCACAGAATCAATCAGGTTGGAAGAGCCCTCTGGGATCATCAAGTCCAACCATTGCCCTGACACCACCATGGCAACTAGACCAGGGCACTAAGTGCCATGTCCAGGCTTTTCTTTCTCGTCGCCTAAAGAACTGAGACACGTACACGGCCCGAAACCCACAGAACTTAAATTATTGGTTTGTATTTGTGGTATAACTAGGTGATTATTGGGGGAAATAAATAGCTGACTCAGGCTCATGATGGAGCATTTAATAGTTTGTCTGGAAGTTTCATCTTAGAGATACTGACCAAAAAAAAAATCACTGTTCTGCTACTTTCTCTGGTTTCAGAAGAAAGTCACAGAATCACAGACTGGTTAAGGGTTGGAAGGGACCACTGGAGATCATCTAGTCCAACCCCCTGCCAAAGCAGGGTCACCCAGAGCGTGTTGCACAGGGTCATGTCCACGTGGGTTTTGAATATCTCCAGAGAAGGAGACTCCCCACCCTCCCTGGGCAGCCTGGTCCAGGGCTCTGCCACCTTCAAAGTGAAGTTCCGCCTCATATTCAGATGGAACTTCCCATGTTTCAGCTTGTACCTATTGCCCCTTGTCCCATCACTGGGCACCACTGAGAAGAGTCTGGTCCATCCCCTTGATACCCGCCCCTAAGGTATCTCTAAGTGTTGATAAGATCCCCTCTCAGTCTGCTCTTGAACCAGCCAAGACTTAGAGAATAATTTTTTCTTTTTTCTTCTTTTTTTTAAGAAATTCAGTGGTTTAGATGAAGTCACTTGCTACCAAGGGTGCTTTTTTAATTATACCACACTCCACAGTCCAACGGAAGAGCCCAGTATGACCGTTAAGAGCCAGTCACCCTGTGGTTTCTGCAAAATAAGCGAAACTCTCTTGTGCTGGTACAGGGAAATGTTATCGTTAACTGTGGGGACATAAAGTCTGAAGAGATGTTTCCAGCGGAGCGCGGGCACGGGGTGACCCCTCCAGCTGTGAGGCAGCCCCTGCACGCCAGGCAGCACGTCCCCGCTGCCGTCCACCCGGCATCAGCTGCCCCCAGAGCCCAGCTGCTGGATTTAGGCATCGCTTCGTCACCAGAAACAGCTCTTCAGGGGTCCCAAGGGGAAAGCGGGGGGCACAGGTCCCGTAGAGGTAGGGCTGGCATCCCGCTTCCCCTCCCCATCAAGGGGGTGCAAGGGGGGGCAGAGAGCACCCGGGGTGCCCAGGCAGCCCAGCCGAGGAAGGGCAGGGCAACCCAAACTGCCGTGCTGGCTACCGGGGCTGCCATCCATCCCCTCGGAGCAGGCCATCACGTTAATAGAGGTTGATTTGCAAACGGCGTCGCCCCCCCGGTGCCCCCCTTTGCCTGACTCCCGCTTCTCCGCTCAATGGCACAGATGCTGCTTTGTGCTGCCCAGGGCCGAGCGGCTATTAGCAGCAAATCCAGCGAGGGAAATTAATGAAGGCAACTACTAATAAAAGACAGCTCAGGACAGCCACACCGACTTGCTCCGAGCAGTAATTAACTTTTTTTTTTTAAAACTCATGAAGGTAAATATGCCATCAGCTTCGGTCCAGTCTCTCTTCTTTTTAATAAAAGGAGGAGCAGGAGGAGGGGAGGTGAGAGGGAAGGGATGGCTGCGTGTCACAGCCGCCCAGCACCGTCCATATTCCCTCCCTGCACGCTGCCAAGCACCGAGCGACCCTCCAACGTCACATCTCTGGAGGTGTTTAAGAAAAGACTGGACATGGCACTTAGTGCCATGGTCTAGTGGACATGGTGGTGTCAGGGCAATGGTTGGACTCGATGATCCCAGAGGGCTCTTCCAACCTCATTGATTCTGTGATCTCTCGTTCAGCAGTCCCAAGAAATTTTGTTCTCCGATCAATTTTTAAAGGCTTTATTTTAGATCTTAGCGCTGCGAGACCCCTGCCTCTGCTCCATCAGCAATCTGAACTCGGTACAAGAAGTCGCGGGGACAAGAAGGTTGCCAGAAGTTTGCTGGACCTGCACAAACATTGCGGCATCATAGGCTGAATCACAGAATCACAGAATCAACCAGGTTGGAAGAGACCTCTGGGATCACTGAGTCCAACCATTGCCCTGACACCACCATGGCAACTAGACCAGGGCACTAAGTGCCATGTCCAGGCTTTTCTTAAACCCCTCCAGAGATGGTGACTCCACCACCTCCCTGGGCAGCCCCTTCCAATGCCTAATGACCCTTTCTGCTCCCTCCGCAGAGCCCCGTGAAGCCTCTGGTGGCTCTTCGCCCTACGTGCAACCCAGGGATGGCCAAGATCACAGATTACCATCTGACTTCTGCTCGGACGCACGCCTCATCCCAGACAGTGGCCTGCAGGAGCCAGCCCTGCGCTCCCAGCTCCCCGGGCTTCCTGGTTTCCCTGCCTGAGGTGAAGCGGCCCCTCTCCACCACCGTCCCTCCTGGATGCCACCTCTCCCACTCAGCTCTCCATCCTGCCTCAACGAACTCCGGCTTAGCTCCGTGTCGCCATCAGCCTTGCTCCTGGCTCCCTTTTATTCCTTCACGCTGAGTTTATCTGATTACGTCGGCCGAGGGAAGCAGCCGGCCTGTTGCCATCCCCAGTGAATGCCCCAAACGTCCTCCCCAGGCAGGGAGCAGCTTGCGGGACGAGCCCGGGGAGGGGGGGCCAGCACGTCCCAAGGGCTGCCAGGCAAAGCAGCGTCTCCATTTCTGCTGCAAGGCCGGGGGTCCGGCTGCAAAACCAGACATCCCCCGGTCACCTGCAGCCCCCCAGGCAGGACGGCCGGCATCCCCCTCCCTGGGGGGCTCCTGGCCCCCCTGGGATCTCCCCTCGCCCCACGGCTGGAGCAGCAGCTGCCACTCGCAGCTCGTGCCCCCGGGGTGCCGGTACCCCTCTGCCAGCTCCCCGAGCCCCCGGGTGTGGAAAAACCCCCTCCCCTCCTTCTCATCCCCCCCTGCATCAGTCAGGGCTCTGCAAGGTGGACGTGGGACCTGCAGGTGACAAACACAAAGCAGCGAGGGCAAATGTGGGCAGCGGGACCCCGGGAGGATGGAGGAGCTCAGCGGCGATGGGAACTGAGCTGGTGGGTGATGGACTGTGCCCCCGCAGCTGCTCCCAAACACTTCTTCAACACCATAAATATCTCAGATGATTGGTCCTTTCAATTAAAACATTATGGGATAACTAATTTATCCAGTGCTAAAAAAACAGCCCGTGGGTGCTTAATTCCTTCCTGTCACACACGTTTCAACAGCAAAGCCACGAGAGAGCACCGTGGGATGCCCCATAGCAGGTGAACCCTCATCCAGGCGTTCCCCAGCGTAATGCCATCACTTTGTCACCTTCAGGAAACCCAAGTGTCGCCATGACAATAAAATAATTTATTCCACAAAACCTGGGGAGCGGCAGACCCTGAACCCCAACCTGAGGTACCTCAATAAGGCTTTAGGAAATTTGGAGGGTTTTTCTTAGCTAGACCCTTCGTGCTGTGCCTAAATATATTAGATATGAGGAAGAAATTCTTTCCTGTGAGGGTGATGAGGCACTGGCCCAGGTTGCCCAGAGAAGCTGTGGCTGCCCCCTCCCTGGCAGTGTTCAAGGCCAGGTTGGATGGGGCTTGGAGCAACCTGGTCTGGTGGAAGGTGTCCCTGCCCGTGGCAGGGGGTTGGAACTGGATGATCTTCCAACTGGATCCAACTGGATGTCCCTTCCAACCCAAACCAGTCTGTGATTCTATATGATTCTAGATGTTTTCTGATTCCCCTAGAAAGCCACCCAAGTTGAATTTATGGTCCTCACAGATCTACTACCTTCATTTTGAAGCTCGGTGAGCACCCAAGGGCTCAGCGGCGAGGTGCCCAGCTCCCCGCCTTGCCTTGTAGGTGTTCGCTTCAAATCCGCCGGCCACGAGGGCCGTGTCGGGAACGCTCCTTAATTACGGCGCTGCGTCCAACGATTTATGTCTGACATGAAAGCAAGCGAGCGCAGGCCCTTGGGCTGCGGCTGCTGTCACTAGCGTGGCTTCTCCTCGCTATTCTTATGCCAAGGAGGGCTGTAAACCCCCTCGGGGGGCGGAGAGCTGCCCCTCCAGCGCTGAGAAGCTTTTATGCCAAAATACAATACACAGAAGGATCATAAACACATTTTTTTATGGCAAGGTGCTGCCATGGAAACCCCCCCCCCCCCCCCAGTTTTCCACTTCATCCCCAGAGGTGCTTCTCCATCCCGCGTCCCTCGGGTCACTTCCAGGTTCGCTGTAATCGTTTCTGGAGCCGTGGGCTGATTTCCCGATGCTCTGGGGAGCTGCAGCTCCAGTCGGGGCTGGGACCTCCCATCACCTTCCAAAAATGTGTCTTCTGAGAGCAAAGAGGGGAAGAAAAGGAAAAAAAGGAAAAGAGGGAAAGAAACTCAAGTTTAGAGGGAAGAAAGAGGGAAATAAATCCTTTTGGCCGTGTTCAAAGTAAGAACGGGGATGTGGGTGACGGGGCTGGGGAACAAACCCAGCCTCTCCGGCTCATCCTTTGTCTGCGCTGCCCTGCCTCCCCCTCCCTGCCCACCCCATCCACCCCAAACCCCACGGAGAAACCATCTCCCCACACCACCCTCCATCCTCTAACGCTACATCTGCTTTATCCCATCACCGTAGTCCCGGCAGGACCGGAGGGGATGCTCCTGCTAACGGGGTCTGTACCTGGGACGGAAGGAAACACCTCCAGGATGAGGAACCCGACAAGGAGCTGTGTCCCTGCCCGAGGAGTGTGGAGGGAGCATCCCAGTGCTGAGCCACCTGGGACATCCCTCGAGGGAGGGGAAGCGCATCCCATCCGTCCTGGCCTTTTGAGGAGCCAAAGGCACCTACTCCAGAGCTTCCTAAAAGCAGGAGAGAGAAACCATGAAGGACAACGAGACCCGACCAGAAAAGGCGGAGAAGGCGAGCGAGGCGCTGGTCTTCTTTTGGGCATCCCTGGAGTTTAATCATTAAAAGGGGTCGTTAAGAAAGAGCGAGAGTGAAAACCCTCTGCCCCACACGCCGCCAGCAGACTGAAAGGCTCCCTCTTGTTTTGTTCCTTCTGGCCCGTGGCAGATTCGGGGGGACACAGCTTCATCTCGCTGGCCACATCAAAGCACTGATTATGCAAATGCACCCAATTTTTTTTTTTTTAAGGAATTATTTATCCCACAATAACCCCCCTGCCAGGGGGGGAAACAATAGATCAGGCTTCGATAGCGCTGCTCGCCCGAGGCTGTGGGGCTGGGGCGAGGGGGGGGGCGAACCCCTGCACGTTTTATTGGCCTAACCTAATTTTAATAATTCTCTTTTCACACATTTTGGGTGATTTTTCTCTTCCCCCCCACCTCCTTTCTGGGACATTGCTCCAAGGGCCGGGTTTCACGCTCCCAGGATCCAGGGGGGGCACCGGGCAGGATTCACGTGCCACGCGTTTTATTTAATTAATACGTTCAGGCCCCTCCGCTGGTTTTTAATGATTTCCAGGTGTTTGTACCCAGAAGTCACCAAGTGCTCCCGGGCGCACGGGGACGATGACGGAAGGCCCTCCAGCACCCCCCCTCCGTGGTGACATCCCTGGTCGTGTGCTCTTGGTACCCCGGGACAGCCGAGGGGTGCTCGGAGACATTGACCCGAACCTCAAGCCCGTGACCTGGGTTTCATCTGTCCCTCAGAGAGACAGAAAAGGAAATTATTGATCTTTAAACCCACGTTTGTTTTTTTTCTGAGGCAGCACGTCTCTCCTACGGCCTTCCCTGCCGACTGCAGGTGCGATAAGCAGCGGATCCATCGCCACATGCCTGCTGAGCAACATCTTCTGTACCAAAAAACGTAAGCAATCAGCAAACTTCCACCAAATTTATGTACATCTACACTGTGCTTAATGCCATTTTCCTCCATGATGCTACCAGCCATGCGAGGAACCCCAGAACAGAAAGGAAACACGTGTTTCTGGTGGTCCCTGTCCCCTCTAGAACCAGTCTCAGGCTTTACTTGGCTGGAAAAAAAATTTTTTCAGAGATTTTTTGGTTTGGATCCACTTCTCTCCAAGCAGCTTTTCACCCAGAGTGCCCTCCCCATCCCCACGCTGACGTCCCCGAGAGCTTACTCCTGTCCTTATTCTGCACAAAAAAAAGGGGGATTTTTTCTTTTAAGAAGCAAAAGGAAATTTTGGGAATGAAAACATCCCTCAGCGTTTGTCACCGTCAAAGCCACCGGACCCCAGTGCCACCGAGGACAGGCGCTGGCCCCCCCGGTCCCGCAGTTCCCCACAGAAACAGCAGCAAGCCCCGAGTTACGAAAATTAGAGCTTATTTTATTTATATTTTATCACCAGAACAAATCCCTTTGCTCTTCGGCTGTAAATACATACTAGAATAGACTCTGTAAATTATACAAAAAAATACATATTTTTCCATGAAATCTTTTCTTTATAATAAATAAAGGTGAACACGTGTGTGGCTGATCGCTCTAACGTCCCGTGTCCGTTCAGGTTTTCACTCTGTTGATTTATTTTTCATCTCCTGAAAGCAGGGGGGAGTTCCTCGTCCCCTCGAGGTCGAAATAAATAATGCATGAGGAGGTCCTCCCTCCCCATTTGCCCCCCCCCAGCCCTCCCCTCCCTCTACGTTTTTTTTTTTTTCCCTTTTGAGAGAGAGTTCAGCCTAAATTTCCACGCTCGCATTCAGCCCTCACAAAGCCTACAAATTATACACTGACTTCTAACCCGGACCCCTAACAAAAAGAGTTACTTTTTTTTCTTTAAAACACCCCATTTTTTTTTTCCAACCCCCCCAATAAATCATAAGGGACAGATGGCAAAAGGAGGAGCGGGGAAGAGGAGTGGGGAGAGGGGGGGACACCACACACACACAAAAGCCTCGGTGACATCGCTGGGAAGCCGGACAAAGTGCACGTCGGAGGGAGGTGACGAGGTTTGGTTTGGGAGGTGACACGTTTGGTTTGGCAGGTGACATTCCCACAGCCCCCCCCACCCCACCCTGGGAAGGGGGTGGGGAGGGGAGGGGGGGGAGCCCCGGTCCCGGGCTAAAGGCAGCGGTGGGGCAGCGGCGGGGAGGCGAAGGGAGCCGGCGGGGGCGGCCAGTGCTCGGGCTCCGAGGCGGGGCTGGCGGGCGATAAAGTGCAGGCGTAGGGCGAGTGGGAGGGCGCGGGGCTGGCGGCGCCGCCGCTCCAGCAGGAGGCGGGCGAGGGGCTGCCGTCGGCGGGGCCGCCCCCGGGGCTGCTGCTCCCCCCGCCGCCCGGTACCGGTGCCGGTGCCGGGCCGATCCGCGCCGCCCCGGCCAGGCGCAGCGTTTCGGTGAGAGCCCAGATGTAGTTATGGGCGAAGCGGAGCGTCTCGATCTTGGTGAGCTTGGCGTCCTCGGGGAAGGTGGGCAGCACGTCGCGGAGCGCGTCCAGCGCCGCGTTCAGGTTGTGCATCCGGTTCCGCTCCCGGTTGTTGGCCTTGAGCCGCCGGCTCCGCTTCAGCCTTTGCGCCGTCTCCGCCGTCCGCGGGGCACCGCGACACCGGCCCGGCCGCCGCTTCCCCCGCGGCGCCTCGACGGCCCGCGGCTCTTCCTCCTCCTCCTCCTCTTCCTCCTCCTCCTCGGCGCTGGAGGGCAGCGAGGGCGAGCGGGCGGGCGAGACCAGCCCCAGCAGCAGCAGCTCGTCCTCGGCCGGCGGCGCCGGGCCCTCCGCCTTCACCAGCATCCTCCGACGGGACGGGGGCTGCGGTTTAACGGTTCGGCGGTTTGAGGCGGGGGGAGGGCGGCGGGGGGGGATGCACGTGGGAGGGAGCGGGGGGGGGGTGGGGGGTGGCGGCGGCGCTGGCACGCGCCCCGGGGCGGCGGCAGCGGCGGCGGAGCGGCCCCGGGCCCGACGGCTGCGTGTCTGGCACACGACCCTCCTTAACACCCCTTATATACCCCGCGGGGAACAATCAAACCTGCCCCCGGGGTCCCCCCGTGTGTGCGTGTGTGTGTGTCCCCCCCCCGCCCCCGGGGGCCGGTGCCTCGCGCTCGGCTGGAGCGTGCCGCTAATTTATTAATGAATGGAGGGGAGGGGGGGGTGTGGGGGGATGGGGGGGGTGTAGGGGGATGAGGGGGGGGATGAGGGGGGGGGGGTGTCGAGAGGAGCAGCCGCCCAATCCGCGCGCCCCCCGCGCCACGCGCGCCGCCGCCGGCTCCCTTTGAGCCCCCCGTCGAGGGGGCGGCGGCTGCGACACCCCCCTGGACCCTCCTGGGGTGGTGGTGGGTGGGGGGGTGTGTGTCCCCTTCGCTGCCCCCCCGGTGGGGACACGGCTTTTTGGGGAAGGGGAATAAGGTGCTGTGATGGCAGCGTGTTTGCAGCCCCCCCCCCACGGGGAGGTGGGTGCTGGAGGGAGACCCCCGGGGGGGGACATGGCGGGGGGGGGGGGTTGGTGAGGGCCAACCCTGTCGGGTACAGCTGTGGGGCATGGCAGGGGCTTGAGAAGACTTATTTAAAACACCCCACAGGTTGTCAATGGGGCAGGAGAGCCCCCCGCTGCCCCCATCACACCCCCCCCTCCAGCCCACCCTCACGCCCCGGTGAATAGCGGGGCCTGGCACGTGCCCCCGGGGTCAGCGGGGCCGCTCGGCCTCACAGACCCACGGGGAAGGAACGGGGGGGAGGATGTAGGGAAGGAAAACGCGGCGTCCTCCCCGTGCGGGGACCGCGTCACCGAGGGGCTTTGGGGGAGCCGGGCTTTGAAACGGGGTTTTATTTGCAACCAGTGGGGAAAAAGCCAAAAACAGACACTAAAGAGCGAAAATCTCGGCTCACATCCCGCTGGGCACCCCGCAAACCCCCCGGGATTCAGTCCCTCGCTCTCGCTGCCCGCCGGGTTCGTGGTCCCCGTCGTGTTCCCTGCGGGAGCGATCGTGGCCGGGCGGCTGCCTGGGATGGTGTTGGGGACACTCGAGCGTTGGCTTTGCCACCGCGGCTCCGTGTCCCCTTGGCACCCCGGGGGAGGGACACAAGGGGACCTTCTGGCTTTTTCAGAGTCACCTGCGAGGGGACCAGCCCGTCCCTCTGCCCCCAGCCCATCTCCCCAGGTTTCTGTCCCTTGTCACCGCCGTGAACGCGATGGGGAGGCAGTGGGGAAGGTGGCTGCGGGGCTGGGGGGCTTTTGCCAGACCTGGGGCTGTGTAACCCCTTTTTGGGGTTCAGCCCCATTCCTGCCACCAGCTGCCCCCGTGCAGCGGTTTTCTCCGCAGGGTTGAGCACAAGGTGACCGAGGACGAGTTGGCTACTGAGTCTGGCTACTGAGTCCAGCACGGAGGCGCTTGTGTGGTCTGCGGGCGGCCCCGGGCCGAGCTGCTCCCCCGAGAGGGGACGGCGGGGGGCGAGGGGACACTGCCCACCGCCTGAACTGTCCTCCAAGGGTCAAACTGTTCAACTTCAGCCCCTTTGCCAGACTCAATCCTACTTTAGGGGAACAAAAGCCCGAAGTAGGCGACGATCAAGAAGTGGGAGCACAATGATTTAAGCTTATCACACAGCCCAGAAATAAAGGACGCCGGAGCTGGCGTGCGGGAGAGGGGGGGACCTTCAGAGAGGCTTTGTTCGCCCTAAGAAGATTGAACTCTGAGGCGACCCAAGAGCCCTAAAAGTTTAGGGTCTGTGTTGCTGAGAGACCTTTGGGTAGATCCCATCCACGCTTCGACCTCACAAGTCGTGAGCCGGCATTCACGGCGCGCCTGCCCCAGGTGAACGGGGGTGTCACCACCCCCTCAGGGAAAGGGGGGGACGAAGCTGCAGGGACAGGACGGCCTGACCCCCTCCCAGCTCTGCGTCCCTCACACCACCGGGCCCAAAGCCCCCCGTGGGTCTCCTGAGGGTTGGGGGGTGACGAGGGCTGCCCACGCCGGGGCACCTCTGCACCCCAAACCCTGGGGTGCCCAGCCCTACGGCAGCACCCCCAAACCCCACCAGTGCAATCGTTGTGCTCTTAAACTGGGGGGTCAGAATATGTGTGTCCCCCCCCAGCAGGGTACCGGGGTGCTCTGTGGAGGGGGGACATTGAGCCTGCTGCGGGGTCCCCCCTCCCCGACCCACATCCTTCCCGCACCCAAAAAGCGCTGCAGGGAGGGACGGGGACGAGCCCCCCGACTCCCAAGCCGCACTAGCAAGTTTGGGGTTCATTTTGGGATCAAGGCAAGGAGCGGGGGGGTGTGCATCCCCCCATCTCAGAGTGCTGCCCCACATCATTCCCCGGGGCGGACGAGCCCCTCGTCGGGGGCCGATTGTTCCCGGCGGATTTGCATGGCAGGTGCAGCCCTGCGGAGTGATTTGCCCATCCCCAGCCCTGCCTGGGTGCCCCCTCCCCCCAAAAAAGGGTTTTCCACCTCCCCCCCACCCCCCAACTCCTTGTGAAAAAAGGCCGCCGGTGCCTTCCTTTCCCATGAAGAAGAGAAGAAGCTTGAGGAGCGCGTGAACACGCTTCAGTTTTCTTATTCTTTCTTTCTATAGCCGTTGGGGGGGAAAAAGAACAGCCCGATTGTGTGAAAAAAAATCACCCCGGCGCCTGCAAAAAGGGCCATTGGGGCGTCCAGGCGAAGGTGCGCGAGGGCGAGCACTAATCGCTGAACCAGGAGACAAATACGATTACGAGCTCCGAGCCTTGAGTCAGAAAGTCTCATAGACTTTAAGATGTTAATCCCCGGCATAATCCTTCCTTTGGCGTGTAGGGATAGCGCGGCCACAAGAGTTGTTTTGTTATTTATATTGGCGTTTAATAAAACTTGAGGCGGCGGTGAATGGGCTGCCCACTCTCCAATGGTAATTAATTCCCTATTTCAGTGACCCAATTGTGCTGGGATAGAGCGGTGGGACAGTCCCACTGCCCCAACCCGCCTTTGTGCGGCTACACGGCTCTCGTGCTTCAACAGCTATGGAAACTCGTTCTTTTGATGTCATTCAATGAGTTTTCCTTGGGCATCTTCTAAACTTCAAGGACCCTTTTCTTTCTCGAGCGCCTGAAAAGCAGGACTAGCTTGACCACCTCTGTAGAATTTAATGATTTGGTGAAAGGGCCTTTTTTTGGGGGGGTGGGGGGGAGTTGGGTAAGGAAAGAGAGAAAGAGAATTTGGCAGGCTGCTCTCAAACGCGAGCGCACCCAACTCATTCAGCTCCTAATTCATACAGGTCTTAAAAGCTGCTCATCCTTCCTCAAGATATTTGGGTGCTTCTCTTAGCCGAGGCATTTCTAGAAGGGCTTTTGCAGACACTGTTTCACACACACCACAAATTCACAGAGTCACAGAATCAATCAGGTTGGAAGAGCCCTCTGGGCTCATTGAGTCCAACCATTGCCCTGACACCACCATGGCAACTAGACCATGGCACTAAGGGCCATGTCCAGGCTTTTCTTAAACCCCTCCAGAGATGGTGACTCCACCACCTCCCTGGGCAGCCCCTTCCAATGGCTAATGACCCTTGCTGAGAAGAAATGCTTCCTAATGTCCAACCTGAACCTCCCCTGGTGAAGCTTGAGGCTGTGTCCTCTTGTCCTATCGCTAGTTGCCTGGGAGGATGTGTAAGAACTAAACAAATCCAGTTTCAAGAAGATGTTTCCATGCACCAAAGGGAAAAATATAACGAGATCCCCCAGGAATCGGTTGTTTATTGTGTCCAGGGCTTTATTTTGGCTCTGTGGCAGAGCGGTGAAGCGGCTGCAGGAGGAGGGTGTGAAACGCACACGTGAAGAACACGGAGCAACCCCGCGAAGCCGCCCTCTGCTATGTCTTTATACGCACTTAGAAGAGAAAAAAAAGGGACAGAACCACCCCTTCGCGAGTCACAAACAATTGGGGATTCAACTAAGAAAACACAGAGTGAACCATATGGCCGGGGTGGCTCGAGTTGGCGGCATTTTCCCCCAGACAAAGAAGGGATTGAGAGTTGAAGGAAAGGAGAAAAAAAACCCCCAACTTTCCGGCTGATGAAGCTGTTGTCTGGAGGCAATGATCCCAAATCTCAAGGCTTTATTCCAGGCTCCGACTGAGACGTGATATGTCATATGATTAGCATCTTTCATATTTACAAGGGGAGCGCGGGCTGGCAGCCCTCAGAGAAAGGCGAGGGAGAGAAGGGGCATATGCTGGAATGGGTTTAGCATTTGAAAGAGAGAAAAGGGGAGCGGATAAATACACTTAAACGAGGATTTAGTTTTACTCCCGTTGAGTTCTAATGGCTTGTTGATTGAGAGCGGAGGGAGCGGGGACAGCGGTGGCAGCGCGCATGGAAAGGCCTCCCTCACCCGCCGCTGCTCCTGCTTCGTGCTCCTGCGCTCCTCTCGAACCGGAGCGGTGTGGGGGGCCCTCCCGGGGGCGGGGTCCTGCCCGTACCGGGGGTCCTCCCGGTGCTGCGGTCACTCCTGGTGCTGGGCTCCCTCCCAGTGCTGGGGTCCAGCCTGTACCGAGCTCCCTCCCGATGCCAGGATCCCTCCTGGTACCGGGCTCCCTCCTGGTGCTGGGGTCCCACCCGTACCGGGGTCCCTCCCAATGCCAGGGTCCCACACGATGCTGCGGTCCCTCCCGGTACCGGGCACCCTCCTGGTGCTGGGGTCTCGCCTGTACTGGGGTCCCTCCTGGTGCCGGGTTCCCTCCCGATACAGGAGTCACTCCCGATACCGCGGTCCCGCCCGTACTGGGGTCCCGCACGGTGCCGGGATCCCTCCCACTGCCAAGATCCCTCCCGGTGCCGGGGTCCTGCATGGTGCTGCGGTCCCTCCCGGTACCGGGCAGCCTCCTGGTGCTGGGGTCTCGCTTGTACTGAGGACCCTCCCGGTGCTGGGTTCCCTCCCAATACCGGAGTCACTCCCGATACCGGAGTCACTCCCGATACTGCGGTCCCGCCCGTACCGGGGTCCCGCACGGTGCTGGGGTCCCTCCCGGTGCCAAGATCCCGCACGGTGCCGGGGTCCCGCACGATACTGCGGTCCCTGCCGGTACCAGGCACCCTTCCGATGCCGGGGTCCCTCCCGATGCCGGGGTCCCGCCTGTACCGGGGTCCCTCCCGGTGCCGGGGTCCCTCCGCGCGCTCCGCCGGGAGAGCGGCGCCCCCTGGCGGCGGCGGCGGGAGGAGGCGGCCAGCCCCCCCCCCTCACCCCGGCCCCGCCGCGCCCCGAGCGGGGCCAGCCCCCGGCCCCGGTAACACGGGCAGCTCCCGGTGTGTGTCACCCGGCAGCGGGGATGCCCGGGGTGCGCAGAGCCCGGCCGGCCCGGGCTAGGCGCGCCGGGGCGGGGGCAGCCGCCAGCTCTGCGCCGGGGGCTCACCCCGCTCACCCCAACGGGTTCGTCCTTACATCCTCTGAAGAAATCACTTTATGTTTTATTTATCCCTGTAATTGAGCCGTGCTTCTGCCTGGATGTCCCCGCTTTGTTAATATACAAGATGGCAGAATCGTTCCAAGACATGATGTGTGTGCCCAGGTGGCCAAGAAGGCCAATGGCATCCTGGCCTCTCTCAGGAATAGTGTGGCCAGCCGGTTTAGGGAAGGGATCGTCCCTCTGTGCTCGGCACTGGTGAGGCCGCACCTTGAATCCTGTGTCCAGTTCTGGGCCCCGCACTTCAAGAAAGATGTTGAGGTGTTGGAGCGAGTCCAGAGGAGGGCGACCAAGCTGGTGAAGGGTCTGGAGGGTCTGACCTCCGAGGAACAGCTGAGGGAGCTGGGGGTGTTTAGCCTGGAGAAGAGGAGGTTCAGAGGTGACCTTATTGCAGTCTACAACTACTTGAAGGGAGGTTGTAGTGGGGTGGGAGTCGGCCTCTTCTCCCAGGCAACTAGTGATAGGACAAGAGGACACAGCCTCAAGCTTCGCCAGGGGAGGTTCAGGTTGGACATTAGGAAGCATTTCTTCTCAGCAAGGGTCATTAGCCATTGGAAGGGGCTGCCCAGGGAGGTGGTGGAGTCACCATCTCTGGAGGGGTTTAAGAAAAGCCTGGACATGGCACTTAGTGCCCTGGTCTAGTTGCCATGGTGGTGTCAGGGCGACGGTTGGACTCAATGATCCCAGAGGGCTCTTCCAACCTGATTGATTCTGTGATTCTGTGTATCTAATCTGAAGGATAATGAAACACTAATAATACCATCAGGTAGTTTGTAAGCACAGAAGGATTTCAGTTATCAAGCAGATAAAGTTACTTTATTCATTTTTAGCCATACAAACAACATAGTATCAGTGCACTGAGACACAAACAAGAATTTCCCACATTAAATATAAATATTAGACTTGCAGTCGTTCTGATAATTTTTATAGACACGCAGTTTGTATTTTCTTCATAAAATAAGGGCACATTTTATTTTTCCTTTCGCTTATTCTGCTCCTCTTCCTTCCATTTCTCCAGATAACACCTAAGAATGTCGTTGAGCTGCTGCTCGCACTGGCTGCCGTGTTGTAATCCATTTTCCCATCCTAGAAGCAGCAACAAACAGGATAATTACACCTCCCTTTACAGCAGCCATCATGTAGTTAGTCAGTGGTGATGCAAACCTCTATTTCCCCCAGCCTATCAAATGGTTATAATATTTCTGCTTTGGAAATGGTATAGAATCACTTTTCTGTTCCATGTTGTTTCAGTTTGTGGCCAGCTGTGGGATGGTGATCAAGGCCATGAGCAGTTAAACCCAGGGCAGCTGACCCAGGCTGGCCCACAGGTGTGTTCTGTAACATCAACATCAGGTTCACTATAAATGGGAAAGCTGGTGGGGATGAGGGTTCTTTGCTCTGCTCTCCTCAACAGTTACCATCCTTGGAGGGACTTGCCACCACTCTATGAGGTAAGTATAATTTTGTGTCTTTTGTATTAGTATTGATATTGGTTTTCTTATTTTATTAAACCTGTTTCAATTTCAACCAACCACTCTCCCCCCTTTTCCCAATTCCCTTTCTCAGGTCACCAATAGCATTGTTTTTTTTTTTCTAGCTGCTCAAAGTTTATCTCCCCAAACCCAGGAGCCCCTAGTTGCAGGAAGACCCCATGCGTTTTTCTTTCCTTTATTGCAGTACTATCGATTCAGAAATACTGCCCTGTAAAGGGGTTTTGTTGGTAACTTGTTTCTGCCTGGGTCTACTATGTAAAAGCAAACTGGGAAAGGACTGGAAATGCAGCAGTGGCTTTCAGGTCTCCTCATGAGCGTGCTCTTTGTGTAGCTATCTGATGGCTTCATCAAAAGAAGGAAAATCCCCATTGCTGGATAACAAATACCCTTATAGTTATTGCTGAGGTACTAGTAGGAATATGATGCAGAAGGGCTCTTGCTGTACTTATTCTTAGAGAGACCAAGGTCACTGCTAAATTCCTCACTGATTGAGTGAAGAGTAGCAGGAGGGTCACATCTGCAGGGAGGAGAGGACAGGGCAGGTGACCTAAAATTGACCAGTGAGATATCCCATCCCTTACACATCATTCTCACTGTAAAGTGGGGGGATCACAAGGGTCTTGCTCCCTTCTGCCATGGCTGGTGTCCAAAGAGGACTCTGTGCATTTTTTGTATATATTTAATTATTTCCATTATTATTATACTCTCTTTCATTATTATAGTTCATTAAAACTGTTTTAACTTTCCAACTCATACGTCTCTCTCCCTTTTCTCTTTTCCTTCCCCTTCTGGGGGAGGAGGAGGGTTAAGTCACCATCTCTGGAGGTGTTTAAAAGACTGGATGTGACACATAGTGCCATGGTCTAGTTGACATGGTGGTGTCAGGGCAATGGTTGGACTCGATGATCCCAGAGGGCTCTTCCAACCTGGTTGATTCTGGGATTCTGTAATAGAGAGCATCTGCTGTTGGTTTAATAGCTGGCCCAGCTTTAAACTGTGACAACTATAATATATAAAGTGCATTATACATAGTTTAATTGACGAGCTGCATGGTTTCAAAAACACAGGAAAAGAAAACATTACCTTTGCAGTGATGAATTACTCTTCCCCACAGTCTGTTCCTACTTAAACAGGCCAGATTTCCAACAATCAACAAATGCCTCTTTGCTCTCGTTAGCGCAACGTTCATCCTCTTCTCCGAGTCTATGAACCCCATTTGTCTCGTTCTTACGCACGACAGGACGATGATCTCCTTCTCTGCTCCTTGGAAGGCATCTACAGTGGACACCTGGATGGCTTTAACTTCAAATGCCTCAGAGTGGATGCTGCTAAGGAGGTTTCGAATCTGTAGACCAACGAACATGGATGGTGGTGAGTTAAGCTTATCTTGCCAAGAAGATGCCTCCGTGTGCATGTGGAAGGAAAACAAATGGAAAGGTGGGGTGTTTTATTTGAATTAAAAGTTTTTTGACTAATTTTAGGGGAAAAAATATAATGGTTGTGTTTAGTAAGAAAGAAAAATTATGGCAAACTCTAGTTTACCTATTCAGCATTTTTTTCTCCCTTCTAGTTGACTCTTCCTAGTTGAAATGGAGCCCATGTTTAGAATAAACAAATACATGTAGGAGAAGTCTTTTATTGATGATATGTTATACAAACCTTACACATCTGTGATTTATAAAGAGTGATCACACCAATTGCAGATCCTTCCATTCCACTCGCAATCAGTGACTGGATGAGCTTGACTGTGAAATGAACCTCTGCCATGTTATAAAAGCTGTTGTCTCTTTCAATCTGGAAATAGGGAAGATTATTTCCAATTTAGCTCTTGCAAACAGAAATACAGAATCACAGAATCAGCCAGGTTGGAAGAGACCTCTGGGATCATCGAGTCCAACCGTTGCCCTGACACCACCCTGTCAACTAGACCATGGCACTAAGCACCATGTCCAGTCTTTTCTTAAATACAATGGAGGAAAAACTACAATATTGACTTTTTTATATAAGAAATGTTTAAAAACTTACTTGCTCTACCCCATTAACGCTATAAAAACATAGTGTTGGAAGCCAATCCAATAAAGGACTTCTGTCTTCCTCAGAAACACCATCTATCAGGTTTCCTTCATAGAAGAGCTCGTTGGCTATGGCACTAATAGCAGGGTGACAGCGGTACTGTGTGCGAAGAAGTATTGTTTTATGTCCCTAAAGAATTAGGATATAGAAAGTGTGATGAGGAAGAATAATTACTAAATAGTTTGTAATGCCAGCTAGGTCAAACAAGAAACGAATGGAAACAATTCCTGCAGTACACTGGCTTAACCTTCACACATTCACTCCAACAAAACTTAGAACAAATACTGCAGCCCCTGATTCTTTGACCCAGGTTGAAAACTGCACAAAACCATCACAAGGCAGTATCTGCCATTGGTTTTTCAATCCATTCTTGTTTTAAATTTGTTATGCTTACAGATTCCTGTGCGCTGTGAAAGTAACATTTACAGAGGGACACACTAGAATGGAATCTGCTTAAAGAACATCCTGATCCTCTGGCATCTCCACCAGAACTCTTTTAGTGACTTCAGTGGACCTACAATTTCACTCTCCAGCTGTTCTGAAGATGTGGTTAGTAGTACATACCATTGAGCAAAGCCGGTCAAAGAGAGTCTGCTCCAATCCCTTTTCATGAACACTCTCAGAGCCTTGAATAGTTGGTGGCAATTGCTTAGGGTCTCCAACAAGGATGAGCTTTTCACACTGAAACCTAAATAAGAAAAAAAAGTTATAAAAAGGATGTCAAACTATTCATAACTAAAGTATGTGCTGCATTTATTTATTGCTTTCTAAGGTGAGGCCTCGGAGTTCAGGCTCTTAAAAGGATGTGCAGGTTTGACAATGATTTGAGGTTGTGTCACTGCTAACTCAAAGTAACTTCTCTGCTGAAACACAAAGGGAAGGCTGTACCTTGCAATGGGAAGGAGAGAAGCAGGTTCTGTCATCTGGCTGCACTCATCCAGCATCACGACAGGAAACTTGAGGGTATTCAGACAAGGGAAGGGGCAGGCAGCACAGGTTGCTCCAACCACTTTTACCTTGGTTATTAGCAAGAGGAAAATGGGTAGACAAAAGGTTAAGGTCATTTACTAGTTAATCTCTGTGCAGTATGTAACTATAGCTTTGGCAGTAGAATACACCTCAATTTGTAGCAGCTCTGCTGCATGCTGTGTCATACTCCCTGGGTCTCAAAAAATTACATTCTAACTTCCAGCAAAAGGCACTGTGTGTGCACGGAGGTGGATCCAAGGTTACCATTTCTTATGCTTGGGGTGTTTATACATTAGAATCATCCACAGATCCATGTCTTTTAAGACCAGATCTGGTCTGGTACAGACAGAGTTCAGATAACACAATCCTCCAAAACCACCTGAGCCCCAGCAGCAAAAGTGGCAGCAGTGACCACTAGGAATAAGCACAAGAAATAACTTGCTCAGACCTGCTTTGTTACAATTGCTCTACAACAAACTGGGATTTTTTTGAGTCTAGGACTGAGGAGAAAAGGCAAATAACTGGAAAGAGCAGAAATTGAGATTTGTCTACAGGGAGTAGTAATCTTAAAAGGTAATACTTTGATGAAAAGTTAGTTAAAATATATTTGAAGTCTTCTTGGCAGTTGATACTCTAGGATAGATATAGCTCAGTCCTTATCTTTTACCTTTATGACTATATAAATTGCAGTTTCAAGGTGACAGTGCAGACTAGCTGTGCTTAGAAATCTTTCTCTCCCCACCTTGTAAACTAGATAGGTAATTTTAAATCAGACTGCAATCAAGCTCAAAAAGGGTTTCTGTCTCGTATCACTAAATAGGAACTGCAAGTTCAGCTCAGGGAAGTCCTACACAGGTAAGACACGAAGCTATACCTGTGGAATCAAACCTCTCCTAGTCCTAACATTCATTTTTCAAAACTTGGGGAGCTTGGTAGGGGTGAGAAGGGATTCCCAGTTTCCATTTGCTGGGCCTTGTGGATAAGGCACAGAGAATCCCACTTTCCCATCCCATCGTACCTGTTGCAGTATAGTTTTATTGGTCCCCAGTTTATGTTGCTCAATACTCTTCCTTACGTATATTTTCTCCACTGGAGTTAGGTCTTCTTTCATGAGAGCAAGCAGTTCTCTCAACTGCTCATTTTCACTTCCTGAGCCAGCATGTAAACTTCAAAAAGATTTTATAACATGCATTAGAGTGATTGAAAATAACAGTGCTTTCAGTGTTCAGAGAACGCCCAGTATAGAAAAATAATCATATTTATACATAACAGGACTTAACAACAATGTACTAACCTATCCCAAATCCAGCTGAGATACTATTGTAATACCTGTCTTAACACAGACCTTCACCCCACCAGCTCAGACCCTACCACTCCAACCAGAGACACACATGTAGTAAATGACTTCTCCAAGTACACAGCTGATTTCAGGGTGGAGTAGAACCAGGGGAACTTTTTCATTCTTCTACCATTTTATACCCTTGGTATGCTACTGACACCAAGGAATGGGAATTTAGCTCTATTCAGCAACAAGTGATATTCCCAAATCAAGGTAAAATTTCTCCACTGTGCAGGGAGGAGAACCCTGAGATAGGCATATTACAATCATGTTTTGAATTACTTCAAAATAGTAATTTTAGGGCATGCATACTATCATGAATCTTAGAATTGCTTCAGATCCCTCAAAGAGAAAGATTCTTACCTATGGGGAAGAATTGCTTTGGTGATTTTTCTAATACTTCCCACTCTGATGAAATCCTCAAATCCAAGATCAAGTAGACTTCAAAGAAAAAGAGATGATATAGAAATGTAAAAAGAAATTTTGTAAAATTTAAAAGTGGTTCTGAAAAGGCTGAGGGATATGTCAGAACACTGAAGGACACAAACTTCTGCGATAAACCAGATGAAGTAACTCAGGCCACAATTCAAGTAAATCAAAGTGAATTGCCTCATCATGATTTGTCTCAAAGCTTAATGCCTTTATGATTCTCCTCTCATAAACAGTCTTCCATTTGTACTTTCCCTTCCTTCCTTTATCCTTCCAAACCATGAGTTTTATTTCACATTAACTTCATGATGAAGCTTCCCAAGTCTGACTCTCTCTGCCTCTCCCTCTCTCCTTCCCCTAATTCCTAAAGACTCCTGAGCAGTACGACTTTGTCATGATGGATTTTATTAGTAAATTTGATGAGAGCAGAGCCCAACATTAGTCTCATGTGAATTTGCTCAGCTAACCTTACATTCTTGTAGCATGTGTGTGCTGTGCAAAGGAGCAAAGGTAAAATTAAAGCGTTGTGTGTGACACTTTCTCATGAAAGAATGCAATCTTCTTGACATGATACTGGAAATATCAACACCATTATCTTTACCATGTAAGTGCACTATTGTTTTTGGAATAATGGTCTGTAAAAATCTCAGTAACCTACCCCAGCAGTATCCTGTCAACAGCAATGTTAGTGGAAGAAGCAATCAGAAGTTTCCATGGAGCTGGGCTTGGGCCCTCTGTAGCTTCACTGCTTTCAAAGAGCTGTACTAGGAACAAGATCACAACAGACAGCAGATAGCTCTTTCCAGCTCCAAAAACACCTGGTATGTTGGAAGAAAAAGCCGAAGTTACAAGTGAAAATTTAATACAAAGTAGTTTTAATCAATTGTTATAACTTATCTTATGAAATATTATGCCGTGATTCCTGTAAAAACACAGCATGTGCTTGCTCTAAGTATCCAGGGGCAACCAGTTGCCTTACACTTTGCACGTACTGCCTGCAATAAGTTGACAGAAAACTTCAGAAGAGGGGAAGCTAAGGTATTTTTCCTATATTTTCTGGTTGAATACACACATTACTTGCTAAGAAGTCTCATCAATACGTTAAAATAATACAGATACAGGTGTCTGCATGCACATTCCTCATACTGTGTCCTCAGATACAGAATAAGGAATTTGAGAGATGATAATTTGGGTATGACTAATAATTATAACTAGATGAATATGCCTGACAGCCTAACAAAAGCTCGGGCAATTCAAGTCTAGTGGTATCTGTACTAGAAGTGTCATCATTGTCAATGTGTTTACTTTGAGAGGATCTGAAAACTTACGTTTATGGTAACTGCTCTTCAATACTGATTTAAAAATCTTTGAACTAAGATGTTACTAGCCTTGTTGTACAAGTTGAAGGGGGATAAAACAAAGATAGAAGGAAGTATAAAACAGCAAGGAATAATGTGCAATAGAAAAAGTTTTATAGGATGATTTAGCAAAGCTGATACATGACAAAGTGTTTTTAATATGAAAAGAAGTAAGCAGAGAACACTAAATAACTCAGATTTTAAGTACAGGTCTTGCTAGCAAAGAACTCTGTAGTTATGTAAAGTGGAGAAAGCAAATTCAAGGATCAAAAGCACTGTGCTGATAGAATGGATGTTATCAGGTCTTTATCAGAGGGGCCTCACCCAAGAAATGGATTTTCAGGAAATGCATGAAGTAGGGTGAGGACAGCAGTGTTAGAGAGAGTTTAAAAGGATATTCCATACACAGAGGCAGTTTATTCAAGCTCATCTGTGCTACATTTAAAATAAGTCAACATTTACTTAGATATAAGTATCTCCCTTAAAGTCTGCCTGGAATTGTAAATACATGATTACAGAAACAAGTCTACCATTTCATAACCAAGAGAATTTAGGGATATTTCACTAATGCTGGCATTACATATTAATTAGCATTTCTGCAAAGATACAATACCAGCAAATTTCACAATTATTTGCTATATACCACGTATGATTGTGATAGGGAAGATGTGGTGTTCTTCTGGCTTGATATTTTTACAGGAGGTCACCATCTGAGCTATCTGAATCAGGGACGTAGCTTGATCTGGGTTCAAGGAGAACGCTTGGATCATCTTTTCAGCTAGTCCCATTGCCACTTCGGTGCTGACAGGTCTGTACATCGTTGTGTGTTTCAGGCTGATGGCAGGTGGAGTGAATTTTCTTCTGTTGACTCTACGAGTAGCATTTTCAGAATCGAAATTCCTAAGAAAAAAAACAATGGTCAAAAGTTGCAGTATTGTACTGCATGTGTATAATTTGTATCTCGTGGTTCTGATATTCTTACTCACTTGACATTGAAATGCTCAGGCTTTATGATTAACAGCTGACATAATTAAAAGTTGCTGCCCCCTGTACCCTGACATACACCTGGGCTGTATATTCCTGCCCTTATTACTTCCCTGGGTGAAAGATGGATCATATGGAACAGGCTTTTGGGTTTTATCATTCTTGCTGTACGTTAGCACTTTCAATCTGACTTACTCCAAGGCCACAAGACTGACAGAATTAAGAGTGGTAGAAAAATGTAGTCAGAGGTAGCAGGGATTCATTTGATTGTTTTATACAGTGAATTGTGAGAAGTCTTGGAAATAACCCTATATTGCTCCAGTTCTCCAAGAAAATATTTTGGTTTTAGGTTTTGTGTCAAGAGACTTTAAAAATTGGGAAGGAAAAATAGTTCCACTGAACCCCTGTGAAGCATTAACTTAATACAGATCAGCCAGTGACTGTACTATCAGTCTAATGGTCATAATAATGCCCAGTATTAATCTGTGGGTTGTAAAACATGGGCTGCAGTTAAGTTTTCAGAAAAAAAACTTACACTGAGTTAGAGTTAAGCAACGGGTGTATTTTCATTTCCACATAAATGAAAATTGCATTGTCAGCAGGTCATTCCTTGCAGTTTTTCTGGTTGTAGTTTTCCTTATCCACTTTTTAATAGGGCAAACTCTATGGTATTTTTGTGTTTTTTTTTTTTTTTTCCTGTACCTATTGACATTGTATGGTCACATCACTGAAATGGTAACTTACATTTTTAGTAGATATGGTATTAGGGGTAACGTAGATGGATTGAAGTGCTCCTCCATGTTTCGTAAAGATGTAAGCTCACCACTAGCATTACCAACCAGCAAGGCATGAACAAACACTGAAAAGGCCACAGAAAAATAAAAAGAAATTAGCCAAAATTCCAAATCAGCAAGGGAAATGAATTACAAAATGCCAAAAGAGTAATTAGCCTCCTGAAACAGAAACCAAGTTAACCCAATTACCATGTCTGAGTGAATAGCACAGATGAGGAGAGACCTATTAGCTCTTCTTTTCAAGGTGTGTTATTTTGAAGTATTTGTGATTCCAACATTAGGAGCCTTCTGGGAAGGAAGCTTAGATTTAATACATGGCTTTTTATAAAAATATAAATTTTCTATAGTGAGTTGTCTGGGGTTTCTGTTTGTTTGTTTTTCAAGAACAGTAACAACATATGCCTGTTACCTGCACTCTGACAGTCAATTTGCATTCTATATTATTCACTACATTATTTATATTATCCTCATTTCTTCATCACCCATTTAGAATTTCTTACCAGCTACTTTGCAGGTTTAATTGCATTAAGTACTGTATTCAAATTACATATTTGAAGACACAAGGGAAAAAAACACTGAATAGTGTATTAGATTTGAGAAATTCTAATCTCATCCTTCATTGCTGGCCAGATTTTTCCCTCAATAGTTGTTCCCCACAATTCTGAATTATTTGGTGTACAACTTACTGTTTGATTGCCAGTTTGAAGGGCTGTAGCCTTTCAGAGGTAGTAATTCTACTTCGTTGTTGGAGGATGGTCCAAAGAAAGCACTACTTGCAATGAACGTATCAAGGGGATCAAAGTTCAGGGTCTTGGAAACAACCCAAATATCATCTGTCAAAAAAATAGAGTTCTCATAAACTTCTTCCACTGCTGTCTTAAAGAAAATGAAGCTGGACAAAATAGCTCAGCACTTACAATGCTGCAAATTAAACCACCACTAATGTGAAAGGAGGTATTAGAAAGTCCTAAATAAGTGTTAGTTCAGGTCTAAAATAATTAATAAATAATTTGCAATTATTCTAGTACTTTCTAAAATTGATGGTAACTGTAAAGTTCTCTCCTGGTGCACTTACCAGTGTTTGACTTCTGAGAGTACTGGGAACAAGTCACTCAAGTCTAGTACAAGTCTAGTTAACCACTTTTTAGCCAAAGAATAGCAAGTACTGAAATAAACATACATTTTCCTTTCCCTTTTGAAACCAACACATGCTGGAGCCTGCAAATGTGCTCTTTTATTTGGCACACCTGATGAGAATAAAGCTCACTACACTATTGCTACACCATATATTCCAAGGGCGATTTCAAAGTTAGGAGCAATAAATATATATATAATTGCCTGTAACAAGAATGGTGAAAAATTATCAAACACAAGTAAAAGTTTTGCATGTGCAGAGCTTCAGAATTTAAACTTACAAAACCCTGACTTGGTAGTACATTTCTGTCTGTACATAAAGTGTGCACAAACACGTTGGTTTCTGCCCCATTTCCTTTGTATAATTTTCAACAGCAAAGTGAACAAACTATGAAGATATGGGTATCAATTAAAAAACTACTGAAGTGAAATGAACTATTGAGACTGTCTGCATCAAATCACTGAATCTCCTCCAGCTTTGTGACATTTCAATAATTTAGAAGAGATACACAATAACTACTGAAACACCAATCTTTACATTAAGTTTTTCCCTAAATATAATCTATTTGAATACTGGGTGTCCTGGTTTTGCAGGGATAAAATTTATAGAATGACTTTTCTGTTCTGTGTTGTTTCAGTTTGTGGCCAGCTGTGGGATGGTGATCAAGGCCATCAGCAGTGACAGCCAGGGCAGCTGACCCAGGCTGGCCCACAGGTGTGTTCTGTAACATTAACATCAGGTTCACTATAAATGGGAAAGCTTGTGGGGATGGGGGCTCTTTGCTCTGCTTTCCTCAACAGTTACCATCCCTGGAGGGACTTGCCACCATTCTATGAGGTAAGTTTAATTTTGTGTCTTTTGTATTAGTATTGATATTGGTTTTCTTATTTTATTAAACCTGTTTCAATTTCAACCCACCAGTCTCCCCCCTTTTCCCACTTCCCTTTCTCAGCTGGGGAGGGGTCTTGGGTGATAGATTCAAACCCAAGAACATGGAATTTATTTTTTTCTAAGGGAGTTGAACTTTTACAAGACAAGATGAATTAATGAGATACTTTGTTGCCCCTCTAGAATGAGAATTGAATTATCAGGGTTGTCAGGAGTTTAAAAATAGGATTCAGTTTTTCTCTTTAAATGACAAATTAAAACTTTAAAAGCACAACATGGCAAGGACAATTCTTCTGATGCTTAAGATTTTCTTACCTTTGCTATAGAGAGAATAATGGTCCTTTCTGCTTAGTTTGAGGTATAATTTATTTTTGGAATCATCATCAAATCTGGCAGGCGTATTCATAAATTTCTTGAACTTACTACACCGCTGTGTTTGAATTTCAAAGGCTTTCCTGTTAAGTTGTCATTTTAAGGAAAAGCATGTGAACAATTAGCACTTTTTGGATTCACCACCAAAAATAAGAAAGCTCAGCAAATGGGACTAAATTATAGAGCAGAGATCTTGGTGGTTGTCCATCATTCTACATTGCTAAGTTTTAAATATATTTATTTTGACTGCAAAATACTTCTCTCATATTCAGCCATAATTTAAGTGTTTTCCCTACAGTTAAGCAGCACAGAATAGCCTTCAATACAACTTCTAACATTAAAATTAAAATCACTAAGAGAATAAATCAAATTCTCTTAGAAAAGATTAACTGAGGCAATCATACAGGGTTTCACTAAGCAATTGATCACATTGCTGGTAAGCAGTTTTGATTCTTGCTGAAAAGAGCACTGACCTTAAATGCTATTGCTGTGAATATTATTCCTTCACTAATTTGGCTTTTACATTTCTGCACAGAACTGTAGCTTCTTTAAACATAGTAAAAGTGTCTGTTAAATGCTCCTAGAATATTTATAACTCCTGCAATTCACACAGCACTTGTGAAAAGTGCATAGTGGTTCAGAATACCTCACCAAAAGCTGGCATTCCTCATAGACAGAAATTTTTTGACTTCTGAGGTACGTCCCAATACTTTTTATATCGTGAAGCACTACACCAGGTCTGGATTTTATCTGTGTGGGGTTCACATCTTCCATCCACTTGAAAAACGAACACTGCTCAGCTTTTGGGGCATCACAGGTATAGAACAAACGACCCTAGGAAGAGAGGGGAGGTGGGAAAAAAAAAAAAAGAAAAAGACCATTAGCACATTAAAACAAACAAGCAAAAAAAATGTAAAGCAATGGACCAGTACTCACTGGGATAGAAATAACCAGATAAACACCTGTGTTTTCACTGTGTTTGGCTGAGGAACACAAGTGTGTTCCCAGAACTCTCAGCTTCTGAAGCCAGTGTGTGTAATCATACCTTACAGAAATCCCATATAACCTAGAAAATTATAAATTCAGGTCTTTCTCTCTACATATATAAGTTGTTTCTGTACGGAGAAAACTATTTAACAATTCTGGACACTAGTGGATATTACAAGTGATCTTAAGTGATCTCTGTACCATATCACTTTAACCTGCAATTGTAAAGCGTACAGAATTGCCCTGTAATTGTTCACACAAAATGTTCTATACACCAAACAAGCACCCAACACTGTAAACAAACAAGGAATAAACAGCACCTGGTTTTGACCTTCTTTTTTAACCATAACCAGCTTAGCAGGATGCATGTGATTGCAGAGTGGGACACAACTTGCTTTGCTCTCGCTTTGCCCATCTTTCAGTGAAGTGTAAAATGATATATCCACTTTGGAAAGAGCGTTGTGTAATCTTTGTGACAACTCAAACAGCATTATGTTTAATTGCTCTTGACATAGAAAGGAGAACAAAAGAATAATTAGTACAGCCTTAAAACGGTTACACAGGTACACAACGTTCAAACAAATACATTTTCATTTGAAACTTTCAAGCCAAATCTAAATCAACGTATTTAATCTGAGTCCTAAAAGAAACCACATGACCTGCAAAATTCACATATTGAACATGCAATTAATTTGTTTTAATTGCCTTACTTTCAAATCATATTTAAGTATATAACCACTAAATAACTGTTAAAAAAAAAAAAAAAAACAAAACACAAAAAAGCTTAGATTGGAATATAAAGGCTGGTAAATAGGCACAAGGTTACATAATTGAACAGAAATATACTGGTCTTTTGGTTTGTCTTTGCAATTTTGAGTATAGACTGAATATATTTCAGTATATATATCCCAAACCAAATACAGGCAGTTGTTCCAATAAATGATGATGATCTCACTCCCTCTCATCCTGCTTTAAGTTTCAGAAATACACTGATTAAAAGTGACAGCGTTTTACACAGCATGGTGTTAGACATACCTGTCAGAGCAGCTTTGAAAATCTGTTTGTAGTGAACGTGAGACTGAAATACAGTTGGGATGGAAATCTTTCTCTTAGGAAGATTAGCGTGGTATTTTACTTCATCCACAGCAGGAAAAGACAACTCAGAAATTGTTATGTCCTAAAAAACAGAAAAATAAACCATTAAAACTTGCAAAACCCTGAAACAGACAAATTTTGGTAAGTGCCTCCTGTACAGATATGCCAAAACCCATCAATTTTTCTTCTCTTTTTCCTTCTTTTGCTTTTATATATCGTGCTCATTAATAAGTACAACTGAACAGAAAAAATTCAGGGCCTCATTCTGCAACCATAAATTTCAACATGAAGACTAAGTACAGGAGCATCTATTGAATAGGACTGCCACTAGGTGTAAAATTAAGTACAGCATAGAGCTTGGATGGCCATAGAGGACGTACCATGAAGTTCAAGTTTGCCCCTTGGCAAACAGCCTGCGCTTGTAACAACGCAGATAACACTTTCAAAGGCTTTAGAGTAAATTTATGTAATTCAGAATCATCTTTTCAGCCCTAGACATAGGGAAGGAGCGCACAAACCCCATTTTTAACACCGTTTCTGCGCAGAAATAAATCCATTAGGTGAAACTATAGCAAAGGTACAAGGCTAGGGAAGGAAGAACTAGACTAGGGAGCTTGGGGGAAAGTGGGCACACCACAAGCTATCCCTGTGCCTGCCACCCCAGCTAGTCCTGAGGAGCTTCTTCCACCTGTTTACACCGTGGTGGGCATCATGACAACTCTCCTGGTAAGCTTTTTAAAATCCAATATATTTAGATTTTTTAGATATACATATATAAACATACACAATGTGTATACCAGTGTGTATATGAAATATACTAGTTATTTCCACACCTTTATTTCTCATTAATATTTTACTGTACAGAGTTTTAAAGACCTAGAAAACACAGCATACTAAGTTTGGGTAAAAATAAAAAAAAAAGGAAAAAATCTAACATTTTCATTAACTCTTAAACACAGCCATTTGACAACTTTTAAAACTTGACTTGTGGTTGGTTTGTTGTTTCTTTTTCCAATTTACTCCATTTGTTTAAGACAGTCTACCTGACACAAAGAGCCATGCTAATTTTTTAGGTGCTTATTCAATGCAATAACTTACTTTTCCACACTTAAAACTGAAGAAATTTAAAATATTTTAAAATCACAGACTATGCTTTGAAGCAAGACATGTGTGTTCATTAAAATGCTGCTGATTTCCCAATTAAGCAATACACTTCTTGAAAATTCTTGCCAATTATAGATGACAAAACAGCCCTATGGCTTTTATTTCATCTTCCTGCCATTGACATTCAGATAAAAAAATCTAAATCTGGCACTGTGTGCAAGGAATTACCTTTACAAAGGATTGGTCATGGCACTTAAAAAAATACATTAGCAGCTGCTGTTCTGTATATGAGACTGTTTTTGTGTTACTACGTAGGTAGAAACATTTCATCCAATTGTACTGATAATATCTTGCAGGAAATCAGATAAATGCAGTTACTTTGTCCAGAAAAAATGCATTTCTGTCACTTTTAACTGTATTTGCTTGAGCAGTTACACACCTGGCCGTCTCCTGTTACAGCACGGCAGCTCAGATGACTCAACACCTCTTGTGTTGCTTCGGCCAAAGGTGTCTGACTTGAGTGCAGAGAAAGTAACTTCCTCTCTGAAATCCACTCTTGGTCGCTGGTACTTGCACAGCGTTTACCAAGCGTGCTCTTTGCTGTGGGTAGAGGTGCAGTGCCTGGAGCGCTTTTATTCACAGCCTGGCTCTCTCCCGTGTCACCCAGCAGCATGCCAAGGATTTTCTCAGCACAGATGTCATCGCTCACTTCCTTATCATCGCTGTTTTGAGTTATCAGGTCACACTGAGCACTGTTTTGGTATTTTAGCCACTTGCTTTGTCTATATTTTGAAGTCACGTTGGAGAATGCTGGTTGTACGGGTTCCCTTTGTCTGTCTTCCGTATACTCTCCAGACACAGAGGTGTCGTAATTTCTGTCCTCGGGGCCAAAAGCACTGATAGGAAATACCACTGGCTTGTTGCCTAAATGGAGTAGTGAAGAGCCAAAGGATTGCTGGACCTCCTCGCTGTCAGTTGCATAAACTGCATCAGGAATCTTCTCAGTGGCAGGAAGAGTGACAAATGGAGTTCGTCTTTTAACTGGGGGTTTGAATCTTGAGAGGTTGCATTCCTCTGGATAGCTGGATTTCTCCCGTGCTGTAGGGCAAATACATCTTACAAGTAACTTGTAGCACTTACGGATGGCACATTAACTTCAGAGGTACAAAAAACTAAGATAAGGAAAGAATTCCAAGTTCTTCCATTCCCATCCTGTCTTCTAATTGGCAAGCTTTCTGTATCATGCCTGTGCAGTACTACACTAAATTTCCATATGACGAGTGATTTAAAGTCAATTCTTTTAATGTTTAAATCCCTATATTCAGAACACATTTCTGTAGGCATTCTACTTGTATAAAAGAAAGTGTTTGGTAGAAATGATATAAAAATTATTGTGTTTTGGAGGTTGTTAATCTGATATGCTTGCTAGGTCAGTGACAGCTGCCAGCTGGAAACCAGCCAACTTGACATTTGCTCCTTTTTCCAAAAAGATCACCCACAAAACTGTATGAATTAATATTAACTGATGTAGATAAACAGGCTTCTAGTACCACAAGCATCCTTTTGACTAAATTCACTATCAATAAGAAATGACAGTCATTGATAGGTGTCAGCTGGAAGCAGGTCAGAGAACAGCTGAATATGGAAGAAAACTGAAAGCAGGTAAATAAATGAAAACATTAATATGGCGTAGAAGCTTAGCTTACAGCCTTTTTTTTTTCCCCAAACTAGAAGCTGATTTTTCTTTATAAAATTAAATCACTACTGAAGTCTCTTTCAAAAGACTTTAGTTGGTGGAGGGTGGGGAGGCATGGAATTGAAGGCTAATTCAGTTGATTTGGGAAACTGTTTAAAATCATGCTTAAAAAAAGTAACATACCCCTTATGAAAAATGTGTGATGAACACAAATCAAACTGTAGTTACCCAGACATATCTCGGTGTATTTCAGTGCCCAGGGTAACTTTCTATTATAGTGCAACTCTCGTGTTTCAAAAATCCTCAGAGATTTTCCAGCAACAATATTGTAAAGTGCAATTATAAACTAGAATTTCTTACTGAAAAAGAAATCTGAAAGTTCTGGTTCACTTGGCAAGATTCTGTGCATCAGGGGCTCCTGGATGTCTCCTATAGTTGCCTCACTTCCTGAAGCTGGAGAAATTGTAGAGTCTGGATCAAGTGAGGAAGTCAGTTCTACTGAAGAAATCATCTACAGATGAAGAATTAACATGTCAAGTGAATGACTGGAAAAAAAACCCTTTATTATAGTTCTTTTGTCACTATTCTCTCATAATTCTAAACAATTGAAATGTCTCTCAGAGTTGAGAGAAAACAGTTGCAAAAATAAGAAATTGCTACCATGAACATACAGGAAATAAAGCCAAAAAGATCTAGAAAAAGACAGTAAATTCAGACCTTGTCAGGTTCCCATGAAGACCATGGTGTTTGTCTCAAATCAGCATGTGAAGGTGAGCCTGACATTGTCCATGGTGGCACTTCAGAATACACATTCAATGCCAATGCTAGGAAAAATAGGTGAAGGATAGAAGTCATGCAGAGTAATCCTTCCGAGGCCAGTCGCTGCCATTCTGCTTTCACTTACGGGGCTGATCTATTCCTGACTCTTTAATAATGTCAGACTTCTCCTGAAAATTCTCTTCTCTGATAAAGTTGGTATCATCCTCATGAAGACTTCTTGCACCTGGGGACTTTGCCAAAAAAAGTATAAGCAAAAACTTGTTAGAAATTAAACTGTTTATCCTCTATATAAGTATTATCTTTCTGTAAATCTTGTTTCTACATCTTATCTCTAGATATAATTCTTCAGTATCTTTAGCCCATTCTGGAAGTAAAAAATGAACTACCAATTTTCTTCCATTATTTTAAATACTGAAATATATACTGCATTAGAAAAAAAAAATTGTATTTAACATTGCATGTCATGTTTCTTTGCATCCAGGAGGAGGAGAATCATAATCCAAGACAGACAGTTTTAATCCTTGCTTTGGAACTCTCTAACAATTATATACTAAATTTCAAATTCAGTTGAGCTGAATGTTGTACAGCTAACACCAGGAAACAATCATTATAAAAGCCTTCTGCCACTTTTCTCTAGAATAAATCTATTTAATATCACACATTATGACCATGTACATTTTTCAAAGTGAAACTGATCAGAGAAAAAAATAAGTTACATCTTGCAAACGCATACTCTGTGACAAGGCTGAGTAAAAATAATTGTCTAACTGCAAAGTTTTAACCACAAAGCTCTGTGCTTGGTTCTTGGTGATTTTGATATGATTGTAGCAGTCTAAAAATGAACTCGCTTTTATCCTGCAGTTACTTGGATACTTTCTTGCACTAAGGTTAGTAAGAATAACTTTGAAAAAAAATGTTTTACCTGACTGAAGTCAGAAAGGACATAATTGCTTGAAAACAGGGGTGACAAAAATCTCTGAGCTGCAAGCTCCATATTATCTGGGTACTGCTGCCATCCTAGGTCTGAGCAGGGAGCTCTCAACATCATCTCACTGGCTGCTGATCCCTTTACTTGGTGCCCTTGAAATGCAACAGGCTAGGCAATATATTGGAATTATCATTAAAATAAGTATTGTTCTGGAACTATCTACAGTCAATAAAGGCACTTTTCATATATACAACAAAAACAATCTGTTGGAAAGGGCAGAAGAGAAAAAAACCCGATGCTTTTCTCTTTCTCTTGCACTCTTGCAACTCAGCAGCAATAAAGTTTTTGCACAAATCTCTGTTAACAGAAAATTGACATTCTGATGCAGTATGTTTAGTCTTATTTTTGTATTGTAAAATTTCAGTTTAAAACTCTCAGTGGAAAACCTCCCACAGCCAAATGTACCGGAAAGTAATGTGAAGCCCATTATGAGACTGGTTAAATATTTATTAGGACTTCTTGTAATATATTGCACATAGTAAACCATTGAGTTGAAATTTAAGTTCCACAGGAATGGCACCTTTGGTTGGCAGTCAGATGTCCTAGGGTCCCTTTGGGCCGCTGCTATCGGTAAAATACACGCCTCTGTTTTCTGTAATAAATTGTCCACGCAGTTTGGCTGCATAGAAAAGTGTCAAGAGCTAATTAGTCTAACAGTTTAATAACCATTTGAAGTGAAAAGTTAAGCTAAGAAATATCAAGATTTTTCCTGATGTATTTATACAGCAGAAAGCATTTTAAATTACAGCTTTTTTATTTGGAAGCCAAAACAATCCAAGATAGGATAACAAACTATGTTTAGTACTCAAATGAGACAGGAAAAAAAGAGAATTTAATCTAAAAACCTTTCTTTCACTTTGGATGGGTTGAAAGAAAGAGAGTATTAATAGCATTTGACAAAAATCAATGTGAAGCATCAGGCACTAACAGATTTGCCAGTATATTGCAACCCAGGTGCTAAAATTCTTAGGAAAGCCATGCATTCAACAAGATAGTCAAAGAAAAAATAGATGGTAAAAGAAGATGGAGTAGGGAAGGAGAAGTACCAGGCATACTAATGTGATATTAAACTTAACAAAATATTACAATTTGCATTAAGTTTCTTGTCATACATTCGGCCTCCTGAACATTTACTGGCATTAGCTTCTGCAAGAGGACATCTTCTGTTTACTGTCAGCTTCTTAGCTGATGCCTCTAAGCAATTTCTAGCTGAACTTCCATAGTTTCACAAACAGGAATTTTATTCAGGAAGCCTGGTGGAAAATTAATTTCTCTCGTACAGATAGATATATGTAGTCAAAAAGTGGTTACCATAAAGCCAGAAGAATCAAAGTATGAACAGGAAGATGCCTGTATACTTTCTGAGTAAGGCATTTCTGTAAACTGTTTTATAGCTACAAGAGATGGAAAAGCAGAATAAGTTACAGTTATAGCATTCTTTTTACACGAAAACATCTGAATATTTACTGGGCTTGCAAACCTTACCCATGCAGTTAGGATTTAACTGAACTAAAGCAAACTAAGACACAGACTTGGAGCCCACGTTGTTGCTTTAAACACTAAAAATTTCATGAGGGAAACTTCGTAAGACATCACTCCAAAAGTATGATTTCTGAATAGGAATTGTCCAGCAGGAGGTAAGAGTACAGAAGTCAAATAGGTACAGTCATACAGAAGCCACTTTAAAACAGAAGCTGACCTAACCTTCATCTCTCACAAGGGGTTCAAATATCTCTTTAGAAGTCTCTGCTTCATATAATATGCTATTACTTTCCTCCATCTTTTGTAAGCTCTCTAATGCTGTGCTATGTTGAGTCAAAGCTCTCAGAAGAGCGATATCGTTTACCAAATCAGGGAGGCCTGAGGAATTTTCAGCCATTGTTGTGGTATTCAGGCAGTCTGTTCCTAGTCTTTCACCTTTGCCGGCTTCGTGAAAGGCATTTATGCTCTCTCTGTTTTCAAACTCAGTTTCACCTATTGCTGTTTCCTCTGGAGATGAATGGCCTTTTCCTAAAGGATAGATAAAACTTTTGGAAATGAGAGTATCTTCCTTATGTGAAATGCCAAATACCTTTTGATGGTCTTCTGCAATATATTGGAATGAGCCAGAGGTAGGATCTGATTTTTGTGACAAAGCCAGCAAAGGACTACCTGGTTTAATGTCGTCACTCTGAGTACCCCAGAAGTGTTCTAAACCAACATCTGGGGATTTCATGCATCCAAGCTGTATAACATCATCTTCAGTCCTTTTGCCCATTGCAGAAATTATTCTGCCAGTAGAAAGACATAAAATACTTTCAGTTTTCTCAACCATCCTGGTTTTAGGGTGACAGTCATTAACATTTGTGTCACCAGGCAAAAGATCAGAGCGCTTGCTTTCTATCCCTGACGTGCCATTAATGGTATGAGCTGCACAGCCATCAAGATCCTTCTCATTGTTTATGGCTTCAATACTTAATTGACTTTCATTAATCTCTTTTACGTTGTGTCCATCAGCCAAAAGTTCCACTTCAGTTCTGGACTGGTTTGCAGTGTCTTCTGCAATTCTCCCTGTATCTCTGACGTGGCTGTTGCGAAGCAGAGATGGCACACCCTCAGTGCAGTGATTTCCATCATTCTCTCCATCCAGCGTTGACCATTCCACTTCTTTGTTTTCACTGTGTGTCACTACTTCACAGCAAGAATGAAGTCTCAGCGCAGCATTTTGTGCTACATCTTCTCCTGTTAAGCAATCTGGACTTTGTGAAAGCACATCTCCTTCAGTGAGCTTATTCACACCTCTCTCACACAGGTCTTCACTGCCTGCGTCATTAAAATCAAAAGCCTCTATTAGATTAAAGTTAACTTCCATCACCTGTTCATCTGGACTGCAGTCTTCACCATGCATACTTAATTCCTCCTTTACAGTTCCAATTTCTGCCAATGTTACGTCCTCAGAGAGCTCCAGGTCTGAATTTTGTCTCAGCTGAAGCTCACGTTGCAACTTCACAGATGAATTCTCCTTAAGACCGTTGGTCACTGAATACTCCCTGTCTCTGGGGAGACTTTTTTCAGAGGTGACTGGACTTGCTGAACATGAAACATCACCTGAGGATGGTACAAACTGACTGTCACTCATTCCACTTACAGTGGATTCAGGTAGGAAGCAACTATTTGTATTGCAGGGATCTGGTAAATCTTGACTTAAATTATTTGCCTTTTTGTCATGTCTCTGTCCTGTGACTTCTTTATCCCAAGGTTGTTCAGCTGAATTTAGGTGCATTTCAGCATTCCATTCTTTTTTATCATTTACATTTCCCTTCGTAAAAGGCAGGTGCTGAGTATTTTGAATGAGTCTTTTGGGAGGGTTGCCTGAAAAAACAGGTAGGATTGTGCTTTTTGGGATATAGAAACTATCTGCATTTTCTGATGTCTGAAACCTAGAAAGGCATTCTGTGACTTCAGACGTTGTTTGCTCTCTGTGTCCTTGTGTTGGTTTAGACTTCAGAAGAGCTATTATCTGTGCTGTGCTCCTGATGTTGTGTGACACTGCCCCATGACTACTAGATTTGGTGTGCCCAGTCATTAGAGGAGATTCTGGCTTCACAATGTCGGAGTTTTGCTTCTCTGCCTCCTCACATCTGTCAAGAAACGGAGCTGAAAGCAGTGAGGAGAGAGACACGTGTTCTCTATCTGTATGCACATCTTCCTGAAAGTCTGCAGACAGATTTGTTTCTGCATCCTTCTTGCAAATCGTAGAAAATAATGGAGAGGTAATATAAAACTTGGATGGAAAAGTACCCTGGCATTGCTTAGATAAAGGCAATATTGTTGTTTTTTCTCCATCTTCCATTGTTGACATTTTCTTTTCAACTTGGCGTGGCCCTTGGAAACCCTAGGAGAGAAATTTTAAATTAATTCTACTCAGAAATCAACTTCACATTGTTGAAAACATGACACACTCCATAAAATATATTCTGATCAAATAGCATGTGATGATGATTCCACAGGTGCATAGAACTAATCTCAAGCCCTTGTGATTTTCACTGCAGCCTTAGCAACAGCAATCCTGCTAAACCAAACAGATTTAGTAAACTCTGGAAAAAATAGCTACTGGTAACATGTTCTGGCTTACAGTTCCAAAAAAACCAGGAAGGTGTTACCTATATATTTACCATTCATTAAAAGATGTGCCCTCTGTGTTTTAAAATGCATGTTAACATCAGACAGGATAACTTTTGAAACAAAGACGTACTGTAAACTTCCTTTTCAAGCCAACAGACAGATATCTCGGAGGCAGAACATCTGGCTTCACACCATTTCTATCCACTGCTGGAGTTTCTGCTTTCCCTGGCTGATCTTCAAAAGTTTTTTCATTCACTTTCACTGCTTCAACTGTGATCAAGTATCGTTCGCTTTCTAAATTATCTCCAGTGTTCACCTAGAAAAGAGAAAGCAGCAGTGTGTACATAATAGTGCTATATAAGAAACAATAAGTCTTCTACATAAATATAGTCTTCTAAATACTTATATGTAAAAATTTCAGAAATTTACACCCAGTATATCACAGCTGCCATATAAATTTAGATTAAAATATTAGCACTTCAAGTTATGCTTATTTAACACATCACTGTGATACACTGCTTTTACCCAAAAGCAATAAAATTCCATAAAACCTCTATATTGGTTCTGGAAAACCAGTAAGACTTATGAATAAATAGAAGCTGGTTTTGCTTTCCATTATTTGCACTGCAGCAGAGTTTCACACCCACAGTAAGAAAAAGCACTACCTTCGTTACCAAAGAAGAGTTTGAAATGCTTCCTGAAACACAAATCATTAAGCATAAAAATTACAAAATACTCCAAACATAATATACCTGAGATTTTATAAAAATACTCTCCAAACATTGTCCTTTATCATCCAACAAGATAGCCTGCAATGAAAAAATAGAATTTTAAATTACTAATTTTATTTCACAGATCAACTGGATTGCCACTGACAGTCCAGCAGTAGCAGATGAGATTAAATCCAATGGTGTTAAATCTGAGTTGTTCACCTTATTTCTGCCAGCTCTAATCCTCAGAATTCCATCTTGCCACGTTTTTGATTTTTTCATTTTTTGGTGAGTGTACAATACCTGTTTTAAATGTGTAAAATGTTGAAATAATAATAAGTAAGAAAATGTTTAAATAATACAGCAGTTATAGTGTCTTTTAATTTTTTTCTACTTAACTGTCCACTGTGTTAAAAATCACTTACAGTAAATTCTTGAGAAGCCATTGCTTTGGCAAAACAGTCATCCAGCAGGTTATTTCACAAATATTCCCATCTTCATACAGCCTGAGAGACAGGGAATGTTCAGAATCCACCGGCGTTGTGAAGGAAATTGATTGACAAAAAAAATACATCAGTTCACTTTTTATTTTTCCTCAAAAGAAGAAAGATGCAATGCTCTGAAAACAGTGGGGTATACTTGATGTGATTTTAAAGGAAAACCTTGAAAATAATCTAACAGAAAGACTACTGGTAAAAAATGGCTTTTTTATAGATACCAACATGTTTTCTAACTTTCAGAGGAATTCATTCATTTAAATGAATGGCTGGCAACTCTGAAAACTCCAGTGATCATAGTGCTATTCAGAATTAACAAATTATCCTGAACACATTTAATTGCAGAAAAAAAAACACCATAGAAGCTATTAACAGAATAATTTTGTCACGAGTTTATTGACATTGCACTTGGTCATGCGTGCTTAACTCTTGTTAAAGATAACTGACTCTCAGAACCAGTTACCCATGAAGTGAAGCCTCTTTACATATTCAAAGTTAGATCACAACAACTTTTAAAATAGTCTTTGGTGATGAAAAGGGGAACAAAGCAGCGTAAAAGCAACTCAGCTCCAGAAGCTGTGACTTACAGCTGCACATACTGGCTTGTAGTATTTGACCAGTACTGTGATTTGCATGTGTTGGGAGAGCTGCACTTGCAGCCTCAGCGCAGTCTGTTAACAGCAGTGCAATGGAAACGACCAAGAGAGATAAAGGAAGATTTAAAGGGTCATTAGCCATTGGAAGGGGCTGCCCAGGGAGGTGGTGGAGTCACCATCTCTGGAGGGGTTTAAGAAAAGACTGGACGTGGCACTTAGTGCCCTGGTCTAGTTGCCATGGTGGTGTCAGGGCAACGGTTGGACTCGATGATCCCAGAGGGCTCTTCCAACCTGATTGATTCTGTGATGATTGCCAGCTGCTCTTGCACTGTGGATTAGTAAGAAACAGTTTATATTAAGAAAGGAGAGAGATTCACGCCGTTTCTTACGGCTGCCACCTTCTTGGCACCTTAGTGAGTTGTGAAACCTTGGAACTGGGCACCCTTGAAGGACACAGAGTTACTCCTTCAGCTGTGAAAAGCAGGTGGATCAGTGCGAACGCTTGCTATAATTCGATACGTAATACCACGCGAGCAGGGGCGAACAGGAACGCTGCTGGCACACGGACCTGCTACACCCACTGTCCCCACAGAGCCCGGACGGGCCCGGTGAGCCCCTTATGAGCCCACCAGCCACAAGCGTTTCCTTCAGCCCGGCGGTGCGTGATCCAAGTCCGCCTCCCCTCGAGGACGTCCGCCGCCGTCAGCCACCCCCCGGGGGCTGTCGCACCGGCTGAGGACCCCCTCCTCCCCTCCCCCCCCGGACGCCGCGGCTGCACCCACCTGTCCCCTCACCCCCGCGTCGCGGCCGCCGCGCTCCCTCCTCGCCGGTTCGAACCTTCCCGCCGCCGCCCGCGTGACGTCACCGCGCCGCGACACGGAAGTCACGTGCGCCGGGGGAGGCGACGCGCGCCCGCCGCTGCGCATGCGCGGGCGGCGCCGCGGGGGGCTTTTCTCTCTGCGGCGGCCGTGCGTCGCGCCGGGACTGACGACAACAGCGACGGGGTGGCGGAGGGGGGCAGGGCCCGCTGCGAGAGGCGGGCGCGGACGGAGCGGCCCGGTGTCGCTGCGGTGACGTCGCCTGGCGAGCCCCTGCGGGCGCGGCGGCAGGTCAGTGGGGCGCGGCGGGGGGCAGCCGGTCACGGCGGGGGCGGGGGCGGCGCAGGTAGGGGGCGCTGCCGCCCCTAGTCCCCCCCGCCGCTGCCGGGCGCATGCGCCGAGGGCTGAGGGGGCGCGCGCGGCGGGCGGTCGCTCCCCTCAGGCGGAGGGCGGGAAGCGGCGCGTCAGGCGGCGTCGCTCCCTCCGTGTCCCCATCGGGAACCGCCACTCGCCCCCCCCGCCCCAACCGTGCCCTGGCCTCGCCTCCGGCGGACCTCTGCCCCCCGTGCCCGGCTCCTGGGCGTCCTTCCCTCCCGGTGCCCGCTTCTCCCGACGCGTGTAGCGCCTTCCTGAGGCCCCTGCCCCTCAGCCTCTCCCCGGGGCTCTGCTGCCGCAGCCCTTCGAGCCCCAACGGTGACTTTGCCTTCAGGTGAAGCGCAGGTCGCGGTGCTGGCTGGGGTGGCTTCACGCGTGGTCGTGACCTGTCACCTCACGTTGGAGGAGAGGGTCCCGTGCTGAGGGGGGCACATGGGTGACTTTGGGCCTGCTTTACTTTTTCTATGCATACAAGGTCCGTGAGCAATCGCAGCAGCAGTGCTGAGACCTGCAGCGGTCAGTAGCTGTGCAGCTGGCAAACACGGCAGTTGGTCTTCTTGGGAGCCAGCATTTAGCCTGCCGGTTGCTACATGGGCAAAGATTAAGTCGGGGCTAGAAAAATGTGTTTCACGTGGTGTATTTCCCTTTTGAAGGATAAAGAACATGAGGTTCTCCCACAGCTGTGTAGTGCTTCTGGGCCAGTCTGTGTGCAGCTGCTACCAGGGCAGCAGAATGTCTTACTTTTGTACCTAATAAGCTCCCAAGTGTTTATTCCTGCTGCTTATTCAGTTCCTTAATGAGTTGGTTTACCAGAGGGTGAGATACTCTGAGGGAGGACTGTGTGGCAAGTAAGATGAGAGCGCTGGGCTGCACTTTTGGTGTCAGTGAACGGTTGGTTCATATACCTGAATCAGTCTCATCATAGTCCTGTGCTGCGGGGCTGCATTTTATTAAAAACTCATTTTTTGCTTCTTGTGATGATAGAGAAAAGGGTAACCATGGCAGGACGGACACAGGGGGGTCTGCCTGTGCCTGGAAACAGCTTGAACACCCCTCGCTGTCACGTGGAAGCAAAGCCTTTTCTGTTTGTGAGCACCCCGGCTTTGTGACATCTCTTGAATGCTTTAAATGTAGGTTTAAAATTATGTGTAGGTTTTATTGCTTAAAATGAGGGAAAATCAGGAGGTTATCAGCTTTTCGGTTATGAAGAAAATTGTGCTGGTCCCCATGTAATAACTTGTGTCCTTTCTTAGCTCATTTTCCATAGAGTGAAGTTATAAGGCAGGATAGGAACTTAAACTGCTGCAGCTCTGCTCATGTGTGTGTTAGAGTGACAATACCCACGGTGGATTACAAAATGTGTCTTTGAAAGTAGTTTCGGGTTTGCTGAATACTTGCATTCATTTTGGAGTGAATGTCCAGAAGAAGAAGCATTGCCACTGACTATACAGAAACATTTTCATAGTATAAAAAGTATTTTGATTTATTCTTTCTCCTCCCACCATCCTTCCTTGCCCCATTTTGCTATTTAAAATGCACAAAGCAAGCAAGCATTTGCATCAATGCTAATACAAAAGAATAAAAGATATTTTCTAACCAGAACCCTGTTTCTTCCAGACCCTGGATTACAGTTAAATTTTATTATGTTTTTTCTAGATCTTTATAACAATAGAAGTTGAGTTTGGAACTTGGTTGTGTACAGGTTAGCACTAACAAGTTTGCCTTTGGTTAAAAGTATAGATAAGTTGCTATAGATTTGTGTGGACCTGTATTATTTTTGTTTACGTTATCTTTGCTAGTGTTGTCTCAGGTATGAGTATTCCACTACTAAATGTAAGACTGTATACAGATTCTAATTACAGATTCACAGCTGACATTTGCTCTGCCTCTGTATTGCTAAGCTTCTCCAAAGTAATTTTCTCAAAGCTTCGTTTCTAAAGCAAGTGGTAAAAAGTGAGGGGTGTGGGGGCGATGCCCAGAATGCGGCTTGCAGTGGTTTTTCTTTAAGCTTGAATGAGAAACCTCTCTCCTGGGAAGGAAGTCCCAAGGTCGAGTGACTCAAAATGCATGAAACACTTAGATGGCTTCTTAAACTAAAGGTTTGCTGCACATAAGCCATGTCCACTCTGTGTCAGTGTGGCTATTTAATGCTGTTCAGCCACTAAAAGTATCCCATAATGATGCTTTACCTTTAATGGTGCAACTCACTATAGCCCTCAGCTGAGTAGTATATTGTTCTGCTAATCATTAATATAAATGTCTGGCTGAAGGGCTTGAATGAAGCTTGAACTTCTGCTTAGGTTGGGAGTTTTACCTGGCTTGTCTTTTCAAGGTAGTTGTTGACCTTTCACTATCTTGAGTGGTCAGCTCACAGCAGGGAGAGAAGCTGATATCCGGCTAAGGAAGCCCGATTTGCACAATAATTTGAAGACCATTTCCATTTTTGTCATCCTGTCGTAGAGGTGGGCTTCCTCTCTGATGGCTGTACTCACGTTTCCTTCTACGGTGCCTTGGCAGAGAGCTGAGAATTCTTTCATGTGGTGATTGCTACATGAATTACTTTAATTTTTGTGTTAATTTCATTTCCAAAAAGCTGTCTGCTTTGGGCAGTATGGCTTTGTTTTGCTCGTGTGAAATGAAGTACTGTGGTGACTGGCAGTTTTCAAAGACTGGCTAGCTACAGTTGAAATGTGAACAACAAAGATGAATTGATGCCTTAAAAAGGGTTTATATTTTTCAAGGTAAATCTGTGCATTCAAGTCCCTTCCCTCTAGTTAGCCCCTAATTTCCAGGGGCCCGATTCTGGGGTGCTGACAGAACTTGGTTTGCCGTTAAGATCAGTGACAGTTGGTGAGAGAGCCTTAACCAAAGAAAGGAAAAATGTCGGTTTAAGTGTAGTACATACTGATGAGCACTTGCAAGTAAGAGTGTGTTAGAACATATTCAAAGGCAGGATGGGAAGATTTTGAATGACTGCTCTTCAGTAGGGCCTTGGTGATTGACAGAGTGAGAGGTTTGCATTTTTGACATAAAACCAAACTTTACTATTACCAGACCTGCCATGAATATCAACTAGGTGTCTTAATTGTATCTTTACATTGTATTTATTTATAAGGATTAATATGCTTCACATTTGGAGGTCGTACCATAAATTTTTGCAGCGAGCTCTTCAGCTGCTGTACCTGTGTCGGTGTAACCTGTTTGCAACCCCTGGGTTTATGATAGATGCCTGCTGAGCACAGTCCTTTGGCCAGCTTTTTCAGAAGTCTTCTATGTAATACAGCTTTTTTTCCCCTCCCTGCTTTGCCTTCTACATAAAAGGGTAATTTCTGAAGTGTGTAGTGCTCTGGGTTTTTTTGTGTGTTCTTTTTAGTGGTTTGTACTGGGAGATACGGGGAGCAGAGAACAAATTATTTCTTTTTTTCAAGTCTAAGAAAATGTGTTTACTGGGAGGGAAATTGCCTGCTTTTTAGATTTAGTTTTTGTAGGCTCTCGTTAGCCAGTAGCTTGCTTTTCTGGTAACAGGGGAGTTATGTATTATTAAAGCACACTTTGTGACATGCACAAGTGCTTTAAAGAATTCCCTTTTATATATATATGTATTTAGTAGTGCTGCTTGTCTGATAACTCGCACAAGCAATTGGTACTGTGAATCCCACGACTGCTGCTGAAGTTCAAAAGCTGCTGTGGGGAATCTAGTGGGGAGGGCAGACTGTTTACAAGGCATTCTGAGTTATTATGTGACTTAATTTTCCTCAGTTTTGTGTTTTCCGACGCTACAAATAATTAATAGCACATAGTCTCACAGGGAATGTGTGAATTTTTTTAAATGTAAGATAAAACATGAATGATTGCTCCTTGAAATAAGAATATTCTGATTTTTCTCAGAGGTTATATTTAACTTTCAGTTGACAGAATGACAGGTATGGAGACTGAAACTGCAAGAGACAAAGCCATGGAAGAAGAAAGCACTGAACAGAAAAAGGAGAGAGAGAAAAAGAAGAGGTCAAGGGTTAAACAGGTGCTGGCAGATATAGCGAAACAAGTGGATTTCTGGTTTGGCGATGTTAATCTCCACAAAGATAGATTTCTCCGAGAGCAAATAGAAAAGTCCAGAGATGGGTGTAAGTTTATATTCAGCACATTTCAATAAACAAGTATGTTTAACTTTCTTCTTCACTGTATTGCTGCTGACAGCTACAAGTTAATTTGAGGTGCGTGTCTGCTCCTGGGCAAGAAAGTAGCTTCGTGCTGGAAACCAGCATTAGGATTAGCAGCTCAGGAGGCAGAGCTTGGTACTAGTTTTTAGAAATTGTGTGTAGTGTTTCTCTTTGGCTTTCCTTTACTACCAGCCAGAAGTTAGAGGCATCTGCTAGGGTACAAATGACTGTTTGGGAGACCTGATTTTTTAACTTTGTATACTTTTAAGAATGAGGAAACTAACAAGAGTCATTTTGCCCTTGCAGGTACAGTACTTGACTTGTAGGCTAGATAAATGCAGAAATTAAAATTTCACTTGGATTTACGGTGAGATAGATTTTTTTGTGTGTTTTCTGCACAAGTTTGATATGTGAGAAATTGTGTATTTGCATGTAGGGCTAGTGTGGGTCTCTTCAGACAGTTTTTGACATGGTTGATTTGACTTCAGAGTAGGAAATTGAGCTTAGTTCTGAAACTATTTGCCAGTTTCTGAAGCAATTTACATGTTAGCTGCAGTGACTAGTATGCTTTTGCCTTAAAAACAGAACATGTGTGGTAAATACCAGTCTATCAGTCAAATTGTTCAATTAACTGTGTTCTGCCAGATGGACTAGAAGTGTGGTATGTCTAGATGGACTAGAAGTGTGATAAAAAGAAGTGGTCCTTTTCCATCAAACCAAAAAAATGGCAGTTTCCACAAGTGTTGACTTATTTTTGTTTTCTTAAGGAGTCCATATTTATTTGAAGTGTAAATCATTAGTCCAGTTGCACTGTGTGAAAAGTGTAGCCTTCTAACTGCTTGGCATAGTCCTCAATTAGATGGAACTTCAAGCCAGTTTTTAAAAAAGGGCCTTCAGAGGAATAAAATTTACCTTTTCTAGAGGTATTAGAGCTTGGATGTCTTTAACTTTTTTATTAACACTGAATACTACATAATTTTCTGTCAAGATTTTAGCAGCATGACTCATGGCAACCCAAGTGCAAGCAGGGGTTCTTTTGTGTTGGGAAGACTGGGTTAAACACTTAATTGAGTGCTTGAAGGAGAGGCATGTCTTCGATGCAAATTGGTTTTGTATTGTAAAACTACATCAGAAAGGAGGTTTTCCTCCTTTCTTTTCAAAGACAATAGTTACCAGTGGGGAGCTAAAAGAACGAAATTCCTTTGGTAAAGGCTTGCACAAAAGAAAATTAAATATAGGTTTACTTGAAACTTTAATTTTGATGGTAGAAGTTTTCTATAAGTCCTTGGCAGCATGGTTACATACTGCACTTACAACTTGAAAATTGTTTTACACATAGCTAATGCTTTCTAGATTACCCTGATTTAATCATTTGCATGTTTTTTTATCCCTAGACGTTGACATATCCCTGCTTGTTTCTTTCAACAAAATGAAAAAATTGACTACTGATGGAAAATTGATAGCTCGAGCGGTTAAAAGTTCATCTGTTGTAGAGGTATTTAATATTTTACTCTCGTATTTGCTGATGCTGGAGCAGTTATGACAGTGGTACTGAAGTAGGCAATAATCTCATGGAAAATGTTTCTTCATGTCTTGTTACTTTTAGTTGGATTTAGAAGGAACTAGAATCAGAAGACGCCAACCGCTGGGTGAGCAACCGAAGGACGTGGATAGTCGTACAGTCTACGTGGTAAGGTTGTAGTTGTTGTATACGCCTCGTGTCTGGCAGAGTGCTTTATTTCTAACTGGGGAAACTCTTTTAAACTTTCTTTGAGTGCAAAACCCACTGTGCATTGTCTGTGACAATCTAATTGCATGGTATTATTTAATGGATTAAGAACAACAAAACCAACATGAAGCAGCCACATAGCTTCACCAGAATTAGAAGGTGGATTTTCTTTGAAAACATCATGGATTTAGTACGAGAAATGTTTATGTAAAGTATAAAAGCAAATAGAATTTGATTGTGTTTTTTTTCTCCAAAAGAAACAGACAGTGTGAGGGAGGGAAATGCATTATAGGTGTACTGAACTTGTAATGCAAAGCCCTGTAGAGTGGGGTCAGTGTACATGCAGTAAATATTTTTGTTGGTATCAGAAATGTATCTATGCATCAATATTCTTGTTAACACAGGCAGGGACTGGGCAGGTGGCTGGATACTGTTGCTTGTGCAGAGTATGTGAAGGAAATAAATTAAGCAAAGGCAGGGGAGCACTGGCAGTGACCATGGCAAGAAAGGGATTAGGTTTGGTACACTTGATTTTTTTGTACCAGTTTAAATCATTTTAAATGCTGAGCAAAGAGCTGCTTCACCTGCTAGTAAGAAAAGGTGTGCTTTCATTTAGCCAGTGTTGCTTTCACTGTGCTTTTCTAGTTAATGCCATTAGAGAAGCAACACTGGTACCAAGAAATATTTACAAATTCCATTAATGTAGTCAGTTTTAGAATAATAACTTCATTAGTTTTATCAAACAGGATCTGGCTGAGTTTGCAAGATAGTCAGGTACTTCATGAAGTACAATCCGTTTACAAAATCTGTTACTGCAAGTGCCTGTGGTTTTGTAACACACAAACATCATTCTTTTACAGGCAGAATATACCTAAATGAGCTAGTCTTATTTTTAAGGGGTATTCTAAATTTAATGAGTGACACAGCTTAAATACATAGTTAAATGGTTTTTAATTTTAAGCTTTTCTGTAAGACCGAACTAGGTAAGTGGTGTGTTCTGTAAGTGACTGAATTCAGAGAGATCTTATTTAGAGAATATGTAGCAACCCATTATCTTCTCTTATTGCTACCAAAAAGGATGGGTCTTTTTCCTTTTTAAAGACAAGTGTGGGAGGTATCTACTCTTTATACTGCAATTATGGAAATATTAAGCCACGTTAAATGACTGGTATGTAGCAATGGGGGAGAGCAGAAGCAGTCCAAGTTTTTTACGTTTTGTTTCATTCTGAAGTAGGTGAAAGAAAAATTTCTATGTTGGATTAATACAAAGGTTACAGTTAAAGCCTCTACTGTGAAGGATTGTCTCGAACAGTAGTATATTTTCTGAATTTATGCAGGAAGTCAAATCTTCATTTCTGAACTAAGAATGGAGACTTAAAGATGTGTTTCTTTAAGGAACAGTAACTTCAGTATATTTTTTTATTTTTTACAATCTCATTTAGTTTAAGGAAAGTTTTCATTAAATTTCTCTGAAATAATTGTATGATTAGTGACTTTTTTAATATGTTTTAACATAAACTACACTTTGACATACACTATTATTTTGTACTCATACCGTAATATTTTTAAAGCTTCAAGTAACTGACTTTTCAACCTTACACCAAACCATAATGAAACATTTTTCTCAGGGAGGCAAAGTTCAATGAAAATAGTTTTCTACCTGAATGTGATAAATAATGTTTTCCTACAAGGAAAACATTTCAGTGCAGTAACTTGCCATGAAAAAAAGGGCAGCAAATTGCTGACTCTCCAGTATTGTTTAGGCATGAATTTGACAGTAGGGTTTTAAAGTGTTCAGCTGTGTCTATTTAGAAATTGATATGACAGGATTTCTCTTTGATTGGTGAAGGGAAATGTTTAGGAACTGAGACATGCCTATAAGCTGCTAAAATGTGTTTCTACGTTAATGAGTTTATAGAAATAAAAAAAATCAGATAGTTTTATCATCCAAGAAGCTGGGTAAAAGTTTCTGCTGTGTCTGATCAAGTAGGCTGTAAGTGCTAACTGCTGAGCTTTAAAATGTCAGCTACTGGCAGGAATTGATCAGTTTGAGTAGTGACTCTTTGCTGACCTACAGGAATTCTTTCTGTGGTACTTGGATTACCAACAATAAGAAAAAAAAAAACCCCACAACCTTGTGCTTTTCAGTGGGTAGTTTGAGATAATGCAGAATTATGTTGGCTTAAATTTACAAAGATGTTTCATGCTCCAAAGATGCAGCTTCAGATGAGGTCTTGGTATCTGTCACAGGAAGAAGACAAACATCTAAATTAAATATTTAATGTATTTGTTATAGGTATATTGAATGATTAGGAATCCATTTTCAGATCACTGTTTTTACTACCTGAATGCTATGACCTCTTGAAAAGAATACTTACTGAAATAAAAAAAGTGTTTAAATGTTATCACATCAAACTTAAATAAATTTTGTTGTGGCAACTTTTTTTACTAGGAAGATGTAGTAAACCATCTGATACAACGGTAATAGAGTAGTGAGAAAATGACCTACCTTTTTTTTTTATTTTTAGGAGCTGCTTCCCAAAAATGTCAATCACAGTTGGATTGAGCGGGTGTTTGGGAAGTGTGGTAATGTCGTTTACGTCAGCATACCCCGGTATAAAACTACTGGGGATCCAAAGGGATTTGCTTTTGTTGAATTTGAAACTAAAGAGCAAGCAGAGAAAGCTATCGAGGTGAGTCATGGTGCCTCTGGTCTGTTAATGTTCCTCCTGATTGTCACTTTGTGGTATGGATGGTGGAGTCTTTGTTGGTACATCTACTGAATCGTAGAGAAACTCCTAAATATCATAATATAAAAACTTAATTCAGCAGGAGTTACGTTCCACCACCACCACCAAAAAACCCCACAAAACCCATCACACCACTGAAACTACTGGAAGAACGGTGTGTACTTCTAGAGTCATGAGGGAAGTATACATTCCATCTTTCTGGAATGAATATAGAACTGCTGGTTTTAACTTGGATGGAGATTCTTTAAAAAAGAAAATATGGTTTTTAGTCAAGGTTTGTACATGTCAATTTTTTTTTTTTAAAGTTTTTGAATAATCCACCAGAAGAAGCACCACGGAAACCTGGGATTTTCCCCAAAACAGTAAAGAATAAGCCTGTTCCTGCACTGAATACAAGTAACAGCAGTGTAGTAGGTAAGTGTTGGGATCAAGAAACAAACTGTTCTGTGCCTCAGCTTCTGAAGAGAGAGGTTTGAACAGTTGTGTTTCTGCAGTCTCATGTTTCTTAAAAACTTTATAAAATAAAAATGCATGTTGCTGTTTGTTCATTAGCCAATGTTGTCTTGAGAATGAATGTGTAAAACTAAAATATAGTAAACGTCTGCCTTCTTGTTTTCCTGCTTGATAAAGAACTTAATTTCTTTTTTCCTCTGTTGCCACCTACCCCCATTAGTCATTGTGAGGCTGGCAGAGCAGCTTTCACACTGTACAATAAATCATTAAGCATTTAGCATTAGCACAAGACAAATTTGACACAGATGGTTTTAAAAATATTTAGTGTTGAAGGGAAAGATACAGACATAAGAGAAAAATTAAACAGTAGTGCTGTTCAGATGACTTTGTGATTAGCTGACATATTTCAGAGCAAACCTTGTGGTATTCTTCTCTCTGCTGCAACTTTCTGTGAGAGAACTATGAAAACAGTGGATTTTTGCCTTTCTTCCTCTTTGGAACTCTTGCTAGTTGAGCAGAACAGTCTATAGGAGAATGAACTTTTTACAGCATATTTACAATTCCACTTTATTCATAATTACTTGCAAAAACCTGGAGGATATTGCTGAGAAAAGAGTCCTGAATTCACAGTTGAGCGTGTTTCCAATAAATACAATCTACTGTGACTTACAGAGCAGCATCACATGGTTATGTTGCAACTTTGATCACTGAAACATTTTTGCTTGTTTCTGATGATACAATGCAATTTCCCAGACTTCAGACATCTTCCCATCTTTTTCATAAGCATAATGATGAATCATGTGTTATATTCCTCACTATTATCAGTCATTCTTTGTTACTCCAGTAAATATTAGGGGAAAAAAGAGAGTCAAAGAAAAAACATGCTTTTTAAACCATGCTTTAGACCCACTGAAGATATTCTCTGCTGCTTCGTACTACATCCTGCCTATTACAACTTGAAAACAAGGAGACAGAATTGAAATATTTTTTTTCCAGATTGGTTAAGTTAACATTCTTTAATTTCGTAGGCAAATAGTTGTTCATTGCATAAATAGTGTTATATATTCATTGGGCTGAGTATTTCCTTTTATTCTCTGAATACAAATCAGCAGTTTTTTTTATTTTCTTGTCGTTGTTTGGCCTGGAAGGAGGAAGGTATCTCTTCTCAAAGACAAGTAAGGGATGACATAACAAAATGTGCATTTCTTAAGAAGGAAAGAAGCCTAGCTCCTTTATTTTTAATTTCAGAGTAAGTACTTCAGGAATATAGCCAATCTGCCCTTGCGACCCAGACGTCTTTCTCACTTTGTGAGGCTGAGAGTTTTATCTGTGTTTTTTTTCTCCTCTGCTTAACATGCCTAGGAAGAACTTTGGGACAAGGTATTGCCTCTCTCCTGTAGTTAGAGATGGCAGAGATAGGCATTTCATTTCACATCCCACATTATCATGACATGCAGTATCATGATTGTTTACTTAGGTCAGTTAACCTAATCTAGTTTTTAATCATTGGCAGTTTTAAATATTGTATTTTTAATATAGAAGAGAAGAAAAAGAAGAAAAAAAAGAAATCCAAAATCAAGAAAGAGAGCAATGTCCAGGCAGCTGCAGAGACAAAGGAATCAAACACAAACACTAAAACAGGGCAAGTACCCAAGTCAAAAAGACATAGGACTTCATCGGAGTGTTCAGAAATGGAGGGAACTGAGACTCACAGGCAGCCCTCGAAGAGAGAGAAAAGAAAATGGGACAGAACAGAAAGCTCAGAGGTACCTTGGGAAAGCAGGCCGGGGAAGAGAAAAAGAACCAGCTCTGGAGATGGGGAGGCATCAGCTCCAAAAGTCAAGAAAACTGTTCAAAAGGAGGAAGTTTGTCCTGTAAAAGAAGAAACAACAGAAGCTCCAAAAGATTCCAATGGTAAAGTTTGTTGCATCTCTTTTTAGTATTTTCATGATGTATATGCATGAATTAAATCAAATGGCAGCTGTTTCTCTTGCAGATGACAAATGGTAGGCTCAGTAATGAGGTAGAAGTCTAGATAAGGAGAAAAGCTTGAGTTAAAAAAAAATGTTCTTTGCAGTTGAGATTGTATTTGTAGTGGCCCAAGTTAAGTAAATGAGAATCTTTATATGCTAGAGGGTAACAAGCAAGTGAGGAATGGGGAGGTTGCAGTAAAACATGGCTGGAAAGAGACAAGAAATGTAACAAGTGTAATACAAATGCATTAGTGAACTGACTTTTGGAGGCTCATATGTTTATTGCTTGGATTAAAGATTATTGAGTAAACCTTTTCAGTGCTGGGGAAAGATTCAGACACTGAATTTGTGTCTTTGAAAGACTGAAAACTTAACTGGTAAAAGGTTGTTCTGCTTGGGGCAGTAGATGAAAAATGGTTGATATGGTGGAGGCATAACGAGGTCAGTTTAGGAATATGTGGTGTTCCCTGCAGTTAAATTTAAACCTGGTAATGAGTCACTGCAAGGAGATAAGCTGCATGGAGAATAGGAAAGAACTTTCAACCCCGAAGCAGGTAAATCTCATCAGAAGTAAAAATAGTTGACAAAGAAGTTAATATCAATAGAACTTCACTGGAGTAAAGTATGGATTAAACAGCCAGCCTCGGCAAATGGCGACAGTATAAGAATCTAGATAAGTAAGATTAAAATACAAAAGAAAAAGCTGATGATCCCAGTTTCTTACATGAGATAAGAAAAAAAAAGCAATAGGTGGGATTAAAAGCTGCATTGAAATCACATTTGGGTTGACAAGAATCCATGATTAGAGGCTAAACTCAGGTAGTTGAAGGTGGACTAGAAATAGGTGGTAGGCTCTGATTTTTGTGGAAAGGTTTTAATTAAGATTTGAATCAAAGAACCAGTGTTTGTTAAACTATTATTGATAAAGTAAATAATACTATGTCATTTTATGGGAATATTCAGGCTGTATTACATAATACCAATATCTTTAAGTATCTGTCAATGTTAGAACTAAACGTTATTCTTTTGAACTTTTTAATGTAGACGTTTCTGCAGAAGATGACAAAGATAAGAAAGACACATCCCTTTCAAAATCCAAAAGGAAACATAAGAAAAAACACAAAGAAAGACACAAAATGGGTGAAGAAGTCATTCCACTCAGAGTACTCTCCAAGTAGGTTTGAAACTGATCTGTGTGACCAGCTTACGGCACCTGGTGGATGGGGAGGTGGTGGATGGGGAGGTGTTTATTGTAGCATGAGAGAATTCCATTTTCCATGGTTTCACTGAGCCAATTGAATTTTTTTCTCAGAGCAGTACTGGTTACTAATGTGGAATAATTCCTTTGCTGTGTACTGGTAGGCTGGTGCAACAAAGCCTAAGTTAGAAAACTTGATTATAACACCCCCAGGCCTCCCCTGCCCACCCCCCACCCCCCAGCCCCCCCCCCAAAAAAAAAGTGAGGGAAAAAAAAAAAAAGGCAAGCTGATCTCTGCTTCTGTGTGTGAGACTAAGGCTAACAATCCCTACTTGTTCAATTTGATTTATCCACCACTTCCAGTCCAGGATTAGGCACAGGCTGGGTGGGCTCAGCTTCCTTTTTATATATATATTATATATAATTATATAGTTTATGAACAAATTCATACGTTTTATGTACACTTTGCTTTAATATCAGTCTGTACTGGGTGTCTTGACAGTACAATTTTGCATTTAGTTTCTTTATTAACTACAAAAGGCAGTAGTGATGGCCTGTTGGTCTCAGGCCTAATGGTAGCTATTTTTTTAGCTAGCCAACTTTTTGCCTTTCTCCAAACCTCGGGCATTTGGAATGTTATTTTGTCTTGTTGCTTTGTGGAAGTGTTTGTGTTTTCCTGGAGTATGCTATGAATTGTCAGTTACAGGAAACTTTCAAAATCACAAGTTTTTACATTCTTTATTGAATTTTTATTGCAAACATATACAATGTCTCCAACCTTTGGAATATTTTAATTCAGACTGTTTAAATCTTTGGATGTCTGACAGTCCATCACCATTGCTAAAGTGCAATTCCAATTTTTATATAACAGAGTTGCATATTAGCAACGGTATTAGCCTGTAGCTGAAAAGGTTCAAATACCAGAGTTTAAGTCTGGCTTATAGGTTAATAAATACAGTTCACAAAAGGTACTCGTGTGTCTGTTGGGCTCTTAGGAGTCACCACAACTAAAACATGGAAGCACTTACTTTAGGGATTCAGCAAGTACCTCCATGTTAAAGCAGAGGGGGTCCGTGCCGTCTTGTGCTATAGAGTGATGTGAAATTGTGCTTTATGTTTACCACGGAGGCCACGTGTGGTGCAAATACATCTGCAAATACATTTCCTAGGACGAGGGAAGTGTTTTCAGTTGAGAAAAAAGGATTCACCATCACTAAAACATGGAAGCACTTACTATTGAGGAACAAAGCAAGTACATCCACATTTAAGTTGTGGGGGTCCTTAAGTGGAGACTAAATAGTAACTTAAAAAAAAATAAAGCACAGAATACATAGTTCTGATAATGCAATAGTAATGAAAAAACATATATATTATTACTGTAAGTTACTGCTTTGAGCTGCAGCTAATTCTAGAAATGCGTTCAAAGACATTAGGATCCACCGCCACTGAAACATGGAAGCACTTACTTTTTTAGGCAGCAGGTACCTCCATGTTAAAGCGAAGGGAGTCCTTTAAAATTAAAAAAACACTTCAAATTTTTACCATACAGGCCACTGAAAAAAATGTAACGCTTATGCTTTAGTTCTTGTCGGCTGTAAGCAGATGAAGACGTGCTTTTCCAAAGTTCTTCATTTTTCTTTTCCTGGATGTAAAAAATCTTGCGACTGAAGCGTAGGCAAAAAAGAAAAATCCTGGATGGTGTTTCAGTATTGCGATCAGGATTCACCTCTACTAAAACATGGAAGCACTTACTTTTTTTTAGCCACAGAAAGCACCTCCATGTTAAAGTAAAAGGGGTCCACAAAAAACGGTGGTTACCAACGATGCTTGTCCTCTGCCACTGAGATTCTGAGACTGCTGCATCAAATACAGAGGAAAAAGTTTTAAATTTTATTTAACTATAGCAAAAGGGAGGAAAAAAAAGGAGAAAAAAAGTTTTAAAAGCGCATAAGCATTGCAAATACTTGCCTGGCTCATTCCCCATGGTCTTCTCCTCCTTCGAGTCAAGTTAGCAGCAAGTACCTCCTTGAGCTTGTATTTATACCATACCTTGCTATGGAATGGTGTTGCCTTTTTATCTCAAAGAATCATTACGTGGCTCTTTTGTTATTTTAATGTCTTTGCTCTGTTGAGAATGTATGATCCTGGGTGAGTCTGGATGCTTTTTTTGAAGTATACAGTTGTCAATGTTAACAGCTAAAACCATTACCACAAGATATCCTCCTCTTTAAAAATCCTCTATCAGCTTGTTTGATAGCACAGATTAGGGTAACAATGAGTCGTTCTCACAGTGGCACTACAGGCATTGTGTTTCTGTGGAGCAAAGCTCTAGCTGTTTGCAGAAACATCTCCATGTTAAATGTATGTAAATACATAAATCGCTTCCATGTGGTGGTATTTTTTAACCAAAATGCATTTGAATAGTGAGGAATGTTCTTATCTCAGTAGGTTTTTGGTGAGTTTAACCAGTTGTTGATTTTCCATCAATGATTTTTCTAGAAAATAAATGACTGATTCTTAATATAGTAACACAGGAGCGGGTTCACTGAACTAATTCAGTGAATTCAGAGTTCACTGTCTCTGAATTAACTCTGAATTTAGTGCATGTGCTCTGTTTAGTTCCAGTAGAAAACACAGCTTACCAAGCTGTCCTGTGTGTTTTCTGAATATGTAAAACAAATTTGGGAGTCACTCTGTTTGAATGACAGGTTAGTCTTGTTAGAACTTGCCTGGAATAGTAAAAGCTAAAGCAAAATAATAAAAATAAAAATATATCAACAAGGCTTAATTGAACCTAAGTGCAGGGAGATCTCTAATGGTAAGAATGGCCTGCACTGCTCAGCAAGTTCAGCTTAAGCTATTTTTCTCTTAAGGTATCTCTGAGTTTCTAAACATTATTTTCTTGTCTACAACTGACATCCTATGCCTGTGTTTCTGCTTGTAGGACCGAATGGCTGGACTTGAAGCAAGAATATTTGGCCCTTCAGAAAGCCAGCATGGCCTCCTTGAAGAAAACCATGTCTCAAATCAAACCTGAGCCTGTGGGAGAGATGGAAACAGAATCTTGTGCACAGAAAAAGCCTAAATCTGAAAATGACAAATGTAATCCTGTTTGTGATGTTTTTTTGTCTTGTTTTCTTCATGATTCTAGTACACAAAATAAGTGATTTAAGGCACTGGTCCTCCAGAAACACTGCAGGATGGTTTTTATTTTCTATAAATTAAGAATTTGGCTTTCTCTGAATGCCAAATACTATTAAAAGCAAACCCCCCTCATTTAGATAGTCCTTACTTATAAAATTCATTAGTCCCAGATCTAAACAAGTAATTTCATCATATTCCAGTAGCACTTCTTAAGCTTAAGGATCTTTTTAGGTAACTGTAACTATAAAAGCCTCAGAGAGGTAAATCAAGAATCAGCTTTTTTTGATGATGTAACTTGGGCCTGATTTGCTTAAGCTTAACTATACCTGCAGCAATTCACAAAACAATTTCTGTAAGGCAGGCATGCAAAAAATGGCTTGTAGTTGGGTTTTATCAGCTTTATGGTTAAAAGTAGCTTTGTAATTATGTCCTCTTAGTTAAATTTCCAATTTTTTTCAGAGACAGAATTGATATTTTTTGCTCTGGATCCTCTGTACTTCACTAACTTCAGTGCTCTCATTTCAATGCCTGTCTGCTTATTTTTAATCACTCTACAAGTGAGGGTTCAACTATTAACTATAATCAGTAGATTATAAAATATTCTTTTAAGGAGACCCTGTACTCTTTTTTTTTTGGAGCTATTTTCATTTTTTTTTTTTAATTCACATTGACTTTAGCTTGTAAACAGTGTTGATTCTAGATTAAAAAAAAAAATACTTAATCTGCAATAGCAGTATTTGATGCCTCTTGTTTCATTTCTTGTGTACACCACATTGCTTGTGTGCTTTCATAGCATCTTTAGTTTGTCAAACCAATAAATGTAAAACTTTTTCTTTTCTTTTTTGCCTCTTTTCAAATTGACCAGCCACCAGTGAAGCTTCTGCCCCTCCTGCCAAGGCTAACACAATGGGGCCCCAGTTCGTGAGTGGAGTAATTGTGAAGATCATTAGCACGGAGCCCCTGCCGGGCAGGAAGCAGATCAAGGTAATGCCTTTGTAACCTCAGGGTAGCTGTTAGCCTTTCCTCTTACAGTGCCCCCCAAATGTTTGAATATGGAATGCCAGTTAAACAAGTCTTACTGATTATTTTTCTTTTTGTTTGTTTGGCCAGTAGCTGTGTACAGATTCTTCTCTGGTATCTGTTAATGGCAGATTTTACAGAGGCAAAATAGGGTAAAGGGGATGTTTCAAAGCAAAAATTAAGAGTGCTTCAAGCAATGTCAAGTTTATAATGAGAATAATTACAAAAATAACGCTCTAGAGGAAGAGCTCTTTAAACTTAAAGAGGAGTTGAAGACAAAGTGGGTGCAGTGTTCTGTACCAGGGTTTTAGCATTAACAGGAATTTGGGGGACAAGAAGATGCTCTCTGCATGAGAAAACAAATCTTTTTTTCCGTAAGAAATTCACAATTACACAAACTTCATTTCAGTGAGAGTGACAGAAGTAGAACTTATCCAGTCATTCATTCACCTCTTTCTTTCTTTTTTTTTTTTCCTATGGCAAGTGCTCTTTTATCTCAATTTTAAAAAGGTGTTTAGAATAACTTAAATTTTGTTTCATGTTATGATATTAAAGTTACACATGTTTAGTAGAATATTTTCTTTTAAGGAAAATAGTTTTAAGCTGCATCCTTTTGAAATGGGAATAGTAAAGGTTTTCCTAAGGAAATAATTGGCTTTTTCCAGATAGTGAATTCTCCATGAATGTGACACAGGACATTTTCTTTCACAAATTGCGCTTTTGGATGAATAACAACTGGAAAGAATTTGAACAGCTTGAACTCGTGTTGGAATAAATATTCAGACCACTTAGGACAATGAGAGAATGGTTCAAAACACACATTATGAGATGACTTACCAAACTACCTATATATAAAATTGAGGAGCCCATTTGAAGTCACTGGCTGCATGCAAGTGTGAAGTTTAGTGTGTGTGTAAATCTAAGCAAGATGAGAGATGTTTTTCTCACTGAAAACAAACTGATGATAGGGTTTCAACTTCATCAGTCTTATCTGCCTAGGTCTATTTGTAGGCAGTTGTCTGAGTGCTGGAGACACCAAGAGAATGTAGTAGTTGTCACTGTAACCTTTGAGGGCCCCTCTGACTGCAGTATGCACCTTACTGCGTTAAGTTTGTGTCACAGCTTAACATATTGTGGTCAGGAGGTAGCTTACTGGTCCCCTGATAGCTGAAAACAACCTTAGTTGGGTATTTCCAAGTATTTCCAGTTATTTTTCTGGTTTAGTTTTAGGGAAGTGTTTCAGGGAAGACTTATGCTTTATGGAAGTAAAGGGGGACAAGATAACACTGGGGTGGCCTTTGCCATTATCAGTCATGTCTTTGGTTCCCATAATCAGTAGATAGGCAAAATATTTCACAAAATGTTAGCAAACAAGTAAGGCAAGTTTTAAGGGAGACACATCATTGCAGAATACAACTGTAGGTGGAAGAAGCAATAATCCTCAGGGTGCACCAGCTCTTTTTCGGATCAGCAGTGGAAGCTGCAAACTGTACTCTACGCTTCCTGGATTTTTCCAGTTGCTTTTATGAAAGATCTAAGTCTTTGACAAACCCTTGCTTGGCCTGTGTTCCTGGACTGTCATAGCTACAGCAAACACTGCCTCAAAGCAATGCATCTAGGGTTTGTTTCCTTTATGAACTTCCAGAATTGGCCTGTATTTCTTACAGGCTTAATGACTTCCACACACTGCAAAGGTCTTTGCCGACTAGTTTTAATATTACTTTGATGCAATAATTTTTTACTTCACTGCTTCCATAGTTTGCTATAAAGGTGCTTCTCAGAGATCACGACATTTGCCAACTCCAGTAAACTGGGTGGCTGTAGTTTTCCATGTAAGTATGACTTTGGGATACCAGAATTAAGAGTAGAGAGTAGCTTGGGTTGGCTCTCAAATGATCTCAACAGTATTGGCACTTAAGGTTTGTTTTCTTTTAAGGCTGTCCTTGGTAGCGGAGGGTTAAAAGCAGTGTGTAATTCTTGAATGGAAGCAGCTTGCTTGAGCTGCCTGCTGTGAACAAAATTGCCTAGGAATGTGTGGTCTGAGTTAATTTCCCTAACAGCAGGTATTACAAGTGAGCTACTTGCTCTGAAAGAGCGTGTATGACTCTTCCTTCAGCTGTTGGTGACAATTTTCAGGCAGAAATCACTTCATAAAGATAGGAAGGGTTGGTTTACCACTACTCATTGCTCAAATAGTCTGCTGTGAATGAGCTTGCTTTAAATATTTCATGCATAGAATGACGTTAGGTATTTTTCTGTTGGACCAACATATATCGATGTTACAGTACACAAATAATTTTTCTTATTGCAAAAAAGCCCATACAGGTACAGTATTGAAATAAATGGATAATTACTGATGCTTAGTTAGTAGAAGTATTTTTATGCAAAAAAAAATAACATCTTCAGAAATTAGTGCTTTCAATTGGTGTTGGAGGGCAGGATGAGAGATAAATAGATGTAGGCTCATAAATCAGAAGTCAGTTATAACCTTCTAATGGAAAATATTAATTCAAAACTATTTGACGGGAGATTCATTGATTAAATTAAAAAGTTCAGTTATTGCTTTGGACTTCATGACCTTTTTGAAAATGTCAATGATCTACAAATTGAATGGTCAAAAAGTTATTTCTTATGTTCTTCTTTTGAAGTCTCGTTTACGGTCTGTTCTCTCACGTGCTTTGACAGGATGCTTTGGCAGTGCTGGCTGATGTCGCTTATGTTGACATGCTGGAGGGAGACACAGAATGTCATGTCCGTTTTAACACTCCTGAGGATGCACAGATTGTCATGAAATCATACAAAGAAATACAGATCAAAAACAACTGGAAATTCGAAGTTCTCACTGGTAAGACGTCTTTTTTTAATGGTAGTGCAGGAAAAGACTGAAGTACTGTGGAAAGGATTGTATTACATGGTAGCTTTATGGATATATTTAGCTATCTTAGTAGCTGGGTTTTTTTTATGTGAGTCTTCTTATTTTGCTATTATATTGAAATTGATAAAACAGGGTTTTTATGCCACCGTTCAGAGCTAAATAATGATTTTGCTTGCCTTTATCAACTTAATTCTGTTCTTCTGAGACTGATTGATTTACATCACTTTTAGTGACAGTGACTATAGAACTTAATTCACATTTCAACTTTGTGAATATAACATTCTGATGATGCCAAAGAATTGGCTCCTTAAACGAAGATTATATTGAAAATACTAAACTTATGTGAGAAATAACAGGACAAGGATCTAACAGCATGGATACACTTACAGTAGTTTTAGCACTTGCCTTCTAATTAATCTTTCTTTTTTCAGGAAGTTGAGTAACTTATGCCAATGCCTTTTTAAAATTGTAACTACACTAAAATTTTTACTGGCTTGCGTTGGAACTTTATTCTAATGTGTGTTAATTTTTTTCTGAAATTACTTTGCTGTTCTGAATTCATATCTTGTATTAGATTGAACTACTCTTCCAAGTGTAGAGAAGCCTCTTCATGGAAGTGAGGTGGAGAAAAAGGGGAGAGGGGGGAAGTCTCTCAAACTTTGTTGCTGTATGCATAAAACTCTTAAATTCTAGATATGCACTAAAAATCCTAAAGGCACAAAAAAAAAGGTAAAACAATCCAGATGAAATTCTCTCGTCTGTTTATTTAAATATTTTACCACGCTCCTGCACAGGCCCTCACATAGGGCCCAGTTCCATGTATGCAGGGATGCAAACCCCCATAAATGTCAGTTAAGGATTGCAGAAGGAAGGGCTATAATAGAAGCATTAACCTGCATGACAGTATAAAAGTTAATTAAAGTTTGAGACTCGCTGAACGCTGCTAATGTCATTTGGAGATGGATTTGGCTCCAGTGTTCTGTGTTCCAGAGATGCAGAAACAACTTGAAATGGGGCATTTTACAGCCGTGTGCTCTGTGTGTATTTGACTCTGGTTTTGTATCCTTATATAAAAGAGTGTAGTAGTAGATTAGGAGTAAGTACTACATTGTAGGAGTGTTCCATTCATAGCCTTAAGATATTTTTTTTTCAAACTGGTTCATTGAAATGAGAAAGGAAAGGCTTCTGAAGAATGCAGAAGTGGCTCACAGTAAGGATTTCAGCTTTTCTTGGTGGCATGAGGTGAATACAGAGAATAAGAATAAGGAAAGAATCTTTAATGCTCCCTACTGCAGGGACTAAAGCTTTCCCAGTAATAGTTTGCTTTTTAGAACTTGACTTGGACTAAATGTCTTCAGCTTTTCATCTGGCAAGGTATTAAACTTCTACAGTAATGTTTAGATGTTGGTGTGATTGAATGTATAAATAATGCTGTTAAAATGTATGCAAAATTGGTTCTCAGAATTATTAATTCCTTAACTTTTGCGGGAAGCTTTTCCAAGATCGATTGATAACTTCCCTCTAACTGAAGATTTCCCATGAGACCATACAACATTACATCACAAAATTCCCATCGTGATAGTTACAGCACAAAGCAGAGGAAACAGTGGCAAACTGCATCTTACTGCAAAAAAGCTGCTGAAAAAGCTGCAAAATTATTTCCTCTCATATTTCCCCCCATGTTAAAGTATTCCTAACTGCCCATGAAGTCCCCAGGGTTTGCTTGTAACAATGGTTTTGACTAAACAAAATTATCTCAGTCCTTCTTACAGTAATTATTTTTTTTCTGTGTGATAGTTGTCTGAAATTAGTCAGAGGTTGAGTACATCAGTGAATCAAAGGGCCTCTGAGTGCTACAGTGAAACCTCAGCTAAAACTGAGCTCCTTCTGCTAATTACATGTTGAGAGTGGTGCTTGCATATTGCCTCAGTTCTTCAGGTTAAATTAAAGCTCCTTGCTTAGGAAAACTTACTTAGATCCAGTCTTGGATCTAGACTTACCTGGCAATCCAGTCCTAAAGTTAATAAAATGCACAGGACCTTGATTCAGGTCCTGCCCAGCTCACACAGAACAGAGACCTCGGTGTCAGCTTTAAGCTTCTTTGGACAGAGTTTTTCTTTTCCCCTTGGTGCATGTTGTGAGATGTTGCAATGCTCCATGACTTCTGTGGCTATGAAATTTAACACTGATGGGGAAATACTTATTAAATTTCCCTAACAAGTATTTTCACATGCTTTCACCTTAGTTAGAAAAGATTCCTTCTCATCACAGCTGAAAACACTGCATGCATTTGTATTGAATACCTTTATTCATGTTACGTTAATTTGTTTTTCAAGGTGATCATGAACAACGTTACTGGCAGAAGATTTTAGTGGACAGACAAGCTAAACTTAACCAGCCTCGAGAAAAGAAGCGGGGTACTGAGAAGGTAACTTGCAAGTCAATTTTTTTCCTGTACAGCCATGGTTGAAAATATGACTCTCGTTTCTGTGTCAGTGTACATTTTTTTGACACATTAACATTTGGCTCTCTATTTAATCCAGTTAAATCACTTTCTACTGATTTTGCAGCAGGGTTTTACAGCCACAAAATAGAGAACATGTGGCTGTCCTGGTCCAATTGCCAAATGCAAGGCTTGTCTTTCTGGAGACAATTATCATTAAAAAGTTAAGTAGTCTTGATTTGCTCTAGTGTGATGAAATCTAGTGCTTTAGTCTTAGTTCCCTAGTGTGATAAAGAAAATTGAGACAAATCTGAATGCTGCTGCAAGCATCCATAGCTGAGCAGGTCTCAGACCAAAGCTGCCTCACATCTAGGGAAATTTCCTTCCAGCCTTGACCTTGGTGTGCCTTTCAGGCCACAGTGGTGAGAGAGTGCTGCAGTGAACTTGCAGACTGCAGTCTCCCCTCCTGCCCCAGAAAATCCTTCCAGGCATGGAGGCTTCTTGATTAAGCCAGTCAGATCCTTTACCTGACAGAGAGGAGCCAAAGAGTATTTCACCAACATTTTATTGCTAGGTTTACTTCACACACGTTGCAGATAAGGTTTCTGAGTTGGCTTTACCCTGAGTCTTTGTGCTGTCACTTGCAAAACTTCAAAATCATCTGACCTTAATTATTTGCTGGTGACTTCGGAGACTTTTTGTTTCCTAGATGCTCCAGTGATGCACACAATACCAGAAATTTCCTACTTGTTCTGTGTATAATTGAAAAGAAATAGTACGTAAAGAATTTCCCCAAATGACTGATGTAATTTTCTTAAAAACATAAAAATGGCATTGTCCTCTAGCCATTATTTTTTAATATAAGCAATAGGGGAATGTGAAAACTGTGCAGCTTTAGAGCCTTTTACTGAGTGCTGCTAGTTTTTTTTTCAATTTTTTTAAAATGTACTTTTACTTTTTTAAACAAAAGGTGCCAGTGGCACCTTTGACTTTAATTTGGACTGTAGGTGCCCTGCTCTCAAGTTCGTGTTCTTCATCTTTTGAAGATTGGTATTTGTTGACCAAACTGGTGTAAATTGGCCAGTAATGTGCCTCATCCAGGCTTGCAAATATAAACTGTCTCAGTTCTGCCTAACAAAAGCAGCAGCAGGGATGCAAACTCCTGCTCCTCCCCCTTACCCATCACCTTGCAGCACTGGGAGGTGTTAACTTCAAAGCTTAGTGAATACTATTTAAATGCTAACACTGTTAAGCAAAACATCAAGACAAGAATGCTTGGCTGTAGTTAATAACTCTTAACCCCTTCATTGCTTTCTGATAGTTTGTATTTAATACAGACTAAGAGGAAAAACAGTGTGTGTTTCTCTGTTCATTAATATTAATTTTAATCTTCCATTTGAGAATTCGTCCAAAGTACTCACAAGTTGACTTCTTCTGAAGATCACAATAAAAGGAAGGGGAAAAAAAGTAATAAATATTCATAATTAAACATGTGTAGCTGAATGTGCCACTAGTGTATCTTTCCTGTAAAGATCCATCGTGTTTAAGGTTTTCAAAGAGAGATCTTGTAACAGATTTTAAGATGAGCCTTTGCCTATTAGCTGGTTTATACTTATAATAAAAGAAAGTATAATATGCTGTCTTTAATTAGTGTTTAAATGTAGCCTTAAAAGTTCAATTCATGTAAGCTGCATAGTTGCAGTGATGTCAATGGATTTATAGTAATAGTGAACACGTGTCGTTGCATGGACTGCACCACATGACAGGCAGGACACAGTAACAGAGCACAGAGATGCTTTTGAGTGTAACTTCAGGCAGTTTGAGATTCCTCTTTTCCATGTGTTCTAAAAAGTCTAGGCTTACTCAGTGTTCCTGCACTGGGTCCCATGGCATGCCAGGGTAAGGGTTAACGACCCCTTCAGCAGAGGCTTTCTGAGGTAATGCCCCCCCCCCCCCCTCAAAAAAACAAAAGTGGTAGAGATTTTACTTTCTTTGGCATAGGTTTTATAATAAACTAAATGTCCAAAAGAGACCAGATATCCCAAGGTTCCCCAGACCTTGTGACTAATGCCTAGCCATCCTTTGGAGTTACAGAGGTGTTCAGTGTCAGGCCTTTCCCCCAGGCCTGGTCGTTCATTGTCACCTCTGTGCTCCCCTCTGCTGCCCCTTCCAAATCCATGTTCTCTTCAGCCTGTTGTTCAACTGCATGATCAAACAACCTTAGCGATTGAGTGACACAGATTGAGAACCTTCTTGCCAGAACTGTTTCTTGAGGGCAGTGCCAGTTTATGCAGACCTAAAGCAATTCATCAGTCTGTAGCCTTAAGCTCTCTAGACTGATTAAGTCTGTTCACAAAGCCAAGGCCTGCAAACTTTCCACTTGGGTACTTGTCTCCTGGGAGGAGGTGCTGCTGAACCTGGTTTACACCTTGTGAGCCCGCTTACATAGGAGGAAAGGCAGAGGTTTAAGAGGGTGGGAGTGGTGGTAGAAGTGAAAGGCATTTGGGGAGGAAGTGAGAATTGGGTGTTTGTGAAGGGTGGAATAATTTGCAGATATATGGGAAAGGAGGATGGTGGGAATGCCTGGGCACAGCCCACGCTATTCTCTTCTGAGTATGCCTGGGGCTGGGGTCTGTGTACTTGCAAGACTGAGTGTCTGTGCGCTGGTGGGGAGAGGTCCCCCTCCAGAGCACAAATAAGCCCCTTTCCCTGGTTCTCTGTATTGGTATCTACGGAAGGGCTGGGTACCTCTTTGGAGACAGGAGTAGTGCTGTGCTTAGAAATAGCTGCTGATACTGGATTGGTTAGCTGAAAATGGGAATCCTTGGTGTCTCTTGCGAATTCTGAGGTGCTGGTATAGAAACACTCACTGATACGAACTGGGAAGTTCATATCTTAGAGCTTTCCTTCCAGTGTTTGTGATTCTCCATCCCATATGTTGAACGAATGAGCCCCTGTACTCCTCACTGCAAGAGTTTAACTCTCTTAATCCTTTTTTTCAGATTGCAGAGAGTAAAAGTAACTCTTAGTTACATCTTTAAATCAATTTTATTTCTGGAGAATGGTTGAGAAAGTCGTCTAGCAGAACCTATGGTCTGATGCTGCTCAGGCACGCAGAGGCACGTACCAGTAAAACTGTGGTAGTGTAATTATAGTGCAGCAAACAGCAAACAATGCATCCATGCAACATCAGTGTAGAGTATAATTCCTGACTGCCATTATCAGTGGAGCAGCATACCTTGCACTTCCATGCTGTGTACAAGGTGCAGTGTCTGCAGGACATAGCTGTGACCACAGTCATGTGGATAAATAGTAAATAATTTGATTTATATGTGAATCAACCTCTTTAGTGGACTGCCAGGTGAGCAAGTGCCCCTTAACCTCAGTGCCAGCTCGTATGTTTTAGTAGTCTCCATCAGGTAAGGTGATGTGGATTTATGCTGGTGCGTTACAGACGTGCCCAGGTTCACAGGGGCTTCCTGCTTTCTCGCTCAGGTTAGGCAGCCTCTTGTGCTCCTTACATTTTGTTTTATTATTATTATTCTCAACTTATTCATCTAACAGTTACCTGATGAGCTCTTGCTTATGGTTGAGGAATCTTAACGAGGCACCACAGTAACAAAGCTCGTGCCTTTGCTTTTGGGTATTAGTATGACTTTTTTGCAGTACTGTAGTTAAATCCCTGAATGTTCTGGTATGGATGCTTTAAAAACAATTTACTCTCTGTTTTGTTCCTGAAGACAGCACCCAGACAGTACATGAAGTAGGAAACTAACAGGTTAGTTATGTTCCACAAGAGCGTTTCTCACACCTCTGTACTGGGAGCAGCTAACCTCCTCGTTCGCCAAGACATGGCATGTATTTTCTGCACAGGGCTAGTGACTACAGGTGTGTACTCTGAAACAAATCTGTGAAAGAGAAACAAATTGAAGATAAACTGGAGGGATTATCCAGATTTTGGTAGTATTTTGAAAAACAATGGTTTCTCTTTCCAGTTGCTTTGTGTCTTTAGCTCTTTGCAAGGAAGCAAAAGAACTATTTGACCTGCAGTGGGTGTTATGTGAGGGAGTTGCTGCTGAGATTGTTGCCCTAAAGTGTAAATATCCTAAATGATCCCAGACAGCCCAGTATCTCTCTAGTAAACCCTGGCTTTAGCTATGCTCAAATCTAGATTTGGATTCTTTGTAAAGTGGGGATGGGGAAGAATGCCCTATGCCAGGGAGAAGGCATGTTGTGAGAGCCCTCTGAACTGACGTGGAGTGCTGCCTGTCAGGGCAGCAGTGTGCAGAAGGTGTTCTAGCTGGGAATCTGGTCATCTGACCTTGTTTTTCTTACATCAGTAACAGCGTGAACCCAATAAAAGGGTTGGGTTTTTTTAACTTACTGTACGAGACTGTGTTTTGGGATTTCTGAAATAGTAGTTTTGTTCTCTACAGCCATGTTGGGAGGAAGAAGGGATGGAATGAAAGATGCTGCACTGTCCAGAGACTGAAGAGATGCCTTGCCTTTTTTGATGGTTCTGAGGCAATACTGGAATAAATCATGTCAGGGCTGCTGTAACTTTTTTTTGTCAGATGTACAGGGTCAGCTCAGCTGTTCAGAGATTAGCTTTTTCTTATGAAGTTTGGTAAATCAATGAATTGTGAATATAATTGTGAGATAAAGTCATAACAATATAATTTTCCTCTAATGTTTTCTACAACATTTTTCCTGTTTGCAGTTGATTGCTAAAGCTGAAAGAATGAGACTTGAAAAGACCCAACAGACAAGTAAACATATTCGCTTCACTGAAGACTGATGGTGATCTTGAAAGTGAACTAGGTATTTAAAAAAAAAAACACCCCACAACTGAAAACAAACCCCACAAACACCACTGCTTACAGCAACTAAACTGTTTCTAAGAAGGCATCAAAACCTGGTCTGTGTGATTCATAATTCTGCAGACTGCAAGTATGAAGATTGTTCTGAATCCTGTTTTTAAATAAGCTGAATGTTTACTGCTTCTGAGCCTGTAGGTAAAGCTTTCTGGACAAAATGTATTAAGAGATCTTGCTGTAGTTCACTTCTGGTTTTGTTTTCTTTTTTTTTTTATATGTTCAAGTTTTATACACTAGGTTATGAAATAAAATGCTTGAGAAATTTTCAGTCGTGCATCTCTAATTCTTCAATCTGCTTTATGACACTTTAAATAATAAAACTGGTTAATGCTAAATAAACCTCTCTAGGGCTCTGTTTAGTCCATCATGCTGCTCAGACATACAGTAGAATGACTATATAATGTTCTATGTATTTTACAGTGGGTAGGACTGTCCGAAAATCTGTCATTGAGAAGTCTGGAAGAAAATTTACTTGCATGAAGTGCACACTAAACTGAATTTAGACTTTTTTTTTAGAGGAATCTTCGGGAGAAGAAATAAGAAAACCTTTTTTACATCTGGTAACTAGCTCCAGAAGTAATTCTCACTTACAGATAAGTGTTCAAGTTGTGTAGTTCACAAGTTAAGGTGGTGATCTTAAAGTGCTTCAAAGTATTTCACTGTAGACTGGTAATTTTTAAAAAACAAAAACTAAACATAAAATTGGAATGTTATAAAAGGTTGAACTTATATATGACTAAGTTAAAGCTCTCCCCATTAATGTCAAGATAAATTCATGTGTTTATTTGTGAGATTTGTTTTAGCCAATTTTATCACAGGGCAAATAAGACACTAACACATTGATTTGTAGAAGTGTGAAACTTCCTTATAAATAGAAGGATGAGCAAGTTACTTTGAAAGGAGGAGTACATTCCTAAAATACCATCAGGAAGGAAACTCAGTGATGCTCCAGGCGTTTTTGTGGCTATCGATTTTGCTGGTAAGATAGGTTAACATTTTCAAATGCTGTGGTGTCAAATTATGCGAGCAGTGTGGGTATTTTAATGATAAATAATACAATAAAACAAAGTTTGGTGACACTGTTGTATTTTTGCTATCTAAGAAAAGAATCTGCATTATTTCTGCTGAATTCTTGAAAGTAGCATGGGTATAATACCCACAGTGGCTTTGCAGTCGGGGAGAACAGGAGGCAAAGGAGGGAAAAAAAATTGGGAAAAAATAGGAAAAAATATTTTTCAAGAGATTGTTGCAAAGCATATTAACTGTAATCAAACTATCCAAGATAAAAGTGTAGAAAAGCAGCACGGCCAGAGCGGAGGAATGTGTGTGGAGCATCATTTAGCAGGAACAGAGAGGGGGAAGAGTGCAAGATAAGAGACAAATTTTCAGGGGTGGAGGGGAAGAGCTTGCTAATGGTTCTTGGAAATTGCGTAAGGACAATTCCTCCCAGGGGTCTGGGGGGAAAGGTCGGGGGAAGGCTAGGAACCAACCTGTATGCCAGGGGCTCCTGTGTGAAATTCGGCAGTATTCACATGTTTAGTCCAATGGCAGGATTTTTTTAATTATTATTATTTAATCTTTCACTCCTCTGTGATACTAGGTGGGTAAGATGCTTGGTGACGCAGTGGAGAGAACTGAGATATACCTAGCTAGGAGAAGAACTGATCAATTAATGTCTGCTAGGCATCCTGCCTGAAAGACAGGAGATTTCCATTTCTGTGATGTGAAGGGAAAAAAAAAAACTCAACAGCCTACTCTAGGTAAAATGTTTTGGATTTTTCTGCTGAAATTCACTTAAGTAAAAAATTTATCCATGTTATAAATGATTCAGACTTTTGTGGAGAGTGGAGCAGAACTGTAAAAGCATGAGTTTTGCTCTTCTATTAATAATTTGTGACTTGAGCACATGGCAAGAGAAGTCACCCTTCTGTTCCTTTCCATATTTACATAGGTTAAATATTGAGAATTAAACATCAATTTTCTTTTTCTCCTTTTTCAAACTAGTGTTTAATAGAGTTCTTGCCACTGATTTCAGAAGTCATATATGGACAGTATGGTCTACATGCTTTTACAGAAGAAGATTGGATTCTTTAAGTATGCCAGAATGGTTTATGTATTTTTTTTTGTCTTTAAGTACACATGACAGTTAATATCTGTTGCTGTTATCCTTCCCCATCAACATATGCTAAGAAGAGGAGTCCATCTGTTGAGTTTTACCATCCCAAGAGTTGCGTCCCTAAAGGTACTTCATATTTGCACCCTAAATGCAGGGTGCCTTTAGCAAAGTCTGGCACATTTAGCTGCAGTGGTTTGGTGTTTTTTTGTTTACAATTAAATTTTCTGCTCTACTGTTTTTCTCTGTGGTAGCATCCATTCCTGGGAACTTCCAACAGTGACTTCCCCCTCCCTGCCCCAAAGAAATAGCACACTTTATTTAAAAATTCAGGATGATACTGTAAAATTATAGGAATTCATAAAGCTCATTTATTTTTGCTGATTTTCCTGTCTCCCTTGACTGTTGAGCATTTTGAAAGAACATTATTACACATAAATCTGCCTGGAGCAAAACCCAGCATTGATTCTGCTCTTCGTGACCCAGCACAGGGCTGAAAGTGAAATTATTTTTAGCACTCATATTTCTGCCCCTCTTCCACTAGTCGCAGACTTGGCACGGCAGCAGCATGACTGTACCTCTGACCTATGTGAGGCCTTTGGTGCCAGCAGAACGTTCGTAATGTGGGTCTTCAATTAAAAAGAGAGCTCTTGTGTTTAAAAAAAAAAAAATAACAGTAATGTTTGATTGTAGATCTTGTTGTTCACGATCTTGTCCCCCCTAAGGCTTTGATTTCTCCTCTGATGCAGCATTTCCAAGCTTAGAGATTGGCCTCATGAGTAGTGTTGTCTTTTGGCAAGGACTGTTGCGGTAACCTTAGTGGTGCCAACTTGCTGAGTGGGGCCAGAGCTCCACTGTGTTGGGCTTTGTACAGGTAAAGAGTGCAGAAGTACGGGGAGGTGGGGATGGAGGTGTGCAGTGGTTGGTGTGATGGCAACAAAGAGTCATTTGTAACGGACAAGTGGAGCACCTCACCGGTGCAGAGAGAGAGCAGCAGGGCCTCCTTGCGCTCAGCTGCAGAGCCACTGCACGCCTCTAAGGGACACTCACGCTACCTGCATCCTCAGATACACATCCTCCCGGGTTGTGTCGGCCTCCCACAAGCTGTGTTCGTGCAGTGAAAGCGCTGGAAGGAAGAATGTGGTTTTAGTAAAACACCCGTGCTGAAAAGCAGCAGCAGCCTGATACTCCACGGTCACTGGGCCTGTGGGGTTTCAGCAGCTGGCTGGCTGCACTCAGTGCAGTATCCCACTCACAGCACAATGCTTGTACCCTGTTGCCCTTTCTACCTGTCTCTGCAGTGTAGAAAAGCTTCTTTCCCTTTGATTCTGCACCACCTGTTAATGTGTAAGTTTCTTGTTTGGCTGTCCTCCATCTCACTGTCACCTGGAGCAAGCAAAAAGTCTCGGCAAAAACATCCTGTAGTGAATTTGCACTGAGTTACAGCTCCCACAGGAGACTCGAGGTATCTTGAGATGCCAAAGTTGCTCGTCTGGGGCGTGGGTGTTTGCAGTGAGAGAACTTCCTAAACCTTTATCTGCCTCCTCTGTTGACGTGCTGTATTCCCAAAGGCTGTGCCCTTCTCTTTGTTGGCTCTGATTCTTTCACTGTTTTACTCTCTGACCAAGTCTGATTTAACATTGCCTGTTTCACCTGTTTTATCTTACACAGCCAGTGCCAGTGTTCTGTACCTTCTTTTTTTTTTCCAAAGATATACTGTATCCTAGTTTAAACCAGACTTTAAGTCAGTCCTTGAAAGCTAGCAGGTAAGTAAATTATCTTTTTCTGGAGAGGCTCTAAATCAAGTTAGAAAATTACCCTCTGACAGATGACAAAGGCATTTGCCTGCCCAGGTCCCCTAGAACATAGGTCAGTGTCGTAATTGTTTACTTGTGGTACCGTAGTGTCTAATGATCTCAGACAGGATTAAATCATGGGAATAATGCTGCATGATGCTGTAAAAAATAATTAGATGAGGTCTGCTTGGGTGACTTTGAAATGTGCCTGAGTGGGGAAGTCATACGGTTATCTTACCTACGAGTGATTTAAGTTTCTGTGGGTGGTGTGAAAGAAGTTGCTCTCTACCAAAAGTGGAATATTCTTCCTAACAGAGTGGCTGACACACCGGAAGGCTGTGCTGCCATTCAGAGAGACCTGGACAGGTTGGAGAGTTGGGCGGGGAGAAATTTAATGAAATATAACAAGGGCAAGTGTAGAGTCCTGCATCTGGGCAAGAACAACCCCATGTACCAGTACAAGTTGGGGGTAGACCTGTTGGAGAGCAGCGTAGGGGAAAGGGACCTGGGGGTCCTAGTGGACAGCAGGGTGACCATGAGCCAGCAGTGTGCCCTTGTGGCCAAGAAGGCCAATGGCATCCTGGGGTGTATCAGAAGGGGGGTGGTTAGCAGGTCAAGAGAGGTTCTCCTCCCCCTCTACTCTGCCCTGGTGAGGCCGCATCTGGAGTATTGTGTCCAGTTCTGGGCCCCTCAGTTCAAGAAGGACAGGGAACTGCTAGAGAGAGTCCAGCGCAGAGCCACAAAGGTGATTAAGGGGGTGGAACATCTCCCTTATGAGGAGAGGCTGAGGGAGCTGGGTCTCTTTAGCTTGGAGAAGAGGAGACTGAGGGGTGACCTCATTAATGTTTATAAATATGTAAAGGGCAAGTGTCATGAGGATGGAGCCAGGCTCTTCTCAGTGACATCCATCGACAGGACAAGGGGCAACGGGTGCAAGCTGGAACACAGGAGGTTCCACATAAATATGAGGAAAAACTTCTTTACAGTGAGGGTGACTGAACACTGGCACAGGCTGCCCAGAGAGGTTGTGGAGTCTCCTTCTCTGGAGACATTCAAAACCTGCCTGGACGCGTTCCTGTGTGACATGGTCTAGGTAATCCTGCTCCGGCAGGGGATTGGACTAGATGATCTTTCGAGGTCCCTTCCAATCCCTGACATTTTGTGGTTCTGAGATCTTCAAAGGGTTGCGCTCTGATGGAGCTGGAAGTGATGGAGAACTGCAAAGCTGAGGGCTCTGGACTCGCCTTGAAAGTGAGCGGTTGCTGTTACAGCGGTAGGCAAATCCTTTGAACTCGGGAGCTGCTGGTGCCGAGAGGCCAGGCAGTTCTCAGGCCAGGCAGTCCTCCAGGGCACTTGGCAACCCCCAGGTTTTGTTAGTTCACAAGCAGAGCCAGGCCAGCTCTCCTATTCATGCCTCCGTTTGCTGGAACCAGTGTTGCTGGCACACTTAGCATGCGGAGCTGTTAGCCCAGTCACACCAGTCGCTGCAAAACCAGGAGAAAACGCAGGCAGAGGAATATGGGAGAGCTTTGCCGTTGCCAAGGCGACTCATTTTGAGCTGGATAAACACTCGCTCATCACTGCTGCGGTTTTGTTGCCTTGCAGCGTTTTGAGTGGAACCAAACAAACACCCGAGAGTGAAAAGAAGTGGGAGAAAGGGTGAGGGAAGGGGACAAGCCAGCCCTGGTGCTTGGAAGCAAACGACAGAAGGGCTCCCTGTGTTTCTGCAGCGGGGCTTCTGTTTCCAACCTGGGTCGCAGCACCCCGGCCCTGCACACCCCTCGATGGTAGCTGGCTGCCGGTAACGCCGTTTCCAATTGTCTAATTAGTGTTCAGGCCTAATGATTTGTGCAAAAGAAAGGACCTGGAATAAAGCGAGGAGTTTGAGTCTGGTGGGAAAAGCCTTCCAGTATGGTGTGAGTGTTACTTCAGGTCATTTAACCTACCCCATGTCTCTCTCACCTCTTGCAGGACCGGGGCAGAGCAGGGGCCAGGGGTTGCAGCTCCATCAAATTTAGACGGTTTTTATTCTATTATTTTTTTTTTCTAGACTTTTAGGTACAGCTGCTCCCAGTGAGGGACCACTACCTGCTAGCTGACCGCTCGCCAGGTCTCTTGCTGTATCTAATCCTCACTTTGCTGGCCTGGGGGAGGCTGGAGACAGGGGCGGCAGCCCTGAGAGGTGGGTGCCCATGGGGGGAGAGAGGTGGTTGCCCCACGGGGGCTCTGGCCAGCAGAGGGCAAAGCTGCCACACGCTGTCCTGTGCTGCAGGCACAATGCAAAGCCTAGGGCAGCTTCACATCCAGAGCGTTGTGCTATGCATTACACCCCAGCAGATCAAATAGCTGAAGCCATATACATAATTTTTTTGGGGAAAAAGAAGTCCCCTCTGTTCCCAGGTACCCAGGGAGCCTGCAAGGTGGCCAGATGCTCGGATGCAGGGTCCCCAGGCACAGCCATGAGCCCTGGCTCTCATCTGCTGCCTGTGATGGACCAGGGGGCTGCTTTTCTAGTACATTCAGGAGAGATTTTCATGAAGCTGGGAAAATACTTCTCCATGGGTAGCTAAAACTACTTGGATCTGGGTTGAATACCTCCTCTGCCTCAGATAGCAGAGCTATCCACAGAGAAATTTAGGTAGTTCAGCACTGAATTTACTCTTCACAGTCAATAACAGACCAGATAACTGCAGAAGTTTCATCAACACAGAGATGGCCACTAACTGGTGGGGGGGGGGCATACATCCTGCTGTGTGGGGTGCAGGTTACATGCGTTCTTCCTTGTTGCCAAAAGCAAAAGACCATAATAAAGATAAAAGTAGGAAGCTCCCTGACCCCTTGTCTCTGCAGAGGGAGCACGTCCCAGTTCTCCCACCCTCTGAATAATGTATGGAGGGGACATGGTTGAATGCTTTTGGCCTTTGTGCTTTATGCAATTTTCTCGTTTGGTTTGGGTTTTTTTTTTCCCCCCCACCGTGGCTGGTATTTGTGTTTTGCTTTCCTTTCCCTTACCTGCTACACACTGAAACGTGGTTTTGATATGAAAAGTGGCTTTTTGTGTAGTAATTGGCGAGTATCTTGGGAATACACCCGCTCCCTCAGGTCTTGCCCATGATATCTGGTGCCTTAGTAGATAACTTGCAAGATTTAGCCTACAAGACCTCTTCCACGTGTGCAAATGCAAGGTGTACTTGACCTGTTGGCTCAGTGTGGTCAGACTAATATAACATCTACCCAATGATTTGGCTAAAGTTTCAGGCATAATTAATATATTTCATACAATGATGTTTTGATATTATAAATATAAATTTTTAAATTTATCCTGACATCTAACACTCAAAACTGAAAGCTGGATTTTGAATCCACTGGAATTTCTTGACTTGCACTGAAACATCCACTGCAAAGCTTATTATTTATGCCACCACAATTCATCCTCAAATAATTTTCCTCTATCTTCTCTCAGCAATAGCTCTGACGTGTTTTCTGGTCTGCGTTGGATTCACCTCTCGTGTCAGATGTGAAAAGGTGGATTAAACTCTGTGCCTGGAGTGATGGAGAGATATTCAAACAACCCCATCTCCTGGATTTTCTACTTTGTGGTGGTTTATTTTGCTCTTGGAAGAGCCAGATGATTGCGACGAGCAGATTTACTCAGTGTTTTTTGCTTTTTGCTCAGGGTTGGTCTTTGAGATGGTGGTGAGGGTCTCAGGCTGGCAGCTCCACTCCATGCCCTGATCCAGCTCCTTGCCCTGCATGTGGCTGCCCGGCTGGGCACCCAACATCTGCCTTTACACCAGAGCTGCTCTTACGCCAAAAATTACAGCTGTGGAAAAAACACCGTGAGTCTCTTGAAAATTTTAAGCAAGAGGGAAATAATTTCCCTTTTCCTATTGATTCACATCATCTTCTTTTCCCTTTCCTGTCCCTTTTTTTATGCCCATTCCTTTGCTCTTTGTTTCCTGGATGCCAGGATTAAAGGTGATCCCCTTTCCCTCTAACGCTCTCATCACCACAAGCGTGTCTGAAACCCTACTGCTCTCTGCCAGGTCCGTGGCTGCGCTCTTACATTGGTGGAAAAAACAGAATAACACAGTTTGAATCAGGGGCAAAATATTGAAAGTTATTTGGGGGTCGAAATGTGCAGCTGTGCAGCCTAATTGGGGTTAGACTATATATATATATATATATAATTCTATAGTTATATATATCTATCTCTGTGCAACTATATATAGATACAGCTGGAGTGGCAGAACGGGTCATCTGGAGCTTCCAGCAGAGAGAGACACGCAGAGTCGTTTTGCAGTTTTTGAGCCTGAGTTTGGCACCATCCCCTGTTTCAGACACCCTGGTTACGACTCTTGTGCTGTGTTTTGTATCCCATTTGTTGTCAAAATATTTTACCGTGGCTGGGTTGGACTTTTTCCTTTAGGGAAACCCGAACAGCATGGCCCACTCTTTTTTAAATCGTACTTTCTTTCTTTGTTGGCCAGGTACTCCACGTTTATTTCATTCTAAATTGTGTATACTCGCCTCTTTGATGTGTGAAAGCAACAATTTTAAGGGATATTCAAATACATCAAAGCAACTGGCAGCTGGTAGGCATCGAATGGTGCATGCAGAAGAGTCCTGCCTGAGGAGCTTATATGGGAAAGGAATGGCTGGAGCTTTCACCCCACGGAGGTATGGCTGGGTTGGCTGATGCTGAGTGTGGTCACGTCGTATACGGAGACGATAACTTGGCCTTTGGGTGTGAGGTGGCAATTTATGTGGGGAAATGGAGGTATTGCTGCTGAAGCTGGTGGTAGGTGAGGCTGAGAGAAGGGTAGTGTTTTCTGCAACATTAGACTGGCATCCTGCACTGCAAAAAGACAGCTTGCCAGCCCAGGAAAAGGTTATTGCTCTCCACTGGCCTGATGTGAAGGCTGCTGGATGGCAGACGATGTGTCCTGCTGTGCGGGCAGATGTTAATCAAACCGTCTGGTTGTTCTGCTGTCAGCAATCTCCACCTTTCCAAAACACAGTGGCTGCCTCCAATGGAGCTGGAGTCAAAAATTAAACAGAGAAGCAGACTTTACAACGAAAAGTCAGAGCACCTGGCTTGAAATGTTTTCTAAACATAATGGCTTTTGCTATCTCAGTGCAAGAGGTAGGAAAGCAAACGCTGGTGCTTCTGTTGTGTGCAGGTGGAGACCCAAACACTGCAGGCAGCGGCACGTACGGGTTGAACCTGGCAGTGGCAGGAGCAGGAAGGATGAGGGGATCGGAGCTGCCGGCTGGCTGCAGATGGCAGGGTGGAAGCTGTTCTGGGGACACAACCAGGAGGTCCCATCCCAGGTTCAAAGGGTTAATTTTAAAAATGTTTTTTTCCCCATGTCTCAGCACTGTCTGGTTTTAGCCATGATGGGAATTAGAAGTGACAACGTACTGCAGGGGAGCTGTTCCTGTGGGGTTTGTGTCACGCCTAAAGCTGGACGTACCAGAAACCTCCCGAGAGGCTTCTGCCAGACCCTTGGACGACTCTGACATCGCCAGCCATGGTTTCACAGAATCAACCAGGTTGGAAGAGCCTTCTGGGATCATCGAGTCCAACCGTTGCCCTGACACCACCATGTCAACTAGACCATGGCACTAAGTGCCACGTCCAGGCTTTTCTTAAACCCCTCCAGAGATGGTGACTCCACCACCTCCCTGGGCAGCCCCTTCCTATGTCTAATAACCCTTGCTGAGAAGAAATGCTTCCTAATGTCCAGCCTGAACCTCCCCGGCGAAGCCTGAGGCTGTGTCCTCTTGTCCTATCGCTAGTTGCCTGGGAGAAGAGGCCGACTCCCACTTCACTTACAAGCTCCCAAATCCCTTCCTCTCTTGCCATGATCTCCTTGGAGAGAAGCGTAGGGAAGGCATGACTCCCAGGGGAGCCCTGGGACAGACCTTACTGGCCTTGGCAGCATCCCAGCACCAAGGGAGACCTCCTACATGAAGGAGTGCCTGCAGATGAGGGAGATGACCCAAAGCAGCCCTGCAACACCACACAGCTAGAAAGGGCAACACATGGCGATGCCGAAAATAAGAATTACAGGAATAGAATAGTGATACCACCAAAAAAGTCCAATAGCTAATTCTGAGCAAACATATTTCTAGGGGCACTGTACTTCCCTGTTGTTTCTGATACTCTTCTAGATCTACCCTGCAAAAGAGGTGTGAACATCCTTAAGGAGAGAGAGGCAACCTGGGATTCATGGCTGCGAGGTGCTGAGTGCTGGGAGCTGCTGCCGGCCCCTCACACGGGGCAGGACGGGCCCTTCCACGGGGGGCTGCAGGTCATGGAGAAGCTGAACGATGTTCTTGGCCTCAGCAAGCTGACTCGGTTGTGTGACTGCAGTATCTCTTGGAAACGTCCCGTGTCTGCTGCGGAAAAGGCAAGGAGTAATTTTGTCAGAAAGTAAAGATATTCTTTTTCACTGACATGGCTCTGCTGTAGATGCTCACAGAATCACTTGTAGGTGTCTCTCGGACTGAATGGAAATGCCAAATGCGTTGCTATGGCCAAATACAAATAGATATTTCCAAAATAATATGGCTATTAAATGATTCTAAATGAGATAATAGCAAACTAAGAAGCACACATGACAAAAATCTAGTGAGACCAAATACTCGTTCTGGTCAAAATTTGTGGTTTTTTTGGTCTGATTTTAAATGCAGCGATTCAAAAAGCCTTTTCATGCAGCAGAGAATTCTCTCTTGCTATTTTGAAGCATACTACAGAAAGCCAATGGAGACACAGAAGTGTAAGTGCAGCTTCTTAAATATATCTTCTGCATAATATCAAAATCAAAACGAGGATCCTGACATTAGGGCAGGACAGGACGAAAGGCTAAAGCCACTGTGTGTCTTCCAATATCAAAATACAAAGCCCAGCATTCTGTGATGCTAATCTATGCATTACCATGGGCAGCTTGAGGCCCGTAGGGTCTATCTGATGAGATTTTGCCACCATCCCATCTGTTTTGTATTCATCTGTCACCGAGGCTCAGAGCCACTGGAGAGGAGAAAGAACTGGCAGTGTCATGCAGTGGCTTTTTGACACCGGTACAACCAGTGTGGGAATTGCTAGGGGTTGTTTCCTGGTACTTATAACAGACATCAAAATGTGACATGGGGGAAAACCCACAAGCTCTATAAATACCACATCATCTCCCACTTATGCTTAAATACAATTGTCATTCTTCAAAATTTCTAGGTACAGTTACACCACGTTTCAGCTGTTCCCTAAGAAAAGGAGACAACACGGGTTGGACTTGGCATGTCAACTTCCTGCCAGTACAGCATGAATCCTCCTGTGGGCTCTGCTACGACCACGAGACGACAAAGGTACGGTAAGGACTCAGCTGGAATGAGCTGGTATCGCTCCATACAGTTGTCTTAAAACAAATTAGATCAAGATTTGGCTACCAGCAGGTGTTAGAGGGAAGAACAAGTAAGAGCAACCATGTACCCAGTGGGACTGAGGTTGCCTTCTGCTTGGCACCCTGTCTCCAGCAGCACCAGCAGTCGGTACCCAGGGAAAAGGATAAAAAAATGGATAAACAGACGCTGAAACTTCCCTGAAACGGCCCCTGAGCCTCTAGAGTGCAACGTGCTTCTTTTAACTCCTACTTTATTATCCCTTCTAGCAGGCTCTTTTTTCAGTCCTTGCTGACACCTGCTAAAGAGTAAATGCTCTTTCTCTGTGTTTCCCACGGGCTGCCCTACTTTACACCATCACCTTGGAGATAGAAAACACAATTCTGTGCAAAACCAGTATCTGCTTGTCCCGATTCCTGATTCGTTTCCTTTATCGGAGGCGAGGAAGTGAAACCCTGACCCTGCTGCAATCCCTGGGCAGGTCACAGCTCAGTTCGGCGTGGCGGGGGCTGCAGCTCGGGGAGGTGAAGGCAAGGCAAAGAGGAGTACTTTGGGCATGCCTTGCAGGTCGTGGCTGTTTCTACCCTTTCTGCAGCGCCTTTATTCTCGAGCAGTTTCCATGGTGCCCCTGCTTTGTCTGCAGACCTGGCTGCAGGCAGCTCTCTTCTCAAGCACGCCACACGAGATGATTTTTACAACGCGTCGTGTTGCGTGGCTGCGCTGCAAAGCCTGCTGGGCATCAGCTGCCACGAGTATCTTGCAGGCTGTCTCACGGGTGCATCTTCAGAAAGCATGGATTGATGTTTTTTGACTGAAGGAAGCGATAGAGATGACGCTACCTGAGAATCCAGCTCAGCCTTTTGCCAGTCACGTTTGGCAAATTAAAATAATCAAATTAACCTCTTGTCCAAAGGGCTTGTTGCTGGCAGCGTAGCATTGCTGTGGAAAAACAAAAGCAATAGATGGCATAACAAGGAAGAGCAGCCATGCTGCTTGCTGCAGCACGCTGCAAATTACATCTTCATCTGACATGGGTGTGAAAGGAGATGATCTGTGTATGTAACACAGCATCACTCCCCTCGGAGAGACTGGCAAGGATGAGCTCAAGCTCATTTGCCCGTTATCCAGCTGTTAATTCTCTGCTAACCATTCTGATACCGGAGCACTGACCCCCTGAACTGCTCTGGCTGGTGGCAGGGAGGACCTCAGGGTCTTCCCATCAGGTACAAAGAAAGGCTGAGTAATGTGGCCCCTGTTTTTTAAGCCCAGCAATAATACCCCTTAAGAAACCCTGAGCTCTGAGGATGTTCAGAGGATAATGGTCGACTGCTTATGGCTTATACTAGAAATATTTCAGCAAGCAAACTGGTTATATGAATCTTACAGGCTGTTCATCCAAAAAGAACTGGAGTGTAAAAATCACTGCCCGAGTGATAAAGCAGGCAGAAGGGCAGAGCTGTGCTAAGGGAGGATTTGAACTCCCAGACACAGCAGAGGGTACATGAAATGGTGGGAATAAGGCTGGAGGTCTGTGTGCAGGCAGTGTACAGGAATGCAATTTAATCCAGGACCTGCAGATATCAATAAATTGAATAATATTAGAGTTAATATCAAAGTATAGAGAGAATATAACTGAAGACACAAGGGCAGCTTAGAAATAGAGATGTCCTAGTCAGAAAAACTCAATACTTGGAGCAGAAAAGAGGTTTTCTTCATTAAGGGGAGGCTGGTACTGTGTTTTGGGATAGAACAGGCTGCTCCCCAAAGCTGGACAGGAAAGTTACTGGTTTGTAAGTCTTGGCAGAGGTTTTCAAAGATGCCTAGAAAATTGTAATACCCCATTCTGCAACCACAGAAACAAAATTAGGACAGGTTGCCTTGGAGCTCTTCTGGGCTATCCCTGTGCCCAAGGTTGAACCTCTCTGGATTATTTGGGGTCAGGAAAGAGATTTTTCCACAATCAGCCAGTGCTATGGGCCATATCAGTAAAAGACCATAGGGAGCTTCTCTGCACTAAATGAACTTCCCAGGATCCCCTGGGAATTTTACTACGTCCATGGTTCTCCCCACCTGCCCCCAGCAACTCCACACTGGGTATGGGCTGCACCCGAGCGCAGAGGTGAGGGAAGTCCTCCAGCTGGCAAAGGCTTGGGAGAAAGGGAAGGAGGAAAAAAGCCTCATTATTTCGGAGGTAAGCAGTAAAACAGTCCTGCAAGAAAACAGGAGGGAAAACTAGCTCTGCATGTGAGCAGGATCAGTGGTGCCATCTAAGATAGGAACAGTGTCACAAGCTTCTCTTGGAGCCGCCCTCTGACAGCACCTTTAAATACCGCAGATTTCAGACTGAACCTTAGTCATGGCTAGAGCACTGCTGCCCTCTCTCCTGTGTCTTGGTTCCCCACTAATTCCCTCCCCTCCACCCTTCTCATCTCAATTCCCACCACCTACTACCAGTTGCTATTACTTCTTAGCCTCCAGAATCATCTGTGACCCTGGAGTTCCCAAGTGCCAGCCTGCAGCAGGCTGGAAATGTGCTGGTACTTCCCAGGAACAAACGTGTTTGACATGTGCAAGGCGTTGTGGCTCTGGGATCCGAGGAGGAGACGTGCCCTTGCGTGATGGAGGTGGCGTGGGCAGGCGTCGCTTCTGGAAGTCCTAGGAGATGGAGAATGGTAACAGAAGAAGTACAGGTAAGCTGGATGAAAGCTCTTGTAGTCAATAGAAAGGTGTATCTTGCAGTTGTGTTTGGCTTGAGTTTTATGGTCCTCTGAGTGTGAGCAGGTTGTAAAAATGTCACATGTACCTGCAGTGTTCCACAAATGAGAAATAACACCTTTGCCCATCAAACAGCTGACGTATCATGTTCCGAAAAGCTGTGCTCCCTCTTTCAAATCTGTGCAAATGGTTTCCCGTCTGCTCTCAAAGACTCTCTCAGCCTTTGCTAGGTGCTAGGTAATGCTTAAATGAAGGTTACGGCACAGAGTCACGGCCGATGAGCCAGGTAAAGATTAAGAATGAGTGAAATAAATGTAATGAATATGCTGATTATGGGAAAAATGTGTGTGGAGCGAGTGCCAGCTCTCCAAGCTGGCTGGAAGCCACACGTTTATTTGTGGTCCTGATAAGAAGGGGCTGCGTTCTGCATCGTTGTCTGTGCAGCACCTTCGTGCCTAGTGACACGGGGTAATAACCTGAGCAAGTTTCTGTTCGAAAGGAGGTTCTATTCTCCCTCCATCCCAGGCTGGCACCAGGGCACGCATCTGCAGCAGGGACGGGAGGTCAGAGGCAAACAGCCTCTGAAAAACATCAGCCCACAGCTGGATCCGGCTGCACGCCCAGCTGCCAGGGTGTCAGCAAGGAAGGGATGTAGGGAGATGGAGCTGAAGTGGGGGGATAAAGGTGTTGGCTAAATCCCGGCACAAACAAGTCTAAGCAGTTTTCAAATTAATTAGCTGGTAGGGGTAAATTTAGCATTTCCCTAATGCAATTAGAAATCATGGCGATTTTCGAGTCTGTGTTTCCTTGGCCAGGAGGTAGGTAGGGGTGTAGCAAGCTCCTGTGGCTAAAATCTGGAGATAAATGAGTATAATTAACTGTCGGAACCGCTTGCCTAAGGATGTAATGGATTCATATTAATAATTTCAAATCGTCTTTCTGACATGTCTGTTGCAACTTCCCCAGCTGTTGGGGGTTTGCTATAGGAGTCGCCGAGGGAAATTGTTTTCCCAGGAATTCCTGTCTTACGCGGGAGATCAGACCCTCTGATTATAGTGTCCCTCGTGGCCTTCAGATATCTGAATGTAGGCAGCAGGGAATAATTCTTCCCCCTTCACATTCAACCCAGAACAGGCAACATGTAAAAGATGGGTAGATGTGGTGCTTAGGGGCATGGTTTAGTGGTGGACTTGGTAGTGTTTGGTTAGTGGTTGAACTCGATGATCTTAATTAAAGGTCCTTTCCAACCAAAGTGATTCTATGATTCTATAAAAAAGGGAGGTTGTAGCGGAGCGGGAGTCGGCCTCTTCTCCCAGGCAACTAGTGATAGGACAAGAGGACGCAGCCTCAAGCTTCGCCAGGGGACGTTCAGGTTGGACATTGGAAGCATTTCTTTTCGGAAAGGGTTATTAGACATTGGAAGGGGCTGCCCAGGGAGGTGGTGGACTCACCATCTCTGGAGGTGTTTAAGAAAAGCCTGGACATGGCACTTAGTGCCCTGGTCTAGTTGCCATGGTGGTGTGAGGGCAATGGTTGGACTCAATGATCCCAGAGGGCTCTTCCAACCTGGTTCATTGATTGATTGAAAAGGCGTTTTTTCTAAAACCTTCAACCACAGTTTTATTTGTGTATTTTGTAATTTAGAGCTGAACGGGGAAGGTGCAACAAGATGCCCTCTGCCTTGATTGAAAACAAAGGGGCTGGGGCTGGGAGGAGAGTGTGGGTGCACGGGGAGAGTGTGGGTGCACGGGGAGAGTGTGGGTGCACGTGTGGGGGAGGTTGGGGGTGTGTGTGTGTGCGTGAGGGTTGCGGGGGCAGATGTGAAGGAGCGTGTGAGGGGTGTGTGTGCAATGGAGGTGATGGAGGTGTTCGATGGATGGAGGTGTTCGATGGATGGAGGTGTGTGGGGGGGTGCGTGTGCGATGGATAGAGGTGTGCGGGGGTTGCGTGTGCGATGGAGGTGATGGAGGTGTGCGGGGGGGTGCGCGTGCGATGGATGGAGGTGTGCGGGGGGTGCGTGTGCGGGGACGAGGCGGGTCCTCCCGCCGTGCCCGCCCGCTCGCCGGCAGCCGCGGAGCTGTCCATGATCTCATCGGGAGCCCGGCCTCCGCCGCCGCCTCCCGCGGGCACCGCACCGCGCCCTCCCGCACACCCCCCCACCCACCCACGCACCGCGCAGGGGCCGGGCGTGCGGCCGCGCTGCAGCAGAGCCCAGGCAGCGGCACCGGCAAGGTCACCCCCCCGCCCCCGTCCCCGCCTCGGTGGGGCCGGGCCCGGGCCGTGGGCCCCCGGCATGGTGGCGGCTGCGGGGCGCCGCCGGCCGCGGGGCTGAGGAGAGGCGGGCGCCGGCGGGCAGGAGCCGCGGGGCCAGAAGATGGCTTCCCCCGCGCCCCCCGCGCCGGGAGGCGGGCCCGAGCCCCCCGCCGGCCCCCCGCGCCTTCGCCAGGTGGGTGCGCGGCGGCAGGTGCGGGGAGGGATGGGGGGGGCGTGTGGCGGGGCTCTCGCCGCGGCCCCGGGGGGGGGAGACCGGCCGGCAGCCTGCCCCAGGGGGGTGCAAACATCGGGACCTGAGTGGCCAGAAGTACCTCGGCAGTGATGGGTGGGTGGATGGATGGATGCTTTTCTATTTGCTCGTCATTCAATTAAAAAAAACCCCAAACCGGTAAAATAACAACACCCCCCAATTCTTTCAGGCAGCACCTGCGCAGGTGTGCCCATGCGGTCACGCGTGCATACGCGTGTGTGTAACTTCACGTGGCCGTGAGCCGCGGCGTGTTCCGCGGCGCGTTACTGCTGTAGCGGAGCGTATCGAGAGGCACGAATAAAATCTTAATAACGTAATGCAGCAGTTTGTTGCTCTTGCTGTACGCAGTGCTTTCCTGCTTGCATTTATCCCCCCCGCGAGAGGAGAGCTCTGCTTTGCGGCGGCTGCTGCGTGGGTTTACGTTGGGAAGGGTGAAGTTGGTGGCGGAGAGTTGTTGGGTGGCCGAGGAGCGGTATGGTCGAGCTGCTGGGGGCCTGGGGGGTCCATGCTGTCAGCGTTTCAAGTCTCCTGAGAATGAGAGAGGCAGAAATGGAGGGACGCAATGCTGGTGTGCTCAGTTTGCTCTTTCCTGCTTGGGCTGCGGTGTTACGGTGGTGAGATGAATAAAGAAAAAGCTGTTGCAAAGGAGGATTCCCCATGAGTAATCAGATTAGCTTAGTATGTATGTACTCAAACATAAATCCGAATATAAATCCCATCCTGCTCCTTTTCCCCTCCCCATTATCCATGAGATGCTGGTGGCACCGTTAACGAGGAGGGGTCTGCAGTTGGGACAGGCATCCGAAAGCCTGGAGGAGGATCTAAACTCGTCAGCCCCTTTCCGCGCTGGCAGTTGGGGCTGGGTAACTGAAGCAAAAAGGCCTTTGTGTGGGTTTGCTTCTGACCCCGGCTGGAAATGCCACACGAACAGCCGCCCCCCTTACCCGCATGTATTTTGGCACTTCCCGTTCCCTTCCCCGCTGGAAACTGGAAGAAAAGAAGTGTTTGATTTTAGTAGCTAAGTTTGGTTCTAGCAGGGAGAAAAACGAGCTGAGATCTCTCCGGTTTATTAGCAATCTGTACTAGGTGCAATCGGCAGTACCAGTAGGACCGATGAAGAGTGTTGGCGAGGGAAAAGAAGTCCCAGGTAGCAGAGGACAGGCCTGGCGATGAAGATCCCGAGCACCGGGGATCCTCGTGCAGCCTGGCTTCTGTCTGTGTGTAACTTACTCCGTGTGCTTCCTGGAACCAGGTGGGCGATATCCTTCCGTGCAGCGACCGACACCCTCAGCGACAGCTCCCTACCTGCGATCATCCTGCTTGTTTCAAACCTTTGGTTCGCTTCTCAGCAGTGTAGCAAACATGAGGTTGTCAGTTATTTGTTTTTAATAACAAGTAATTATCACTATTAATAGTCACAGAATCCCAGAATCAATCAGGTTGGAAGAGCCCTCTGGGATCATCGAGTCCAACCATTGCCCTGACACTACCGTGTCAACTAGACCATGGCACTAAGTGCCATGTCCAGGCTTTTCTTAAACCCCTCCAGAGATGGTGACTCCACCACCTCCCTGGGCAGCCCCTTCCAATGGCTAATGACCCTTGCTGAGAAGAAATGCTTCCTAATGTCCAACCTGAACCTCCCCCGGTGAAGCCTGAGGCTGTGTCCTCTTGTCCTATCACTAGTTGCCTGGGAGAAGAGACCGACTCCCACTCCACTACAACCTCCCTTCAGGTAGTTGTAGACTACTAGTGCTTAATAACAAGCGGTTGCTGCTAGCCATGGATGGAGGCGAAGGGGCAGGAAGCCCTGCTAGACCAATGAGCTCCTTTCGGCTCTGTAGTTTCAAATGTGGGGACAGTTTTCTTTATTGAGAAGGTAATAGGGCAGCGAGGGGCAGAGCAGAGCAGCCACCACCCCAGACGGGAATGCACCGCTGAGGAAGGATCCAGCGAAAAACTCAGACCTTTGTGTTCTGCGGAGTGTTCTGAGTTGCCTTCTCATGGGGTTATTCGTTTTACATGAGAATGAAATAGCAATGTAATTGTCCTGAACTAGTGTGCAGATATCATTCATGAAAAAAACTGACTCCTACAGTTGTTTTACTGTCATCCTATGCATTTTGTCCGCTCTGTATTTTGAATTATTTTAAATTGTGTTTAGAAAGAAATCACTCCTCAAACATGTTTCTGAACTATGGCTCTGGTAGAGTCTAGGATTTATTTGAATTTTTGCTGCCCTTCCATAAGATGGCACACCTACAGCTTGTTGGGTGACCTTCATGGGAATTTAAAAATCCGTGCATAAATGCACCAAGACACTCAAGACCAAGGTAAAGAGCACAGCAGCAGCTGAAGTCAATCAATTTTTCTATAAATCACTACCAGCCTCCCACTTTACCAAGCATCTCATGCATCCTTAGGAGGAAGGAGAGTAGACTTCGGAGAGGACAAAACAAACCAGAAGAACCATGGTACCGCCTGGTTTGTTCTCACAAGGTGCTTATCGCAACGGCCCTTAATGAAAACGGCAACGAGCAACATACTGAATTCCCACCACAATGGGGCCTCTTGAGGTCCTTGAGGCTGGTCCCGTCTCGCAGCTTGATAGCAGAAGTCACCAAGGAAGCTGTTTGAACTGAAGTTCTCCTTGTGGAGTTTTTACTATGTCTTTCAGTTAATTTTGGAAATCCAAATATGTCCAAAAGGACATAAAGGATTCTGGGGTACCGAACTCATGGCTTGGAGTGAGAACCAAGACTGGGGAGAGACCACCCTCCATGGCGTTCAGAAAGAAGAGTGCTGGCATGGACGTGAGCTCCTGTCATTCTATTTCTCTGGGGATGTTTCTGTGGCAAAATTGTCCTGTGTTGTGAATCTGTGAGAGCAAGACATTCGCCTGAGTACTTCAGAGACTGGAATATGAGACTTTCGGATTTTACCCAGTACCTTGTGACTGGGAGAGCCAAAGTCACCACAGGCAGTTGAGATTGCTGGAAATAAGAATTACGTCTGGCCTTGTGTGTTGTGCCAAACGTGATGCTTGGACGCGATAGCAGTTCATCTCTGTGCTCAAATTATACAGTTTTTCAGCCTGTCAGGTTACATAAACTCTAACAGACGTGGTCTAAGCGGTATGAGGTCTCCACCTAGGGCCTTACAGGGAACACTTCACTTGGTGTGTGGGACTGCAGGGACTAGTTTTCTTCTTTTTATTTTATTTTCTCAAGGAGTTTCCCCCTGCAACTCTGCTGGATTTTGTCTCTTAACTGTTTTATACTTTTCTCCTCTGAAGGAGGAGAAGATGAACCCTCCTAAAAACTTGTGTGCCGCTGCAGTGTTAGAGGCCATCTTCTGGGTACCCTTCCTACTACTGACTGTTCATATACTACGGGTGTGCCTTGGTGCTGCCTTTCCTAGCCCCCTGCTCTTTATCCCACTCCCCAGGCTTTTTCTACTGCGGGACGTTCTTTGTCCCCTACTAACAGTTGGTGGGATTTGAGGCTATTTGAAGCTTCTCTCCCATGGGTGGTTTAGACTGATGCCCCTCCTAGCCCACCTTTGCAGTAGCTTTGCTTTGGACAGCATGTTGTTTGCCTTCACCTCTTTGCTGGCATGGATTCTCGTTCCATAATTTCCAAAATTAGATCGGTTTGAAATTTCCAAAATTAGATTGGTTTGAATTCCTCATTTTCAAGGTTTCTTTGAACTTTTAATTTGCTTCAAGCTTATTTTTAATTTTACCTTCTGCTGTTATGAAGGATTCAGAGTCATTTGTTCAAAACTAGAATGACTTAAAAATCAGTACGAGGAACTACTTGCTTAGACGTCACAGCACTGAGTAGAGAGAACATCTATCAGAAGGAACATTTCTATTTCAGTGAGCTGTGTGTGCCATGTCAAAGGGAAAAGGGTGCTAGAAAATGTCTCCTCGCTGATTTGATGAAACATAATTTGTAATGAACCTGTTGCATAATGGATGTAGGCTAATGTAGGAAAAAGTAATTACATTTAGTGCGTAAATGACTACATATATCTAGATTACATATAAAAATTATTATGCCACGGTGTTATTTAGGTTGCAAAATCAAGCACGTAGTAGTTACAAGCTAATAGAATTAAGGACTGTGCCATCTTAATCCTGTCCCTTTCTGTGTCTGTCCTTTACACTGAATTGGGCTCTGGGGAAAAAAAAAAAAAGGCTTAAGTGATCGTATAATTAGAAACTGCATCACACTCTATGATAACACACGGTAGGATAACAAAAATACTGCTGCCACGTTGCCAAGGTGGTTTTTTTTAGGCTCACGGTGAAGAAAAGGGAAATGGTAATTTTGGAAAGCTTGCTTCGCAGCCAAACGCAGAGGGAATTTGCAAGGAGAGATGAAAGGTGCAGCCTTGGCACGTGGCTGGACTGCGTGAAGGTTATCTAATCCTTGGAGGAGAAGAGTGTATGTATAAGGGAGGGGAAATCTTTTTAAAGGCTTGCTTTCTGTGGCATTCAGCGAGGGAATCGCCAACGATGGCTATAGGAAGAGGTGTGTTGCAATGGGTCGCACACGAAGCACGTGCCAAGGAGGACGGATGGGAAGAAGAACCAAACGAATCACTGGTGCTGTGTAGAGCTGGTGTTTGGTGTAGAGATAGCCGACGAGGGATCCTTTCTAAAAGCAAATGCCACCTCCTCTGGAAGGTTGGTCCGCTGCTTACAGTTTCAGTCACCTGAATACTCTAAACCATCTCGAGGCAGGCACTAGAGATACTGCAGCTTTTTCAGCAAGCAGCAAAAATCCTCCATAATAAAAATGTGGTATGTGCAAAATTACACCCAGTCCTCGGTATTCAGTCCCGTTTCCATGATGGACAGTAACTGCAACATAGAGCCTGCGAGACTGTGTGGATGTGGGTTGGTTGTGTTTAGTCAAAGGAGAGCTCGGAAATCCTGGAAATTAGCACATCCTTTTGAAAGTCTAAAATGAGGGAACTATGGCGAATTGTACCAATTTCTGCAGAAAATGCGTGCAAAGATTTACCACTGCCATGAAAACCCCTTTAGTTTGAGCTAGCAGTTTTAGCCTGCTGTGGAGAGGAAGAATTAAAGTTTTAAAATGCATTCATGTTCCAGTTGGGTCTTTTCTTGGTTTATAGGAGTGTGGATAAGCAAAAAAAGGAAGAGTAAAGGTAAAGCGAGTCGCAGAGCCGTGTCTGTCAGTGGACATTAAACGTGTTCCCAGACGAAGCTGATGTAGTAAATACTGTCAGGTGCCCTGCTGTAGACGTAACATCGGAGTAGCTAAACCAGGTGGAAAGGAAAATAGACGAGGTGTCACCCAAACATTATGACTTACTCCCTGAGTGTATAAAAACAGGAGTTGATGATTTTGTATGTATCAAAGGGACAGTGTTTCCCGGGGAATGCCTGGCCTGGGACACCCCCAAAAATAAACCCAGCAGGAGACCGTGGAGTGGGCAGGGGGCCCTCGGGCTGCTGAGCCTCACTCCGCTCTACCCAAAGTCAATATATCAGAAATAAAGATTATTCTCTCTCGCATGCAGGTACGTGTTTGCAGTTGGCTTGGGTCTTTAGGGATGTGGAAAGAGAGTAGTTAGAGACCATGCAGGAGCATAACGGACCGTGAGGGGCATCATCCCTCCTAAAGTCCCAGAGAAAAGATTTTCTTAATTTCTTTGGTCTTTCAGGACCTCTCAGTTGGCCTGACCCAACACCTCACCCCTCACAGCTGCTGGTAGAGCTGGGCATAGCCTCCTCCAGGCCTGAGCCTGCTGAAGGACCCTCGTAATTACACCCAGCTGGTGCTAATTGGGAAGCAGGTTCGTTCCCATAAGTCATCTGGTCACCTCAGGTGGCAATTATATAGAAGGTACCAGAAGCAGAGGTCCTACCTTCCTGTCTGCAGGGAAGAGGCTGCTCCAGGCTGGCTGCTTGTCTGTGGTCACAGAGGTAGGGTGTTTTTTTTTATTTTAAAAAAAATTATAATTTTAAATTAAAAATTATATTAATTTTTAATATAAATGCTTAAGAAATTGGGGTTGAGCTAATAATTATAGTGTGGTACTATTTTTTGTGTCAGTATTAGGTCTATTCTGTTTCTGAGGCTCTGGTTGTTACGGAGTTTCTTTGTATGCTTTCTCATTTATATATATATATATCTTGTGAAAAGAGTAAAGTGGGAGAGACTTGGTGGGTTTTGTTTGGTTTTGCTTGGTTTTTTGTTTGTTTGGTGGGTTTGGGCTTTTGTTGGTTGGGTTTAGTGTTTTTTTGTGGGTTTTTTTTTTTTTCTGGGGTATTTCTGCCCTCACAAGACTTGTACATGACGGTGCTACCAAAGGCTGACTTTTGGCTGTTGGTGTGGGGGCTGTGGGGGGCGGCCCCGCCATTTTGTGGGGGGCGGCCCCGCCATTTTGTGGGGGGCGGCCCCGCCATTTTGTGGGGGGCGGCCCCGCCATTTTGTGGGGGGCGGCCCCGCCATTTTGTGGGGGGCGGCCCCGCCATTTTGTGGGGGGCGGCCCCGCCATTTTGTGGGGGGCGGCCCCGCCATTTTGTGGGGGGCGGCCCCGCCATTTTGTGGGGGGCGGCCCCGCCATTTTGTGGGGGGCGGCCCCGCCATTTTGTGGGGGGCGGCCCCGCCATTTTGTGGGGGGCGGCCCCGCCATTTTGTGGGGGGCGGCCCCGCCATTTTGTGGGGGGCGGCCCCGCCATTTTGTGGGGGGCGGCCCCGCCATTTTGTGGGGGGCGGCCCCGCCATTTTGTGGGGGGCGGCCCCGCCATTTTGTGGGGGGCGGCCCCGCCATTTTGTGGGGGGCGGCCCCGCCATTTTGTGGGGGGCGGCCCCGCCATTTTGTGGGGGGCGGCCCCGCCATTTTGTGGGGGGCGGCCCCGCCATTTTGTGGGGGGCGGCCCCGCCATTTTGTGGGGGGCGGCCCCGCCATTTTGTGGGGGGCGGCCCCCGCTTTCTCTCGTCAGGGTGTGCTGGGACGGGAGTGGGAACAAATACCACAGCTTGCTTTGGAAGAGGTAGCTACTGCACGTCTCATGTCTCAGAGGATTTGCTTCTTAACTTGGCTGTTGAATATTGAAGGAATAGTGCTTCTTACAGGTCAGTAAAAAAAACTCAACCAAACAAAGAAACCCCCAAAAATTTCAACACAAACTTTGTGAGCCATTCTGTGCTAAATGCTGATCACTATGTGTAGTGGAAACACAACTTGTTGCTCTTAATATCCGTAGCTTTGTTGCCTCCCAAGGTTAGGTCTTTGTAAAGTCATAGTAATGTTTGCTGTGGAACACCAAAATGCTCATGGTCAATGTGCTTTGTCTGTCTTTAAGTTTTATTATGAAGTATTGATTGGGAGGTTTTCTTTCTACAGGATTTTAGGCTTTATGTTAAAGTGATTTGCTGTGTGAAGCTGCCTCAGAAATCCTGGTGAAGGTATTCTTCCCAGGAGAGGGCCTTGGGGTGGGCGAAGGCTGTGGGGGCCGCTGGTATTGGTGCCTCGGTGAGCACTGCAGTGCTTGCTGGTCATGGCTGGGCTACTTGTGTCTTCTTGGGCTATTTTCCGAGCTGTCTTGCTCCAAGGAGCTGGAGCAGCTCCATCTGAATGGGTCACCATATTGTGTTGTTATCACCCTACACTGTAATATATTGCTGCATGTGATGTCACTACACAGTGTGATAAGTTAAAAGGTTGATGTTATAGCAACAGAGAAGTAATTTTGGCACCTGAGCTTACCTTTGGGCATCAGTCTGAAGCTATGGTCACTGAGAGCATGAGTGGTAAATATGGTCTGCTGATGATTGGAGAGCTCAGCTGGGCTCCTCTCCTGCTGCTGGTGCGTGTTGGTATCCAGAGAAATCTCTTCTGTGTTTATAAACAGTAACTGGTAAATGGGCTTTGGAAGTCTCCTAGTTAACTGTCAATAAAGAACTGGGTAACAGAGTGGGGAAAGCACTTGACTAAACACAATCTGTTCTGTTCTGGTGGCTGTTCTTTCTTCTTCTTTTATCCTTTTTTCTTAAGTGCCTGATTGTCCTTACTGGGGTGGCGAGTAAGCTGAGAACTTAGAAACAACTGTGATATTTAGCAGGGTGTAGACTTAAAGATGTGACCATATTGTGTACTCTTTATTTATGTTCTTCAAAAAAATAAAAATTAAGTAGTAAAGAGGGTGGGGGGAGCTAGAAATTGCTGTTCATAAACCCCAGTGGATGTTTATGAACTTGGACGGGGAAAATAAGCTGTATTCAGAATCTGTTGTTGATGTACAGAGATTTTGAGAGCGTAGAAAGGCGGCTGGCTGGAACAATCTGATAAAACTTGTGTCAGGAAGCTTTAGAGGGGAAAGCTGGGCCTTACTCACTAGAAGCGTCAGGAGCCATACTGCACAGAAAATGGGTAAAAAGCACAGTGCTGCAGGTTTTCAGAGCTGAGAATGCATTGAGGTGAAAGCTTTCTTTCAATTTAGCAAGATTTATTTCTTTTCTGATCATAATTTTACTGTATTATGTTTAATTAATGCAGAGTGCTTGACATCCTGATGTTCTGATAATTGGCTGAACGTGCAAACTGGGCTAGTGGCTGCTAAACTGTCGCTGGACAGGCAGCAGCCGCAGTATGGCAGCTTTGCTGATGAGATGATGGCAGTAATGTCAGTCGCACTTCGCTTTCTCCCTGCTTCAGCACACAAAATCACAACCTTGAGAGCTGAAGTGCTGGCAAAAGTCACTTTGGGGAATACTGTTCAAATACGTGCTTTCTCTAAGTTGTCTAATAATATCCTAGAATAATATTTATATCTGTGTTTCATCTCTTTCTGTGCCGTAACTGCTAGTATCCATTACGTGCAACTGCTCTGCATTTTTAGATTTAATCAAGTTAAAGCTCTGGTCAAGTTGTACATCACATCTGAGATTCCCAATATGAAGGAAAATGGACTGTGTTGAGCTGTGGGACTGCACAGTACTTAGAGCACAATTATTTGTTGTTTCTACTTGTACAGTTTTGTGGTGGGGTTTTTTATTGTTTTGGCTGTCTAATCTTCAAAGTGTTTTGACTTATCTGCAGAACTCGATTGCTCCTATAGAGTATTAAGGGTACAGTATGTAATGGGGCAGTTACTGGAGACTTTCTATATTAAAGGGATCTTTGTTTATGCAACAAGGATTCATTCATCAACCCCTCCCTGCAAAGCTTTTTGGAAAAGTGTTTGCCACGTTAACCCTTTGTATTCAGTTCTACTGGTACATATAACGTGGCAGCTCCAGGAGGTGAGGTTGCTGCCCCCTCCCTTGCAGGGATTCTCTTTCAATGGTGTTTTGACCATTGATAACCAAGGCAGGTTTCCACAAGTTACATGCTGTCTTTGGCATTAAAGTTGTGCTTGCTGAAAGCTAGTAAGAAGCTTTAGGAAATGCATCCCTTTCTTAATTTGAGCTTTATTGGTAAGTTGCTTTACTTACTAAGATAATCTGTGTGTTTTAAGGTGATGTATCTGGGGTAGGAAGAAGAGTATGGCCGAGGGGCCACTGTCCTCTCATGGAGCTTCCACATCTGCCGTGGAAGTGACTGTGCTGAGCTGCTAGTGCTGAGGTCCAAGCTGGTAATGGCATAACTGTCATCTGGTTCTTAATTGCTTTTAATGTTTGTACTTCTTTAGGCATCCAGTTAGTTTTGCTGAAACCCTTGCATCAGGTGTGACATTCACTGTTGCTTATTCTGAATGTGTTAAAGATCATGAATTAAATAAAGCTGGTAGTTGTATTTCACAGCAGACTAAACTGGAGAAGCATTAGATCCCTCCGGTGATGGCTCTTTGCAAGGAGAGTTGCACATGTACATGGATATATTCATGTGACTGTCATGAGTGGCACGACTTCATGTGGGGTGTGTATGTGAGGCACAGGTTCTCATGAAGAAATGGTGTGTGACCTAAACTCCTGGCGATCTTGCAGAAGGTGTGAGAGGTCTTGACGTGAGTTGTACGTCCTGTTAGAGAGATTTCATCTCATGGGATGTTACCAAACATCCGATGGATGGGAAAGGATTTCAAACATTCAAACTGGCTGGATGTGAGCTAGTGAAATGGTCCTGTAAATCCTCTTATTATTTATGTTGGGTCTAAAGTTGAAGTAGTGCTTTATGAGCTTAGCTGTGAAAAGATTGAGGGTGTCCAGTCTTAATTCATCTTCTCCTGCAGTCTTTCTAAATCATAGAATCATTTTGGTTGGAAAGGACCTTTAAGATCATCAAGTCCAACCATTAACCCAGCACTGCCAAGTTGCAGTTCTTTTTTTCTTTAAAAAAAAAAAAAATTGTAATCCTAGATGACTTCTGTACCTGTATCTGTATATTTAGAAAATATCAAACCATTTTACAACTGACATGCACCATTAGAAATAGTATGCACCCAAAATCTTTGGTTTAAAACAAACAACACAAATGCCCCCTCCCTCCAAATGCACCTCCCACATATGCAACTCCAAGAGGAAAAATAAACTTTGCAATTAATGATGAACCAGGGTGTTTTGTGTATGATCTAAGCTAGTAACTGGCTGTTGGACCACATGGGCAGACGCTTCTGAAGTGTCCTTTGTACGCTGTTCTAGTGTGCTACAGCTCCAGGAATCCTCAGAGACATTTTTGTTTATTATTTCATCTCTCTAAAACCTCTCTTCCCCCCCTCCTCCTGGTGTGGAATGACTGCCAATACTTGGTCATCCGTGACCCTCAGCTGCCGCTGCTGCTCTCAGGAATGCGTGTTGGGTTCCAGCGGCGGTGGGTGACTGGGGGGCTGCGGTTCCCTCTGATGTGTGCTGTGGGTGGCGCGGGAGCTGGGGGGGACAGGGGCAGGGCTTGGTCACGAGGAGAACAACTCTCTCGTGACTGTGCGAGGGCTTTCTGGGAACTTGAACTTGCTCAGGCTGGATGCTGATATCTTGGCCTCGATTCAAGAGGATATTTTAGTTCTTGCCGAGAGCGGCAGCTGGTCAGTGCACGGAAGCCAAAGGCTGTTGGTTCACAGACAAGGGCATCATGTGCTGCATGTACATCTCGTGTAGCACTGTAAGTGTTGAGAATTTTTCAATCCAGATCATGTCACTAATAATTTAGTCTGAGATTTCCTACAAATAGCTTCTCGTAGCTGAACCCACCCCTTAATGAGACCATTTCTGAGAATTATTTCTGTAGCAGTCAGAGATCTGTACTGGAAACGCTCGACCTTGAATTATCACTGGGTTTGTGGTTGTCTTGGTATGCATCCTCTTGGTATGCATCCTCTGCTGTCTCCTGGCTGGCTGGTATTTGACAAGGTGGATGCTCCAAGCCATTTTTGATATGGACAACATCGGAGTATATGTGAAAACCAGAAAATAGGGCTGACACCCCTCCTCCTGGTCTGAATTTTTCTAACTTTGGTCCCTTATCAGGGACCAGGAGCACACATGATTTTCCAGTAATTCTTTTATGGTAATTGTGAAGTTCTGAGGCTGCAATTGGAGAAAATGATTTATTCATCAAAAAAGGGAAAGAGCCACAGAGGATCTTAAGTTTCTGTGGCACTAAGATGCAACAGGGAGAAGTCTTATGGTTCTCATAATGATTGGGTAAGTCAGAGCAAGTAATAAGCAAGAAGAGTTGGGTGTAAATATTTAGAAGTACCTCTGCAAAACTCCTGTTGGCCTCAGTGGCCTCTGTTTCCCCTTCAGTTTGTTCAGGTCAAAGAAGACAATCTATATTTAGTAAAGCAAATGTGTATGAAATCTATACAAAAGCATTTTTGTCTGACACGTTTTGGATGTGTTCTTAAGATTTGGTAAGTCAATGGGCAGGCAACATAGAAAATTGATTGATACTCTAGTTTTATAGCATGAAATTACTTACTCAGCGTGGGCTAATGAGCGATAACCCCTTATCACCCGGACTAATAGTGTTCCTGGCAGGTAATTTATTTGTTCCTGATCTTGGCACCTGTGTCTGAACTATGCTATTGCAGCTCCCTTGAGGTTAAGGTTAATGGCCTTAACTTCTCCAGCTGTTTGACCTTGGTGTCTTTCTGAGGAGTCTGTAAGAGCACTGCACTGGGAGGGCTGGGGAATCCTTTGTGGGGTGGGGGTGAAGGGGGTCTGGCTCTTACAGTGTGCTTCTGACCGTGTCTCTGGATGCTTTGGGTTATGTGTTTGTGGTAGCACATGCATTCAGCAAGATGTGAGTTGGTGTATCCCACCAGACAGCCCAGAGTGTTGCACAGTGCCATGTTTCCCTGTAAGTTGTCCAGGGCTCCACAGCTCGGGCAGCTAAGGCCCCTTCGCTGGCTAGGCTTGTCTCTGTGGCTTTCTAGTCGTCCTTTCGGGTGACAGCCAGAGGTACTGATGGACACAAAAGCATAAGAAGTCCCTGTCAAGGTTTTACGTTATTCGCTGCACTTGATGGAACTGGGGTCTCCTTCATCTGTAATGGTATTTTAAGAAATACCAGGTTGCCTGGAAGGCTACTCATGGTACGATACGGAGGTGAGGTGCAAACCTTTGCATCTCCAAGTGTGGTGGGAGCGGTAAAAAGCTCTGGTTATCTGTACCGTGACCTGACACAGCCTTTGCTGTGACTAAACATAGTTTGGTATTCTCGGCACCTGTCAGCCTGCTTGTTGCTGGGCCTGTTTCTGAGTGCGGTATCTAACCCCAGACCTTCACCTGGAGTTAGTTGAAAGGTAGTTGCTTGCCTTTTTAAGTTTTGCTAACCTAAAATTATTTAAACCTCTTGGAGGATCTGTCCTTTGAGGCGTTTGGAAGTTGTGGAAATAGCCAACCTCTGCTCCTTCTGTTGGCCAGTTGAGCTTTGATTTGACCAGTGCCCGCGGGAGCTTTTGACATTGAGCTTTACTGGTACATCACAGACACGCAGTAATAAATACAGCATACACATCTCTTCCCATAACACTTGCCCCTGAAAGTAGGGGTGTGTTGCATCTGTGGGTTTTTTATCTTTTTTTTTTTTTCATCCAGGTTTTGCAGAGTTAGTGTAGGGATTCATTTCAGTCATAGAAAATTGCTGAGCAGCAGCATCATGGGGGGTTTTCAGAGATTAATAATAGAACGTCCTGATGACTCTGATGCTAATTGTGATCTATCCATTTGAAATACTAGAAATGCCACGTACTGTAAAAACGAGCTCCAAGTCAACTCTCCAGCTTCCTGCAATACTATTGCTATGGCAAACAGACCCCGGAACATAAAACAATTATCTGTCCACTCCTGCTGCTATCTAAGAAGGGATTGAGGAAGCTGGTCACCTTAGTTTCAGCTACAGCTTAAAATCCCTTATTGGTCTGTGTTGCTTCTGTAAAAGTCACAAAATCAGCACTCCCTTAAGGGCAGCGAATTTCAGGGCTGCATAAATAACATGTTGTTAATCCTTTTTAGTTAAGTTCTACTTGTGGAATACACTGCCAGTGATGATCCAGAGTAAGTGGTGTGAGCTTATATTGCTAAAAACATCTTGATGTAAACGGAATCTAAGAGGTTGGAGAGGTAATAGTATATCAATTCTTATTTTGTCTTGAGTTTTAATTCAGCTGGATTTCAGATGTATTTACAAGCCTTAGAAATTCCAACTTGAAGAATTAATTTGTAAGTGCACAGAGTGGCTCGTTGCAGGATACCTCGTGCCTTTGTTAAACAATTCCCGAGAGAAATTATTTAGTAATAATAAATATTCTGAACCTGGCTATTTAAAACAACGGCTCAGCTGTAGAATATGCACTGCTGTAAAAAAGGCTGTATCAAGGCTCATTCAAAAGAGCATAATGCTTTTTGTTGAAAGATAAATGAAGGTTTACTTCATGTCTGTTCTTTTGCTTTGGTGTAATATATATATTTTTAAAGATCTAACAGGAAGCATGTGTACCAAAGACTATTATACTTAATGAAGAAATTGCCATGAACCCTTTAGACTTATTTTTCTAGTGAAGTGGCTGGACTAGCACACAATGATACACTTATCTGGAAGAAAAGAATTGGAAAATACTGGCTTAAGGTACATTCTAAAGAGACTTTTTTTTCGTATTATAGAAAGTTGAAAGGATTAGAGCAGGGAAAGTAAAGCATTAAAGTGTTGTGAAATCAAAGACAATGAAAATTTCTTAATGTAAATGGGTGATTTCTTGAATTTTTGCCCTAAATTCTCAGCATTTGTAGTTGTCATAATGACTGTAGTTGTCATAAAATAATCCCGACCTAAATGCAAAGATAGGTGTGTTTTTCAAAAGTGCACATTGCTACAGGAATGAAAAATTAAATCTTCTCATTGAGAGATGACACAAATATGTATTTTCAGTTCCTGTTTGTAGGAATATGGAATTATGCGTGGCTGAACACTTAACCATGGTAACATAGGTTACGATAGCTGAGCTGTTGACTCTTTTTATTCTTAAGATCCAGTGGAAGCCAGGGAATTAACTATAAAAGGTGATGTTTCTATTGCATTTTTAATCACGTTAATGACTGTATATTTCACTCAAAGCCAAATGTATAATTAAAAGTCATTTTTATGCAATTTAAGTGTCAAATTTAGAAGAACATAAATATGCATATAGAAATCAGTATGCATTTGGAGAAATTCTTCTCTAACTCGTAAGTACTGAAAAGTGGTTTGCACAGGGCGTTTTGTGTCAGTTCTACACACCTCCTTAGATGGAAAACATGCACGAACCTACTGGGAATACAGTGTAGCCCTTGATGGTAATTAAATGTCTCTATTGAAGATTATATTCTGCCAACAGTGGAAGCAGTCTTGCATCTAGATGTATATTACTTCTATTAAACCACTTGTCAGACTAAACACTTTTCCCCTCCACTGTGAGGTTGTGGGGGAAAAAAAAAATTAAAAAGTCTGTTTCAGCTTTTTGAGATGAGATGTCATCAATCATGATTCCCTGCCTGATGAAAACTCATGTCTTGCCTCCTTGAAGAAGGAACATGCAGTAATCCTGTTTTACCTGACAGCTGATCTGCTCAGCTGGCATCAAGCTGCTGCTCCCAAGAGAACAGTGAGCTGGGTGTGAAAATCAGCTCCGTGATGTGGTGGAGAGCAGCGGGGCTGTCATCTGCTACCCCGAATGCAAGCTCCAGAGAGCTGCGTTGGTTTGGTTCACTTCATTTTAAAAATGCAGCAATGAAAGACCAATTAGTGTTACTCTGAACACAGGAAAAAAACTATTAAAAAAAAAAATAGTGTTGCCAGACAAAAATACTATTGGAAACTATTTACTGGTGCACGTGATTTGACAAGACGCGTACTTCGCTTCAGATTCCAAATTTACATTGTTGGGATTACTCGTGAGGAATTTGGACACCAGCAGACATGGGAAATGGTTGTGTTTACCCAGATGCATGAACTTTAGAAGAGAAGTCATAGAACCCAACTAGCCAAATATTTGAACAGCGAACGTGTTTCAGATGTCCTGTGTGTAAATGTTTGCGTATCGCAGGCTGCCTTCTGTGCTCTCCTCAGGTTTTTTGCTGCCCTTGCAAAAGAAGGACCGTAGTTAAACAGCTCCATTGCATGAGGAACCCTCTAGGCACATGTGTGAGATGAGCTTGTCCGTGTAGTTGGGCAGTCTCTGAAGAGGTAACTCAATAGGAAAAACCCCCACCGCGTTCAGCGGCTGATCTGCAGAATTATTACGTTTGGCCCTAAGTGCTTTTTAATCTGATTTGTTTCATGTTTCCTAAGCTTTTTCATATATTGGGTATCTCCGTGTGGAGAAGCCTTCATTTACTGTAGCTTTGCCAGAGCCAGCAAAGGTTGAACCTATAAAACGTGGATGAGAAGAGCGCTCAGATAATGAGATCTTGGAATTAGTGGTGTGTTCTTCACTGTTGTTTCTTTTTTAATCTTATGAGAGGTTGAATTTAGAGTGAATAGGAGACCAGAGCTTGATTTTTTTTTTTTTGTGTCTTCCTGCAAAAACTTGTCAGCTAGTCAGCTTTGTGTTTTGGGTGACAGTGGTTGGCTATTTGTTCTATTTACCACACAACTTAGGGCAGCTTTAGTGGTTGTTATGTAAATATGCCCAGAGGGTAAACTTTATTTAACTGAAGATACTTCCAGTAATAACCTTGTTTTCTTAGAAGTGCCTGTCTGGCTGGTTTTTTTTTGTAGGCTGGCTCTTAAATGGCTTATCAGATAAATCAGAACAATTTTTGAAAAATGCACTTGAACGGTAGGTAATGCCTCTTCAGTCAGAATATGAGCAGCGAATCTGATCAAAGCATATTCTTAAAATATTCAATATTGTACAAAACTAAATAAAAAATTTCTGAAAGGGAGTTATCAACTAGTAAAAATTGCTGAGAGAATGGAGCGTATCTGTAACTATTGACCTTAGTCTAGTGGGAATCTATGGGAACAAAAGTCTCTAGACACATTGTGGGAAGCGGGAGAGTTTTCTCTTTATTAAGCACCTAAAGAATTAATTTCAGACAGTGTTTTCCACGTATGGATTCTCTTAAGACTTGAGAGATGAACTCATGTTGCAACCTGAATGTAATTCAAATAATTCAGGCAGCTCCTAGAGCGATTCTGGTGCCTGCAAAACTGTGTATTTCTCTCATTTTCCTGTGGATTGTGAGGTTCTTTCTCATGCAAGTCCAAAACCTATGGAATTCTTCTTTAAAATAGAAAGTAACTGGTAAACTCTTTTCCTAAAATATGTTTTTTGGCTTCTTTTTGCACAGCTGTGTGTGTTAAGAGGTTACTTGTAAGCACTGATGAAGGCTGTACTCTTTGCAGTGGGAGCCATCTCTAAAAACTGCATTTAACATAGAGCAATAGCAAAAGCAGGAGGAGATAACTTTTGTACAGGGCAGTTGGGGAAGGCCGTTTTTTATGGGAACTGAAGGAAATGCGGGGAGAGAGACGAGGAAAAACTGATAGAGAGTGGGAAAGAAGCAGAGGCAAGACAGTGGAAGGCATAAAAGAAATGGGAAATGAAAGCAGAAAGCTTTCAGCTTTGTCCAACAGTCTTACAAATTACAGCCCCAAATACCTTTCTCATATGTGAAAGCACAAACATTTAAAATTTGCTGCTCTTTTATAAAATAACTGTGTGGAGGGGATGCTTTCCTGATGAACGAAGGTACCAGCATCAGGGTGGCTGATGTAATTGACAAAAATATTTCCTTGAATTATTTTTTGTTGATGGAGAGCAAGTGAAATTGTGTTTGTATGGGTGTTGCAAAGTGGTTTTTTTGAGATCTCTGGTTGAGTTGCAGAATGAAAATGTCAGAGAGAGAAAGGCATCGACTGCAATTTGCCTGCCAGTTGTTGCCTTACTGGTGGTAGTGGTATTTGAGAAGCAGGACATGGGCTGTATTGGCTGGGATTGCAAGGTTATCTGCAGCACATCTGATTCCCAGGGTGGTCTTTTGGTATCAAATGATACAGGACATATGAACTCCACTATGTTGTTTCTCCTCAAGTATTATTTCAGAGTAGAACTATTTAAGATCTGAGTTTCTTGTTCAGTCTTTCAGATCTGTACTCTCGATACATACTGTAGCATGAACCTTGCAGATTTTTTTGGGGAAAAAAAGCACATAGGTATTAGATTTAGTGGGAATTCTTTATCTTAAGCCCATCCTACTGTACCTCCAAAGGACAAACAGAGATGGTTTAGGAGACAATCAGAATTGTGAGGAAGTTATGAATGGCCAACCCTTGTTTCTGTCCTTAATGCAAATAGCACGTGGTTTCAATCTTTGCTGTTGCCTAATATAGATGTTCTGGCTGGGAATACAAAAGTAAAATAAATCAGATGTGTGAAATGTTTGCTGATACAGAAAGCGTTTTCCCAGGGACGGGAGAAGCTGGCTCTGTTTGACTGCTTGCCCTTCCTGCCAGATTCCTGCACTGATGAGCTCTGAACACATCCACATCTTCAGGGCTTTACCTTCGGGTTCGTGTAAATCTTCACTCTTGGCGGTGTATTTAGAGACACTTGAGTGAGTTTGTGTTCTCACTGCTTCGTTTCAGTCCCTTGAACAATTAGAGCCTGACAGTAAGGGCAGTGGGGAGGGGAAAATCCGAGATTTATTGTGGAGCCTGAGTTTCTGTTTTCCCCAAACCAGGAGCTTTCTTTTAGCGGTATTCAGCAAGTTCCCTTTCTCACAGGAACTGTGCCAGAAGATGGCATTGCTGTACGCGGAGCACTCATCTCCATTGTAACAAGTCATTAAGAGGAGTGGAAAAACTGCAGCTTCAAAGTCCATTAGGCTGAGTCAGGCTGACGGGAAACGAATCTGCCTTCGTATCGCACGTCAAGGACGGTTCCATTAAAATATATAATGTGCTGAGGAGGGGTTTTTCTTTTGTTTTTTTAATTATTGCTGTTTAACAAGAAGCTTGTGTTTAAAAGTACAGATTAATCTGTAGGCTGAGGGGGTGTATCTCAATACCAAGAACTCCTTTTTCAAAAGGAAATAGAAGATGCTATAAAATCCCCTCCTGCTCATACCACCTCCTGCCAGCATCTTTCTCTGTGGCTGTAGGATCTGCTCGTTTTCCTCAAAACACTTTCTCCCAGCCATCCATCAGGTTCAGTGGAAAAAGTATTCTCAATAAATTCTGGCAGTTTGGTTTTGCTAAGGTCTATCTGCCAGGGCAAGCAGCACTTGGTGCACTCCAAAGGCTTCTGCAGTGAGTTTGGTCGCAAAAGATAGTAAGCAGCTCTTTGGCGTGGGTGAAAGCCTGAGGAAAGGTTGTACTCGATTAGCAGAAATGGGACTGTAGCTTTTCTTAGGAAAAAATCAGAATCTAGGTTTTGCTGGGTATCAGAGTAGATCCCATCTGTGTGTTTGTAAGGATTACAGTGTGGTTATCTCTGGGCATGTTGGTGGAAGCTACCTGCTGTGGTTCCGGCTCCCCGGGGAATTGTTAGGTTGGTTTGAAAGCTGCTTAGTTCTGTCATGAGCTTTGGAAAGTCTGTAGGTTGGCTCGTGCTGGTGGCTGAACTGTACAAACCAAATTACATCCCAAACACTAAACAGAGATGCACAGAAATTTAATTAGAAAGACATAATGGTGGAAAGTAACAAATGCCAGAGAACTTCCTTTTGCCTCTGCTGTAAATGAAGTTAGAGTCCCTTACCAGTAAGGCTGTGAGGGGGAGGAAAGGGAAGGCAAGCAGCAGTGAAGAAAAATGGAAAGAACAGAGAAAAATTCTTTCAAGTTACCCTTTGAACCAAAAAGTGAGTACCCAGCATCCTTCTTTTGGAAGAGGAAGTCGACATAAGTGCCAAGCTTTTCCTTTGCTTTTCCCATTACCTGATGGAAGTGACTCCGTGGGATTTGGTTTGGGGTTAGTGATGGATAGGTAAGGTAGGGACAGAATTGGCACCAGGAAACAGATAATATTTTTTTTTTGAGTGGGCCAGGACCTAAATGGATGGGTAGATGTCATCTTGATCTTTCTACAGGTGGAGACTCCCCTGGGAAGAACATGGATCTGCTTCTTGTATAAACCTTCTGATCGATGCCTTTAGCAGCAATTCCTTTTGAGAGGGATCTCCAGGCTTGCTGTTGCCCTTATCTTCATGAAGTAACTGCCATGAAGAATGGAACTTGAAAAAAACCAAACCCAGACCGACAAACTTGCCTTTGAAATACCCAAGGCTCTGATCTGCAGTAATTCAAAGCTGTTCTGTAGACACGGGCTAATGTGCATTTGAAAAGAGCTGCTCGCAGTCTGTGGCTGGCTCTGCCAGGAAGGTGAAAATTGTCCCTCCTTTAGTGGTTTAGGAGATAGCACATGAAGGGCTCTTCTCAGCGTTGGCCTTTGTTAGCTTATTTCTGAAGGGTTAGTGCTGGAGGGAAGCATTCTGGTTTGCTTCAGTAGTCTGTTAGTGCGCAGAAGAAAGCTCTTGTTTTATGGTGAAACCCTTGAAGCGTTCTCTAGCAGGAGAAAACAGCTCCTCGTGCTGCTGGTTGGTGACAGGCTGTTCTGGCCACTTCTTTATGGTAGTTATGTTGTAAGAAAGACTTGAACTCCATGATGGAAAAGACATTCTGAAGTTCAGTGGATACGAGTGTCCTCCTTGAAACGCATCTTTGGGCAGTAACCTGTTAGTCTGGGGTTTTGTTTGGCTGTTTCTTTTTTAAGTTCTTACTTTAAGAACTTTAAGTTCTTACTGAGCTGAGTCACAAGGGATCAGCCTCCAAAGCACAGCCCCTGGCTTCAGCTCGGTGACGTGTTCTGTTCTGCTCGTGGTGAGGGAACCACGACTGAGGGAGGCTGGACTGCTCAAAGGTCAGAAAATGAAGCGTGGAAGAACAGCTTTAATTAGTGAAATGCCTTGCTCCCCCCCAAGAGAGAAGAGTCTCCTACTCGAGCTGCTTTGACACCCAGTGCAGTCCACTAAGAAGCATTGAATCTTGTTGCTTTCCCCATGGTTTTCAGAGCCCAGCGCATGTCTATGTCTATATATATATATATATATACACACTTATTAAACCCCCCTATATGGCTATACTGGGCCTGCTCCAGCATTTCTTTTACACTTGGGATTTGCTCCTGTTTAATTCTGGAAGGAGTCAGCTTTGAAAGGGGTGCAGCATTATGCAGAAACCCTTTATGTACTCCGAGCTAAAAGCATTATCGATTTCATTTGCTATGAATGAAACAACTTAGATGTGTCTGGAAAAGGAGAGCAGGAGGAATAGGGAAAAACAAATGAATGTTTCATGGCACATATTTCAATGCAGCAATTTCCCAGCTCGCTTTATTTTTGGCTTCCTTCGTATTATACTTGGTGCATGCTTTGTGCTGCAGGATTCAAAATACCCTGCCTCGTCCGGCTGCACGAAGAACCCTGCCGCTCGCTTTGGGCTCAGAATGAAGCTGTAGGTCACCTCGGTCGTTTTATGTCAGTGGTGTGGAAGCATAACAATTAATTTAGAGGGGAAAAAAAGAGCAGAAAGAGATCTGATTAAAAAAAATCCAGCATAAATATCTTAATTTACAGTTTTAATGGGAGGAATATTGAGAACTGTTAAAGCTTTCTCAGAATCGGTTCCAGGTAGCACTGACCAGAGCTAATGTATACAGCATCACAGAGCAGTTTCTTTCTATTTCTGCATTTCTTCCTCCTTGCTGTTCGTTTTGAACCCTCACTCCAACCTTCTCATTGTAATAGGACATCAAAGCCTCTCTTCTGTTACTTCTTGATGTGTGGGTTAGTATTTTCTTACTCAAATTATCAAACATCATGTGGCTGAAACAATTGTCATAGCACTAAACTTTGTCCATTCTATGCTGAAGCAATGATCTATTACAAGAAGAATGGCAGGTGTTACCTGTCATCTTTGAACCACGTTGTACTTGGTGGTATTTGCTGAAACCCATTTAGAAAATAAACCCAACTGTTGCTGACCTAGAATATTTCCTTCTGTTTCACAGTGACTGTTACCTCACTGACCTGCTGTTGACTTAAATGAGCCGTAGTTAGGTTTTGAGCTGAAGTTGGCCTAAATCCTTGGGATCAAATTAGCGTCTGCTTTCCTGTGTTAAACTTGTTCCTTAACGCTTTTAAGGTTTGTTGGGGGAAAAAACAAAGTAATGGATGGTAAGGCATGGAGGGGGGAAAGTAAAAAAGCCACTTTAATGAGATGTTTATATCAAGTGACTTGTATGATGGTTTATGAGCTTAAGTTCCATTTTAGTCTTGTGACAGGGAAGTGATCGTCCCTCTGTGCTCGGCACTGGTGAGGCCACACCTTGAATCCTGTGTCCAGTTCTGGGCCCCGCACTTCAAGAAAGATGTTGGGGTGTTGGAGCGAGTGCAGAGGAGGGCGACCAAGCTGGTGAAGGGTCTGGAGGGTCTGACCTCTGAGGAACGGCTGAGGGAGCTGGGGGTGTTTAGCCTGGAGAAGAGGAGGCTCAGAGGTGACCTTAGTGCAGTCTACAACTACCTGAAGGGAGGTTGTAGTGGAGTGGGAGTCGGCCTCTTCTCCCAGGCAACTAGCGCTAGGACAAGAGGACACAGCCTCAAGCTTTGCCAGGGGAGGTTCAGGTTGGACATTAGGAAGAATTTCTTCTCAGCAAGGGTCATTAGCCATTGGCAGGGGCTGCCCAGGGAGGTGGTGGAGTCACCATCTCTGGAGGTGTTTAAGAAAAGCCTGGACATGGCACTTAGTGCCATGGTCTAGTTGACATGGTGGTGTCAGGGCAATGGTTGGACTCGATGATCCCAGAGGGCTCTTCCAACCTGATTGATTCTGTGACTACGGTGTCAGTCCTTGCATTAAGTTATGTGAAAACTGCTGTCTCAGTGATCCCTGAACCTGTAGCCGTGGTGGTTCCAGTCCGTGGGACGCTGGTTTCCACTCTCTCCTCCCCAGATAAGAGCCAGCATCCCGAGAGCCGCGCCCGGCGGTGGGACGGGGCGGGGGGTCCCAGCCGGTGCGTGCGGGGGGAGCAGCGGGCTCGGTGCCCTCCGACGTGCCGGTGTTTGGCGTGAGGTGGCTTTGACATAAGCAGGAGAGGGAGGGGAGGAGGGAGGGCGGCCGTGCCCGCCCCGGGAGCCGCGGGAGGCGGGCGGCTGTGGCAGGGCTGCGCGGAGCCGGCGGGGGGGTTCCTCCGCGGAGAGACGAGATACACCAGCGCGTAAGTTACGCGGGGTCCCTTTCTTCTAGAGGCGTTGGAAGGGTGTTCTGTTTGGTGGCTGTAGCTTGGGTGCGGTTTTTTTAATCATTGTTATTTTTCCCATTGGTGTTTGTCGATGGCAGCGCCAGAACTTGCGCTGCGTGAGGAACCGCTGAAATAAACAGGGAGGGATAATGGGAACTTGTCTGTTTTCGGTCGGCACAGGAAGGCTGCCTCCTGCCCGAGGGTCGCGACAGGCAGAGCGGGGATCGGGCGGCGAGCCGGTTCGGAGGGGTTTGCGGGGGGACGCCCCGGGAGCCGGCTGGGGGTGCGGAGGCGGGTGCTGCTGCTGCCTCCCTGGGAGCCCCGCAGGGGACCAGACCCCGGCCCTGGGCTGGGAAGGGTCGTTGGGAAGGTGCAGAGTGAGATTTGTCAGCGATTCCCGTACCCTCTGTCAAGAGCTGGCCGCAGGGTTTGTGTGCTCGGTGCGATGGGAGGGGGCTGCTGGAGGAGGCTGTCGGGGTTTCTCATTCCTCTGGGGAAGCAAAATGTCCTCAGTTCCTGAGCTTTTCTTCCTTTCCTTTCTTTCTCCTCCTGAGAGCAGACAAGCATGTTAAGTCCCTTGCTTCCTATTTAATTTCCCCCATAATACGATCAAGCAACACCAGTCAGCGTTGGTGATATCAACCAGCTGAATGCAGAGCCTGTTCACGTGAGGTGCTTTACCAAGGGGTTTGCAGGCTCAGGGCTTCGTTGGCAGCAGCGTATGGATTCTGACAGTGCAGGAGCCGAGGATGGAGAGCTGAGCAAGGCCCTTGGGTGTGTCAGCTCTGAGGAATAGTGTCTTAACCTTTGCTTTTGCTTCCAGCTTCCTATCTTTTCATACAGGGGGGGAAAAAGGAATTACCAGTGATGTAAATTCATCTTTCCTAATTTAGTCTTGGTTATGTCTAACTAGCTGATGTATTTTACTCTATTTTGGTTTGTGGCAGAGTGTTAAAGAGGGAAAACACATTCTAAGAACACGTTTAAACTGCCACAAGTGACTTTATATGTGAAATACTGCTGTTGCCATTTGCTTCTCTCATTTTTCTGCAAAATGGGCTTGATCTTTGCAGAGGTGTTACTGGAAGCAAAGTAGCGTGTAGTACCTGCTGGAAAATGTGTTCATGAGTCTATGTTGTACTTAATCAGAAAACTCCTCCCAGTAAAAGCAACATACAATTTTGTTATAAATCTTGCTTATGGTTTTGCCAGATTACTTCACGGGCTTGCAGCAATCCACTTACCCCAGCAAGCCGTGGGTAATTCAGTGGTCTGGGTACAACCCTTAACTTGCCTTTTCAGCCTGCGCATTCAGCTACACTGATACGGTCAATAAATTACCTCTTCCAATGCTGCTTGGGTGTGCTGAGCGTAATTAGACCCCTGCTACGTTTGTAACCATAAATAAATAAGAAAAGCCTCTTGTTACTGAGTCACAGATCGCACCGAGTGATTTACTCTGGTACCTGTATGGCCATATGGACTCTGTGATGGATTTACACAGCCAAAAGTACAGAATTTTTGATGATTTTCCTGTCTTGCTCTCTGGCAGCCTAAATCAAGGGTGGCTTCGCTGTCATCTGTAGCCATCTAGATGCAAGACCTGAGTCACGTTTAATCCATTTCAGAAGCAGTGGGAGCGGACCCAGTTTCTGTCGCTTTCTGAATCACGTTTTTGTGGAGGTTTTGAGTGTAAATCACAAGAAGTCCATGACTGGAAAAGAAAAAGGTGCCTGTGGGACCATAATGCTTTGGAGGAATAAAAACCAGCTCGAGTTAACTACATTGTGTGTTAGTGGGTAGCTTTGGTCTTGTGCTGTAAACTGTGTTTGGGTCTGTTTAATTGGTATCACTTGGGCATAGAGCAGCAGCAACTATCTCTTATAGTAAACAAAGCAGCAGATTTAAGTTAATGCTAATGTGTTTGCAGCCTGAGCCAAAAGCTTTTCGGGGTTGTTATAGCACGCTGGGCGTAGAGCCCGTCTATCCGAGTGTCTGAAGGAGACAAAAGTTATGGATTGACTCATTGTACAAATCAGCTCATCTGGAAGTCAGATTGTGCTGTTCGTTGCCATCAGTAATTTAGTTGTATTGAGCACAGCTGAGGGTGGATGGCAGCGTGGCCGGAATGTTGAGCTGGGATTGCCGAGATCCCAGGAGCCCTTCCCTGCATCACCACAGCCCTCCTGGGTGACCTGGGGCGAGTCATTAGATGTTGCGGTAGAACAGGGTTGATGACATGTCTTTTTCCCAGGGTGCCACGAAGATAAATGTGTTACAACCATTGATGAGGGGACCACATGAATACAATATCAGACAAAACATTTGAAGAGTGCGTGCCCCATACACACCTAGATAATACGTGCTTTGTAAACCTGTCCTACATGTGTGCTTTGTACTGTAGTATCCTTGCATGTAAGCATGCACGGCTGAAGGGGCTGAGTTTTAATAGCAATAAATTCTGAATATTGATTTGGGGCGACTATGAGAAGAGACTTTGTTCATTGTCAATTACAAATTAGTATTCAAAGACCTTTCTGGTTGTTAAATGTGACATTGAATTTTGTTGTGTCTTACCACTGACAAGATAATGCAGGCTCTGACAAGGACTTAAATATGTAACTCCTGTGCGCTGGGGATAATGCATGCAAACTCCTCTTCCTGTGACTGCTCCTGTTGTAATCTAAAATTATTTAGGCATTTAAGTTGTGGAAGATTTAACTCCTGAAGGTAGTTCAGTCCCACTCCTTGGGAGTGCTTGACCAAGTTTGGTTGTCTTGAACTATATAAACACTGATATTCCAATTAATACATAAATAAATATAAATATATAATAAATATACAAAGTAATATTTTAAGTTTCATTACCTCAGCCCTTCCTTAGGAGAATAAACTCCTATAAATAAAGGTGGTGTAGATCTGTGGGACACCTGTCTGCTTGGAAGCAAAATATTTGTGGTTCCATAGAAAACTTTGTCAAGGCTGGTTAATTACGCAGAAGAGAAAGTTCTGAATGATGATAAGTTAGGCCTCCTAAATGGGCCATGATGCACAGCAATTAGTCATGGGCTAAGATATTTTTTCTTATTATCTTATATCTATCATCTTATAAATGGTGTTAGAGGTTTATGAGCATACAAACCATGTACCAGTCATGTCAATGTGAGTTTGTTGCCTTTCTTTGTTTTAATCCATCGCTTTTGCCTTCCCCAACGTCTCTTCTCCATCCCTTCTTCATCCTTTGCAGGGAAACTAGAAACTGAGACTTGTCACGTGCCTGCCTTCACTTGCTGTTTCATAGACCTTCATCTGCACCCATAGGTCACATTTCAGAGACATTTATATCCTTTGTTTTGTTTTAGGTTGCAGAAGTCTTTTCTTATTAAACTGGTGGCCTGAAAATGCTTTTCATGTTGTTTCTAAAACTTCATTTCTACTTATTTTGGATGTCTTTACCTTCTCCCACTCTTTTTTTTTTTCTCCTGACAAAAGCTTTCACTTTATACTTTTTCCCAACTTTGCAATGTGGTTTGGAGAAAAGAAGCAAATAAATTTCAAAAATATGTATATTTATATATAAATAAAAATATTATACATGCACATATATAAGTAAAGTAGAAAATCTGGCTCACCATCTCTTAGCTCACTCTGAAAATTCACTTTGGAAAGGAAGGGAGAGAACTTTTTAAAACAAGCAACATATTAAAAAAAGGCAATTAATTTTGAACGTATTCTACAAAATTCAGAAGTCTTGAAAACCTTGGTGATCAAGATGACTGTTTTCAATCTAAAGACATTTTTCGTGTGTCGAGAAAAGCTGGTGATCCCTTAGGTTTATTTTGACCTATGGTATGTTGATTCAACACACGCTCGTAAAAATAGCTGAGCTTTATTGTGATTTTTATTTAGTGGCTTAGCACAGGTTTGAGGTGGTTGTGCTCCTGTTCAAGTTCTTGAGCTTCGCTAATGGCAGGATATTTTTTTACTTGCATAAGAAACACCTCCACTAGATATTTTCCCATCTGCTATTTGAAGCTCTGGAGTGAGAACCTAATGCTTTTTCTTCTTGTTTTTTTCTGGGAAAAGGCATAGGGCAGTGGTGAGATTTTTAGCACATGCAGATTACTTAAATCAATTATGGCTTACAATTATAATCTGCCTTGAGGGGAACCTACAAAATCAGCTGCAAAGGAATTTTGCATGTTGTGCCTTATACAGAAAATGTAGTTTTCAGGGTGGTTTTGGTACTAAACAGGAGGCACCTATTTATAGAGCTCCTGTTTCCATTTATTGCTTGAACAGAAATTTGATGACAACTAGAAATATGTACTTATTAATTTTTAAGGAGGCGAATTGATTCGAGACTTGGTTTGTAAGCAGAGAAATCAATGTTATGATTGGAGCTCAAGTAAACGTGGCGCTATGGGCTCTTTTTTGTTTCTCGGTGTTTTTAAATCATGTCAGTGACTTCAAATCTTTATTGCCTGCAGTTAGAGCTCTTATTTATGTGCCTGTGCTCTGACCTGTGGAACAGCCGGGCTGATCTCGTACCACAGTTGGCTTTGTGGTTCTGATGGGATGGTGGTAAAGACAAAAAGGTACCCCCAGTCCTACGGTCTGGCGCCCGGTGCTCCGCAGCCAGCTACTGCCGCTGGTCCATCTGCGTTGAAGTTCTCCTCTCTGGGTGAAGCACAACCACTTCCTCGCTGTCACCCACGGGAGCCAAGCGTGCTGGGTGGAACTGCTGAGGACTGTGCTGGAGGGACCCGTGTAGGTTGAGTGCGTGGAAAGGGAGATGGCAGTTAGGCTGCCTTCCAGGATGCTCCTCAGCTTTTATAAAGATGCTGCTTTGATTCCGAGAGACAGCAGAAATCTTTATCAATGCAATTAAAGCCATTAATCAAAGTGCTTCTTGCATTGGTGAGACTTGTTACGGTAAGTCATCTTCACTGGCTCCCTCCTTCGCTCTTTCATTGCCCAGGGCAGTCACCGCTCCCAGGCGTTATCACGCATATCAGCTTCCTACAGTTGACACAGTAGGTTCTTTGCTGTGTGTTGTTTAGGGAGGTGAAGCATTTCAGCTCTTTTTTATTCTGTAAAATGGATTTTGAATGATTGATTGGAAGGCAATAGTTGGAGTGCAGACACTGATGAAACAAAATTATCATGTACTATGGAAGAAATTATTGGTTTAATTTTGAAAGAGTTGTTTTTCTGTGAGGTGGTGAGCAATGTTGGGCTGTTAGTGTTCTGTAATAATATCGGGTAATGGTGCACAAGCACTTAAAAGCAAAAGGTTTCTATTTCTAGTCTGCGAAATGACTCACTAACAACGTTGAGCTGTAGCTACTGGCATTCCTATGGCAGAGCGTGTGCTGCTGCAGGAGATGGCTCTGCTTGTCCCAAGGGATATGAAAATATTCTGTCTCCTCTTCTGTCCAGCTCTGTACCTTGAGGGAGTATCATGAGCGATCCCCTCTTAAACCCCCGCCGAGCCTCCCTGCTCCCCGTCCAGCACAAAGCACGGAGTATATGTTGGATAGTGGGGGCTGAGGAGTGCGGGGCAGTGAAGTATGTGCAGTGCGGGAATGGCTTGTGTGATCTCCCTCCTGTCCCCTTTTGTTGTTCCAAGAGAATGGTTATTGAGTGGCGAGTAAAAATGTTTTTGAATGCAAAATGAGTAGAGATGAAATGACCGCAGTGATGTTACTGAAAGCACTTCTTGGCAATCTGGAGTAAAATGAGTTGCGCCGCGAATTAACACCAGCTGTTTTATGGGCTGTAAAAGAAGAGGATAAACCAGTGAAGAGATGATGGACCCTTGAAGGAAGCGAAGAGCTGGTGTACACTGAAGGAAGAGGAAGAAGCGTGCGATGGGTGGCGAAGCTCCCAGTGCATTAGCTCAGTGGCTGCAGCAACCGTCCGCTCTGACGGTGGTCAGAACATTTTAGACTAAATGCATTTTCTTGAAAGTCTGCCATATTCATGAGCTGTCTGGATTCAAAAGGAAGGTTTTGAAGTCCAGGATGCTCTGATCTTGATGAAAGGTGGGGAAAATCTCTCAGCCATGAGTCTCTTGAGCTCCATTTATTTTACGGAAGCAAAACTTGATTGTGTCTGTGTGTGGTTGCTGTCTAATAGGAATGCTGTAGGGAATTTCACTGCTCTCCCGGGTGGCTAAAGCTGGGGTTTCATTTTGCTTTTAAAGGGCTTTTTCACAGCAGGAGTAAGGGGGAAAAATACGTTTGGACAATTTGGATAAAATCCTATGGGGAGGAAAGAAGATGACATAGAAACATATTAAAACTAACTTCAAGAATTACATCCCTGTAAACTGTCTAGATCAGAAGCGACGTGCATTCTTTCACTGCTTGTAGCGTGGTAAGCAGAGCGAATGGATGACAAACCTGTGATAACTCTTAAGGTTTCAAAACTTGGGTTTATTTTAGCTTGTTTTTATTTCTTGCTGAGAACTCAGCACTAACCTAAGCTTGATGGCAAAGGCAAGGGCTTGGGAGCGTGTTTGTTGTTACCCCTTAAGGAGTTAATGTACACTGTCTCCACTTATTTCTCAATAAAGAGAAATATATTTATATAATAAATATATATATTTATATATAAAAATATTTCTCATATATATATTTATAGATACAAATATTTTATGTCTATATATATATATGGAGCCACAAGATGCGAAGGTAGCGCTTGATTCTCTCTTGCCCTGTGTTTCCTTATCTCGTGTTTGTACAGTCTGCTAACAGACATGGTGTACATAGTTCATGCTTTTTGTTGCCATAAAGGGAATCTTATCAAATGAATCTGGAGTCACCTTTTTCTTACACAGAAATGTCTCTACTACTCTCACATGACCTACTTTTTGGAAATCACTGCAGTGTTGTGTGTGCAGTGAGCAATCCATGAGATATATCCAAATGTTAATTGGTTTTGTGCACAAAGTTACTGAATATTTATCAAAAATCTGTGCATGAATTGCTGCGCTTTCTTTGTCACCTCAGCTTATCTTTACTCCTGTTGTTGCCACCCACCTACTCTGAGTGACCAGTTGATGTGGATGTTGGGATGGCTTCTAAACCCAGTGACGTGAAGCTGATCTTGACTGGTTTATGACTAGAAGGACTGTATATTTAAATGTGTGGAAGTCTTCATTTCATGAAATACTCTTCAACGTATGAGAAGGATATGCAGGATTTTAAGTTATTGGGGAATATCTGACCTCTGCAGCATAAGTTAATATATAGATGTGCTGCAAACTGCTTGGGGCGTGACTATTCAAGATGTGTTTTTGATCCTAAGATTGTGGTCGCTTCGGCAGAGAAGACTAAAATGAAACCTCAAACAACTTGGGAAATACTACAATTGAGGTCTTTGGGGAAAACACCAAAGACTACTTGAAAATGATTTAAAATTGTTTCTGCTGAAAATTAAAATTACTTGTGTAAAAACTGAATCTAGTGTTCAGGTTGGATGGCTGGCTGGATTTGATCGTTCCACGTAATTAATGTCTAACACCAGCAGTACCGAGTAGAAGGCGAGCATGAAATTGTAGAAATGTGTTTTGTTTTCTTTAGTTGGTATTAGTTAAAAACCCAAAAAGCAAAACACTGCAACACAGTATTGGATGTTATGTGGGATAAACAGGATTTGCTTTTGCTGATTGAATTACTGCCAAATTCTTAGGATTGTTTACCTATATGCTCCTATTTCACATCTATGTTAATTTAATTCTAACGCAGTGTTGGTAATGACCACCGTAGCACAGCGTATTCAAACTCTTTTTTTTTTTTTACCCACACTTTTCATTTTCTGAAAAAAATCATTGTTTTCTATACTCACCCTGCCCCTCCCCAGTACTTGGGTTCTTGTTATTTGCTTTTTGAACCATTTTATGACTACAAGTGATGAGAACATCCTTAAAAATAGGAGAATATTTAGCCTGTCTTGAGAGCAAAGGAAATGCAAAACATCTGTATTCCGTGTAGTTAAAATATTTCAGCTACTGTTTACATATTTCCTCGCTTTAGTGAGAATTAGCGTAGGAACTGCTCAAGTCTGGAATCTCTAAAACTTGCCACAAAGCTTTTGCCACTGATCAACAAAGTGTTTGTAGAGAAAGCCCTGAATGAGGTGGAGATGATTCGATATTACAATTTCCAAGCCAGTTAAGATGATTGTGCTTACTGCATCCGGCTGCTCAGTCACGATTGTGGTTTCCTTGGAGCTGGGTTGACGTGTTCGGCTTTAAACTATGACCCGTAGACAGCAGAAATAGCAAGGATGGAACTTAAATTGGATAAAAGGCAGAAATCCTAACGAGCCCGTCCTGGTTGTAAGAGGCTGGTGATGTTAGTGCGCTGACTCAGGAGTTTGGTGAGAAGGGACAACCTTTGCGAGGCATTTTGAGCATTAATAGTTTAGTTTCTAAATGTGCTGAGCTGCTACTGCAAGTTTAAGTGACTTTTTCAGGCTGTTTTAGGCTTTCTAAAGTCTGTCTTCTGACTGTTAGCATGTATGGCATGTAAAGTTTTTAAACATGGCTTTAAGTGCTGTGCAGTGACAATTAACATGCCATATATTTAGGTCTTGTGAAAGAAAATAACTTTATTTTTTCCATGGGAAAGTAATCACTAGTTAAATGATAACCTTGATATTTCAGAAATGTAAAGCAAAGAATTTTTTCCAACTAAAAATGAGTTGGACTTTTAAGAATTTTTTTGGTTTTGTTGTTTTTTTTTTTTAATTAAACTTTTTTTAAAGTGTCTGTCTTCTGTTTGTCTCTCCATACACCTGTCTGCTAAAAAATAAAGTATTTAGAACCATCTATGGCAACACGAAAGATTGTTTTAAATTAAATATTTGAACAGGTGGATTTTTTTTTTTCAAGACACAGGGCTGTTTATCTGTAAATAAACAGCACTGCCTGCACCAGGTGTTTTAACATACTCTGTTGCATCTCTAGCAGCTTTAAAAGACCTTTAAAAAAAGAAAGGAGCAGAGGGGGAGAGGGCTGAAAAAGATGTTGCCATCCAAAGTGATCCAAATGTAGCATCTTAAAAAAAAAAAATCTCACTTCTGCTTTGAGAAGTCTTTCCAGAGAGAGAACATGTTATCAATTTATTACTCTAAACTTAACTGCTCTGAAACGGGGAAAATCTTTCCTAGAATAATGAAGTATTCAAAATTGCTGAAGACATTCCGACATGTAACTTCTATTAATTTAAATGGGAGCTGTGTGGGCTCCTTAATCACTTAAGTAGCTTTGAAAAAACCCTCACCCATAACGTATTATTTCTCTGCAGTAGTCAATGTTTATAGTCTGCTTTGTACAAAGAAAAATTCCCTTTCGTTGTGCTGAGAGCATACCTGCGAGTGTAAATTGCCATTTTGTGCTTAACAGCACAAACATTATGAAAAAGTACCATATTCTTTAAAATCAGCATGAAATATTAATCTGAAAAGTCAATAAATATTTAAAGGTGATGTGAAATTTTCATGTGTTTTAAAGAGTAAAAAAGAATTAAAAGGTTGTAAGGACTAAACTATTATAGTTAATAGAAGAGTTGTACTAATATCTGTGAAATTAGGATCAGATTTTGGTTTAATCTGGGGAAAAATGTAGAAAAACATGGTGACTTCCTATTAACCCCTCAATTTCTGTAGCCTGGCATTAGGACAGTAGTTTAAGATGTGGAAGATGCAGAGTTGCTTGTCTCCTTGAAGAGAATTGAAACTCCTTTTGGGCCCATGAATTGAGGTCCCAATGTTCATAACATCAGGACTCTACTTCTGAGTCCAGACCTGTGTTTGGGCACAGGTCAGTTGCTTATCAGACAAACTGGTAGAGTTAAAAACCAAAAAAGCACGTGAGCTTTGTCCCCTCATCTCATCATTAGTGAGGACTTACAGTGAAAGTATTGATGTAGAAAGAGAGAGCTTCTGTCCTGGATGCTGCTATGACAAAGTTTTGACCGACGGTAACATGGTAGAACTCAACCTTTCTGAAATTTAAAATTATTTTTGGAGCATTTGGAGTTCAGTTTCAGACTTCTAATATTAAAAAAAAAACCAAAACATTAAGGACCATGTGCCTGATAAACTTCAAACTCTGTTTGCTCTTTTACACCACTTAAATAAAAGGGGTAAAAAAACTCCAAACACTAGTGCAAAAGATACAGGGAGAAATATGTATCTGTATCTACTAAGGGTTGATGGGTGAGATTATGAGGGATAGATCTGGATGAGGAATGATTTTCTTGTGACCTAAAAGCCATGTGTCTTTCAAGCAAATGTCGAAGAGATGCTGGAGATATTCCAAGTAGCAAAATAAAGTTAAAAGTTCATCTTCTGCACTAACAATTAGGTAAGTGTTTACTCTACCAAGCTGCCTCTTTCTCTGTAGCTGCCTTGAATGCCTGCTACCATTCCCAAGTCCCTCAGGAAGGAATAGTTAGTTTGTCAAAGCTGAAGAATGAGATGAAGATCTGCTAATTTTAACTGATCTGCATTTTCCAGCTATTCAGTGGGAACATTCTTGACCAATCTAACGGAAGCTTCTTCTCAATGAACACAGAACATTGTTTAAGAGTTATGTTAAATCTAAAAGTAGAGGTGTTCTCCGGTGTGTGAGATTAGGGCTTCCCTTCACTGATCACAAGGAGATGATCCAAGAGATGTTTGAGAGAGGTAGGTGTGTTTATTCTCTCTAAATAACTACAGGCACCTTTTGGGAAGCTGACTGCAAATACTTTGTGGTAGCCTACTCTTCCCTTCTACTCGCAATAAATAACTTATTTCAAATGGGAAAAGATAATTGTTTTGCATAATAGATTTGCATGCCAAGCTGAGATATATGAATATTTATGCAGGGAAGCCTACAGAAGGTGCAAACCCCCTATATACTGGAAGAGGAATCTGACATTATTTTGGCAATAGTGTATGTCCCGTGCAACCTGAGAGACTCTTGCAGCGTTTCAGAAATGAAGTTCTCACGTTTTGGTAGCTGATGTCCCTGAGAAGGACATACAAATAGAATCACAGACTCAATCAGGTTGGAAGAGCCCTCTGGCATCATCGAGTCCAACCATTGCCCTGACACCACCCTGGCGACTAGACCAGGGCACTAAGTGCCATGTCCAGGCTTTTCTTAAACCCCTCCAGAGATGGGGACTCCACCACCTCCCTGGGCAGCCCATTCCAATGTCTAATGACCCTTTCTGAGAAGAAATGCTTCCTAATGTCCAACCTGAACCTCCCGTGGTGAAGCTTGAGGCTGTGTCCTCTTGTCATACGTGTGGTCTGTGCATGTGCTCAGTGAGGTCTGTCAGAAGCACGCAGTGCTGCCTTTAGTGCTGGCTGGAATCAAGCGTGGGGGTTTTTTGGATCAGAATGCTCAGGACTTCAGAACAAAACTCCAGTAAGCTGTTGTTTCCTTTCCCGGTATCAGGAGTTAGTAAACAAAGAGAAATTACATTTTTTAAAAATTAAAATTAATATTGTGATTAAGAAAATAATAATTAAGGAATTTAAAGGGAGAAATGTGTCGGAGAAGACAGAGAAACAGTCGTTCTTGTGTTTATTTTGCCTGGATAAAGATGAGATTTAATTATTTGGGCAGATTTCTGTGCCAGTACAGATCAGAAGCTTAATTTCTGAAACACTAAGGAAAGCAGCTGTACTCTAAAGTCCCAGTTGTTTTCACAGTGCTGAAAAAAATATATAAAAGGGAAGTGAAGAATAAATATTGGGGAAATGGGGAATGAATTTGAGAGGAATAATCTCGCTTTTCATTTTTTAAAATCTATTCTGAAATGGTGGTGTCAGTTATATTTTTGTCTGTGGTGTTAATGTTGGCTTAAGAGGAGATTCACTAAGATTTATTCTGCGTGGGTACCAGGAAGATTTTTAAGGTGTGAAGTAAACGGTGTGGTTTTAGGCGGGGGGGGGATGGAAAATAAAGCACTTGGACACAAGGGAGTTTGGAGGCGTGCGTGCCTGGCTCGCGAGGAGAGCACACGGTTCTCTTGTCCCTGCGGTTTGGGGCAGCTGGTGGCTTGGGCGGAATTGCTTCGGGTTTTCATTTCATGAGGGAAATAAAACATTGCCAGCTTTATCCCTTCTTGGTTGTTTTTTGGCCTGATACTGTTCTTCCTGCCTGGCCGCCTTTGCTCCTTGGTCTTTGCTTTCTGTCTCCTTTCATATGGCTTTCCTTGGAGATTCCCTGGGGGCTGACCCCAGAATTGAGGCTGCTGAAGTTCTGGTGTCAGCTCTACAAAACCTGACCTCCTTGCAAATATTTACATTACTGACAGAAGGAAAAGCAAATGCATCTTGTGTGCTAAGGAGAGATGTGGTTGTAGCAGTTATTGCCTTACTGATATTATTCCTGCTCTCGTTGCTTCTCCCATCCCATGTCTCGATTCACGTGTTGGCCAACGAGGTGTTTAGAGGTGAGCCTACTGCTTTGTTTGGTATTGATGCCAAGTTACTGATGATAGAAACATCTGGAAGAAATTGAGCTATTAGTTTTTTCTTTCCTGCTGTTGTCTTGTAGAAAAAAAGCTCCCATTCAGAAGCATAAAAATTTATTAATAATGTAAGAACTTTATAATTTTCTCTTGAGTGAAAAAGCACTAGAGGCTTACAAGCAAGTATCGCTTTATACTGCAGCAGAAGTGAAGTCTACTGTTCAAATACTAGTTCAGCCAACCAAGCCATGAAAACTACTGCCAATTAAGGTGGTGTGTTTTAATATTCTGTATTTGTTATGTAAAAATTGACAGCACTAATTTTATTGACCAGCAATAACTGATCAATAAAATTAGCGCTGAACTTTAGTTTAATGTACTTTAAAAAGCAGATATAATAAATTGTCTTTATTAAAACAGAGCACAACATTTTAACTTACAGAACATCAATGCAAAACAACAAAGAAACTATGTTTTAAGTCCGTCTTTTAAGGTCTATTTTTGAGCATAAAGTTGTTGTTGCAAATGTAAAAATCAATTAGATGGTTAGATTGTTTTTCGGTCTGAAGGCATTGAAATAAATTGTATTATGATTATCATAATTTACCGAGTATCCTAAATAGACTTAGTGGTTTGTACTCTGCTAATTATTGTAGAATGCTGCTTAATTAAAACAGTACAGCCAGAAACAACGATGCAGGAGGGGATGCCTCCATTGACAAGAGATAATATCAGATTTTAGGTGGCTTTCCGGCCATTCAGGATAAATTAAATGGCAAGGCATTTCTGAAGTGGTTCTGACACTTCTTCTAAAATTCAATTTATCCAGCAAATTTCTCAATTTGCTGAGCCTGTTGAGTTATAATATGGGAGGTTGTAGCGGAGCGGGAGTCAGCCTCTTCTCCCAGGCAACTAGTGATAGGACAAGAGGACACAGCCTCAAGCTTTGCCGGGGGAAGTTCAGGTTGGACATTAGGAAGCATTTCTTCTCAGCAAGGGTCATTAGACATTGGAATGGGCTGCCCAGGGAGGTGGTGGAGTCACCATCTCTGGAGGTGTTTAAGAAAAGCCTGGACATGGCACTTAGTGCCCTGGTCTAGTTGCCATGGTGGTGTCAGGGCAATGGTTGGACTCGATGATCCCAGAGGGCTCTTCCAACCCGATTGATTCTGTGATAAACGTGAGCACCGATTTGGTGGGCCTTGCTTCAGAAGCTACTGAAGGTGCAGTGAGGTTCCAAACACTCAAATGCTGAAACAAGGCTTTATAACACATGCTTTCTGCAGGTCGCTTTGGAGGAGTTGCTTTGGGTGATGTGTTCTGCCTTGGTGTACCTGAAAACGTGTCCATGTGAAACGTGTGCAAGTCAAGGCAGGTGGTTACCGTAACCGTTGTATCTCATGGATTAAGGACTAGATTGAGTCTAGATGGATATTGGTGCCTGTAGGTTGTCAAGTTAGATACATTTACAGCCTTTTTCTAACTTAAATAAATACTGTCCTGCTTACAGCCTGATTTTCAGAGGTTAGAGTTGTCCTCCAAGTGGATCCTCCCCGTGCCTTAGCAGCACTCGAGGACATGCTGCACCTTCCAAAAGGCCGTGCTTTGTCCCAGTGGTTCTCTAATTAGCGGAAAAAAGCAAATGGGGAAATTCCTTTAGCACAGTTGGAGTGAATGTTGAAACACTTCACGCGGGGCTGGACTCCAGCTCGTTAATGTGCTGTAGGCAGCTTTCGGTACAGTAATGCCAAAAACCGGGCTGCGTTGTGCCAAAGAACCAGCTATACCAACGCGCTGTAAACAAAATCCAGGCGTCTCTTTCCCTGACCTTTGGCAGCAGTTAATTAAACATCGGGGAGATTTAAACTGTCACTTTAAAGTGACACAAGTGTCAAGGCAGCATTGTCAGGGTCCACTCTCTTGCTAACTAAAAACATTTGGTTTCCTGTGCTCTGATGCGGATGTAAAACTGAATCTTTGCAGGAGAAGATTGAATAATATTCATGTAGAATATTCTCTAATTTGGGTGCCTTGTTTTTCAGGTTGTGTTTCAGGGTCTAATTTTAAGAGCAGTGGTGTTTCTAGTCCTTCCCCCCACCCCAATTGGTAGCAGGTCAGAAGCACAGTTTGACTTTCTAAATCGCCTTAGCTATGGGGCTCCTTCCTCTTGCACCAGCATCCTCCTGACAAGGTAGCCTTCATGATGAGAACGTATGAGGTTGATGTAAATCAGCAAAGCTCCTACGTTGGAGCTGTGTTTTTTTCACTCGCTATGGGGAGTTTGAAATGCTGCAAACCTCCAACTTGATTTTTTGCACATATGGGTTTATGATTTTTCTTTTAGACCTGTTACCTGTGTAAAGCTTCTGGAATGATGGTATCATACAAAAGGATACAGAGTAAGAAACGGTATCTTGGTGGATATGCAAGATGATGAAGGCTTCCTTTCTTTTAGTGTTGGCTTTTTTTTTTATGTGGTCTCTGACATTAGCTAGAAGAGGTACATTGTGTTTTGTTCCGACTTCCAAGGAACTGGAAATCCTAATAGGATATTTTGGAGGATTGTCTCTGCAGTTTCAGAACGCCCATCCATTCTGATGAATTTTTTGCAGCTTTATTGCTGAATGTGACCAGATAGCCGATGATGCTTATTATTCTGGAAATAAAATTACGTAGTAGTAGAGCCCAAAAGGTATCCTCCTCCGTCTTGGTAACATTTGAAAGAGGGACATGGAGGTTCACTTTCTGTTGCTGAAATTCTGACAATGGTGCCGTCAGCTGGCAGGAGCATCTTACTTTAGTTATTTTCTGGGTTAACTGTAATGAAAATCTTCTCTGTGTTCATTTTCTTCTCCTCTTGAAACTCCCCCTTGTGCATTCACAAAGATACACTGCTGCTCCCTGCCCAGACTCCCAGAGAGATAAACCCAGCTTTTGTCCTGCCAGATCCTTTCAGCCTGGCGCTGAGGACACGGCAGCGGCCTCGGCTGATTAAATCTCCTTCGCTTTTGGTTCGAGTTGAATGGCAAAGCTTCTGCAAACAGGGAAAACAGTTGTCAGCTGTCACTGGTGTGGTACCAACCGGGCATTGTGCTAGGACAAGCAGACAAAAAGGCCTGTGAGGCGTAGAGCGGATCAAAGGGAAAGCCTGCTTCGGGTACATCCAGTTCTGTTACGGCTGGAGTGTATTTTGAGCGAGGCTTGTTTAACAACAGAGGGGAGAACAGCTGTCAGCAATGCTTAATGGGGAAAAATACTGTCTTTTGCTCTCGAGAAAGCCTAGAAATTGCAAAATTGCATGGTACTGTGTCATTTTCAAGATAGGAGGGTTTGAAGTCTTAATTTGCTTTGCTTACAAATATAGCTTTTGACATAATTAAAAAAAAAATTAAAATGCTTAAAAGAAAAATGCAGTTTCAAGGAGCTCTGGAGAAAGCTGTCTGGCTGCAGCGTGGTGGCTCTGCTTGAGAAATGAAAATATGAGAGTGACAAGGGGTTGAAGGTGATACCTGGGTGTTTGGCATGACTCTGGTTATCGAGTTTCTTGTGCAAACGTGCACACATGTTTTCAAGAGAATAGACTTATCTAAGCAGATAAATTTTTCTGGCTAATGCAAAATATTTATTTCTCCAGTGTAACTAGTGCCTTAGTTGTGAAAACAAAGGTCTCTGGGAATATTTCTTACTGTTCCAGACCCCTGGACCAAATCTTGCCAAGTTCTCCGTGTTCTTATACCCCTCCCTGCCCCGCTGAAGGAAGAAATACAGAAGGTTTGTTTATTATCGGACATGGGACAAATCAGGATATTTCTAAGTTACATTTCTGCGTTCTCCACTCTATTAAAAAAGAAGCAGATATTAGCTTTCTGTTTTTCTTAAAGGACTTGCATAAGAATAGGCAGCTTTTGAATTAGAGCTTGTTTTGAACTCTGTAATCTGCAGTATTATAGGCCAGCCTCCACGCTGTGCCCAGTTTATGCTTCATCCCAAACCATACGAGGTTCAGTTGGGCATCTTCTCCCTCATGCAGAAGGTCCTGTGCATGGTACAGTGCACGCTGACGTTTCCTTTAGGGGTTATTCTTCTCGGAGGTTACTCATTCAGTCATTCCCTTTTGCCCCTGTTCTTCCTCCTCACCTCAGCCTTAGGAAAAGATTTTGTCCTTTATATGCTCTAGGAGGAGCACAAAATGAGAGAGTTTTAATCTGAATTTGTTATCCCTGTTTTTTTTCTCTTCTCAATATTGAAGGAAATAAGAGTTATGTGTGTCCTTTGGGGACCCCTTGTTTTTTCTAACTTGCATGCTAAAAATAATTAATTAAAAGATACTGAAAAAAAATTATGATTAAACCCAATAATAATAATTGGAATCTCTGTTTCTGCCCCGTGACCCTTACCCTTTACGCCTCCCCAGGCTGTAAGTAAACTTTCTTTCACTAGGCTTTTCATACTGAGCAAGGACCTGCAGGCCCTAAGTGGCTTAATGCTCAACCTGTGTTTTGTGGTGCCATCCTCCTGGCTGTGTTTTTCTAATATGCTAATGGCTTAGTAACGAGCAAGAAGAGTGAAATACTAATGCCTGTCAGTCAGAGAGCACCCAAAGTCCTGTGTGGTCCTTAATATAGGAAGGATGTATCTTAATGAGTGGCATTCCTTCCCCCTCAGCTAGGGAGCTTTGGGACCTTCCTGTCAGTTTATTTTATATTACAGCTGCTCAGGAATTGCTGGAGCTACCGAGGCAGTCAGATAACAGAAATAAACCTGTGGTTTCTGCCATTGCCCCCTTTGCTTCATGAGGTGTCATCCCTCCCTGCTCCCCAGTAATCTCTCGTCAGAGAGAAGCCAATAACTTGCAAGTGTAGCAAGACTCGGTAAGCAAGATTGTTTTTTTTTTTCCCAAGCTGCATTTATATTCTACTTCCTTCTTAAAAAATTAGATCAGTATCGTAATTTTAATTAAAGACTGCTAGCTAAAGCCTCTTGAGCATGTAGCATAAAAAATAAGAAGGCAGACAAACAGAAATGGCCGCTGAGGTAATTTCATTTCACAAGTAGGGCCCCCAGCTGTGTGTCCTTCAGTGTAGTTTCCTAAACCACCTAAGGAAGTCCGAGGGTGCTTGGCACCCAGTGAATGTCACGGTAAGCTGCGCTGCCACCCCGGGGCTCAGGAGGCCCTTGTGATACCGTGAGTGTGGTCATCAGAGGACACTTGACCTGAGAGAGCTGGTAAGATGATCTTCTTGGGTCACATAGCAAGAAAGCTGGTGAGGAATTAGCAGTCATTCCTGCTAAGAGGGTTTTCTTCCTTTCCCAATGTTCTCGGCATTAATCTCCCCGTGCTCTCAGTGGAAGCAACGGTGTATATTTATGGTGAACAGTTATCTAATTACTGTCCATTAATGAGTATCTGTAGTCTGTGACCCTACTCAGACACATGAGGAATGTCTGACTGATTGATTGTTCCCTCTATTCTTTATCTCTCCTTTCTCTCTTGTCCAATATTATAAGCCAAATTCCACACTATGTATTATAGGCAAGAATTTAAACTATTTCTGAAATAGTCTTTGGTGATGCTTAGGAGGATGAGAGAGTAAATTACTATTTTGACGTAGTTACTGTTCTTATAAATAGTACCGATGGCTTCAAAGAGTTTGCAGAATTGGGCTCTGTAATGTTAAACCTCAAGTTAGACGCGAGCATTTTTTTTTTTTGAGGATTTTTTTACACTGAAAATACTGAGAAGAGCTTTGGGCTTTGAAAGCCCGTGTCGAAGTGCAGGAGTTTGTGCTTTGAATATCGGACATATTGTGCTCTCGCTGCCTTCCAAGGAGCTCACACAAAGGCAGCGCTTGTTCCCCTTCCCCGTGGCCCCGGTGCCTCGGTGCCCTGCCAGGGTGCTGAAAGCCTTTGCTGCAGGAAAAAAGCAGCTGGCTGGAGAGCTCTGGAAGAGGAGGGTGCAGAGGCCGTGGGTTTGAAAGTGCTTAAGCAGAAAAATAGGTAAATTTCTGTTAATGCATCACTTCTAACATGTTAGGCAGCGCATAATGGTCTCAAGGATGCAAATTAAGGTTTGTAGTCAATGTTTACTATATTATTATATATATTACTATACTAATATTGAATTTCATGTTAGAAATGGTAACCAGGTGTGGATTTTAACCCCTATGAGTGGGTGAAGAACAGAGCAACACAAAGTTACATCTCACTGGCCGTGTTTTTGTTTGGAGAATACAAAGCAAAGGTTCTGACAGTTAATGCACCCCTACTCCTGTGCATCTAATACCTGTAAGAGAAGTCCCCCACACAAGAAGTCCCCCAAGGACCATCCATTTAGTCTCAGAATGCCCTATATAAATTAAGATTACTGTCTTTGGGTGGGCTGTTGTTATGGTTGCAGCTTGCTCTGTGTAATGGCTCTTTGGAGTGAGTCCAATGCGACTCACCGGAGTTAAAAGTAAGGTGAAGTGAGCGGGTTCATTATTCCTGTAGTTGCTCCAAGTTTTGCTTGACGGGATCTCAGTGATTTGACAGGGTTCATCCAACCTCCTGATGCACGATTGCTGGTGTTACTGTCACTAGTATGGGCCTGCAGTTTCCCTCTTGCTTCTTGCCTTTCAACCTGTGGAACTATCTAAAAATCTAAGATCAAAGCAGTAGGACAGATTTTGACCCTATGAACTAGAGTGCTGTGATGGAACTTCTCTCCTTTCCTTGCCTGTGCCTGTATTACTTCTCCATGCAGCTTTGGAGAGAAATACGTGTAAAAGAATTCCACATATCAGTGTGCTAATAAGTATGTTAGCTCATGTAGTGATTGCTTGCACGTCCTTAACTTTTGTTCCTCAAAGCACTTCATTCTTGGGTTTTCTTGACCTCTTTTCTTATGCCTCCCACCACCAGAAGCTTCTTCTGTGCCAACTTCACTCTCTTGCCTGGATACCTCCATGCTATGTTTCCTTTTCCAGACTTTTTGCCTAGATTATGAGACCCACATCTCCAAGAGCAGGAAACTCCTACTAGGTGATTGCCTGCTTCTCCCTGTCATCCGTCCTCTCTCTGTCCCTGGGGCCATATGTAGAAAGTCGGGGTTTTAACCACAGAGACCCTGCTTATGGAGATGTACCTAGAGAGATGCAGGTACACGACGTGCTATCCTGTAGCTGGAGACTATTTTCAAAACAATTTAGGAACCTTCACACAGATGGTTTTCTACAGGGAAAATCTCCTGTGAATCTGGAAGGAAAAAAAAAACCCCACAAAAAACCCCACCAAAAACCAACCAAACAACAAAATGAAACCCCTGTGGAGAGCACAGTTCTGTTGCTTTCCCTCTCTTTCAAGCACCCAGACAGAGCTATAGAGCTTTCATTTTCCAAGGCAAAACAATTTTTACCTCCTTTATATAGGAGAAACAAATTTATTCGGACAGATAATAGTGGTAAATATCATCTTCCTTTTGCTCTCCTTCCACACAGGAATGCTGAGGTGGGCACTACGATTGTGCTGAGTGTGGTGTGTTTGGTACTGGAGGAATATGAAATGTGATTTAATACAGCTTTTCTCAGGCTGCTTCCGCAGTGAGTTGCATGTATCAGTATAAACAAGTAAAGGTATCAAAGAAGAAAAATAAGGGAAGACAGATAAATCATTGCAGAAAAGGGAGCAAAAAATAACACAGAATTTCCTAAAATATTAGTTCAAAATAAGATTTGTGAACTCAGTGTATGTTACAGTGAAGGATAAAAGTTACAAGGTTGGAAGAATGTGTTTTTTAATCACATTCTAATTTAAAAAATAGAACAAAGCAAAGCACAGTGTTTGCTTCTTGGGTAAGGTGCTCTAAGCAGATGGAAGAACCTGGCATGGTAAGAATGAGCGTGGAAACCCCAGAACACAGTTATTTGGTGGACGTGGGCTGAGCCGAAACAGTAAACGGGGGGATGGCTCTAAGACAGTAGGACTGAGCCGCTGCTGGCTCTTGGAATGAGTGCTTGAAGGTAAGGCAGCTTCTCCTTAATCTGATTTGGTGGTGCAGATCCTGAGGGAAGGAGATTTGTCAGTGTTTCACAGAGCAGATGGCAGTACACAGAGTTGGACTCAACTATGTTGATTTCAAGTCCTCTGCAGGAGTAGGAAAAATATGATTTCAGTCTCATAGCTATTTATGTCTGTAATTGCCAGTTAATACAATTCGGGTCAGAGTTTTTGGAGGATCATTTCTAATCGTTAGACAGACAAGAGACAGCTTCATCCATTAGCACTAATCCTATTTCACAAGCAGCTCAGTGTTTAATACTGATTTTCTCTGTGATTCATAGTAACTACTGGATCTTCATCCTCCTCTAAAATGTGAGGAAGGAGTGGCGTAGGGTCCATGGATAAAGGCGATACTATGACACCTGCTCCTAATGTCATTATTTCTTTCTCTACAATGGATATCATATTTCTCTTAAAAATTAATATTGGAGAAGCAGCAAGCCGTGCTTACTGTGTACGGTAGCATTTCTGACAGTCCTGTTTGTAATATGCTATGGAGAAAGGGGGAGGAGGGAGGGGGAAAAGGCACAGTCAGCTCTTCATATACATGGTGGGGCCTGACTGGCAGATTAGTCATTTTAACATCTTTTACATTTGCTTCAAATGCCGAAGGAAACAGGAATGTCGTTTTTAATGGCTCATCAATGACTCTGACTTCATCACTGCTTTGAGACATGTTATGCACCCTCTTTCCTCAACCCAATAAATATTTAACTATACAAAGTAGAGCAGCTCCACAGAAGAAACTGAGATGCCTCTCCAGAGTAACTCGGAGCTCGGTGATCAGGAAGGATTCTCACATGGTGTGTTGGCATGATAAAGCTCAAACGCTTGTTTCACCTGATTCAGAGCAGGATCTTCAACATAGTCCCCCTCCAACCTTGAGCCTACAGCCTAACCTAAGTATGACATCTGTATTTGTCTGGTTTAGATACAGAATGCTACCCAGGACCAAAGAAATGTTTTGTTTTGTTTGGGTAGGGGAGTGGTAGTGGGGAAGGAAGGTGATCTTCAAGACTTCTTAAGTGTTCTTGAAACAGATCTGTGGAGATCTTCTCCACGCTTTGGCACCGGCTGAGTTACTGAGAGGTAGCTGTTCCGCAAGGTAATGCACACAACAAGTTTTCAGAGCTTTGTTGGTCAAGCACATCCTTAACTGCTTTCTTGAACAAGTAGAGGTTCAAACCATGTTTATGTTCCATTTAATCATGTGCTTAAGCACACAGAATTGGGTTACTTTCACAAGTCAAGCTCTTCAGCTATTGCTGTCAACTAGAAGTAGGGACAATTGCAAAGCCTGGTAATAGCTGAGATACAAGGATCTAGGAGCAGTGAGCAGGACCTGTCCTCAAGCAAGTGTGCCTTCAGCTTGACCATGGCTTGGTGTTCCCTGAAGGAAGGGGTTGAGATGCCAAATGAAGTCTAACAGGTTATGTCCCATATCCACACTAAAAAATTCCTGACTCAGTACGGTCTTTGATGCCTTGGGTTGTGAAGGTGCAAAATGAAGGACATTACAGGAAAGAAATGGTCTGGGATTCATTATCTGCATATGAGTCACCTCCTTTGGAGTCTGTGTGATCATTGTTTCCTGCATAACTCCTTTTCCCTGATAAAAAGAGACATGTACACCTCATTTGAGTGGAATGCTTGTGATCTGCAGCTAGAACGGGCAAAGGACAGCTGAAGTGTGTGCATTCTTGGTGAGGACTCTTAATGCACAACAAGGGGCGCTTGTCTTGATTGGAGCTCTTCTGGTATAAGCCCCAAGCAATTGCATCAGTGAAACACTTGCCAAACAGCAAAGGACAAAGATGTTTTTCCACACAAATAAGCTTTAGCTGTAGTACTTGAAGTTTAAGATGTACTTTTTGTGGGGAGCCCTCCCAGCTTTTCAAACTGCAGAGAAAACACTGCAAAGAAGTCACTCAAGTTTTTATTATCACTCCGAATTACCTGTGGAATGGGTATGTGGGTAATCATTGCAAACTATAGGAAACCTAGTGATAAAGAGGATTAATTAGTTTTCTTGCTAATGTTGAGAACTATGCTTCCTTTTAAAAGGGAAAGGGAGGAAAAAAATAACAAACCAGACCTAAAACCCAGCACATTTCATAGGATAGCTCTAGTCAGATGGCAATAATACAGTGAACTATCATTTAAATGATAAAAGTATATAGTATAGTACATTTTAAATCCAGCTAAGTACCTCTTGTAGTTATAGCACGATAGCATTATAAATCCTGAAATGGGCTTATACCACGAAGAAGTATGAATTGTAGCTGGCAGTTATATTGCTCTTGAAAAAGGCTAGACATGTGCATGCACATGGACCAGAGGACCAAAATTTTCTGCTTGGAAAGAGGATGATAATATGAGTTCTGCCAGGAGGAAAAAAAGTGCTCGTTGAGAGGCATCGCAGAGTGGGCTGACAGGAGGTGGAAGCAGCAGAACTTGTGCAGTAGATGTCTGAATTTGGCAGCGATTTAACATTCAGTCTAAAATAAAGTTAGTTTGGTACAGGCAGAATGGATGTTGAGCCTGTACGCTCTGTTCAGTGTGAGCACATTCTGTGAAAAAGGGAAATTTCCATCTGAAATGTTGCAGAAAGCTTGGGCGAGCGTAATGCTGGGAAGTGTGGGGTTAGGATTTAAAGAAACTTAAATGAGGTTTTGGTCAAATGTGAAAGCTGTTTGATTGTTACGGGTTTCACCTATGTCTCTTATCATTCTCAACTTGTGGTATTGGTTAAGAAAAGGTCTGAAAAGCCAGCGTGTGGCCAAGTGGTGGTGTGGATGCAATATGAAATATTTTCCTTTTCAGAAAGGGCAGGTTTTGGGTAGTTCAAGGATCATCTAAGACAATCGTACCTTTTCTAGGATGTATTGTACACTTTTGAAATTATTTTCAGTTTGAGTATAGAAAAGAAGTAATAATAAATGCGGTTCAATCATAGAAGAGTGACAGATGACATGTGGACGGGATGATCCCAGAGGTCTCTTCCAGCCTGATTGATTCTGTGACTCTGTGAAAGATGCTTCTGCCTGCATAGTCGTGCTGGGCACCTGCGGGTCGCTTCCAGGCTGTGCTGGAGGTTGTTCCCAGCCGGGTGCTCTTGTCCAGGCAAGTGCTCCTGGGTGAGAAGGGGAGGACGGGACCTCCAGGAGGTTCTGAACTCATGCCCACCTGTTTGCAGGGCTGGTTTGGGAAGGGTTTTGTTGAAAATCGATGCAATGTATAATGACACAGGAACCATGTGTCTGTGGAAGGGAACTGTGAGCTTGTTGTGCACCTCGTGTTCTCGCTGCTCCTCACTGGAGGGTGTAGTTCTGTTACTGGCTTGGGGGGCTTATATGTACTGTTGCTCCAGTGTTTTCCAGATGAAACTTGAATTTAGTTGTACCAATTGTCTTTGCTTTGTTGGGATTTCACATCACAATTGATAAAACCACCACAGCCCTTGCTGCCAGGTGTATGTGCTTACACGACGTACCGTTCCTTGCTAAAACGAAGCAGGGTAAAAGCAAGAAAAGAGCACCAACTTCTGAAGTGGTTTTGGTGGCTTGGGAGGGGAAGGGAGGACAGATGGAAGGAGAATGAAATTATTGAATGAGTGAAGAGGCAAGCATTGTTGACAGCAAGCTTTCTTCTGCTTTCTCAGTAGTAACTAGTTCCTCAGAGGGGCAGTGGTACCTACTGTCATACGCCATTGCTTCATCTCCAGTGCCATGAGAGACTAATGACAGAACTGAAGAAAAACTTGGTGGTTAAGATATGGATCCAGTGGAGACTGGGGGGAAAGCTGCACCCGAGTCATACAACTAGTCTGTCAGCTAGAGTCTCATGGTTTGCTGTCCTGTGCTCCACCTGCCCAAAACGTCTTTTCTTGCCAGTAGCTGCCAAGTTGCACAAATATCTGCACAAATTTCTGTACCGAAGACCATGTTGGAGTACTTTTGCTGAATGTTTCCTATTTCCATTACTGTGGCTGCAATTATGACTTTTTTTTTTCCCCCCAGAGTAAATACGCAGAATATGGAAATCAAATTATTGAGGGCATCAAGTAGCTTTTATTTAGAAATCATTTACTGGGGAGGAAAAAAGCAATAATAAGAAAAAAATTCTTAAATTCAATTACTGAATGTTTAGCTGAAGCAAAGTGGAAACATGTCATCTAAACTAATAATATAACCCAAACCCATTACCCTGATAGTCTTACCTAATTTATAAGTACTGAAAACTTTCAGGGGAGAGCAAGGTATGTATTCATGATAGATTTGAGAACATGGAAAATTAATGTTTTGTTTTGGTTTTTTTTTTAGGTAAGTAACTGAAGGAGACATGAAGAACTGACATTTAAATGGCCAGCATGTTGCAAAAGGTATTTCACTTTAGCTTGAAGAGGAATGCACGAATAATTCATTTGAGTACATATTTAATGAATATTTTTCTCTTTTTAAAAAAATGAAACCTTCTTTTGTTCACTGGATGATTGAAAGAAGTAAGAATCAATAAGCTTGTGTTTGGGTTCATGCTATTTAAGTGACATCAGCACCTAATGGGAAACTGGATACTATTCTCTTAACTTTTTATCCATGTAACCATGCCAATTGGCCCAGTACCAACCTGTGTTAGTCCTTCTGCCTCTGCTTTGCAGTGACACTCCTGAGCATGCAGATAAAGTGTTTGTGGTGCTTCACTAGCAGGTCACAGCTTATTTCCAGGTAACACACACTGTACCATTCAGTAGTGGGAAGTAGCTGTGGGCAGGGAGTCTTCTTGGCCTCTGCTTGCTGTCCCTGTACAGGGGTTTAATCCTTCTTCGCTATCAAGTGACATCTAGACTGGCAGGAGGTCCTCGCTGTGTCATTGCAGAGAAGACAAAAGAACCTGGCTTCAGCTAGTTGGCTAAAATGGTTTTATTTACTGTAAAAGTAGTAGGAATAATATGATGAATGGAATACGTAAGTATCGTGCATTTTATTTACTATAAAAGTAGTAGGATTAATAATGTGATGAATGGAATATGTAAGTATCACACTTGAAATGTTTTTCTGTCCCAGAGACTTTGTCTGAGGTCAGATGAGGCATTGCTGATTTTGCTGTTGGTCACTGGAAAGTCTGGTTTAGATGCTGATCATAAAGTTGATAAATGGTTAAAGGCTGGTTAAAGAAAAAGAATTCTGTCTTGTAAAAATGTCAGTGTTTCCTAATTATTTCTGTTAGAAGGAAAGTTATACTTAGTATTTTTGACAGAAGAGTGGGAAGAGGAAAGTAGACGTTTGGATTAGGGAGTATGTCTGGGATATGGAAGGTAGACTCCATTTCTGACCTCAGTAAGGCAGAAGTGAGGTTTAACTCTGAATTTCCTACTTTGAAAAGATTATGGAGACTGCTGGGTTTTTGGCTGTTCTCCTTCCCTAGATTTTGAGTTAAAAAAATCAAAACTATATTGGGCACAAAAATTAAGGGTTCTCTGACAAGATTTTCAGCTGAAAAATTCTGACTGGTTTTGCCTTTTTTAGACTTTCCACTATTGGCTGCATATAACTACTTTATCATCTTTTTCTGCTGTTCTTCCTGATTTTCCTTTCTCTCCGCTGGGATTTTACTGACATAGAAATGCTGTGGAAGAACAAAGCCTCTCCTGGAGCTGATTTATTGAACTGGAGTTTGGGAATGTTTCAGCCTTAAAAAAAAAAAATAAATCTGTCCAACTAAAACTTCGATTGCACTTGATTATTCTGATTTGAGCAGCTAAATGTGGAGGTCTGAGTGTGTGAGTGATACACTGGTGCTTAAAACTGGTTTTAAGCTTTCAAAGAGCTGGGGTTCCCTCCTCAAAGTTGATCCTGCATGGAAAGTACAGGACGGTACAAATTCTGCATTGCTGGGATTTTTCTTAAGCTGTTATTTGGAACTGATAAAATCTGTGTAAAAATTGGCATTAATTACTTGTGTGCTAGTTTTATATACCAAGCAAAAATATTAGATCTGATGTAATGCTTCCTGAATACCTCATTATTTAAGTGTAAAATGAATACAAGTTTGTCCCGTATGGATTTATGTCTCATGGACTGCGTCTGGCTACATGGTGGGGAAACAGATATAATGATGTAAAAAGATGAAATTAGAGTGGCTTGTTTCAGGCAATTTAGTTGATTACATTTGACATGTTATCAGGTCTCTGAAACGTAACTAGAAGCTTCCTCTTGGAAACACGTCGTGTCCTGTCTGTCTTAATGACCATCTGCACTGCGTTGTTATTCCTTGGTTGTAGCTGTGTGCTTTCTAGCAGAAGCCAGCAGAGACTCTGCTGCTGAGGAATACAGAATCCCTTTTAATTGTTACGGGAATAATAATCCAATTTTATATTGTGCCTTTGAAAGTTTTCAGAGGTTATCTCAGTAAACCAGGCATTGGTCTATGAGCTGCATCATCACCATTTCAGGCAACCTGCCATGTTGGTTCTGGAAGTATAGAGGTACTTTTTTTTTTTTTTTATTTCCCCATTTTTGTCTGTTACATCATATTTTTGTCTGTTGAGCCCTATGTGAAGTGTGAGCTCTCAGTAAAGGACTTTAAACATTATACTGAGATTGTACGGTTCATTTCGGTGAATGCAAACAACATGCCAAGGTCAGGGATTCTCAAAAGTGGGTCAAAATCCTCTAAGATTTCAGAGCGTCACTGTTGTCTGGTAATTTTGCCTTGTAAAAGCACAAGTTTCTAGCCTGTGTGCTTGGAGGGGCACTAGTGGACACACGAACTGTGTTCACACGGACTTCCCCGGTGCTCAACTGAGCCTTTGTACTGCCTGCAATGAGAGGTAGGTGTTCTCCTCTTCTTTTTCAAGACACAAAGGACTCGGCAATCAGACCTCTGTGTGTGTCTATTTTCTATCACAGAACAAAATGTGGTTATTTGCTGTTGGCAGGTAACAAGGTGGCCAGTGTTGTGCTACGCAGCAGGGAAATGCTGCCCCATCTTTTACTCTACAAGGTTTTTATTGCTACAGCTCCTGATGAAATGCTGAGAGATACAGTAATTTTTTCTTTTTTTTTTATTTGAAAACTGAGTCAGCTGGTGCAGTGTTCAACATCCAGGAGAATCTGCCTGGAATCTCTTAATGATCATCCTGGTGGTTTTTCAACATTAGAGAACCCAAAATCTCTGTGAATAGCAGCTGAACAGCCAAATCTGCCTGATCTCCTCACTTGGAGACATTCATTGTGCCTTATGATTTAGGTATGGTAAAAGAATCTCTTTGCAGTCAACTCAAAACACTTACCCTTTCCAAGTGATGCAGTTTTGTATCTGATACTGTTTTAGTCCAAACCAGGACATATGTCCAAAGAGCAGAGTTACACTGGATTTATATTATGCAGGGGCATAAGAAGCTATTTTTTGGACTTCTCAGAGTAGAACATGTTTTATTTCTAGTACTATATTTTTGGAAACAGCAGGAATCAATGGATCCCCCCTTCCTCACCAGTAAGCTTATGCAGGTGCACTGGAATGCAAAGGTGCTACTGTGAGACCATGAAAAAATATGCAACTGTCCAAGTGGTCAAGAGGACAGCAGATCTCCCTGGGGTGGCTTTCTGCTGACTCTGCAGGCAAATACAGAGCTCAGGGTGCCCAGGAGAACTTGTGGTGCCCACTCTCTGACTTGTGAGTGAAGCAAAGGCAACGTACAGTTTTGAAAATTGGATTCTACCTGGGGGAATGGGGAGAAGTGTTTGTTCTGGTGAGCAGGAAAAATAAGAGTGAAAAAAAAGCTCTATATATTTTTCCAAACTGGTTTATATATATTTTTTTTATACAAATCAGTCGAAGGGTGCTGCTCTATAGTTGTTTGCATTTTTCCAGACCCACAGCTAGGCAGGAGGAGTTTCCCTGCTGAATGACTTAGAGAAATATAAAATATGTTATTTACTATCTTTCCATTAAAACTATCTCTATTGCCCCTGCCCTATTTTTTTTTCTTGTTAGGCTGCTTTTATGAATGTCTGTGTTCCTTCATGAACTAATGCACTATATGTGATAGTGTGCAACTTCGACATGCTGAGCTTGTTCATGATTTCTGTTCCACACTAATATTATAATCTCTTCATCCACTGGAAAATATGGTGTTAAAACCTGAGCAGGTCAGACCTAGTAGGGCAGGAAAATTCTCTGTGCACTTTGATACTGCAATGTGTGGGTACAGATTTGATGGGTCAGCAGGAGTGCAAAGTCCCTGTCAGGGGAATTTGTCTGCTGAAGGATCTGTCCTGGATCCCTAAAGACACAAGTTACAGCTGTATTTGCTGTGTCTTTTTGTTTTTTTTTGCAACATCTGGCAAATTCTGTGGCTTGATGGTATAGTGTTCGTATTGATGGCAGTAAACTTCTAAAGAGTGATTTGGTGTGGTTGTAAGAATCACTCAAGTATTGAGATGTTTGGAAATTTACTCTTCTGCTTAATGCAAAGAATACTAAAGGATATCAGGTTAATACAACAGCAGTCAGTATTGATAACTGTAAGCAACACAGTATCATTTTTTGAGGCAAAACCCCATGCTTGTTAGATCCAGCTTTTGTGGAACTAAGAGGGTAATTTTGCGTGTTAAATTCAACTAACGTCCATGGAGAGGAGTCAAGTTCTGGAACTGGAGCAAAGGGAGGATGTAATTTTGTTTTCTGATATGCGTCTGCCTGACTTAGAGTTGGGAAGGAGCTGCATAATGCCTAATTAGTTTAAAACTGACTCATTGATTAGTCCTGATAACTAGACTTATAATATAAGCCTTGGGAAAGGTTTGATTTACTGAAACGAATCCAGAATTGAATCCTACACTTCATTTTGGGAAGTTGGGAATTGGGTGTGCTCTCTAGCCTGGTTTCACCTGGAGAATTGTATTGATTAACTGTAACCTGTGATGGGATGCTTCCGTATTTTCATTTGTATATGTCAAAAGGTTTGATTCGTAGGTGCTCAGTAACAAATGCAACACTATTCCTCTTTTAATTCAATAAGTAATGAAGATGTTTGTTTTATAGGACTCAGTTGCTTACTAGGACTGGTATTCTATCAGGTGATGGTGATATGTAGGTAAAGTAGTTGTCTAAAGAAAGCAGAGGATGTGTGTGCTGGCACTGGGATTTTTACAGTGAGCCATGGAACGTTTGGAACTGGCGGAAGGCTCTTGCATCTGCACCTTATCTCTGTTTGATAATTTTTTCCTCCTTAAAAAGTGGTTGCAGCACTTGAGGATTTCTTCTTTGTTTGTTAGTGTACGTTAAAAGTTAAATTTTGCATCTTCTGAGGTCTGTGCCTGAGCTGCTTGTATGCACAAACACGATGTCCCTGTCTGTGGAAGGGGAGTTGCACTAGATGGTCTTTGAAAGTCCTTTCCAACCCCAGCCATTCTGTGATTCTGGGAAAAGCCATAGTTTTAGCTGAACTCTTTTCCTTCCATTTGCATTGCTGTAACTTAATATTTATTTTTGTGCTGTGTTTAAAAGTGGTACAAAATGTGTGTCTCTCAAATCTGTCTGGATATACAGTGATTTTAAGTTGTGACTATTATCTGCCTGTTGGAATTTTCTAAGGAACAGATATCTACATCTGAAAAAAAACCCAGCACAGCATTTCACATTAAATGGTGCTTTTGTTGGCAGCTTCAGGGGACATCAAAGTTTTAAATGGACATAATGAATAAATTACCCTTTGACTTTAGGCTGTTCCTTCAAAACAAGAATGAAACGGCGTATGGTGAGTTTGCACTGCCTTTTGCCTTGTATTTCTTTGTAGGTATGCAAGAAGCTCATTTTCTTCATGATGAATTTAATCCATCATGAGCTGGCCTGTGTTACAAAATGCAAGGAAAAACATTTTTATCGTAACCAAAACAAACATGGAGAAGTTCTGGTTATTTTCTTTTGATCTTGGAATCTGTGACTACAAAATGGGAGAAATTCCAGAGTCTCTATGAAGACTTAAAAGTATTTCACTCTTGCTATAGTTTTTCACATGGAATGCTTTCAGCTGCTGGGGCAATTAGCTCAGCTAAATACAGCCTGATGGAGGGAGGGCTCCATCAGAAATCGAAGCTAATGGGCCGTAAATGCACACAGGATAATTCAAGTGTCCAGCGCTAGGTTTGAATCTAGTCTGCCTCCAGAAGGAGTGGGAAGGTTGATGTGTTGGCCAAGGGTGTCTGATATGGTCCTAAGCGTTTCCATGGCTCGTTTTCCAGACATAAAGTAGAACTTGACATGGGAAGCATTGACTGCAAAGAGCAACAGGTGGCCTACCTTTTATTTTTTTATTCTGTTTTAGTCTTTATGCCAAAATCTTATTTATTTTCTTTTACTACAAGCGTGGCACTCAAAAGAACATCATGCTTTTTGAGTGAGAGAATGGGTAGTTCTTATCAGCCAGATGAGTTTATTACGTTCTGTTTATAAACATATGCTGAGATAACACTTTGTTCTCATGCAGTTTTGCAGTTTCCTTATTGTGCCAGAAGAGATGAAAACATAGGTCTGGCCGCTTTTCAGAGCTACTTTTAAAGATATGCTCCTTGGTTTAATGTTTCAGATAATTATTGGCTGCCTTTTTTCTCCCTCCCCATTTGCAAATCCTTTTTTTAATGCCAGTTTGTGTCAGGGGGTGTTGCTTTTTTTTGAAGTGTTTGTAAATGGGCAGTTTTGGATGAGACTTTGTGTTAAGAGGTGAATAAGAATGGGGAAACAATACTTTCTGCAAATGCTCTGACAAATTGATTTGGTACCAGCAGATTTTTGGCATTCCAGGTTTCCTTTACATTTAAACAATGGTAGAGAGCTGCCTTGACAGCTGGCCCTGCAATCATATCCTATAATGCTCATGCAGCAGCGTTACAGATTTTTATATACCTGTAGCACTAAACAGATGAGCTCAGTAAATCAAGCAAGGATAATCCCTGGTGTCTTTTGGAAATTGCAGTTCAACTGGTTTATGCTGTTCTTGTTTGCAATGGGTCTCCTCTCTAGCTAGACAAAACCTTCTGGGAGGCAATGCTACATCTTCTGTCTGGTACATCAACTGTTGGCTGGGGGTAAAAGCTGGAACGTAGGTAGTAACAATCCTAGATGAAACGTAAATGCAGAATATTGTTGCCTCTGCTTTTCTCTGTCCTTGTTCTAGTGCTGTTTTGGCACAGGTAGAGGTTGACGAGGGGGCCAAGGTATAGAACTTGGTCAGGGTTTCAAACACCACCAAAGATCTGGGGGTGTCCAAAGTCATCCTTTTAAGCTCGTGCCTACCTTTAAGTGTGTTTGTGTGCTGCAGAAATTTCCCTCTTTGCTCTTTAAGTGCCACTTAAAAATGCATCTCTGATCTTCTGTCGATGGGAGTGCTTCATCACGTGTTCCCTTCTCTCTGAAGGTTATTGTTTCGCTGGCTGTATTTCAAGAGCCAATGCAAAATCAATTGAAGTTGAGGTTTGTGTTTGTGTGAGATGTACGTGTTAATGGCAGAAAGGTTTCCATTGACACGTTTGGGGGTGAACTGGGTCAGTCTCGTCATTCTTTCTGCTGTAATGGGTAGGGTAGGGTTTTTTCCCATCATAAAGCGTCAGTGACAGGTAGTTAATGTCTCCGTTTTTGTAAATTATTGGCTTCGCAATGGCATGAAATAATAATTAAAAAAATTATAATACCCCCAAACTTCTGTTGAAAGTGAGCAAGTGAGGTGGCAAAATATTGCTGCCAATATGTACCTCAGGTTAGGGACAGAAAGCTTTAAATGAACGGTTCATAAGCAATCTGTTTACTCCCCCACAAACTCCCTTCTCTGGATTTACTTGGGTAGGGGGAAGGAGGGAAAGGACTGACATATATTGTATATATTTTAAAGGGACTGCAAACCTGCTCTGTAGTTTTTACAGCCACCGATGGCTGCAATGTCCGTGGTTCAGAGGCCTGCCTTGCTGCGGAGGTGGGGACACAAAGGTAGAGGAAGTATTTTTTTATTTCCTTTGTGTATTTGGAGCCTTTTAGCTAACGAAGCTGATGAAAGCTGGGCTGCCTCCTTGTCTGCTCTTGTTTTGCTCATGCTGTAATGTCTCAGCAATTTGTCTCATTAATTTGTAGCCATGAGAACAAATTATGATCTGCTGTAACGGTAATTATATTAACTAAAAAGGTCATAAAAATGATAGGGAGGAAGTTGTGTATTCCAGACATCAAAGCTGTGCAATTAGTGTTTTTCCCAAACATTTTTAATTTAAAAAAATATGGAAGAGTATGCGTGTATACATATATATGTATGGATATATATAAGCACATGAGTGGGTATAGAGTGTATAAGTGTATATTAAATAAAACAAAGACCATATTCATGGTTTGAAATTAGCAAATGTTAATGAATCTCTATAAATTCTCAGAGGGGAGTCAGCTGATGCCGTTGAGTTAAACTCAAAGCACTTGGGTAAAATCCTGCACGCTAATAGGTAATAGACCCTCTCTGCTACATTTTAGCTCTTTTCTTCAGCACTTAGACATAACCAGCCATTTTTTAGATGGGAACTGGGTACTTTTTCTAAAGAGTCTGTTTACAGTTTGTTACAGAAGAGATTTTTAATTGAAGGCAAATCGTGGAATTAAAACCCAACAACTAAGCAGTGCTTTTTGTGTGATGCAAAACTGAGGTCAGTGGTGATGGAGTTGCTGAGAACCTCCAGGAGAAATCGATTGCGGGTCAACGTGAGGCAACGTGCAGTGGAAGAAGTTGCTGGGGTCCACGTTTAGTAACTATTGAAGGAAAGCAGTTACTTATTTTTGGACTGAGCTGTTAGTCTTCCAGAACTTTAAAATGGAGTAGCAGCTGGAAAAGCTGAATTTTGCCTTGTGTTAAGAATTGGACAAATAGTGAAGCAAAATTCTGATGTAGGGTCCTCTACAAATAATGTTCAGCCTTGGACAGCTGTCCTAAAATATACCAGGAACAGAATAACAGAAATGGTCTGAGGAGGGCTGGTACCATCCAGGAGAGCACGGATGGTGTTTTCAGAGGAGGGGGAAGAAATGATCCTCCTGTTTAGGAAAAGGTTAACGTAGGGTACACGGCAGTTTTATTTATGTTTCCGTGTCCAGAGGGTTTTTTAGCTGGGAGCTGCCATTTGCTCCATATCTTCTCATACCTCTACAACAGGAGCTTGTCTGTCTGGAGATTGTGACCTCTGATGTAGCCAAAACTGAACAAAATAATCTTTCTCTTTTGTTAACTGCTGTTTTTAAAATCACTTTAGTGGTAGTGATAGTCTTGAAGTTGTAAATACACAGTTAATCGATGAGCTGTAGCTTGCCTTATTCTTCGGACAGTCCAAAAGCATGCAGTGGAGTAAACTTTGGGCACTGGGCTCCCAACCACGTTTGTCAGCTCTAAAAGCTGCATTTCAAGATCAGACCTGAGGGTCTGTGTTTCTCGGTGTTTTGTCCTCAATGATAGCTGCAGCCTGGTGCTTGGGAATGAGTAAGAACAGGGCAAGCGTATCTGATACTTCCCCTGAATGACCTCCCAGCCTCCAGCTGCTTTTGGCTCAGGAGGATTTCCTGAGCTGGATATTGTCTCTGTGTGTTTAATAACCCGCTGTAGTTTTCTCTTTCACAGACTTGTCCCTCCTGGAGCTGAGGTAAACCCCTTCCATCTTGGTAAATGAAGGGGAATACCTACCACCACCTCTGGTCCAGCCCTGGGGTGGGGTGTACAAAGCCTGCTGTCCCTCTTAAATTCAGGGAGGGGAAATACAAGGTTTAAAAGGTAAAATAGTGATGTGGAAGTATATGGATACTTACTGTTACAGTTGTATTGTGCTGAATATGGGCATGTGGTCAGGAACAAACCCCAAAACACTGAAAAGAGAAATACCACGCACCAAAGCCAGAAACCCTTATCCGAATGCCTGGGCATTGGAGCCTGTGCAGGAGCTGTTTGCCTTGTCAGCTCTCTTGTTCTCATAAGGATGGCTTTATTTATAAAACATTAGCTTTCCAAAGGAAGCCATCAGGAAATGAATAACTCCGTAGTCACAGCTGGGTTTAAGAAGTGAAGATAAAATAGCAAGCTCTTCCCGAGGTGCTCCGTCCATTTTGTGTGCTGAATGATGCAGGAGTTTTGTGAAAAAGCCTCTATTGATCCTGCAGCACGAAAAAATGCACTCTATTTTCTTATTTTTGGCATTACATGTTGTTCTTGTCTTGAATTTCAACATTGAAAATTATTTTTTTTGGTAGTGTCCTGATTTTAAAATAACTTAGTTTAAGATAGAAGGGGGCAGGTGATGCTGGATACAAACAGAATCTTACAGAAAACTATTATTCACCTTTAAAATTCTGTTTAAAGAAGTGGCAAAATGGTAGCAAAGTGCATTGAAAACTAGAGGTGAAGAGCAATATACCCAGGAAGGACACTAACTTTAAATGTAAGCTGCGTTTTGGGATGAATTCAGTTTGGGATGAATTTTCCCAGGGCTGGCAGAAAGCTTCTCCCTGACATGGCAGCCAGATTGTGAAGTCTGTGCACCAAAGCATATGAATATTCTAGAGGTTTTCAGCGAAATGACGGTAAGAATTTTCTTAAAATAATCTGTTCTGCACACAAAATTTATTTTTTTTTCCTTTGACTCTCTCTCTGTCAGCCTGAGAGAAACTCCAAGCACTGAAAGTGTTTTAAGTTTGGTAGAATAACAAGCAAATTACCCTGATGCTGTAAATGGGCAGACAATGTGCAAACACTGCTCTCTGCACCACAGCAGTGACAGCTGCTAGTGTAAGAATTTGGTGTAGTTTGTCTAGTTCCTAGTCAGGAACGTTTAAGACGATGTTTTGCTATTCTGTAAACAATTTCTGCTTTAATTGCAAGTGGGAGAACTGATGAAAAGGCTGAGAGCTGAGTTGATATTTAGTTCAGAATTAAGCAAAGCATGGTCCTTAAGCCTACATCTGGCCTTCTGGGCTGCAGCACGTCCTCAAAGAACAGTGCAAGTGCAGTAATACAACTTTTATCTGTGTGTGACATTGGGTATTTTCTAGACCTCCTTGGCAGTGCTGTAGCAGCACGAGGAGTTGCTCAAGCGCCGCTGTTCATACGCCCTGCGGAGCCATAACCTCACAGAATCAGTCAGGTTGGAAGAGCCCTCTGGGATCATCGAGTCCAACCATTGCCCTGACACCACCATGGCAACCAGACCATGGCACTAAGTGCCATGTCCAGTCTGTTCTTAAACCCCTCCAGAGATGGTGACTCCACCACCTCCCTGGGCAGCCCCTTCCAATGGCTAATGACCCTTGCTGAGAAGAAATGCTTCCTAATGTCCAACCTGAACTGATTCTGTGTGATATGTGACAGGCCTTTCAAGGGCTGTAGATACAGTAAAATACAAGTCCATGTCTTTACATAAGCACCATGTCAGTGTGAAAGTATGCGCTCAGCTAAAATGAAGTTTCACCTACTTTCATGCCTGTATTGAGTATAGATGTTCTGACAGTTCTCCCTCTGCTGTTCCTTTCAAGCTCGTGCTATCAATCTTTGGGATATGCTCTCAAAGAGGAGCTGCTCTCTCCAAATATATGCTTCAGTTTATTTTTTTGTTACATCACTGGTATAGAACCAGCCTGAAAATGATGGTTTTCCAAGGTTTGGGGGTGGTGGTTGGTTGCCAAGTTTATTTTTGGGTGTGTGACAGTCTTTTCATGCCATGTAAGTAAATTTTAACTTAATAAAGAGATATAGACACAGAGAATTAAAAAAAAATGTTTAGGAGTTATTAATTCCTTTCTTTTTTAAAGGAAATGTCTTTCATACCTTTTTTCCTCTTTTTCATCTTGTTTTAATTAGTTTGTGGTGTTTATTTTATAGTTACCAACCACCAAAGAACTAACTGTATCTTACTCATCATTTCCCTTAAACTGGACTCCCATATTAAGGCAATTACAGCACGTAACGACCGCAGTTAATGCCGAGCTGCGTCCAAGCCCCGCGTTTCAAGGTGCAGCCCGAGTTATTTATACGGGCCTGAAGTGCCACATGTCTCTGATAAAGGCCAGCGCTGTGGGATGAAGGTTAAGTGGGAACGATGGTCCCCTGGCAGCCTGTTGGAGAGCTGGGGTCGGGTGGTGGTGTCGCTAAGCCAGACAACAAGCCAGGGCAAGAAATAGCTCCTGAGTGATTTTCTTTATCACTTAACCAGTCAGGAAGCTGGAGCTGTGGCAGTGGTGAAGCCAAGTTATTTAAAACCACTGCTAATTACGAGATCAGGCAGTGTTGGTTGCTATGCTGTGTAGCTTACCCTTTATTTTTAAAGACTATCCAACGTTTAGTTAATAGTTTGTTTCCTGTTTCACATTTTAGTTGCTTCATTTTGCTCCGCAATAAGAAATTACTAATATTTAAGCAAACCAGACTGTTCTGCTCAGAAAGCATCTATTCAACATCACTGTTGGCTGGTGAGGGCATCGTTGTCCCGTGATTTCTTTTTTGACTCCTTAATCTCAGTGGAAGAAGTGTCTACTCTTCGGAAGAGGTTTTCAGCTGTATGATGAGAACATGGTCTTGAAATTGCATATCTGTTGTTACTACTAATATCCTGTGAATAACTTGTCATAACCTCCTGATGCATATTGATTTTTTTTTTTTAAATGGGGCTTGTAGATCTTTGTTTCATGAGGAGAAAAAATAAAGGGAAAAGACTAAATTATTTTATAGGTTGATTGCACAGTTCGAAAGCTAGATTAATTCACAAAGGATGTATGTATGGAACGGTTCTAGGCTCTTGGGACCAAATTCATGGAGATATATTGATTTACAGCAGCTGCCTCCAGCCTCCTCCCTCTTTATCAGAAAGTTGATAAGCTAAGAAATTAAGTCTAGTCAATCAGAAGACTGCAATGGGGTAACAGTGACTTAAGTGTTGAGGATACTGCCAGAGAAAAACAATCTCTGAGGATGCCTTAAAAAAAAAAGTGCTTTTGCATATTTGAGTGCTCAGCAGGAACAGCTTAGTTTGAAATGGTGAGGGGAGTCCTGGGTGGCTGGGGCGGGCAGGAGGGCTCAGGGTTTGAGCAAGCTGAGATTATAGCTGCAACTAGATATTTCTTTAATCTTTGAACAGAACCCAACTGTGAATACCTGACTATGGCTTTTACATGTGTTCGTTTTCCTTCTGATGCTTGTTCTGTGTGGCTTATCACAGCATTTAAATGGTCAATTTATAAACTCCGCATCAATATTAAAATACCATTTTCAAGGTTGCTTTCAGGTACATTAGGCAGCTGGACACCAGTGCACTTAGCTACTGAGTCACTGGAAATCTTCAGTGAGGATCTTGTTCTCTTTGCCACTTCGATAACTTTCACTAATGGGGTATTTAAGCCTGGTAGGCTGTTCAGGATGGTAGGCGTTTTGATTATTTCCATTTGCTTTGTTCTGGTGGTTTCTAGAAATCTGATCTTTTACCATGACACAGAGAAAAGGATGCGTCCAGCAATGGATGCGCTCCTGGGACCCTTCTTGTGCTGGGTGAGCAGTGACTGAAGTCTGCCAATGTATTTATAGCTCGGTATTCGCCCCGATCTCCCCCTGGCAGTGCTGGGGTGCCGATGCACTCGCAGAGAGTTCGAGCTCTTGCCAGAAACACGTCCTTAGCCGCGTTATAATCACTGTCCAGACACGAAGGAAGACATTGCTGCTGCCTGACGTGTATCAGTTTCCAGCCTCAGGTGACTGATCGCAAGGACCGAGACCTGCTAGTCCCCGGCACCAAGTGAGCCGGGGAGGATTTCACTCACACAGAATCCCAGAATCAACCAGGTTGGAAGAGCCCTCTGGGATCACTGAGTCCAACCATTGCCCTGACACCACCATGGCAACTAGACCAGGGCACTAAGTGCCATGTCCAGGCTTTTCTTAAACCCCTCCAGAGATGGTGACTCCACCACCACGCTTTGCTTCTCGGTTCCTCTCCGTTCAGCCACCGCCTCTTTTTCATCAGGCTGCTTTCACGTGCCCTCCTCATCTTCAGTGATACGGGCTGGTTGGCATGTAGTAACCACGGTGTACGTGCAAGGAGGAGTAAGTGCGTGTTACTACAACGCACAGCTTGGCTTTCAGCTCACGGTGCCTGTAACATTAGCGCTTAAACCTAAATAATTGCTATTAAACGTGGGTCTGTGGGGTTTAATTTTGCATGGTTTCTCGGGGAAGACCTGGGTCATAGAAAACCCCACGGAGCTGGAGCTGGTGCTCAGCCACGGCAGCGTGTCGGGCTGGGGGAGTGGGGCATTGCCTCAGCGGTGCACAAGAAAGATTTCTGTTTCATTGCTATGTTCATGCTAAGAAGAATCTTGCTTTTGAGAGGTTTGAACCCAAGAAACCTACGCAGAGCTTCAAAATGATGACATCAAATGCTTTGAAACTTTAGAAGAGCTGTTTTCTGCGATGCGTGAAGATCAGTGTTTAAAAACCTCGTCTTTGCTCGCAGTGTAACATCTTGCAGCTTTGAAACGTTGTACATGACATATGGCTAAAGATAATTTTTTTTCCTTCCCCCCCTTGTTTTATCATGTTGTATTTATCTACATCAGAACCGTGGGAGGGGGGAAATAAAAAATACTGGTTGCCTTCAAATCATCATCTCAAGGCAGCGTGTGGTGGCTCCACTTGCTTTGGGTCCTTCTGGCCAGGAGAGGGACATCTTGCCCCCCTGCCTGCGGGTCTGTCCTGTGGTGGGTCCTGGGGCGGGTCCTGTGGCACCGTGTGTCCCTCTCACTCACCCACCCAGCTCTCAACCTGCTGGTCTGTGCAGGCGACATCCTCCCTCCTTTCCAAAAAATAATAATAATAGTTTTCTGCCTTTGGTTAAAGGCTGTGAATCAGGGCACGTTTCTAATGAAATAGGGAATTTCAGATAACCCTAACGTGTTGGAGAAGCTGCTCTGTGAAGCAGTATGAAAGGAGTTGTAGGTACTCACGGGCTGATGTTTACGAGCGTAACTCCAAACTTCAGAGGAACTTAACTTCGGTGTGGTTACCTGGTTAAGTGTTAAACCAAAATAGTCTTGGAAAGAGTAAAATAAAGTTTTCTGTACGCTTCCCATCAGTGCTCAAGAGATCACTTCTTAGAAACAAAGGGGAATGTTGGGTATAAAACACAGTAACACTTTTCAGCTCTAGCTTTAAGATAGGTGCTTAAAATCTGGCTTTTCAGCTGGAGGTACAGAGGCTTCTAATATTTTTTTTTCTATTGACAAAGTAACGTAGCCATAAGAAATCACACCTAAATCACGCTGCCTTTTCAGCAGAGGTGTATGACCCATGCATGTGTGTGTGTTGTGGTAACAGCAAGCATCTAATCACGAGTAGAATTTATACTGATTTTGGTGCTCTATTGCCACCTTCTGCCCATCCCTCTTCCCACCGCGCGCTTGTGCTGCAGCAGTGGATGGCACCAGGGTGCTTGAGTTAGAGGTGACGTTGGATTACACAGTGTTTTGAGGAAGAGGTGCCAGAAGGAAAGGTCAGCTCCTCTTCTGAACTCCTTGTAAAGCCCTGTTTAAATAACACAGGGAAAATGTCTTCCATGGGAAAATGAATGATATTTTTAATCATTTTGAAAACGAAGACGTAAGCCATTTCACACAGAGCAGCTTGGTCTGACTTCGATTAGCTCCGAATCTCACGAATCACAAACTGAAGCAGACGTATTTATGCATTGCATCGTGAATCACAGAATTTATGAGGCTAATTTAAACCTTGGAACGCTTTAATAGAAGCAACTGTCCAAGTAGTATTGACTACTTAAAGCGTATTGATTTGTTCCGAAGGTTTCCACTTGGGGGTCTCTGGAAAGCACGCCCCTGAATGTTTATCCTGGCAGCATTTATGACTTATTACATGGCCCAAACGCTGACTTTAGCTCCTCCTGCTCCATTAGGAACTCTGTTCAGGCAGAGGGAAGTAGAAAATATCAGCTACCTTGGGATACTGCTAATGAAAATCTGTCCTTTTTAACAATGCTGGCAATAATGTGCAATTTAAATTACAGCTGAAAGGCGTATTAATATTGTAGTAAAATTTATGATAGTGAACAGAGGAAAAATTAGAAGAGAAGCAGCCTTGAAACCTCACAGATTCTGAGATCCACGAGGAAGCAGGTGTATCATTATATAACACTTTCTTCTTCCCCTCCTCTTCTGGCGTGGCTTACTTAGAAGCTACACAGGTAGTAAATTCTTTTTGTCTGAACTTGCTCAACACCTGCAGTTTGTGAGGATAAAGAAGGTGAAGTCAGAGTTGTAGGAGAAATAAATGTGGCTACTATAAGTGTACTACGGGGGAGAGCGGGTACAAGCTGCATCATATTTTACCCAGATTTATAAATAGTGCAAAATAGATTCTTCAAACTTAGTGGCAAATATAGATTAGAACTTATCTCACAGTGACTTATTCCTCTGTTATAAATTGATGCAAAGCAGTTTTAAATCTGTGTGGTAGCAATTTATTTTAATTTATTCACTTAAGTAAGCTTAACCTGTTTAAAAATTGTCTATACAAGTGCCCATAGACATGGTCGTGGCTTCTGCTTCGCTCTAGTGAAGAGCGGACCCCAGTCCCACTGGAACTCAAACATGCCTGGACGTGTGGTTCTCAGAGTTGTTTACCACAGGTGGGTTGCTTTTGCACAGCTTCACAACACTTTTCTGAAATAAATTGATCAAGCAGATGCACTGAGGCACAGTTTGAAGTCAGGCTTATCACTGCGTACAGTTCACTGCAGCTTTGCTAGTCAAAGGATCTTTTGATAGGTGGGGCTTGCTGGGTATGTGTTGCTTTTAGTTTAAAGAGCAAATCTCTTTAAAATTCAGATAAAACCACAAAATATTTATTTCCCTGAAGGTGAATGTCCATAAGAAATATTATATTGTGTCTAAAAATGAGGAATGTGTGCCTAGTTTGGCAGTACAGGTGGGGCTTTGAGGTTTAAGAACAAAAGATGCTGTAAGAATCAGCCTTGAGATGGATGCACCAGCTGTGTGGTTAAATAGAGTGTGTGCACATAGATGCAGTTATTGATCATCTGACCTCTTGAGTGGCCACAGTTCAAGCCACTTCAGCCCCACGAGTGTCCAGCTGCTCTTAGTGGAAGGGGGTGGCATCTCCCAGAGGGAAAGGGCTGTTCAGCTGCAGTGCCTCCGAGGTGGCAGATGGTGGTACTTGTTGCAGTTTGATTTGGTATCTGTTCCATAGGAGCTGGAGTGACAGGGTGAAGGTGGTGCTTAGACTGCTGATCACCTCAGCCACAGAACAGGAGCATCCTGGCTACATGGTACATGTATTTTTTCCATTTTTGTGGCTTTTTTCCTGTCTATTTTCACTTAAGGAAAAGATTATTTACTGAGGAAAGCCTAAATAACTAATATATCAATAATAATTGCAGCAATATAAACCAAATCATATTTGCTTTGCAAAAGTTATATGATTACACATCTGATTGTTGGCAATTGGTCTTCAACTTGTGTTTTATTAGGAATTATTTGGGTTTCTGTCTTAGTTGTCAAAATATGACAGTAGGATAGTTCAGGGGTTCCTATTTTGGCTTTCACTGCCTTCCTGCTTGGGATCTTAAGTTTAGTATTTCTTGGGTTTCAACTTTTGTTGCTTTATTTTCATTTATTTTTCATTAGACAACAACCTTGTAAGTACCTGGTCCTTACTGGTAAATTTTATTTTGAAAGGCTGTTCTTAACACTTAAGAATTGCAAATTAGACTGAGGTTGTCACAAAATGTAAAATAACTGGGGAATCATAAAGAGGCATTTTGGTTTCTGTCAGAATCTGGATTTTAGTCCCATTATGTTTGGGATTTTTTTTTACTTTTTTATTGTTTTTTTTTAGTATCAACAAACGTATTTAAAAATCGGCTCTCACTTGCAGCTATCTTTCAGGACACTGTTTCGGAGTGTAATGAAATCTTGACATTTAGTCAAGCTTTGACATTTTCTATTAGACCAGATTAAACCTTCCTTCGTGAAGGTGCATTTCAATAGACCAGAAACTGGCAGTCAGAGGGTCACCTGCACTTCTGAGGTAACGGCTGACTTGGAGGCAATAAAATAACATCAGGATTCAGCTTGGTCTCTGGAGCTATAGGATGTGTCAAATGCTTTCATGGGCTGAAACTCCAAAATGCCCTTTTATTTTTAAGTGTAAAACTGAGTCGATTCAATTAAATAGAAACAGTAATTTAACTCTTATGTGTACCTAATGTTCCCCTCAAAGCTATGGAGGGAGTTCTTCAGTATAGATCATGTTTCATTTTATTTGTGTCATGGAATTGTGGCCAACCAGCATAAAAAAACCTCCCCAAGTTATCTGAAAGGTCGTGAGGCTGAGGACATAAATTTGTGTGTGTGACCTTGTCAAGTGCAATGGTCATGCCAAATTGCTTCATCAACGTTGTCAGAAAACTAGAGGAGGCCTATTGTCTACTTGGGCATTTCTTCAGGCCGTTTCTGAGGGATTCTGGAAAACTCCCCTGTGATCACCTAGGCAGAACAAACAGGGATTTCAAGTTACAGAATCTTTTTGCACCATAGAAAAGAAACCCTGTATTAAAATTAAATTCCACAGACTGCTTCTGGATTAAGTTTTTGTCTAGGAAGCAGAGGAGGTAGGAGAAGGATTGATGAGCTTTTGATGCCCTGTCTCTGGGAACCTGGGTGCAAACTGACATATAGAAAATTTGTATTTAACTTTTCTGTCTCAATGTGTAGGACATTCATGTTATTTGCTGTACACATAAGCATAATTGGATTCTCTCTCTCCTCTAAGGAACAGGAGGAGTTAAATGCATCTGATGAGGATGTTTTCATTCCCTCTTTGTCACAGAGAGGCTGGATCACAGATGCTTTTTTGTGCACAGAAAATCAAAAGGTCGGAGGAGGGCACGGTCTGTTTTTGCCAAAGAAGTGCCTGTGATCTGCAGAACAAGATGGTTGTCTGCTTTGAGCAAGGAGTTGTGCTGGTAAGAAAGAGGTGGCTGTTTAATGGCCTGGTGTTTGGCACCGAGAAGTTTGGATCTAAGAGAAGCAGCAGACCTGTTGTTGGGTGACACTTGGCTGAGTCTCTTTGGGAAAGCAACAAGGACAAAGGCAGACAAGTCAGGAGGTTTGGCACGTTTGGGGACTGAACTTCCCTGGAGCTGCAGATTGAGGGTCTTAATCCAGTTGTTCTTCAAGTTCCCAGTGATAAAGCTGAAGAAAGATGTCAAACTGCCTGCTAAGATTAAATTCATCAGTGTTGATGTTCAAGTAGATTTATTCTGCGTGGAAAGTCTGCTTGGTGGCCTGTGTGTAGCTCTGTCTTCCCCCAGTTTCCTTCTGGGCACCCTCTGCCCCAGGCAGTGTGGTAGCCGTGGTCACGCGTGTGGCTTCCTGTGCCGATTTACACGGGGTGATGCTCCTCCGCTGCTGCTTCCCACATAGGCATTGGAAAATATTTATTTTCTTTGTTTGTCTTTAGGTGATAAGGTTGGCTTTCAGGCTGTTCAACAGAAAAGAAAATGCCCCCAGGATACTGGTCAGGGGTAGCGTCCTATTGCGTGAAACGCTCGGGTTGAATCTAGGCCCGTCTGAAGCGAGGGACGGAGCTCTCCCAGTAGCAACCCTTTGTATTGGTTGCAGAATGAAACGTTTGCTTGGAGTTTTGGGATAAGTCAGGGCTAAAATAGAGCAAACTCTCACCGTTTGCTCGGGTTTTATTTTAGTGAGCGGTGAGGTAATGTTTTTCCTTCAGTGGAAATTGTGGAGCATCTTCTTGGTGCTGATAAGAAACGATGCAAGAGATCTTTAAAGCGCTGCTTGTGTCTGCTGTAGGAAGCTCTGCCGATGGATGGGTTTGAACTGTTGATGTTTCCTCTCATCCGTGTGCTGGGTTGCTCATCAGGTCGTTGCTGGGTCAGAAGGTAAATGGCCATTAATGCTTAGGCTGTATCCTCCAACCTCCCTCTGCGGGTAACTCTTACAGAGCTATTGGCAGGTGCGTGACGGAACAGAAAAACGCCAGAAATGGAGGAGGGAAAAAGGATGGGAGTTGAGGGCAAGGTAAGAGGAGAAGGAAAAAAGGCAAAAAGAGTCAGGGGAAGATAGAAAAACGTCAGTCTGGGGCTTTCTATCTGACGTGTAGTGAAAGATTGACCTAGGTTCATCCTGCTTACTAATGCATTACGCAGGGGGAGTTGAAGAGGAAGAGAGCGTAGGTCCCTGGGCTGGCTATTTACCTTATCCTTAAATGAAAAAGGAAGAGTCTAATTCATACTTTGGAATCGTTGCAGATTTGCTGTGGTATCTGCATTAATTAGAATCTTTTTCAAAGATTTATCACTGTAATATTTCCTTGAGTTGTGGGTCGGTGTGTCCCAGTTCAGCCCACATCTTCATTGCGGTAATAAATAGTAAACTCCCAATTTAATATGCATCTTTGAGAAATGTGCACTGTGGATAATAAATGAGAGAAGGTCAACAGGGAAGTGACCAGAGCAAACACAGCTGCCATCAGCTACTGGAGTCAAACCTACTCCCTCATGGTTTAGAACAAGCACTCTTCTCTTCTGTCAGTGTGAGGGAAGGTCAAGAAAATTGCTCCGTGTTTTCACAGATGTGACTCCTGGCTTGATTGGCAGGGTTGGAAATCATGTTGTATGCTCTTCTGGGCAGTGATAGACATCCATTAGGAGGCCCTGTGGGTAATGGTGCTGTGTACAAGTGCTCTTGGTTTTTACGGTGTCTCAGTGGTCATTGCACATCTGTACCTGTGAACTTGGTGTATGTTCCAGATATTGCAGTTAATGGCAGGTCTTAGTGTCTCTTAGAAGTAAGTCAGTGTTTGCTCGTGTGGACAACTAGTCTCTTCAGCCACGTGGGTGGGAATTTTCAGTATGGTGTTTTCAGCCCAAGGTGGTTTCCTGTGTTGTCCTGCAGCTGCCAAAAGCGACAGTAACGAGTCTGCAGCTAACTGAGGGTCTGCCCACAGCAGGGGAAGAGAAAGGAGCTGCATCATTTCATTCTCCTCCTTACCTGGAGAGAGCAAATGCTTTATAACCTCCTCTCTTTGTTGATACTAATGCCTCTGGAAGCTCTTTGTTATATTAAACCTCAGCCAGTGGAGGATACCCCTTTGAGGCTCTGGTAGCTCTCATGTGAGCCTGGCATAGAGCTGTACGTAATTTCAGGGGTCATAATCCCAGCATAGCTCTGCTTTTCAATTTCTGTTCAGTTCTAGTCTTTAATTGAAAAGGAAACATTTGATCCTTAATTTGATGCTATTTCTATCCTGTCCAAACCCAGCGCAGGTCTTTCTTGGCAGTCTCGGTGTTTTGAATTAAAAAATGCTTGACTCCTCATTCCAGAAACTTAATTTTTAATTATTTCGGAGTTGTTCCTTACCTTATAACTTCAGTTGTGTAAGCCAAGAACGTTGTTTTCTGGGAAGTTGTTGGTTTTCCATTCCTAACTCTCTGCAACATCGCTCGGAATCTGATGAGATGGCGGCTCTCGGTGTCCTGTGGAGCCATTTCTGCAAACAGTACGGGATCTGGTCCCGCTTCATTTGGGTTAGCAGTAAAATTCCTGTGAACTTCAACAGGGTCATGGTGGGTTTGTTTTGTGTGGCTTGTGGAGTTTGGGGTTTTGTCTTTTTCTGTTTGTTTTTTAAGCTTTTTTCACTCATTTTTGTGTAATCGAGCCAATCCTACAAGTGTCAATTGTAGGAGACGGCTCAGTCATTTCTCAAGAGGAGCCCTGTGTGTGTATAAACTCTGACCCTTTAGGATGCTGTCAGCCATTTGATAGAAGCATTAATTTACTCATAATATTTTGCACTGTTAAGGATCCTGACACGTATTACAAACATTATCTTGGTTTTGTTCCGTGCTACCTGGAGCTGGTATCTCCAGTTAGCGGATAAGAAAAGAAAGATGAGGAGACGTGTCTGTATAGAATGAGGATATTGGGCAAAAATAGAAGAGCTGCATCATGTAGAATTGGTTCCATCACAACAGGAGGTCCAGTCTTTTTCTATCTTTCCACACACAGACAAATCTAACATTTAAGTATGTATTTTTCCCCCTTTTCCTAAGTAATGCATGACATGACTAGGACTGAGTTGCAAATTGTGCGTCAGCGCATCATTTTGTTGCATTCAGAAGTGTTTCACTGGTCAAGTTTTAGATGGGTAAGACAAGACCTGCACACAGCCAAGAGGGATGTCCTAAATCCAGGTGGTGTTTTCTCTCTGGATGCATGCAGGAGACCCTCTGAAGAGAAATTCTTTTCTAGGTGCTGCAATTCCTTGGTCCCACGCACTGTGTTGTCAGGCTGTACATAGATCTCTTAAAATCATTTGAAGATGTGACCATAGGAATGATTTTTTTCCTTTAAATGATATTTTTGAAAGGTGTAAGTATGTCTCAAATACATGAGAATGTTCCAGTTGTGTTCAGTATGTGCCAGGAAGAAAAGCAGATGCTTTTTTTTTTCCTGTGGCAGCTGAGCTGAAGTCAGTGTTGATGTTCTTGTTTACAGCATGTCAGCCTAGAAACAGACTATTCAGAAGATTTCTTGGTCTCTTTAAAGTCTAATATTTGAAGTCCTAATTGTCATATTCTCCTGATTTTTCAAGTCTTGAGGTAATGAAATTTAATACTGACATTGGGTGTTGCGGAGTGCGACCCTAAGATGCTAATGAAGTCACGTACTGTAATTACTGCTTAGAAAATTATATGACAAGTAGTCACTGGCCAGGAAAGCTTGATGTATCACTCGTTTGAAAGAGGAGTTATTTCTGCTGGGTTTTTAATGAGCTTTAGGTTTGTGTTTTTCAGTCCCACTCAGTCTGAATGCAAGACGCCCGCTGTGGGAGGCGGTGATGGGCAGAGACAATAACATCTGCGGGAGCTGCTAATTTTAACCTCGAGCGCTCTCTTCTCTCAGGGTGCTCTGTGCAGGCAGAGGAGCTTGTAGGCGAACAGGGAGCAAATCACCTTCCCAGAGTAAACTAATTACACACCAGACAGAAACGATTCTGCCAAAATGACTGATCTTCCTTCAGAATCATTCCAGAAATTTTTTTCGGCTTCCAAACTGGGGCAGGAGTTTGGTAGGTAGGAGCTCTGTTCATGTAAGCTATAACTGAATCCAACTAAATAGGATGGGCCTGAGCCTTGAGTGGGTGTTTGCTATGACAGTGCCAAAGCCGCTTAGGGGAAGCTGAAGCTTTTTGTTACTAGAGATTCCATGGTTTTGGGGACTTACTCCACATAAAATGTCCTGAAATTAAATTCATGTTTTGAGATGAGTGGATAAAACAGGGAATCGGTGCTAGGACTCACTGAAGCCTCTTACCTCAGTTTCCAAGTTATGTGAGTGATTATAGCTGAGGAAGACAATTTTCAGTAACAATTAGCTTGATGAATTAGCCTTCTTTCTTGATTGCAGATTGTCTGCAAACAGATTGCAATTTTAACAAACTTATTAGCTATTTATAATAATTTTGTGCATAATAATTTTTCTTTTCCTGAAAATTGCTGTCGGTAGGAAGATTTACTTTGTGGTCCTGAGAGCAAACTCTTCCCGTAAAACATCCATGATAATCAAATAGAAAATGCGGTAACACGGAGCAAAATCAGAGAAGAAGTCACCAGGATGTTTGCATATCTTCTTTCTCATTATTTGTTCAGCTGGAACAGAGAGTGAAAATTGACCCCATGTGATGGCTGTTCAGTGGGCTGTGTAAAACGAGTCTGATGGGCTCCGGGGAGTTCCCGGCAGACGCATCCCATCTCTTGGATCACCTCCACGGTTCATATTAATTGACAACCTCGTTGCTGCTAGCTGCAGAGAGACCAAGCCATGCTCTGGAGGCTGAACAGTGTTGTTATGCAGGATTCAGTTCTCAGAACTCCCTGGGGAAACGCTGCTGAGACAGCGCAGGAAGGTTTATGATGCCACTTTTCCTCCTGTCCCTGCTGTTAAGTTCCTAAAAACGCTCTGGTCTTCACAAATAGCGGTATGGTACCTTTTGTTCTTAGCCATTCCTCCACCTGAACTGTGATTTTATTTGGCTACCTAGCTATTTTCTAGCCAGAACCAAACCATTATCAATGCCAATTTATTGAGCTGTTGTGCCTCTTATTAAAAAATAATAAAAAAAATGTATTTACATATGATATGTATGAGAGTTGGATCTGTCCAAAGGTACACTAGGAAACATTTTCGTTTACTTACCTCCTTCATTCACAGTTTGGATTCCCATAATAGACAACATGAAGTGTTGACTGGAAAGAGGCCAGGAGACCCATCTGCTAAAAAAGAGGTATCTTCCTAATTGCAGCCTGGTAGGCAGAGCCGGGGGATAATGACATATCTTTTCTCCTAGGAATATTTTCATGAACTTTGCCTGTCTCAGGAGATTCCCTCAGTGCTCTGCTAAATTGGGTCACTTGTGTGTATGCAAAAGAAAAGGACAAAAGGTGGGTGTGTGTTCCAGTGTTAGTGTAAAACTCTTATCTTCTCACCAATTAATAAAAGGATTCTGCTCCAGTTTATGGGCAAAACAGTTGCTGAAGGCCAGGGCATTTTCTTGTTCTATGCAGGTATGTATTTTAATGCTCTGCAAATTGGGTCTGAGGAGTGAAGTTTCTTGCTTTGGTTGCTGTTTTCAAGTTGTCAGTAATTGTATACAGAATCAAAAACTATATTAAAACATTCTTCCTGGGGTGACTGCTGTTGTGTCCATCCACCCGTTTATACATTTCTAATGTGTCCAGCTCAGCATCATCCCTTTGTTGTATTTTTGGGTTTGATTTTTAGCCTCAAGCAGTTTCATGGTTAAAAAAAAGACATGCATTTGAGCAGTGGAGTATTGCTGCGTGTTGGAAAGCTGGTCTAACTGGAGATATTTATTAAAAATAAATACAAATGGGTATTGCAGTGCATATATCCAGATCATCTCCAAACAAATTCACAGCAATTCTATTTTTGTTCAGGACAATAAAAATATCTGTAAAGATGCATACACTCAATCAAAACCAAACCAAAAGGAAAAACCCAAGCGATGTGACCTTGCAATCCTGCCCTCCATGACCTCCGTTTGTTGTAATTCCGATGGCCCCGAGTCCCAGTGCTCATAAATATTCTACTACATCGGTGGCACAAAGGAAATTCCCTTGTAGCATTTCACATAAGGACCAAGTTTCTTATTAATTTTGCATAAATGATCTTTCTCCTGATGATGCAAACGAACTGCAATAACTCATTAGCATTGTTGTTTTGATGGGCTTTGTTGGTTTCCTTACTTCAGCAGGACTAATGAGTCTGTTAACAACAGTGGTTCCTCCATGTATTCCTGTGTTATTAGCAGCCGTTCTCTTCTTACTACTTTGCATTTTCCCTTGCAGCTGATCACTCAAGGATCAGTTAAAGCTCAACCCAAAGTTTAAAAATAATAATTAAAAAAAAAAAGGGATAGAGCCACAGCTGTAGCAAAGCAATTTCTAATCTTCCTGTGCTAATGGATCAGATCCTCCAGATACAGAATCAAAACAGCTCATCTGCCCTTGCAGCTTGTGTCCTCTTGACACTTGCTGTGTTTCAGGACTCTTTTATATTCATATCTGGTCCTCCAAGATTACTTATGAAAGGTGTTCTGACAGGTTTCTGCTTTTTCACCCTTCATGTGGAGAGCAATTATAGCATTAGAGTACAAATAAAATAAGAAAGCGATTAAAAACACATTTCAGAGATCTGCCTGGAACTTTGTATCGCTTTAATGTTTGATAGAAAAATTGAAAGAATTTCCATTTCAACTCCAACTGTAGGATTTTGTTTTCATCTTTGTTCTTCTGTGTGATATAATGCTGCCACTGTATGTTCTTTTAACTAATGATTGCTTTAGTATTTAATAATACTAGATTTTCTATTCCCTTATATTTTTATCTCGTTTCATCGTCGTTTTGCAAATTATCGTAGAAAAGAGGGGCTGTTCAATAGGAGGAGTTCTACACTATTTTTATCTCTTTTGTATTTTGAGGAAGTAGAATTTATTTCAAAATTCATAGTTGACTTAAAATCTATGTTTTATGCAGTTACATGTTTCCACTTGCAGAAATAATTAAAGGGTTTTTTTTTAAGTTACATGTAGGTGATGAATGGTGGTAAGATGCATAAATCAAACAACTCTCTGGGGTAATATACAATTAGCAGAAGGGTTGACCTGCTTGGAGCCAGTGGTCTAGAGGATGAGGATTTTTAGCCAGTCATATTCAATAGCCTTTACTCAAGTAAGTAATTCTAGTGAAGCTTTGTTTTGTTTATGTTTTTTTTTTTTTTAACACACAGTATTCAGTGTTGATGAGATGTGCAGCATCAGGCTCTCCACGTTACAGAAACTACAACCATTTATTGTGTATAAAGAAAATCAAGAAAATTAGGACTGTTGTGAATTTTGTGCTGCTTGGTTCCTTTGCCGTCCTTCTTGCAAAAAAGTTTTCCAGAATGCTTCACTTCTCGTCACTAAAACAAGTAGTGAACCCTTTGGGGCAGGAAGCACATCTTTCTGTTGATCCCACAGCGAGCAGCCTGCTATTAGGGCTGTTGTAAGGGGACAGGGGGAGCAGTTAAAGACCTTTCTAGGTGCTTTTGTTTGTATAGAAGACAAATTAGTAGAAATAACAACTTTGGCTGACTAATTCGTTACGTATCCCATTTTCCAACAGCTGTGGTGAGCAGAGGTTAAGCAAACTTTAAATGTGGTCTAGACTTGTCCTCATTCTTTAAGAGCAGTCAGCTCCTATTTTTCCATCTCTCCCTGCCCACTTCAAAAAAAAATAAAAACAACACCAAAAAAACCAAACAAACCCCAATCAAACCACCACCAACCCGACACCAAGCAGCCTGTGTCTATGAACGTTTTCACAGAATCACAGAATCAACCAGGTTGGAAGAGCCCTCTGGGATCATCGAGTCCAACCGTTGCCCTGACACCACCATGTCAACTAGACCAGGGCACTAAGTGCCATGTCCAGGCTTTTCTTAAACCCCTCCAGAGATGGTGACTCCACCACCTCCCTGGGCAGCCCCTTCCAATGCCTAATGACCCTTGCTGAGAAGAAATGCTTCCTAATGTCCAACCTGAACCTCCCCTGGGGAAGCTTGAGGCTGTGTCCTCTTGTCCTATCGCTAGTTGCCTGGGAGAAGAGGCCAACTCCCACTCCACTACACCCTCCCTTCAGGTAGTTGTAGACTGCAGTAAGGTCACCTCTGAGCCTCCTCTTCTCCAGGCTAAAGAAGAGGGTACGCAGTTAAAGGGATATTTGGGTGTTTGTAGCACTAAGAGGATCCTTGTCCTGGAATGAAATGAGCTCCTTTTCCTGTAGACCCTCAGTGTTACTGCAAGCCTATCTACAGACCTAGTTGTAAGCTTTGTGTTATTTAGCCTTAGTTTAGATATCTGCTGAAAACAGGATAAAGTAGAAGTAAAAATGGGATGTGTTCTGATAGGTCAGTTGCTTGTTAGTAGGAAACTCATGTCGTCTTAAAGAGACTTAATAAAAATTATATGAAGATTTATTAGAACTCAATCTTGCAAGCTGGTTACAATATATATTTTTAAAGGTTGAATAATGCCTCTTTATTTTGCAGTTGAATTGATGATCCCTGAGACTTCAAACTGTCAATGTTCATAGACTAATGCGTTTAAGGAAAAAAATATGGTGATATTACAATTTAATGAGAATCTGTCTTGCGTTATAACTACTCAAGTTGACAGCTGATTGTTCCAGTCCATAGTCACAAAGGGAAGAGCCTGTGACCATGGGTTAGGTTAACTTTGTGCTGTGCCAAGTTCAGTTTGTGGATGTGAGGAAGGCAGGGGGGCTTTGGTTGAACAAGCTTGTCCCTCATGAGAGAGAGCCTTTGTCAACCAGCTTCTCAGATCTGTGGGTCTGTAAAATAGTGACCTAAAGTATGAGATACAATGAAGGTGGCATTGGGTTGAATTCGTGTTCTATCGCTTCAGCAGAGTTGTGGGTGTTTTTAATTGGTGTACACAATAAATAAGTGTATGTATTGAGATGGAAATACAGAACAAAATTGTACATATGGGAGGATCTATTTATAACATGATGACTTACCCTCCTGCTGTAAAAGCCCACCTCTGGGGCTTTGCAGCTGCCTAAAGACCAAAACGGTACGATACTGCTCAATGCCCGGTGTCAGTAGAAAACAAAGCAGCTCTGTTAAGCAATCTTCATCAGCCCAGGGAAAAATTAAATTAGTAGGAAGTGCTTCGCTTTGCTCAATTTAGCTGGGTTTTAATGAGACTCTTCTTTCCACCGTGCACTTAGCTGTGCCATGAGGTGACTCGGAGAAAGCAGATAGGAGGTCAGGGAGCTCTCCGCTTGGCTTAGTTTGGAACAGTAGCACAGTCTAATATGTGAAAATTGAGCCCAAGTTTGACAGCCAAGAGAAAAAGGTGTGTTACAAGCAGCGTGGGGATAGCTAGATTGGAGCATGGCAACCCTGACCACTCCACAACACTCTGGTGCTTTATATTGAACACTTTTTGAGTTAACGTGTGGCAAAGTTTCGGCGTGTGCTACAATACTAATGTATAAGGCAGACATAAAACTGCTTTTTGGTATTCTCTCTTTACACTTTTGTTAGATAAATGAGGAATTTGTGAAGAAAATTTAATAAATGTGCCTTTCTATTAGACTTTTCAGTCTCAGTGTATCATAAAACATCTCACTGGGGTGCTTGAGTCAGGCTTTTGAAACTGTTTAAGCTCCCAACTGCCATTCGTGTCGACTACCAATACAGCGTGTGCACTGGTACATATCCAATAAGTAGAAAGACTGTCCATATGTGCCAAAAGAAAGTACCAGGATCTGTTTCTTGAGCAGGAATTTAGTTGAACATCCAGAGAGCACAGAGATACAGACAAAAAGCATGAAGCAAACAAAATGGGTGTAAGTAACTAAAGTGAACTTTTCTGTAGAGGAAAGCCCCTCTGCTTCCAACCTCAAAGAGCTGGTGGTGTGAGTTACTGGACACAGCTGGCTTGGAAGAGATGTAAAACATTTCAGAGAGGGACCAGGATGAATGATAATTATAAGTAATATCAGATAATATGTAGTGGCATTGCATAAAAACTTTTATTTTACTATTTGGTCTTGTTTTTTGTGATTTGAAATATTGTCCATCTACTTACTTCTGCCTATGCTCTACCTTTGTATTTTGGGGGTTGCTATTTTACGGTTTATTGTCACTACAAACAAGCCTGCTGTTGTTCTCTTTTTATCCGTGGCAATAAGATGTCTGCAAAATTAACTTGGCCTTGCAGAGTTTCTGACAAGCCTTTGAATTTTGGTGTTAGTTCTGCATTATTAACATGCCCAAGGCTTTTGTTGTTCTGGATTTTTTGGAATGCTTCTCTCTGTGACCAGAAAGCTCTCGCTAACAGCTGCAGCCGCCAAGTATAACCTGGAAACAGCAGGTTTGGCTCCGAAGGGCTCTGTGGGAGCAGGTCCCCAACAAAACAGAATCACAGAATCAATCAGGTTGGAAGAGCCCTCTGGGATCATCGAGTCCAACTGTTGCCCTGACACCATCATGTCAACTAGACCATGGCACTAAGTGCCATGTCCAGGCTTTTCTTAAACCCCTCCAGAGATGGTGACTCCACCACCTCCCTGGGCAGCCCCTTCCAATGTCTAATGACCCTTGCTGAGAAGAAATTCTTCCTAATGTCCAACCTGAACCTCCCCTGGCGAAGCTCGAGGCTGTGTCCTCTTGTCCTATCGCTGGTTGCCTGGGAGAAGAGGCCAACTCCTACCCCACTACAACCTCCCTTCAGGTAGTTGTAGACTGCAGTAAGGTCACCTCTGAGCCTCCTCTTCTCCGGGCTAAACACCCCCAGCTCCCTCAGCCATTCCTCATAGGTCAGACCCTCCAGACCCTTCACCAGCTTGGTGAAAACACCATTATTGCTTTGATATAGGTCTTTGTTCTATATGGATCCCCATCATGGATGTGGTGTGAGAATTCAGCTTTTAGGTGTAAATGTTTTTTCAAGTACCATTTTCTGGCTGTAGCCATGACAAGTACTTGGTCCTGGAGGCGTTAGTAGAACGCCTGTCAGTCTCATTGACTGAGCCACTCATGTCAGTGGCCAGAGAAGCAGCAGAATGAGGTTTACTGAAATTGAGGAATAAGCGGTTGGAATTGGTGTGTTATTTACCTCACATCCTAGTGTCTGGTTTTAGCATGAATAAAAATTATTTGAGCTTGCACTCAGCTATCTTCTTAGGGAGGAAGGAGCCAGGGCAAAGCTTGTAGCATTCTGTAATGTAGCCAGTCTGGACAACGCTTTAATATTTAGAAGTTGGAATAAGAAATTAATTTTGACTCGTTACTCATTTTGCTGGAATTAATGAGTGTTTTTAGTGTCAACTGAGTATTTCCTGGAACTGAACTAGGCTTATGTAGGTTTTTCCACTTCATTTACCAACTAGAACCTAGACTCCATCATTTGATTTTAACGAGTTTCAACTTGAGTTGAAAGGTGCTGCTCAACTCAGTTACAGCATCTTTCTTATAAGCTATATAATGTAGAGGTAAATCGATAGCTATGGATTACGGCGCAGAGCCATAAGGCCATGGGGGGATAACGAAGCGGAGCACGTTAAAGATGCTCTCTGTTTCCAGAAGGGATCTTCCTGGCACATGGTTGATCCGATGATCTCAGCTGTATGCTTCTGCTTCGAGTAGCTTGGCTTTGGACTGTGAAGGAAATATCAAAGTTAAATTGAGCTCATACGAGACTAGCGTGGCTGAAATGATGTTACTCCTGTAGACACTAATATTTCAAGTTTTGCATGAAGATTGTTTATCACTTCAATTTCAGTGGAAAGAATACATCAAAAATGAAAGGAACAACATGAATGTGAATCTCTGCCATCTTAACAACCACCAGGAGGTCCCCGTTAGTATGTAGATGTCACTCCAAGGGAAGTGAAAATTTACTGAGGAAATCTTTTGACCCAGAGTCAAATCTCATGTGAACGAAACCTGAATATAGTGTATCACCCACTCAACTGTATTTTCAATGAGCCTTTTCAAGGTCTTGAGAGAAAATGGAGTGGGAACAGGAAACTGGGGGAAGGGAAAGTGGGGTCCTACACACTCCCTGAGTTTCATTTTTTCTGCACAGTTCCTTAAAAGAGCCGTAATCTTAGGGCAGGGTGGGGAGGAGATCTTGTTTCTTCCCCTGGGGCAGAACTGTGATACCCTTGACCACAGTTAATACTGTGCAATTCAGTATTAGTCAACTGTTTTCACCTTTATTGACTTATTGCATTGAGTAATTAAGGTGAACGGCCCCCAGAAAGTCAACTGGTTTAAACTAGGGGAGATTCAGTGGAGTTTTGTACAGGTTCGGGAGTGAAAGAGGTTTGAAGTGCTGGGACAGGAGGTCCCAGATCCTCCCTCCTTCCTCACTGTCCTGGGGATGCAGCAGCGGGGCCTTTCCCAGCCTGTGTTGTTGCGTTTTTCTGCTGGTCTCTGCCTCTGAAATAACCCGGCCACCCGCTGGCGTCTCGGCAGGACGTGCCTGCGCGGCATCAAGCTAAACGAAGCACCGATGTTAAAATAACATCAAGATTCACTGGCTTTGTGACAGATTTTATTCTCTTTCTACTTCGGTTCCAAGTAGAACAGCAAGCAGTTTCCTAGCCACAGTAATATGATGTTTATATGGTTCATGTGACCACATGATTAGCTGTATAATTTATTATCTAATTTCCCTAATATGGTATTGTGAATAGTAACCAATTAAAATAATCAGAAACAGCGGTCTAGCATGAAGAAGCACCAAATCCATCATGAGGTTTTAGTTGCCGTTATGTTTTTAGGTCATCTGAGCTATAGCATACTGACATTAATAATACTAACATTGAATATTCTCTTTACAAAATGTTTTATAGCCTAGCATTTGTGTGGCTTTTGCTTGCCTGGTGGGATTTTCCTTATAAAGAAACCTAAAGGCAATCTGCTTTTATCCCCTCTAATGCATTTTCTTAATAATTGGAAGATTTAAAAAGATTGGTGAAGTGCTGAGTTGTTGTTTGAATATATAGTTTAATAAGAGCAAAGCCGGTGTCCTGAGAATACTGTCTGCAGCCTTAGTCTTCAAACTTCTCTTTTTGCTTTGTAAACATCTCACTACTCCACCCGGATGTTTTCATTGCCTGGTTTTCTTTGTTCTTCCAACAGGTTTTCCTGTTCTTAACTCTTTCCTTCACTCCTGCTCTGGCACTTGATGCTTTGGCGAGTCCTTGGTACCAGCCTGCTCTTGCCCAGCTCCCGCGCCGTGGCCATCACTGCTGCAGACCAGAGAGGAACCACGCAGGGAGCCCAGCTGAACCTACTGCCCTTGTGCCCTGCCTTGGTGCCGTTTGGGTGGAGGTGGTTCCCTGCAAGGCTCCCTCTTCACGCGCTCCAGCCCTGGTTCACCTCATCTTATTGCAGTCTACAACTACCTGAAGGGAGGTTGTAGTGCAGTGGGAGTCGGCCTCTTCTCCCAGGCAACCAGCGACAGGACAAGAGGACACAGCCTCAAGCTTTGCCAGGGGAGGTTCAGGTTGGACATTAGGAAGCATTTCTTCTCAGCAAGGGTCATTAGCCATTGGAAGGGGCTGCCCAGGGAGGTGGTGGAGTCACCATCTCTGGAGGTGTTTAAGAAAAGCCTGGACATGGCACTTAGTGCCCTGGTCTAGTTGCCATGGTGGTGTCAGGGCAATGGTTGGACTCGATGAGCCCAGAGGGCTCTTCCAACCTGATTGATTCTGTGATTCTGCAAGCGGAGTCGTGAGAAAGATGCTAAAATACGAGACCTTTTAGTATGTTCTGGTGGTTTAATTCATTTTACCTCACAGCTCTGTTATCAAGGAGTTTTTAGAATAACTCGGCTAAATATGGATAAAGTCTTGGCCTCTCAGATATATGAGGCATATCCCAAAAGGGTTGTTATAATAATCTTTCTCTATTTGCATATTTATTTATTTACTTTGGGTTAGAGCTCAAGGCTTAACAATTACTGAAAAGCTGACATCTTGACAAATTAAAACGTGCAGAAAAAACATTTAAAAACCTGGGGAGACCCCTCTCTCTTCCTCTTAGTTCTTCATTCCCTGAGAAGTATATTCTGAAAATAGAATATTAATCAGGCACTGTGGGGCAGGGTTTTAGTTTGGTTCTCTTTTTTTTTTAAGCTCAAGTACTTGAGGCTAACATCACTATCCCATGCTTGCTCCAAAAGATCTAGTAAGTAGGTCATTTACTGTCTTTTTGCAAACACAGAACATCCAGAAAATAAATCTCAGGCTTCTGTCCAGCTGAAAAACATTTTTTCAAAGTTACGAGTCTCTGGAGAAATTCATATGAGCTCTATATTTTTTATTTAATTACAGCTTAAGGTTTACGCTCATGGGGGATAAGACTTAAAAAATTAAATTTCTTTCTGTACTAATAACAGGTGGAGCTAAATTTGCAAATGCACCTTCAAAGACAAAAGCACAAAGGTTTGCAGGATCAAACTCCAGACACACACTCCCTGAATTAGGCAGGGATTTTCATGCGCCAAGTGAAATTATGTGCTTTATCTGCCCGTAGTTCACACTACATTCCCAAAGCAAGAATGAAAACGATTTCTTCAAGCAAGGGTAAAAGATTATTCCCAAAATTGCCAAATAACCTTTAATCGGAACAGTGTGCCTCGATTACGCATGAATTGCTGAAGGTTTGAGAATCTTCCCTCACTAATTTATGGAATATGCTTTAAAAGGCATCAGTGCTATGCCTGGTTTTGGTGAACCTCTTGGTTACAGTGACTTAAAATTGAAGAACCATTGCGAAATCTTTGTCTTTTATCAGTAAATGACCCTTTCTTCTCAGCAAGGGCCATTAGCCATTGGAAGGGGCTGCCCAGGGAGGTGGTGGAATCACCATCTCTGGAGGTGTTTAAGAAAAGCCTGGACATGGCACTTAGTGCCCTGGTCTAGTTGCCATGGTGGTGTCAGGGCAATTGTTGGACTCGATGATCCCAGAGGGCTCTTCCAACCTGGTTGATTCTGTAAAATTCTGTAAACAACAACAAATAGGTTGTAAGAATTACCTTTTTTTCTTTGAGAGAGAACAAATGTTGAAATAACCATTCTAGAGCTGGTGTGAGCTTTTCACAGCCGAGTAGCTTGTGCCGTGGATTTATTTGTTGTTTTTAACATAGCACTTCATTCAAATCAGTAAAAAAAAAAATCCAATTAAAAAGAATCTGAAATGATTTGGCCGCCTCCTGGCAAGTAAGCTGTGATTTTAAAAGCAAACTAACAAACAAATGCAAACACTCCCCCAAACAAACAAACAAAATCAACTAAAAAACCCACAACAAAACAAAAAAACCCCAAACCATAAAATGTTTCTTCTGTATTGTCTCTCTTGAGCTAGATAAGACTGTAGCACAGAGGATATTTTTTTTGTTTTCTAAGTGTTTCGCTTTGATTTTTGTAATTTGGCCTTAAGGAAAGTAAGGCTGGGGGGAGGTTGTCTTACTGCCTTCAGCTACTTAACAGGGAGGAGACAGAGCCAGGCTCTGCTCAGAGGTGCACGGTGCTAAAACTACGACAGGTGGCATTGGGTAGGGGTTGCAACACAGTAAATCCTGATATGATGTTATAGGGAGAGAATTTTTTCACCATGAGAGTGGTCAGGCATTGGAAAAGTCTGCTCGGAGAGGCTGTGGCATCGCCGTCCTTGGAGGTGTTCGGTATTTGACTGGGTGCTGTCCTGAACAGCCTGGTCAAATGGGACCTCTTTGGTGGTGAGATGAGCTCCACAAGTCAACCTGACTTTTTCTGCTGCTCTGTGGTTCCTTTAACTTGGGACCAAATTCCCTTCACTTTTTCTTAGGTCAGAGGTTTGATTTTTCCTTTATTTAACTGCTGGAATAATTAGTTTTAGTGGACGTAGAATCTGGCTGGAGATTGTTGTGTCAGATTTATACCAGTGAAACGAGGCTGGAGTTTCTGCCTCTGAAACAGTTGCGTGGTTCATTTCTGTTTAACACTGTGTACAGTTTGCATCACTTCAACTACTTTATTTTCAACACAGTTTATTCCCACTGACCTCTTGCAATTCAGGTATTTGCAGATGCTTTGAAGTCTCTGCGCACGAGCCGCGTATCACTTGCAGTGGATGAAAAAGAGAGAAATTTCCCACTGTGGTGGTAATGATTTCACAGAATCACAGAATCAATGAGGTTGGAAGAGCTCTCTGGGGTCATCGAGTCCAACCATGGCCCTGACACCACCATGGCAACTAGACCATGGCACTAAGTGCCATGTCCAGGCTTTTCTTAAACCTCTGCAGAGATGGTGACTCCACCACCTCCCTGGGCAGCCCCTTCCAATGGCTAATGAGCCTTTCTGAGAAGAAATGCTTCCTAATGTCCAACCTGAACCTCCCCTGGCCAAGCTTGAGGCTGTGTCCTCTTGTCCTATCGCTGGTTGCCTGGGAGAAGAGGCCGACTCCCACTGCGCTACAACCTCCCTTTGTGGAATCCATCATGGTTCTTAGCAGAAGGATTGCTTTAGAGCTGCCTGGGTGCAAATAGCCCTAGGAGTCATACTAATGAGCTCCGAATTTGCTCGAGGAAATTCTCAGGAGCCTCATGCATGATTTTTCTGGGAGAGTTTCTATTGAAAATAAGCCTTCGTACATCATGTGTAAATATTGTCAGGAGTGACTGTGCAGTGGGTTGGAGTCATGGTGAGGGAGATGGGAAAGGAGAAAACTGCCTGGGAGATGGAGGGTTGCATGGGCAGAGAACAGGCATAGCTGGGAGGTGGGTGCACGTGGACCGGGGAGGGGAATAAGGGCTCTGATGCTGGGCACTGTGTTAAAAACCAGATAAAAGGAAAGAATGGGGCTAAAAACGGAGTGAAGAAATGGAGATTGGATGAGGCATCGCCCCATTGCTATGGGATCTTACTGAAAAAATCCTATGGTGTAGTGATACACAATATTGGTATACACAAATGGTGTGATTCCAGCTTTCCTACTGCTTGAGCTTATACATTTACAAGCATAACATTCGTTTATCACTGTTTCTTCCACTGTGGCATGAGTAAGTTTGTTTAACGCACCATACGCTACTAATGGAGAGATTTTAACATTTTCTCACCTTAAAAAGTAGAGATTTATAAGGAGATTATTGAAAGTACAGAGGATACATTGTATTGGGGAGATGGTGGCATCTTCAGCTTTTTTTCTTTAATTAAAAACACTTTAAAAAGGTAAAAAAAGGAAAATTTGCCATGTTTAATATGGAATATTTAAAATGTCTCTTTTCACCTATTCAGAATGAAAACGAGCTGAATAAATTACGTAAGGATTCCCAACGTGCTGGTTCTGGCTCAGCACCATCAAAGTGACATAGCTGTGAAAGGTTGTCAGTTGGCATTTCTTTGGTCTGAAACAACAAAAAAAGCAGCTTTCTGTGTGTAAATTGGATACCACAATATATGCAGGCTTGGCTTTGATTCTAGGCTGAGAATACGTTAAGCCCAACAGCTAATGTGACAGGCTATGTGGAATCCTTTTTTATTTCTGGATTACTGGTCCAGTGTATGGTGAGAGCACCTGCAACCACAGGACTGTGGGAGGAGATCTGCAACCAGGGCTTGCAGGCGACTGCTGAGAAGAAATCTATGTCAGCTGTGATCCTGCTTTTCTAGGCGAGAAGGGGAAATAATCAGCTATATTTAGCACACTTGAAAGAAACCACAAAAATCTGTCCAAGTAAATACAACGTAGTTGGGCGCTTTACAGCACCGTGTCTTGCATCTTCCCAGGATCCCTCTGAATAGAAATATGCAGGAAATTAAGAAGTAAAGCACTAGCTGATATTTATCGGATCGTCTGCATGTTAGCTAAGCATCTGGCAGAATTCTGCTGAATTCCCACCCGGTGAAAAGCAGCAAAGCTGAAATGTCAGGCCTAACACTGATTTTATTTACGTATATCAAGGTCAAGCTAGCATGGTTCTGAAGAGCTGGTGGAAGTTCCCTTTGGTACACGTTGGTATGAGGTCAAGATCAGGCTGTTTGCCAAGTTTTTCATGGTGTCAAACCAGGGGTGCTTGTTATTACAACAGAGAATATTGGGAGGTTTCTGTTTAGGGAGGGAGGCAGGAGTTTATCGGGAGCTTTTTTTGGTCTAGAAACACTCGAGTACCTCATTTAGTGACAATCTCTTGTTCTACATTCGTAGTGTGAAGGCATTTTGGACCCTCATCTTAAGTTGAAGCTTGGAATTGATATAGCAATAGAAAAAGCTTTAATGGGACACTGAGAACATAATTTCTTGAAAATTGCTGCTCTTTAGCTTTTGGAAGTAGAGCCAAGAAGGCCTCCTAAATTATATTTCGTTGTAGTTCGGTTCTCTTATTTCAGAGTGGGCAGGTAGGTAGGATTTTCCGTTTGTTTGCTTGCATCTTGCAGACTTCACCTTTGAAGAGACCTCCTTGAAGGTCTCCTTTCATGTGGTTTATGCTTAGTAGTGTATGATTTGTTTCGAGCAGCAGCAGTTTTTTCTTTCCAGGTCTTGTAAGTGATGTATTTAGTGAGTACCTATCCAGAACGGAGCAGTTGGTCCATCAGGCTTTGTGGTATAGCTGTCAGTCATGTCAAATTGGCTGCTCTGGGCACTGTCTGGTATTTCTAGCAGTAGCACATCCAGGTTTTGTAGTGGGTAGAGGGTCCAAATCTGTTTTTAAGTAGTAGCCGCTCTATCCACTTCACTTCCCCCTCCATCTCTACTACAAGTACTATTCTCTACTATTCCCATTGTCATTCCCAGATGAAGTCCATAAAGCATGTCTTGAGTGCATCTTCCTGTGATTTCAGTGATGCAACTTCAGATTGACTGTCTCTAACACTACTTTAGCCCAGAGGAATGATAATGAACTAGGGATGTGTTTAAAAATAATAAGGTGGGTTTTTATGGTCTTGGAATCTCACCGCTCTCCTGTTTGTGCCCTGAGGGTTTGCAACCATTAGCTGAATAGGCCCAGCATGACTTTGCTTTCTCTTTGAGGCCATCAGCTAGGGCCAGGGAAGTCCTGGCAGCAAAGGTCCTGCTTGGTCACCTTCCCTAGTTAATTGCTCTAGACACCCAGTGTAGGGCGTATTGAAGAGGGCCCCGTTGTGCTTCCTCTATGGTTTTAGCTGTCCCCTGCGGCACTTCCCAGCAAGCACTACAGGGGCTGGTGAGCCCAATCTGTGGGTCATCCCATTGCTCACCAAAGTATTGCAGTTTAGAGAATTAACAGTAAATGCTGGAAGACTCTGCAGCCCTTTAGAAGATATTGCAGAACTGTAAGAGAAATACAATCGAAGAGAAAGTTAAGAAAAAATCTTGTTATATTGATATAAAGCTGGAATTTCAGGATAGGGGCTGCCCAGGGAGGTGGTGGAGTCACCATCTCTGGAGGGGTTTAAGAAAAGCCTGGACATGGCACTTAGTGCCATGGTCTAGTTGCCATGGTGGTGTCAGGGCAACGGTTGGACTCAATGATCCCAGAGGGCTCTTCCAACCTGGTTGATTCGGTGATTCTGTGTGATACTAAAAAATAACAAGTGTGTCGTGTCTGTCCACCCCTCTTCCTGCAATGAACCAACATGCTTAATTCGTAATAAATTTAGTCTGCAGTTTTGTGTGAGGATAACACACGGTGTATTCACTGTGTTCACATAATTTATGTAAGAATTTGAGCTTCATGTAGATGACATCTCTTTGAAGACTCAAAGGGGATTTAGGACTCCAGCTCACCAAGGTGTTTCTGGAGAAGCCCAATGCAAGCTTCCCTTTTCCTGGGCACTACCCAGAAGCCAAGTGTGCTTTCCACGTCCTCCCATTTGCAAAACGCACGTTGTACTGGTGTACCAGATGGCGTGTGTGGTATTTACAGAGAAGACACTTCAGTTTATGAGCTCACGTTACTCTGATCATTCTTCTGGTGGTGGCTGGGGTTTGGAAATGAGGTTACGCAGCTCAGCTTTGGAGGAACCCAGGGAGCGCCGGGGATGGAGAGTTACAAGCAGTTGCTAAGAGCATCCAACCAGGCGGGATCACTATGGCAACGGTGTTGCCGGGATGCAAAACTTTCACTGCAATCAATCAGAATTAATAAGTGCTGTTGCCTACCTAAGTCGCATCGGAAAGTGAATCTGAATTTTCTGATCCAAAACAAATCTTTTATTAAATCTTTAAGGATCCATCTTCTTTATTTGCTAAATAGTCCGGTACAGAGGTGAGAGAGAGCATCTGTGCCAAGTCAGAGAGAGCTTCAGGGGCCAGGCCAGGGAGAGACATTTGCAGAGACAGCCGTGTGAATAACCAGGTTGCATTTATGCTGTTCATTGGTTTGATGTTTACATTGTTCATTCTAGGTGATGAGATGAAGGTGGGTCTCTTCTGGTTTTGGACCCAGGCTTGTTTGTAGCTGCAGATTGCTTCAGCTCCATTTTATGTTCTCTCCTTTATCAGTATAACATTGAGACATTTGAATTGTGATCACTGATGGGGATTATTTCATGAAAATCAGCACACAAACTATCAGAAGTCCTGTTATTTCTACTTGAATTTTACTGCTCGCCTCAGTTAACTGTTTTTAATGCAATTTAATTTCACAGACAAAATACATCTAAGAAGGTCTAATGCTGTGTGGTATTTTTTTGGTTGACATGTGTAGTTATCAGTCTAGGAATTAGAGACAGAAATAACATAGGAAGTATTATAATGAAATATATCTTGCCTGAAAGACAGCTGTGCATTATTTGTAATGAGATATTATATGTCTTTGGGTTGTTTTTTTCTATTTCTGTCCTTAGGTATTTTTCTTATACAGACACATCCAACTATTTACTTTATACTCATAACAATTTACAAAAATTGGTTCAAAAGAATGGCTTTAGCCATGTTTCATGAAGTGTGTATAATATCAGAAAAGACCAACAAAGAGAAATGCAAAAAATTTCTGCTCTTTTCCATCGATCTCTTCCATTGCAGCGTCTGCTGCACTCAGGTGCTTCCCAAAACTGTCCAAAACACGTTTAACTGGCTTAAAATTGTTCAGAATTCACTGCCAGCTTTCCTCGAAGCCTACAATAGAGGGGTTCCCTGCCTAAGGTTAAATGTGTGCTCATGTTCTTAAGGCTGTTGGGTTACGTGGGTTTCTCAAGGCTGATGTGTGTGAATGACAAGAAAAAAAATCACAGGAATACATATGGAGATATTTTTGGAAAAAATGTATTATTTATATTATTTAATTGTGGGGAAAAGAAAAAAGATAGGGCTGGTGTGACTATTTTCCCTTATTAATTCTGCAATGTACCTCTGTTCCTATTCCTGTCTTCACATTCAAGGCACCCGTTGGACACAAACTTGATGATGAAATTGTGTTTTTATGCATAGGATGCAATGGTAGTGTTAAAATATTTTCTTTGCATTATATAAAGCTTGTTATGGTTTTCCCTTGGAAGCCTTGGGTCTAACTAGGAGGTGGGGAAAAAAAAAGGTGTGACTTGTTTGGTGGAGAGATGCCCAGGTTCATTGTACCATTAATCCTGTAGGAGCAGGGAGGGTTTCTGCTGTGGTTTTGTTTCTGCATTAGGTGAGTCATTACCAGAAGGTACCTTAACCATCAATTAACGAGAGTGTGGATTAAACCCTCCCAGGAATTCTTAGTTAACGGTCATTTGAGCAGCCCAGTAGAAAACTTGTTTTCACTAAAATCCTGAAATTGAAGAAGCAATGATGTAAGCCCTTCAGAGGCTAGAGAATAAAGGGGATTTTTTTCCAACCCTTTAATGAAAAGAAGCTTTTGTTAGTGAGGGCAGAACTCGGAGTGTCCTACAGTGTCCGGGAGTGGGAACATGCCATTCTTTCCTCCTGCTGTCACCCCTCTGTCAGGGCTTGGGTTGCAGTAGTTCTTGCTCGTGCAGCAAGGGCTGGATTTTCCTCACGAACTGTGTGTGAAATCACTGTGGATGTTCACAGAAATTGCACATATCATCGAAGAAAAGATGTCCATTGAGTCCAACCATTGCCCTGACACCACCATGTCAACTAGACCATGGCACTAAGTGCCATGTCCAGTATCTTTTTGAAATAAATAAATTAATTAAACAAAAACAACGAAAAAACACAAAAAAACCCAAACAAACAAAGAAAACAAGTGGAAAAAAAACCAAAACAAAACAAAACCAACACAACACACACACACACACACACACACACGAAAAGCCAAACAAAAAACCCATGGTGAGTTTCTGTAATGTGAAGGATGTTGTTCTGAGTGGGTGAGCTTTCAAGTGCCAGAAGTCGCAGGGTAACACTTGGTAGCAGCTGATCTACAGCGAAGATTTTCTACAGAGGTTCTGCGTCAAACACAAAATGCTGTTCAACGTATAGTCAAAGGTGGTTGTCATTTTTATCTGAAGGGTTTATTAGTGAAATAAAGGCATAGAGAGCAAGCATCCAGCAACCCAGAAGTGAGAAAACCACAAGCATTCATGCAGTTGTTATAATAATTGAGAATGGGGCTGTGTGTGCCAGGCACCGAGAACAAGAGGCAGCCCTTCTCCTGAGGGCTTTGCTGCCTCAACGGGTGATTCACACACAGGGCACCAGAAGGCCGGGAACAAACAAGCTGCGGGAGGGTTGGCAAACACTCCCAGCGTGGTGTTATTAAACAGATATATGTGTTTGGGTTGAGTTTAGCTAAAAGGGAGATTGCTAAGGGAGACACAAGAAGGTGGAGTGAGGGGAAGTGTGGAAGAGCTTATAGGGGAAAGACAGGACAGAAAAAATACATAGGAGGGGAGGAGTTGGACTTGTTGGGGTTTTCTGTGTGAGTTCCTCTAATAATATCAGTAATATTAAGCTACCGTGTGTTAAGATGAGATAGAAATATGTAATGGTAATATTTTTATCAGTATTTAAGAATCCTTCTCCTTAAGGTGTTCTTAATGAAAGGACTCGAAGCTTAATTTTCCTCTGGTATTAAACACTAGTCCCTGATTTTGCTGAGATCATATGCAACAGTATGAAAAATGCAGAGGGTGCCTTCATCTGTGATCCCTTTGACAGACTACACTCAGCCATAGGGATTGCTTAAAAAAAGGAAATTAAAGCCTTCACTAAGGCAATATTTCATGTTGTTAGGCCCCAAAATGAACTTTATATTTAAACACAGGCTTTCTAAAGTGAGCGCTTCTATATTATAAGCCATAGATAAGCCAAACAAAATCCGTGTTTGTCATTGACCTTTTTAATTTCTTCATATTTCAGATAAAATTCTTTATCTTTCTCCTTAGAATCTGAAAGCAGTTGTTGGTATTGGCGTCTCCCTAAGAGATCCTAGTTCTGATTTACTGCTAGAAACAGAACCAGGAAACCTGAAGGATCCGGTCACTCAAAAGTTGTCTGGAGCGAGCACTGCAACTGTCGGATGAGACTGGTGCTACCTGGATGCTTCTTTAATGCTACCAGGATTAAGGATCCTTTTCATCCGTTTTATGGTGGTTTCCATACTGTGCTGACTATTGGGCTTTAAAGGGTGGTTTAGACCCTTTGAATATGAACTTAGGAAATTCATAGCCAGTTCCAAAGTATGGCAAAAAGAAATAGTGCTGAGTTTTCTCGCTATGAAAGGCTTATCGCGAAGGAAATGAAAACCTGTGGTTGGACTATGTGCATCGATTTGCAAAATAACGCCAAGCCAGGCTGCTGCTCCCGTAGCTAACTGTTCCCAGCTGTGGCTTCACATTCCAAATTTTATGAGTATTTTTACTGGCAACAGGAAATATTTGTAAGTCTTTGCAGGATAAGACGTCCATTTGTTTTACATAAAATGTTTTGTTTATCTTTTCTGATGATTCTGCATGGGGAAATTTTGCGTGTGCTTCCAAAATGAAAATCTGCAATTACAGTTGCACGGAGTTAAAAATGACCATTTAAACCCATGTTTAAATCAGGTTAGGTTTCAAAATTGTCTTTGCTATTGTAGCTGCTTTTCCAGAAAAGAAATGCTAAAGGCATTTTATATTCCTTCTGTTCTCATTAAGAATCCTGACTTCAGTGCAGAAGGAAAAGGAGCCCTTATTAATATATCTGTCAAACAATAAAACTTATAGTAAAGGCGTGTTGCTTATTTCAGGGGAAGTTACTCTTTCATGTTACAATCCGAATTTATTTACTACCTGTTGTGCCCTCCTTTAGTTGTGTTCAGATATTCCAGGCTTTTTCTCACCTAATTGCATGTGTTGGTTGCTGATCTGCAAGAAAACATCGTATTTATAACCCATTGTTCATAGATAAAATGCCTTCAGAGTTTCCTGGATTCACTCTAAGATTTGCTTCAACTCATTTATTTCGTTAACTTCATTGTGTTTTATCACTTACGTATGAGGGTAAAACTGTCTTTCCTTTTATTTGCTTTCTGCTTTTCCTCCTCCCTGTTTCATCTGTTTTCTTTGCACCAGCCCACGATTTGTTGTTGTGCTTGGACTGACACCAGTGTCCTCCACTCTCTTGTCTCATGGTCAAGTGTGTCAGAGGTTCTCGTGGCTGCAGCAGAGCTGTCCCAGGCTCCTCAGGTGGCCTCGTTCCCTCCCAGGCTCCCCTTTTAGTGACTTTCTGAGTTGGGCTTCTTACCATGTTATAACTCCACTGTCAAATACCACCAGAATTGCAGCAAAATAGTTATTATCCCAAAGCTGTGTTTAAAGACAAGTAGCCAGTGCTTCACAAGAGACAGATGGTTTGGGGTTTTCTTTTATTGACCAAAATATGGACCATTTACCAAAATACTACTGGTGAATAGTGTGTATGACCCAAAATGTTATGGATTTTTTTTTTTTACTCGAAAGCTGTTCATAAACGCATTGAGTTGAGCAATTAGTTTTGGAGGGAGAGAAAAAATACGGAGTATAATGAACAAAAATAGGGGAAGGAGGTTGCCCTCCCTGCTCTTGAACCTAGTGTGGATTTCAGCAGAAGTTTAGCTCTTGCTTCTGTGAGGAAAGGTACTCTTTTTGGATGAAGGGTGGGTTCAAGTACGGATTTGAACAGCAAACCAAAGTTCTGTTTGGAGGAATGCTCTGACAGCATTTTTTCGCCAAGTGTGTTTAGTTGCCGCTCCTGTGGAGTGAAAGGGTTTCTGTCGCACAACCAGGAAATTCTGACAAGCTTTTCAAGCCTCCTGTCTGAGAATCAGCTCGAGTTTTGTGCTCTCCTCCTCCGTTTCCCACAGCAAGTGTCTCAGACCATGAAGACTTTTGGACTTTCCTTATGGGCAAATTTATCCTACATCTCGTTTGCATCTGCAAGATGACCTTTGTCTTCCAGAGCTTGGTCAGATGAACATTTCTCCAGCACTGCATTTGTATTCTTTTTTTTTTTTTTTTAAACTGAATTCAGCTCCTGGTGTGCAGCAGAGGAGTCCAGCCTCCCTCTGGACCCCATGCCTATTTTACATGACAAGGAAAAGATTTCTCCTGATTGCCAAAATGATCACTATAGCGAGTTAGGTTTGCCACGATACGTCTGTCTCAAGTATCTGTGTGGGCAGCAATCATGGAAGCATTTTGGTTGGAAAGGACCTTCAAGATCATCAAGTCCAACCCTTAACCCAGCACTGCCAAGCCCACCCCTAACCCATGTCCCCAAGTGCCACATCTACACAGATTTTAAATCCCTCCAGGGATGGTGACTCCACCACTGCCCTGGGCAGCCTGTTCCAATGCTTGACAACCCTTTCGGTGAAGATGTTTTTCCTGATATCCAACCTTAACCTCCCCAGGTGCCACTTGAGGCCGTTTCCTCTCATCCTATCGATTGTTACCTGGGAGAAGAGACCAACACCCTCCATCCTACACCCTCCTTTCAGGTAGTTGTAGGGAGCGATAAGGTCTCCCCTCAGCCTCCTTTTCTCCAGGCTAAAAACCCCCAGTTCCCTCAGCCGTTCCTCATCACGCTTGTGCTCCAGACCCTTCACCATCATGCCAACACAGTTTTTGGGGAGAGCATCTATTGAGGAAGACGATGTGAAAATCACCTGCAGTTGCCATGAGCGGCCGCTCCAGCCAGGGCTGCCCCCCCAAAACAAGCTGTCGGGGGCACCGCGCCACCCCGCAGGCTTGGCTCTGGAGACTGTCCTCCCTCTTTGCTGCCAGAATTTCCCTATTGAGGCAGGGAGTTAAAAATAAATGCATTCATTTCTTTATATGCTTTGGCTTGAGATACTATAAACAGCGAAATTATTCTAAGATCGAATGTATTTGGGCCATGCACAGTACAGCAGATGAAGGAAAGCCCTATTTTAAGGCAGAAGAATGGACAGTGTAGCCATTTTTCTTGAATTTTCTTTTTTTTTTTGCTATTGTTAGAATGATTCATCTTGTTACTCACCGTGGGAGTGTTAATTGCCACCTTGTAAGAGAAGTGCCATCTCCTTAAGGTGAATCTGAGGCAGCGGGGCTGCTTCATGCAGGCTACTAGCAATTTCTTTAGAGGAAGCGTTGGCTGTAAAAGATGGTCTCTTCCAGCGTGCTTCAAAAATTGAGCTCTGCATTAGCAAGTATGTTCTGATGTTAAAACTGATGTTTATACTTGACTCATCGTTGATTTGATTATTAAATATCATCCTTCTGTACTCAGCACCGGTGAGGCCGCACCTTGAATCCTGTGCCCAGTTCTGGGCCCCGCACTTCAAGAAAGATGTTGAGGTGTTGGAGTGAGTCCAGAGGAGGGCGACCAAGCTGGTGAAGGGTCTGGAGGGTCTGACCTACAAGGAAGGGCTGAGGGAGCTGGGGGTGTTTAGCCTGGAGAAGAGGAGGCTCAGAGGTGACCTTATTGCAGTCTACAACGACCTGAAGGGAGGTTGTAGTGGAGTGGGAGTCGGCCTCTTCTCCCAGGCAACCAGTGATAGGACAAGAGGACACAGCCTCAAGCTTGGCCAGGGGAGGTTCAGGTTGGCCATTAGGAGCATTTCTTCTCAGCAAGGGTCATTAGCCATTGGAAGGGGCTGCCCAGGGAGGTGGTGGAGTCACCATCTCTGGAGGTGTTTAAGAAAAGCCTGGACATGGCACTTAGTGCCCTGGTCTAGTTGCCATGGTGGTGTCAGGGCAATGGTTGGACTCGATGATCCCAGAGGTCTATTCCAACCTCATTGATTCAGTGATTATTTACTTGCAAGTTGTTAAGTATTGTAAGCAAGTCCCCCCTATCCAGTGCAACTTGGAAAGCCTGTGACTACATTTTTTGACAGAAATGGCAAGATGATAAAATAAGAAAAAATCGCTTCAGTAAGTGTCCATCGTCTCTAGGAATGAACAGCATTTGTTTCTTGAGTATTTTAGAATTTTGACCTAAAAAGATTCCTTGTTTAGAGATGACTAAATGAGGTAAAACAGCTACACAGATCTGATTTTTCACTGCTTTACACTTTGATTTGCAGGACAGGTAAGCTTACAGGCTGTTGCATAGGGTTATTTTATAATTACACCACTCCTGCACGCACTTTAAGATCATCACGGTACAGAAAAGCACTTAAACGTTATTAAATGCTTCACTGCATTGAAACCCAACTAAACATTGCGCTCTGCTGAGGACAGAGCTGTAAAAGGGCCATTTGAAACTCCACTTCTTCTGTGCAATTTGCCAGCGTAGCTCAGAGCAGCGGTTGGGACCTGTGGGGTTGTCTTCGTTGGCTGTAGATGACCGAGGCACGGAGAGTCCTGCCTATGTCGCTTTGCTACAACAGCAAAGAATCCCACCACAGCCTGGGCTGGAGTTTGTCTTCAGGCTAGCACTTAAGAGCAACACTGAGGACCTTCTCATATCTGTGCACCAAACACCTTATCTGAAGGACAAGGAGAACATCTTACAAGTCATATTTTTTTTCCTAATATTGTGAAAGTGATTATTTCTGAAATGTTTTTGACAGAATACAATACCTGTGGGTGAACAAAGGAAGCACTTCTGATTTTTTAAATGTGGATTCCGTTGAGTACATATTGGTACAGCTCCAAAGAGAATATTTTCTAACAAGACGGATTTTCAGAAGAAGAATGTCAGATTGACGTGCTGAAGTGTTCTTTTACAGGACGGGAAGAATAAATTCTTTGTTAAATGTTACTCCAGTTTCTGTTGCTAAATATATAGACGTGTAATTTCTCTCTGAAAGCTGGGGGAAGTGTTTTTTCACTCAAGGCAAGAAACTGTCCCAGATATTTGGCTGAACCACTTCAAAATGGAACATTGGTGGCAGGAAAAAATGGGGTGCAGGACAATACCAGTATAGTCAGGCATAGAATGGGAAGCTATTTAGGGGAGAGCTATTGGTGTTTTGTGATACAGCGATTTCATTGGTTAAGAAAGCATCAGGATTTTCTCCTGTGGCCATTAGCCTTTGGAATTGTGGCTTGGAGGGGGGCTCGTCATGATGGCTCAGATGCTTTCAGTCCCAGAGGTTTACACAGTGTTGCCTCCTTGATCTTGGGCCCGGAGAAACAGGACTGTGGAATAGCTTGAAGGAATCTATCATGTAATGGGAGTAATAATCATCGAAAGCAGAATCTCATGAAGAGCAGTAAAATCTTAGAGAAGATCAACTGACTTTGCACAGCAGTGGAGACGTTCTGCTGAGCTCAGTACTGTAAGTGGCTGCCTTGTGCATGTGAATCATTTCCTTTGCTCGTGGGTGGACTCAAACTGCTCTCGTGTCCTGTGCTAATAATCCTCTCTGGAGTTCACAAAATCAGTTTGTAGTAGGATGCGTTTAGTTCCTGTCCCTGTGACAGTGTGGTGTGTCATGGGGTTGGTGTGTGGAGGGGATCAATTGGGTACGGCAGCTTCGGAGCCAGTTGGTAAGCTCCTAGGGCGTCAGGGATGTGCTCTAGAAATGACTAATAAAAACCAAAGGAGCTGGTGTCAGTGATGGGATCCTGTATTATATTTGAGTCTTTTTATTCTTCTTTTATATATATACTTAAAAACTACCTGAAAGGAGTTAACTGAGAGTATGAAGTTAGAAGATGCTTTTGCAGTCTTTGTTTGGCCCAGTCACGTATAATGTGATACAGTCTTCAATTACACATGCCCATGATGCTTTTTCCACCAACTCCTGCTGCATTCAGTGCACAAAGTAGATGGTACATGTTTAATGAACAGCTCTTCAATAGCTTGTTTCCTTCTCAGTGTTCCATTTGTGGCCCTAGGCCTTATTTACAACATGTTGGTCAAACCCCCCTTTGAAGACAGAATTATTATTCCCTGGGGGCTCATCTATAGTGCTCATCAAAGTAATATCCAGCATGCTGAAAAATAATGAATTTTCGTTACATTTCTGGTAAGTGGAGAGACACAATTATTCCAATTTAATAGATGGGATGGTGAAAGAGGTGAGATAAATAATGTTCAAAAGTTTTGACTATGTTCTGTAATTCTGTGATTGTAGTGAAATAAGAGATATGCAATTATATGATTAGACTATATAATGCATTACTACAGGTAGAAATAAGGTTATGTGAGTACCGTTGCTATTTACTTTTCCTTACTTCTGGAACAGTAGCCAACCATCTGCTCCTTCTTAGTCATAACAGCAGTAGCCTCATGCTCTGCATGGGAGCCACTACACAGTTTGTCTAAAGAGCTTCAAAACATTTGCAGATTGTAGGTCTTGATGTTTTCCCCCAGTTTTGGAGGACACTAGGCTTTAGGAAGCACCGACTCTTCTCTCCATTTCCCCTTTTTCAACCTCACAGTGGAATTTCTCTGCTCCTCCTGTGCCACTGGTGCCGTTCCCAGATTCAGTCCTGCTTCTGCTCCCCTGGTGTTGGCAATCCTGTTACCCTTTTTGTTCCAAGCCATGTGGAGAGAAAATCTTTAATAGCTAAACTCTGTCAGTTGAACATTTCAAGTTCATCTTGAGACAGTCAGTATAAAAAAACCTTAAATCCAAGAGGTGGAAGTTTGATCAGAATATTTTACAAGCAAATGAAAACAGTACCTAGCGAGAGAAGGTTTTATATAACAATCATAACTACCAGCTATTCCTATGATAATTTCAACCTTAGAGGCTCAGTTGAGTACCTGGCAAGAAAAAAAACATTGTTCTTTATTTTGTTACATTCCGCTGAAAATACGACGCGTTTCCCTTGTAGTTTGTGCATGGTAAATGATACAAGATGCTGTAGTTTATAGAACCCCTGACAGAAACATTTATTCTAATTTTCCTTTATATTGTAACTGATTTCAGATTTCATTTCTGGTAGGCTTTGTTTTGGTAGACAAACACAGAAAACTCAACTCCTTTACTCCAAAATAAACCATAAATTAGCAGTTACTCAAAGAATAAAATTCAAGGCGTAAGAGAAGAATGCTTCTAGCTAGAAAGTGTCTGGTTACTATAGCAATCGCCATGGAGCATGTGACCGGCATGAGAATTGCAAGGTCCTTAAGAGCCTTTTCTCTGGCAGAAGTTTGATGTCTCCTAAACAGAGGTGTTACGTGAGGTCACATACACTCAACTGTAACTACCAGACGGATGGATAATGCAAACAATCAATTTGCAGCTCCCACTGGGCGGAAAATGGTGCATTCAGTTCATGGATTTTAATTTGTTTGATCTACAGCACACTGCAAGTGCAGAGAGGAATTTCTTCTCCCCAGTCTAACGTTTTATATAAATCTGCTTTCTGACTGTCGGTCTGTACGTGAACCTTTGCTGTGCACGTGTTTTGTGGAGCACTTCAATCATACCTCTGCAAAACCTGGCTGACAATTGTAACGCAGATAATGCTAGAAATATTGCGTAATCCCCACAAGCAGGTGGTAACACTGAAGGGCAAAGTCACTTAGTGTTTCATTAAAATAACCAATTGTTTTAAAGTTAATTCTTTCTTTAGACAATTACTTCGTCTAGTGAGTTTGGTGGTTTGATGTTAATAATGCACTCTTTCCAGAAGAAAAAAAAAATGTCAAATTTGCATACCACATTACTTAATTTTTAATGGGTATTTGAATAGGTAGTCTCTGATTTATTCCAGCATATAGCACTGCTGATTTGACTTTCATCAGTGTTTAAAGGCTGTTGAGAATCCCATTTAAAAAAATGTTAAATATTGATAGTTCCTTGCTGCTTCCATGGAATGACACTTTTCTAGAGGATAGAAGCAACAAGGAGTAGAGCCAAGTGATTAAATATATATATATTTTTAAATACATATACAAATTGTTGACAGTATCAAACTCAGATGTGAAATTTTTGCTACTGGGAAATATTTACCTTTGAAAGAAGAACTTTTTCTGTAATAGCCATTTCCAGTATTACTGTGCATTATCAGCTCTGGTGTATTTGATGATAAGAGGGTACTACGTAGTGTTGCTTTCCACCAAGAACACCCAGACAGGTATTGTCTTTGTTTTGAGATTGCTACCAACAACAGATACTCATCTGGGGAAACGAGCCACCCAGGTGTCTTTGCCACAGGGCTATTTGCTGTCTTTCTGCTGTGTGGAAACCAGCAATGCCAGGCATTTGTGTTAGGAGGCTCAGGGCAAGAGAGCGAGTAAGCAGAAGACAGCGCGTGGGTGGCGGAGGGAAAGGGGCTCGGTGGGTCCTGCTGTCCGTGGCCGGGGTGCTGAAGTGGGAAACCAGGAGTAACATGGAGCTGGGACTTTTATTTTTATCGGCTTTCCTTTTCAAACATGATGTATTAAAAGCATGGAAGTACCCATCAGATGGATTTCTTGGAAGATGGCTTTGTATTTCTTGGCTATCTTACTAGCCTGAGCAGATTCCTGACCAGGTCAGTCATAGCTATGTAACATAAATCCAGATTAAAGAAGGATCACTTTGTTGCATGTTTTAGATGCAAACTCTCTAACATTCCAGTATTTCTTAAACACAACATAAGTTATTTTTAATGGAAAACTATGGCACATGGTTGGAGGAATCTGCTTGTTAGGAGACTATAGTCAGAATTAGTAGAAACAAAGACTGACCCACCATAATTTGGGCTAGAAGCTCAACTTCTCTTGTTGTAAAGATTATTCATCTCTTCCTCTTCCCTGGTCCCCTCCTCAACTAGGTATAAGAAAGCAAAATGCTGGATAGAGTCTTACTTTTTTCTTATATGTTGGAAGATACGCTGGGGAAAATAAAATTAAATGGATATGAATTGACCAGTTGGATCTTTTTGGTGTTTCACCCCCTCTGTCTCTGTCAAGAAATGAATCCTTTCATGCCAAGGAGTGCACAGAACTGAGTGAAGAAATGAGGTTGTATCCACTTTGCATTAAACAAAATAATAAACATTTCCTGTGGTCTCTGGGTCAGGTTTTGTACGTTAAAAGCCCTGCTTGCTCCTTGCGTGAGGATGATCATTGTATTAGTGGGCGATATTTTTGTGTTTAAATGGTAATGGCTGGCCAGCCTGGATGAAGTCAACACTGAAACTCCCCTTGTCTTTATCAGAGCCAGGATTTCACTCAGGATTTTTATATAGAACAAACTATAGGGGGGAAAAAAATAAATGTGCCTACGAAGTTAAAAAGGAGTAATTTGATTATCTGTTGGGCAGGGTAAAAATATTTCCTTGGTCTCTTTGATTGTCTTTTCTTGCCCACCCCTTTATTTCTCTGCTACTGGTTCTGTTTGTGCTGAATTCCTTGAGGAGGGAACAGTTATATAACAGCATGTAAAAATGCTCATTTCTGTGATACATGTTATTTAACTTCATTTCATCGTCATAAAAATAATTTGTTCAGACTTTTTGGTATAATTGGATAAATGCCTGCTTTAACTCTTTCCCGGTACGGTTTGGTTTAATGATTTCAGTGGTAAACCACAGAGGGCTTTTTCATCTACCTCTGCTTCACTCTGTTGTTCTTCTCTTATCAGGGTGGGACAGATGGAAGCTGAAGGTTCAGCTCCAGGTTACCAGGAGAAAGTCGTGTAGTAGCGAGTCGATAAAATCCCAGATGATGGTCTGTGGCATAGTGCTCAGTAGATACAGAGCACTCACCCCACGTGATATTTAGAGATATTTTTTTATATATATATATATATATATAAAAAATGCTAAACATAGAAGCAACGGACAAAATGTAGGTGCCACCATTTTAAGAATGACAATATTTGCAATTACTCAACTGGAACTCCGGAATATTTTAATGCCTTCAACAACTACTAAAAGCAACGAGCTCTTCCAACAGCTGCAGAATCAAGGCTCCGTATTTGTAGTGTCACCAACCAGTCGAGGTGGGGAGGGCTCTCTGCATGATGGTCTAGTCCAATCCCTCTCTCAGATCAGGGTCAGCTAGGGCAGGTTGCTCAGGGCCGTGTTCCGGTCAAGTTTTGAGCATTTTTAAGGACTGAGAATTTATAGTCTACGTAGGGAAACTGGGTTTTATTTCTTATGTCTAAATGGAATGTCTTGTATTTCAGTTTGTGCCTGTTGTCTCTTATCCTGTCATTGGGCACTGTTGAGAAGAGCCTAGCTCAGTTGTCTTTACTGTTTTTTAATTTTTTTGTAAGTATGGATATCCCAGGTGTAGAATATGAAATAAGGTCAAGGGGTAGAAAGAAGTCCTAGTTTAACTATGTTTCTAAATGTAGTTGTTTGTTGTAATGGTGGGATTTTAGACATCTGAAATGTAATGGATGTGCTGCTGTTGAATTCCGTGGGAATAGAGCTGGCCTTGTAGGATAGAATTGAATTGTGGAAGTAACCAGGAATGATATCATAAGGGATGACTCCAGAAAAAGAAAAAGGTGGTTTTCTTCTAGTAAAGCATGACTTCTACGATAGAAAAGGGGAAGCTGGTGACCACCTGACAGCGTAGACGTGCCTGAGAGAGTTGTAAGCCTGATAGCTGAGGCAGCAGCAGTGACAGAGCTCGGTGTCCCACTGCAGAGGCACAGAGCTCAGCGCGGGCCGGTGTCTGCCAACAGTTGGTAGGAGGACGTCGTTCTTGGCTTTGGTTTACATGCCTACATGAATGCATTCGGGAGTGAGGGTCCTAGGTCTGGAAAACACCCAAACAAAACTCAGTGAGGAAGCCCTTCCAGCTGACTGCACTTATCAAATTCAAGGGATTCATTAATACCGCTGCCATTACTGCTAATGTAGCAGGAAGCTTCTGGCCATGCTTGCGGAGAGACTGGCCGGCACTTTGCTGGAGAACTTTCAGGGAGCTGCCTCGCACTTTTGCTGCATCGTTTCTTTTCAGCTCCATAAAGTAAATTTAAGTTGGGGTGGAATTCCCTTCATGAAAGCTGTATGAAAGGAGGTAATTGTACGTTATTAACCTGAAAGGTTGTTTGCTGGGATGCCATTCGGATGTTGGGTGAATGAAGGCACTTGAGCTAAGCACCTGGATGTAAGTGCAACGAATATGGGCCTCGAAACAACATAACGGACAGGATGTATCCATGGGAAGCTTCCACACACTAATCTACCCAGTCATCTAAACCCTCGTTCACGGGAACCGCCTGATCATAAGTTACTAGCCGTTGATCCTGCACCGTTTCTGTGGGTTGATAGGTACGGGTTGGAGATCTGATACCCCTTTTATAAACTGCGGAGGGGTCATCATGTATGGGGGGACGTGAGCCAAGAGCAGTCTAGGTTAATGAGGTTGTCGTCCTTCAGTAAATTTGTACATGTGAGTTTGTGGTGGGTTTGTAGCTCTCATCAGTAAGTATTTGAGGTACTTGTCACAATATTTTGTTGGTGGGCGCCGTCGCACCGTACACTTGATTTCCCAGGGAGTGGTGTGGCAGCGCAACTCTTGTGGTGCAGTCTAGCTTTCTAGCTAACCACTGCTTAATTCCCTCTGTATTTTTACCCTGGTGTGGATTTATGTGAGGGTGGAGTACAAAGAACTAGAAAACTTACAGAATGAAACTGAAAATCCTCAAACCGTGTCTTTCTCTCTCGCTCCTTCCTCACACCTCGCAGCCTGCGCTTAGCACTGGCTGCCTCCCAGGGGTGCTGGCCATCTGCTGCCCATGGTGACTCCCAGCGACATCTTCCTTTGACAAGGCATCAAGCCTTCCATCATACAAGTCTCTCAGGAAAATCTCCTCCTTTCCCTGGCTGTCATGGAATTCTCCTGCAATCCTGTTTCCTTATTGTTTTCCAGCTTGAAGACCAAAAGTAATATAGAATTAAAAATGTAATAGCAAGTCCCACCTCTTCTAGGGACAGAGGGGCAAGTGATGGATTTGGCTGAGGGTGAGATACTGTGTTCTTCATCCCGTTTACGTCACGGCACCGTCACCTCTGAGTTTTCAGAACCCACGTGTGATTTAAGTTTTCATCATATTTACGTTGAGAAAGATCAGTGATGGGTTTTTTTTTATTCTGCAAGAAACATTGCAGTCTACAACTACCTGAAGGGAGGTTGTAGTGAAGTGGGAATCGGCCTCTTCTCCCAGGCAACTAGCGATAGGACAAGAGGACACAGCCTCAAGCTTGGCCAGGGGAGGTTCAGGTTGGACATTAGGAAGCATTTCTTCTCAGCAAGGGTCATTAGCCATTGGAAGGGGCTGCCCAGGGAGGTGGTGGAGTCACCATCTCTGGAGGTGTTTAAGAAAAGACTGGACATGGCACTTAGTGCCCTGGTCTAGTTGCCATGGTGGTGTCAGGGCAATGGTTGGACTCGATGATCCCAGAGGGCTCTTCCAACCTGATTGATTCTGTGATTATTGTAAGAAGAAAACACACAATACATCATCACCACATACTTCAACAACCTGCCGTGACCCAAGGATCGCTTCTTAGTGGGAGTAAACACCTATTAGACGAAGACTGGGAAAGGCTTTTTGTATGGAAAAAGGGCTGGGGAGGGGGATGAATTTGTGTGAAATTTGAATAAAAGTGAAAGAGGGAGGTGACCTCTTTCTTTAAAAACAGCATTTGTGAGCAGAGTAGGCTTGTTTGTAAATGAAAAGAATAAGCCCATCTTTACAGGTTTCACAAACGATTTCCATGAGCATCTGACGCTGATACCAGATGACGGTTGTGTGTCTTCCCCCAGATACTCGCCGTGACTGTGACTGCAGCTCTAATTATGGCATAACAGATGCAGTGTTGTATGGCACCCGCCGCCTTCAAGATTTGCAGCTCCCTTTACTTTTACATGAGTTATTTGGCTTTCTAGTGTAGAATTTACTACTGCTAGCAGTAACAAAGAAGTCACTCTTATAGTAAAATAAAAAGGGGATTTTCAGATTGTTACACTGCTCGTATTGTTTTGTGCTGCAGATGTTGGTTGTGGGGGAGTGTATTCATGCCTCGTTGGGTCCTGTCCACTTTCTCCAACTCTCCTCTGCTGAGTAAGCAGTTAAAGTGACTTTTTCCTTTTGTTCCCCAGCCGTCGCTACTCTTTGAGAAGGAGGGCGAGTTACTCGGCTGTTTTGTTCAGTTGTAAGTGGAACAGTAATTTTTTTTCTTTTCAACGTACTCACCAGAAGAAACAGAAGAATGCTTTGCAATTCTCACGCACATTTGCATGTGAATGTTGTTGTGTTGTTCTTTCAAAGCAAGGAGGAGGTGATTTATTTTGGTAGTACAAACTATCGCCTTACGCTGTGCCAGTCACGCTGCCATTTTCTGGTTTAATACCGACAGCGAATCCCCTCTTAGATGTTACGGTGGTGGCCAAACGCCTCGCTCATGTGTGTGTGTGTTTTGAGTCGAGGAGGGGGGGTGTGTATGGGCTGTAGGGACGTGGGATGCCCGGGAAGAGCCGTGTGTTCCTTCTCTGACCGCAGCCAGGCCTGGAGAAGCCACTGGTGACTTCTCAGGGGCTGTTCTGTCATTTGCTTTGACCTTTGAAAGGACACAACCCTTTCTTGACCACTTTGTTCTGAGCCTCTTTGTTTCTTGGTTCCTGTATTAAAACAAATAACAAACCTCAACAAGTGTGCTGGGCCAGGGAAAGTCTCACACGCAATGTTCTTTCTGGCAGATGAAATAGAAGTGCACAGTGTGCATTTTTCAATGAGGCTTCCACCTTGGAGAGCTGGTTTTGAGTGGGGAGAGAACAATGAGTGAGACGCTGGCTGAGGTCACGCAGAGAGGTGGTAGATGCTCCATCCCTGGAAACACTCCAGGTTGGGTTGGACGGGGCTCTGAGCAATGTCATAGAATCATAGAATGGTTTGGGTTGGAAGGGACCTTAAGGACCATCTAGTTCCAACCCCCCTGCCATGGGCAGGGACACCTTCCACTAGACCAGGTTGCTCAAAGCCCCATCCAGCCTGGCCTAGTGGAAGGTGGAGGGACTTTTTACAAGGGCATGTAGTGATAGGATGAGGCGTAACGGTTTTGAACTGAAAGAGGGAGATTTAGATTAGATGTTAGGAAGAAATTTTTTATGGTGAGAGGGTAGTGAGACACTGGCACAGGTTGCCCAGAGAAGCTGTGGATGCCCCCTCCCTTGAAGTGTTCAATCATAGAATCACAGACTGGTTTGGGTTGGAAGGGACTTTTAAAGGTCATCCAGTTCCAACCCCCCTGCAATGGGCAGGGACACCTTCCACTAGACCAGGTTGCTCCAAGCCCCACCCAACCTGGCCTTGAACACTGCCAGGGAGGGGGCAGCCACAGCTTCTCTGGGCAACCTGGGCCAGGGTCTCACCACCCTCACAGCAAAGAATTTCTTCCTCATATCTAATCTAAATCTCCCCTCTTTCAGTTTAAAACTGTTCCCCCTCGTCCTGTCACTCCATGCCCTTGTAAAAAGCCCCTCTACCGCTTTCCTGTAGCCCCTTCAGGTACTGGAAGGTGCTAGAAGGTCTCCCTGGAGCCTCCTCTTCTCCAGGCTGAACAGCCCCAACTCTTCCAGCCTGTCTCCATAGCAGAGGGGCTCCAGCCCTCTGACCATCTTCGTGGCCTCCTCTGGACTTGCTCCAACAAGGCCAGGTTGGATGGGGCTTGGAGCAACCTGGTCTGGTGGAAGGTGTCCCTGCCCATGGCAGGGGGTTGGAACTGGATGGGCTTTAAGGTCCCTCCACCCCAATCCAGTCTGTGATGCTGTGTCCGTGCTCGCTGCGGGGGGGGGCTGGACCAGATGCCCTTTAACGGCCCCTGCTCTGATCCGAACCACGTTTCTCCTCCCGGGCAGCCCCGGCTGTACCCGGGGGGGCCCGCGGCCGCCCCTCACCGGGCATCACCGGGGCTCCTCCGCCCGCTCCCCCTCTCCCGTTGCCAGGCAACGCCGCTGCGCCCGCCCCGCCGGTCCCACCCTCGGCAGAGCCCGGGCGGCTGCGGGCTCCCACGGCACGGCCGGGCGGGCACCGAGCTGCTGCTCGCTGGGATGGACGAGGAGGCAGCTCCGAAGGGCGACGGCGGGGAGAGGTTCAACGGGAGCAGCCAGAGGAGGAGACGGCCCAAGAAGGTGGGAGCGGGGTTGGGGGGTGCGATGGGAGCGGAGGTGTGCGGCGAGCCGGGGACCGGGTTTGTTGCTGCTGCGTGGCTCGGTGGCCGAGGTGCTGGTAGTCTGCAAGCGAGGGGTTCTCCCTGTCTCCAGAGAGGAATTGATAACGGTGTGATAACTGAACCGGGTGGTTAAGCAGAGGCTTCTTTCTTCCTTTATTTTAAATTTTATTTTTTTCCCTGGCCAACATCTGTGTTGTTCAGGTGAAGTTGGTTTCATGAGGCAGCGGATGCTCCTCAGTGCAGGTTTCCCTGTGCTGCCCTTAAGAAAGAGCAGTTTATTTTGACAGGAGAAATATAAAACCTGCACGTGATGGCATTGACTTACGTCCTTCTGCCCCTTCAAGCGCTGCAGATGCGGGTTTATAAACCTTTAGTTTGCGTTTCCCGAGATGGTTCTTCTGGATCGGGTTATAAACAACCCTGGGGAGATGCGTTTGTACCGGCTTTTGTGCCATCGCTGGGAATTCAGCGATGCTAATGAAAAATAACCGGGGAAAACGTGACTTGTCCAGCCACACCCAGTTTGCAGAGCACTTTCTGTGCCCAGTCTCTCCTTCGTAAATGGTTGATTTGCAGGATATAGTGTACTAATTACCCCCGCTTGAGGGAATTTCTTTTTAATGGCTTTAATTGCAGGCAGCTCTTTATTTCTGGGGGGGGTTTCTCTCTCCTTTAAGAGGAAAGATGGTGGTGGTTCTGAATAATTATGATATAAACTGGTTTACAGTTATTTCCCTCCTTCTTTAATCTTAATAGGTATAACACGAGTTACCCCACTGAAATATGTAGGAGTGTTTGCAGGATGAGGAAGAATTTAATCCATACAAAGTGTATTCACCGATGAATTCTTCAGTCCCTCATTTTGCATAGAATTTGTATTTTAACCAACGTTGTATATGAGCAAGACCAATTGCTGCAAATGGAAATAATACGTAGAGCTGCAAACGGACCCTTATTCAGGGGCTTTTGGAAGGGTTTTGACCTGGTGAGGGAAAGCTGTTTTGCAGTAGGTGCCACCTATTTCATCCCAGAGGGAAGATTCTGTGTGTGTAACCATAAGGGCATGAGGTGATCCAGGCTAAGCAAGGAATTGAACAAAAACATCCTCACCCCACCCCATTGTGGTTGGAGTATTGCCTGGCTCTCCACACAGTGGGGGATTTTATATAGCATGGTGGCCTCATATTTAAGCATCACTGAGCAGCAGGGGGAATATCTGCTCTGTCTTACCTCTGAACTGGAAAGGTTGGTTTGTGTGGGTACGTAAATCCGGGTGAGGAAGCAAAACTCAAATGATCAAGTGTGTAGCCAGTGCTTTCATTGACTGTTAAATAACCCAGGAACAATATCGTGTTAGGGGAGAGCTTCTGAAGATCTAAGGAATCGAAGTGGGTGTTTCCATCTCTTCTTTTTTGTCCGTGTATATGTGGTTTCTTGTTTTGCCGTTGTTTTCTGAGTGGCCTAGAGCCTTCCAAGGTTGACACACAAGTACATGCCGCTGCTGCCAAATGAATGCTTGGAAAGCATCTCTTGTGTCGAGTCTCTGTATTCAGAGTCTTCCAACAGCTGAGGCGTCTTAATTTTTCAAAAACATAAGAAACATTTGGATATCTTCTTAGAGTTATCTTTTGCAAGTAGAAAATACTAATCAGGTATTTTCAATTGGTTCAATAAACCAATTCAATTCAATTTGGTTCAATAAACCAATAAAATTTTAGTTGCTCAGTTTGGATGCAATCCATGATTGTACCTCAGGTCTGGTATTGGATTGGCTTTCCTGAAGCTTGACCCTTAGTGACTTTATGAGGAAATACAGCTCCAGGCTTTCATATTCCTTTGTAAATTCCAAGAATAATTTTCTTAAAACCTAAAAATATATAATTTTTTTGATGAGAAAGAAACACCTTGGCAGAGCCAAGAGTACAAGAATTCCAGACTGAATTCCTCTGTGTTTTGCCTAGGTAGGCACAATTTATTACGGCAACAGAGATGAAAGTGCCATGTGCAGGAGCTCCAAAATCCGAAGTAATGGAGCCTGTTTTCAGGTCCTGAACTACTTTTGCTGAACGAAGCTGCACTGCGCCATCCAACGTGCCCTCTATCTGTTCTGTGGAAGTTGATCCCTTTTGTGTGGGTAATTAAATATTAATGGCGCCAGACAAGGTTGATCTGTGTATTGGGAGAGACAGAGAGAAACGCATCTCGGGTACAGCGTTCAGCTGGATCTTCTCTATTTCAGGAGGGTGTCCTAGCTAGGAAGCGATGGAGGGTTTTCTCTAATTTTCAGCAGTACCCCAGGGTTTTTTTTTTATGCATATGGACTTGAAAATGAAAAGGCCCCAGTTTCAGCTTAATGCAGGATGGGAAAAACTGAAATTTTTGTAAAATGGAGAAAATGACCACCCACCCAGACCCAGCTTTAATCTTTGTGGTGGTGGTTGTGGCTTGGCGTGCGTTGGTCCTCTCGTCTTGGTTACCTGATGTACCGTTCGTGTGGAAGGAGCAGCGTAGCAAGTGAATATGAATTTATAATACGTCAGGTTTTTGAGGGCTCCTTCTGTATTTTACGAAGTGTATTGTGAAGTGTCCAAGTACCAAATTCCTATAATTCCTCTCAACGCTGTTTTTTCCAGAGCGTTTCAGATGAAAACCAACTACTATTGGTCATGATGTAGAAAATGAAGCGTATTCCTACATCTAGTACTAAAAGCGGTGATGGCAGAGGGGTTTCCAGAAATCCCAGGTTCTTACTCCACTGACAAAGCACACACCATTGACGGATCGATGCAAAAATAAGTCATGAGGTGATTGCAGTGGAAGTTGTATACATGCTAATGGAATCATTGCAGTGTACAAGCTAATGCTTTTAATTAATTTTTATTACTTAAGACTATTTGTTCCACGCCCAAGGTAATTGAGACCCATTGTGGAATACAAGCACAATGTTGGTCACCTACGTTCAAGAAGAAGGATCCAAACGTACACAGAGCATGCAGAGAGGGATTCCTAGAAGAGGGAGCCTGTCCTACACAAAGAGTAGAAGAGCCTGGCTTTAGTGTGCTACAGCAAAGGGTTATCTGAGGGGGAAAAGGAAATGAGGCTCTTCAGCAGCCTGCTAATAGGTTTAATCAGATAAAGAGCCAAGAGAAACTTGATTAATTATGAATGAGATGTGATTTCTCTGACGTGTCACTGGGCTGGATTCAACTGAAGGAGGACCCTCTCGCTCCCATGTTCCCATGTTCTCACCTGTGACATCTACAGTGCTGTAATAGTTACCGCTGCTTCCCTCGCTGTCCCGTTATTACTGGTGACAGACAAATAGCTGTGGCAGCACTGCTCTTGGCTGTGCTGTTGGATGATCCAACCAAGATGAAATCAGAGCACGCCGCCTCTTCTGAGAGAGATCGTGTCTTCTCGTTTTAGGAGAAAGAAGGTTTTCCTTCAGACCACACACAGTAAACTGAACAGACAGAATGAGCTGATGAGGAAAAAGTCTTTTTTCACTCAGGACTAGGATATCTAAAAGGCTTTGTCAGAAACCAAAAGTGGTAGTTATAAGTTAACCCACCTCATGGGTGTTGGATATCGTTAATTCTACCAGTAAAGTAGCTTCTGTAAGTCTGGAAGGTTTTATTCTTCTCTCGGCTGAACCAGTTTTTGAGAACTGGAACTGCCTTGCTTTCAGTTGGATTAATCCAGTTTACATGACAGTAAACAAGCAGAGAAATGGTGCTAGAATTTGCTCTGGGAAGAAGAGAATAGATGGAGAAAAAGACAAACTTATTTTTAGGTCATGGAGGGTAAGAGACAGGTTTGTAAAGAGTCTGTTAAGGATCAAACCAGACGTATTCCTACGTGTCTGCGCTACCTTTCAACGTGGTTTGCACTATTGCAAATCTGATGCAACCTCACTGATGTTCTTGCACTATTGAGATCAGGTTTTGCCAGTTCCCTTTGCCTTTTCTTCCTATCACAAGGCTTCCAGCACGTTTTGTGCCAGGTATAAAACTAACATCATAGCTACAAATGCTCCCGTGTATTTTTCCTTCTCTCCTTCCTTGCCTGTCCTCTCTAGCTTTAGTTGCTACGTGTAATAGTAACAGAACAAAAATGATGTGTATTTATCCCTCTATGAGATAAAGGTGCCACAGAGCACCCATTGCTTTTGATGACTGCATCAGCACAACGCCCCGTGGTGGTTAACGCTCCGGAGAAATAATTTCCATTTACTTACAGCGATGAGACAGGGAAAATAATGACGGGCAATAGAGCTGAATGTCTGGGCTACAGCGGTTTGTGTCGTGGCTGTTTTTCTGGCACTGTAAAGCGTGTAAGACAGAGCGCGTGGTGCCAGCCGCGTGGCTGAGCCTGGCTTTTCTAGGGCTTTGTGTTTTAGAATAATAGGATTGCTTCAAGCATTAGGCCTCAATGATCTTAAAGGTCCTTTTGATTCTGTAATTCTGTGATTATTGTGCTCTGCTGTATTGATGGAATAAGCGATGAACAAGTCTTAGAATTGACACAAGTACTTATAAGGTTACATTTATTCATTGTGGGCTTTAAAATTAATGTATACTGCTTTTAAAAAAGTTGGGTTATTTAATTATAGGAATCTACAAAGGGATGGAGTTATTTTAGTGTGTTAGATTGTGCAAGTGCTACATTTCACAGATGGAAATACTGTGAAGATAACGAGGAGGAAATCATCTGCATGACAGTGGTCTCTGCCCCCCTTACCTGCCTGTCCCTGTCAGGGATGCCATGTGTTGTGCAGCTCTGTGTCCCTCCCTCCTGGGAGACAGTTTTTGATGCTTTAGGTGGCATTTCTGGCTGGGAGAATTTTTCCACGCTACAAATTGAGCCTGAGATATGCAGCACGTTGATATTTAGGCTAGGCACTGGGAACCCTGGAGCTCTGCAATGCAAGGAACGTTGGGAGGCCAAGGAAATAATAAGATGCCTAGGGGCTCTTACTTCCTCATTTATTTGCAGGAATTAATTATTTCAAAATCTTTCCTAGCTGATTAAGTGGGTTGCTTTTGTCTTGGTGACAGAAATTGCTGAGCTGAAATTTCGAACTTACTGTTACTATTCCTACACTGTATAGGAATAATTCAGTATTTCCATACATAATTTTCAGCAGAAATTTGCTGTACTGTTATTCACCGAGTGTGATCCTAATCATTTTGCATTTTCTCATTTATTTCCACTTGATTTCATTGAGCTCTGGCGCCAAATACAGGAGGGAAAATTTTTTTTTAAGTAGATGGAGATGGGCCAGTGTTTAAGGCTCCCTCAGAGTAATTTCTAATATGCACGAGAAGAGGGAGTGAATTGCTTCAGGTCACTTATTCATAAACAATCCATAGTTGAAAATACATGTAATTAATTTTCAAATTCATCTTTGTCTTGTGAGTTTGGAGGATGGCAATGGCATATTACATCTTTGCCTGTTGAACCAAAAGGTATCCTGACAGGCACTGCAAGTCAAGTGTGTGGGCATTGATTAGTCTTCCCCAACCCTTCTCCAAATAAAAATGCTCCTTGAGCACACACCAATTTAGGGAGGAAAGGTCGATGCCTACCCGTGTTAGCTCACCTTTGGCTACTTCCAGTGAGCCTGCTGTTGGCTTACATGCCGGGAAACAATTTGTAACCTACTTGTATTTCCTCTCAGTTGAGCTCACACACACACAGAAATTTAGTCCGTGAACGAAGTGCTCTCTGGAGAATGAGGATCAGCTCCTAAGGAAATGATAAACAGCAGTAATTGCAGTTGGAAATTATTTTCTAGGTTAAACAGCAGAGAGGTTTCTGCCCCAGGCGAAGGGTTTCAGAAGCGGTTGGTTGTTTTTATTAGTTTCATCCAGTCTTGAACGGTAGGCGTTGGTATTACGGTGTAGTACTGGGTCTGAGCAGAGTGTATGGATTTAAACTGGCACCAGGAGCGCACAGATTCCTGAAGTAGTTTACCTTCATAATCAATTAAATCTGCTAATTGTTCCGTTGTAAGGCAGCGTTTGCAGTGTGTGTTGACGTAGTTGAGGCAGTGAAGAACGTTGGTGATGGTTTTGAAATACATAAATGAAAGTGTGAACTGGGGAAGTTTATAAACAATTTATACCCTTCTATAGAAGATTTTATTCTGAACTGTGTTTATCTCTTACTGTATTAAAAATTGTGCCGTTCCTGTGACCGAAAGACCCCGCTAGCCCCTCTTGCTTTGACAATTTAAATATCTAATACATCTGGCAGCTTTCAGTGTCAGAGGGCAGATGTCAGTGTATAAATGTCAAGGAACAGTGGCAGTTATTCATCACGCAAACCATGAGAAACCTAATCTGACCGTCCTGGTGGATACGTCGCTATGAGCCGATCAAAGAAGGACTGAATAGGCACCACCACTGGGAGAAGGGGGCTGTGTATGTGTGCGTCTGGAGACGTGCTGTTCTGCTCGGGGGTGTGTGTATCGGGCTGTTTGGGTGTGTTTTTGCCCGGTGCATGGCAACTGAACAGTGGGTCACAGTCTCTGCTGGGTGTCCCCATCGGTTTGTCAGAGCCAGGGAGGGCTCTGCCAGCTCCCATCAGCTGCGGGGGTGCGTACCTACACAACAGAGCAGAGCGTGGCGGGTGTTGGGAAGCAGAAGCGCTGGCATGGGCACAGATTTTCCAGTTCATCTATGATTCATGCTCATTAGCTTTGAAACACTGAAGAAAGGCGCATTATGAGCTGGCGATTCCATTTGACTGCTGAACTTGCAGTTGATGACTACAGCGTTCGCGGAAACCAACGAAAGACAAAGATGGGAAACGCGTTCTGTGCCGTGCCTGAAGGTCACTGCCCTGCCAAAGGCTTCCTGCTCCGGCTAGAGATCGCGGCCTCCTGCTCACCCTGCTGATACCACAGAATCACAGAATCAATCAGGTTGGAAGAGCCCTCTGGGATCATCGAGTCCAACCATTGCCCTGACACCACCATGGCAACTAGACCAGGGCACTAAGTGCCATGTCCAGTCTTTTCTTAAACCCCTCCAGAGATGGTGACTCCACCACCTCCCTGGGCAGCCCCTTCCAATGGCTAATGACCCTTGCTGAGAAGAAATACTTCCTAATGTCCAACCTGAACCTCCCCTGGCGAAGCTTGAGGCTATGTCCTCTTGTCCTATCGCTAGCTGCCCGGGAGAAGAGGCCGACTCCAACTTCACTACAACCTCCCTTCAGGTAGTTGTAGACTGCAATAAGGTCACCTCTGAGCCTCCTCTTCTCCAGGCTAAACACCCCCAGCTCCCTCAGCTGTTCCTCAGAGGTCAGACCCTCCAGACCCTTCCCCAGCTTGGTCGCCCTCCTCTGGACTCGCTCCAACACCTCAACATCTTTCTTGAAGTGCGGGGCCCAGAACTGGACACAGGATTCAAGGTGTGGCCTCACCAGTGCCGAGCACAGAGGGACGATCACTTCCCTCGACCGGCTGGCTACACTATTCCTAATAGAGGCCAGGTTGCCATTGACTTTCTTGGCCACCTGGGCACACTGCTGGCTCATGTTTAGCCGGCTGTCGATCAGCACCCCCAGGTCTCTTTCCGCCAGGCCATTTTATTTTGCGTGAAGCGCAAGTTAAGCGGAGTAAGCGCAGAGTTGTGATACGCGTTCCCTTTGGTGCGCTTCAGAGTTGGGGAGCAAAGGTGTAAGCATCCTTCCGCCGGACCTCCTGCTCCCCGCCTGTAAGACAAGCACAGCTTTTGTTGTCGTGTTTATTTTTAATTAACTGCTGCTAATGGTGCGGAAGGTGTTTTCCAAGGACGCCCTGGCGCTTGCAATCACTGTGCTTGTGTTTGGAAGCAGAAGTGTGTGGGGGCTTATGATTAATTATATTCGATGCTGTGTATTTGTACACGCCTTCCCCCCCCCGGTCGTTGGCATAACTGCTTTTTTCACAGCAATATCACCGACAGAAGCAGCAGGCGATGGCTTTCAGTTGTACAACAGCTGCCCTGAACTCATTATGCACTAATGTATACTTGAAGATGCAAGATCGTTCCTTTGCAGCGTGAGTTTAGGAGCGCAGCCCGTTTGAAATATAGTTGACAGCAATTAGGATAACGATGTCCAACATGCCTTTGTAGAAATCATTGTTGTAAACCAGTTGCTACCTCTGAACAGAAATAATACGGGCTGGCTCACAGCTATACAGCAGTTACATGGATGGTATCCCAGTTCTTTTAGTGAATGAACAAAAAAATCCTGCTGGAAATCCCTTCTGCACAATGTAGCCTCATCCAAATAGAAGCCAGATACATTTAATTGAAAAAACAATCACTAAATGAAAGCGGTAAATACAATTAGTGAAAGCCACCTTTTTAATTGCTGTGATTGAAGTGGCAAAGACACGGTTACAAACCAGTCGGGTGTGAGTGAGAGTCAGTGAAGCTTTTTGCGTTGGGTGTTGGTGCTGGAGACCAGAGTTAGTGGATCGTTCCCGTGGGTAAGTGACGTGTGGACTGGGACTGTTGGTTCTGTTCTCCCACCCATCCTCTTGGGAGGATTAATGTGATGATGATTTTTTTTTTTTCGGAAGGAGGGAACAAATGGTTAACCTTTTGCTGAAACTTCCTGAGAAAATGGGTGTAGTTGATCTCCCCAGAAGAGAAGCCCGAGTTAGTACAGAGGGAAACCAAACAGAATCACAGAATCAACCAGGTTGGAAGAGCCCTGCCCTGGCACCACCATGTCAACTAGACCATGGCACTAAGTGCCATGTCCAGTCTTTTCTTAACACTTCCAGAGATGGTGACTCCACCACCTCCCTGGGCAGCCCCTTCCAATGGCTAATGACCCTTTCTGAAACCCTTCAGACTGGGATAGTTTCCAGGCTCCAAAGTCCGTAACACAGCGTGGCGTTTGTGATCTTGTTCAGAAATAAGCTCTGAAACCGATGGGGTTAAAGGTTTGTGTTTCTGTGTTCCAAGACTGAGGCCGCAGTTTGACAAGTGGCATAAGATGGAGCTGCCACCAGTTGAATCCAGGCATGGCTTGTCCTTCCTGGGAACCAGAGTGACAAACTGATCTGGGTTGGAGCCCCCTTCTTCTTTCCTGTGGAGGGGACAGCATGGGAAGGGATGGAAACGAGCAACTGGGAGGGGAGAGAAGGTGGAGCTCTTTCTTGAGTGACCGTTTCAGTGCTTGAGTAGATCATCAGAGGGAAAATTCTGGATCTTTTTCACTCTTACGTACTTATAAAAACCCTTTATTGGAACCGTATGAAAAACACATAATTATTTGGTGCTTTTTTTCTATCCAAAATGTGATTTGTAGGAATACAAATGAGATGAGAGTGTGATTTACATTACTACAATGCATAGTTCAACCAACTGAGACAGGGCTGCCGTTCTGCTAACGATGATACTAATACACGGTCATTTTCTCAAATTTCATCATTGCAGCTATTGTGCTTTATAGAATAAAATTGGTGTTACAGCCTTGTGCTGCAGTCGGTTGCTTTGCAGTGGTTTGCCCAGGGCAACCTCGGGCGCGTGTGCCAGAGCAAGGCTGAGAACCCGCTGATCCTCAGGTCTCCTGCCCCTCTTCCACTGCTTCAAGGGCCTTGATTCCCTTTTTCAAACCCTGCCTCTTCTCTTTGCTCTCAGTGCCCTGTACTTTTCACCTGAGGACCTTCTGAGCCCAAGGTCTTTTCTCAGAGGTTACACAAAGTACGCGGGTTGATTTTAACACTAACACCTTGAGATGTGCCCTGGAAAGCAGACCCTTATCTTAGCTGTGTTCAAACAAACCCCCCAACTCATTTCTAGAGCCTGAGCCAGAGCTCGCTGAAGTTAATGGAAGGATTTCCACTGCCTTCAGTAATTTTGACTGCCTTTTAATGGCTTTGAGATCATCAAGAGTGAGTTGAATATTTCCTTGTTTACCCTTGATGTTTATGGCATGTAGCTACATTAATAGCTGAATTAGGGCTAATTTTCAATATACTTAGAGCTTGGATGGGTAAATTGTGGGGCCAAGCCTTCAATCCTGTGCTGGAACATTTTTCCTTGTTACTTAGTAAAATTATTTGGATGGTTTTATTGCAGTAGTAATGACGACCATTAGTATATATTGATGTTTGTGGAGACCGTATAGTACCATCGGGCCATTTCCCAGCCTGTGCCATAAAATTCAGCGAACAGGTGCCTGTAGAAATGTACAGATGCTTATTTACTGCAGCACATCAATTCACCTTTAAAACAGAAAAGCAGTGCTCAGCTACGACCTACCTGTATCTCAGCAGTAAGGACTGAATAAGCCCATCATGTATGGGTGGATTGTTTATTCCAGATGGCATTAAAACAATTTCTTCTGGGGAGAGATGATGATTTTCACTGATTATTTTTTTTTTAAGAGCAATACATCAAACAGCAGCTCTCAGTTCTGACTGCCTGTCCTCAGTTCTTTTGTATTCCACTCAATGCCATTGCCAAGACCCAGGGATATATTTCCCCTGCTTTAGTCCATCGTGAAGTGTACCTCAGCGCTCTGTCACATGTGGCACTGACGCATCTTGCTCCTTTTTGAAGGCATTATTAACCTTGCAAGATACAGCAGCAGCAGAATTTTCCTGAAGGTTGGTGGAGCTCTGGTTAATGACCAGTAAGAAGGAAGGTGGAATTAGACCCAAGCAAGCACACTGATGAGCTGAGACATTATTTTGCTGGAAATTCGGTTCTTTTGTTGCCTGGTGTAGTGTTGTCATCTCAATTATTGGCACTGAGGTCAAGGTGTGAACAATTGTAGAAAAGGTCTCTCCAAGGCTCGTTCACTGTCACCAATAAAGCAGAACTGTAGAGGTGGTGAGAAATCAGGAGCTGCCCTCGCTTGTCCTCTGTGTTGCGGGTGATGCTGTCCAGACTGTTCTGCAAACCCAGCTTGGTGCTTGTGAAGGTGCCAGTCTAGGACTGCAAGGGAATGAAATTTGGAAGAAAATGAGGGAGTGGTGAAATCAACTTACCTAAAAATTTAAAATAAATATCGGGCTCCCCCTTTGTAACCCACGGAGTTCGGTTTCACGAGTTTCCTCCAAGCCTCCCAGTGTTGCTGGGAATAAGGATGAGTTTTTGGAAGATCAGGCTGCGTGATTGTTTCCCAAGTACAAACTGAGTGGCCTATTTTATTGTGCCTGAATTTGAAAATTCTGATGCTGCCCTGTTACGTCACCCAAAGCCCCCAACCCGTGAGAGGTTCAGTGTGACTTGTTTGAGGAATTTCACACGGTCAGAAGGTGACTTCAGCAAAACTGCATTGCTGAAAGCCTTCAGCAGTCTTTGGTGTACAGCTACTGCAGGCTTAAGGGTGATCTAAAATGTGGTACAGAAATGTGCTCCAAGGACAACGGGGAGGGCACGTTAACTGTGAGAAGCTTTTGCAACAGCTTCACTTACAGCAGAGACTTCATTTGAAGAGACACAATGAGCTGCTCTCGTTACAGGAGTAACGTCAAGGGATATGGATGACGTTATTGGATGCTTGTGCTAACTGAGAAGAGGACTTAGGGTTTTTGGTAGCTCTGACATGTTTCCCTGTGATCGGTGTCCAGAATTTCAGTCTCACGTTGGCTGTGGTTGGGAGCAGTGGGAAGGCAGTTGTTGAACAAAATTTTTTAGTTCCATTTTAATTAAATTTTGTCTTAGAAAATGTTTCAGAGCAGAGGTGAAAGAAACATACTTTCTTTACATTGATCTCATTCAGCATCTGTTTGGGTGCAAACTAGGTTCAAATGATTGCTGAAGACTTTTGTCCTCTCCAACCATGCAACGTGTCACTCCATGTAGTGCTCAGTGAATTTTTTTCTTAGGTTGTTAAATGCCTTCAATGTGCCTGTCCGCTCGAATAAAGAAATATTTCTTTGGCTGTTCTAAATGAAGACGTGTTTGTGAAGCCTCTGGGCACCTGCTAACTGCAGAGGTTTCACAATTGGATTGCTGGCATGTGATGTAATTTCAGTGAAATGAAATGGAGACCCACAGAAGAAAAAAATTATGGAAAGGTTTTTAGAAAAATAACTTGAAATCCAAAAAGGAACAACTTTTGGAAGAGAATTGCATTTTGTTTCTAAAAAATACGGGGTTTTTTGTCAGCATCTCTCTGTTCTTCAGACATGTTTGAAAATAAGATTTATGGCCCCCTGTCCTTCATCTCTTCTGTTGGTATTTTTAAAGAATATGCCTAAAATCTCTGTATCGCTTGACTCAGCTGCTAGCCAAGTGTTTAGTTTGGAATTTATTCAAGCTCTTGTCCTTGTGCCAGTGGCATTGTCACCCCCGCGCAGGTGCTGGGCTTCCCAAGAGCAGGCGTAGCAGCAGGTGGGAGCGGTCTGGGCATGGCCCCATGGCCAAGATCAATGAGCAGCAGCTCCACCACCCCACGGCACCTTATGCACTCACCTTTTCGGCCTTAAGTGGAAGAGGTTCCCTTTCCCCACCTCATCCCCAGTCTTTTATAAGACGACCTTTATAAATGTGAGATCTCTGCTGATTTCCACGTTTGATGCCACACGTTGATGTACGTGGTTTTATGCGGATCATGAAATTTGATGTCCTCCACATAAAACACACTAGTTATGAAGAGTTCAGCGTTCATTCTAAGAAACATAGGCGTAACATTTAGATGCTATACTTAATTGTTCGTTAGCGATCTTGGTATGTACAGAAACAACAGTAAAACTACCAGCAGGGTTAGGTCATTGGGTTTGTATAATGGATGTGTCTCTGGCAACAGCGTAGTCAGGTTGGACATTAGGAAGGATTTCTTCTCAGAAAGGGTCATTAGCCATTGGAAGGGGCTGCCCAGGGAGGTAGTGGAGTCACCATCTCTGGAGGGGTTTAAGAAAAGCCTGGACATGGCACTTAGTGCCCTGGTCTAGTTGCCATGGTGGTGTCATGGCAATGGTTGGACTCGATGATCCCAGAGGGCTCTTCCAACTTGGCTGATTCTGTGATTTCCTCTTAAAACAAGATGTAGGTGCTTTCCATTTCACAATAGTTACGTTAACAAGGGTGAAGTGCCACGGAGACAGAAGAGTATGATGGCTTTTGCTGCTTAAAGTTTCACTCAGTCTCTAAAATCAAGGCTTGATCTAATGTGATGCTGAGCACTCGCTTTCCCACTGAGAATACGAAGCTGTGGGTTGGTTTTCAAACATATTTTGGGGTAAGGGCTTAATGGCCCACGTCCCTCTTGGCATGTATATCAACTGTTCATAGAAAGCAGTGAGCTTTCAGCAGGGAATAGAAGAGTTCTTGGGTTTCAGGGACATGAGCAAATACGATATTAAAAATGTATGTGTGGTTTCTCTCTCCTTTTCAAGGCTTCAGAGTTAACCTTTTATGGGGGACAATTTGCAGAGCTCTCACAGCTGCTAGGGCAGTGCCTCCAGCTGCAAATATTTCAAAGCAATGTCTTTTATTGTCCTAAACAGATGACGCAGAAGGGACAGAAAGAAGTTGCAGACTGTCAGAGATGAGACCACTTCTCATTCAGTGCTGTGCTGTCACTGGGTTAGCCGATGAGTAATTTTACATCTGTAACATACTCGCTAATCATCAGAATTTATATTCTGTTGTGATTCTGTATTTAAAAAAATCTAATTTTGTTTTAGAATATAAAGAAGAAATTAAAAAACAATATTCTGTGTCATAAGTTTTCAGAAGACTTTAGATCTGGGAACTCAAAGCTCTTGTTTCCTTCTGGCAGTTAGTGTCTGAGAGGGAGCAGGAACTGTCTGAGTTGACCTCTGGGTTTGGAAATCAAAATTCCCAGGAGTCCAGACAGCCAAAAGAGAGTAGCCTGAAGGTGGGAACCGTGGGCACCTGGGCTGAACAACAACCACAGGCAATGGGAAGGAAAGGGGCAAGGTTTGCCATTGTGTAGAAATCAATATAAATTGGAGTTCTTTGATGGGGAAATGCCCAGCCAGCTCTGTCTGTAACCTCTTTGACTATAAATACAGGTAAAGCACTAAAACATCTGTGCTTTCATGTTTAGTCTTAACGTTTTTGCTGAGTCTGTGTAGAACTCACTTGCCATCTTGGCAATAAGGACTTGGCTGAAGCAGAGATGTTGGTGAGCTGTGTTTGAAGGGAATCAAGGCTGAACCAGAAGACTGATGACGTCCTCAGAGTTTGATTTTTTTTTTTTTTTTTTTTGGAAATAATTTCATTTTGACGCTAGAAATAGGAACTTGCTGATGAAATCTGCAGGGCTGGGAAGGGTGGAACATGGGAAGAATGAATAGTGCTCAAGAGATGTTACAGAAAAGGGATGAAAGGTACTAGTACAAAATATCTGATCATGCACTTGTGGCCTAATAAAATTTTCTGCTGCTGTCTTGGATCTTGATGTTTTGGAAGTCAAAGGCAAAAGGGACCTTAATGTAATATAGTTGATTGCAGGATAAAGATGAGCCACTGTAAAAAGGCAATTCTATGATAATATCAGTGTACAAAACACTGCTGGCATATCATTTGTAATAATACGTGAAATTTGATAACTCAGACTTTACAAAGATGATCTCAAATTGGAACAGAGCAGAAGAGGCAGTTAAGGGGGCTTGGGAAAAGGAGCCTGTTTTGTAAGAGATGAAAATGTTGGCACAGACAGTAAATGGATATAAATTTTCTGTGATTAAATTTAGGCCTGAAGTTACACTGTTTGTAACCATTTCAGTAATGAGCTTTTGGAGGAACTCTCTGCTAAGACAGGAGGTGCAAGTCAGTTCTCTGTTTTAGCATGGACTTAAATAAATGTATGGCTAGGAACGGATGATGTGTTGCTTGCAACATCAGGAGGCTGGACCTGAGGACCAAAGACACCTTGTGCATGGGATTCTGGGAACAAATAGATTAGAGCAGGTCTCCCTGACTTGAAGACCTATTGTTCTTTTTGACGTGGCTATGCGCAGCCATCGTAGGCAATAGAGTGGTTTGGGGTTTTTTTGGCAGGTTTATCAGGAGACCTAATTCATTCATGTCTGTTGAGTCTGGATAGCATCAAAAGGAAATGTCGTTATAGGTCAACCACTTGAGATAAAGGCCTTAATCCATGCCATAACCCAATACAGTTGAGGTCTTCTTCCCTTCCTACCTTTGCTGATATTTCTGCTTGACAGGATATACTTGCCAGTCTTTTGTTTTGTTTTGTCTTCCTCAGTCTATCAGAAATCCTTTAGCAAGAGATTTTTTTTTTCCACTCTGAGGGTCAAAGTTGCCTGTACTTTTTCCCCGTTTATTTTTTTATGTTGAGACATACTAGTAGCATTTGAAATAATCCCTCTTGCACTGGTCATTTTCTAGGCACAACCACTCCCTAACACTTACGTAGTCCTGCTTCTCTTTGCAAAGAGCCTGTTCAGGTGTACTTTAGCAGAGTACTTGTATTTCTGTCCCAGATTTGCAAAATCCCATCTTCACGGGCCCAAAAAGTGATGTTTCAATAACTGTACTTGTGGAAAGCCTGTTGGCTTAAATTTTTTTAATTATATAGGCTCTCAGTCCTTCTGTTGAGTGCTTTACTTTGAATTTTGATATACAGGAGGGCAAAACTGGGGTGAACAGAAAAATTAAACGAAGCCGGGCTCATTTGGGTAGAGTCCTAAAGCCACGTACCTGCTGCGTGGTGGCACTCGTGACTGTTGTGATGCTGGTGGCCATTGCTCAGTTCTCTGCTGCCAAGGCCAGGCCAGCCCCAGAAAACCTCCTCGGACAAGAGGGATCGTATCACCTCTATTGATCCAAGTGCACGTTTGGCTCCATTCGGTATTACATTGCAAGTTGGTGTTTGGACTCACGGTATTCACAATAATACTGCTTGCTATTTTTCAAAATCCCTTTCTCCTTGTGTTGAGAAGAGGTGGCTGTGTCTGGGGCAGGTCTGGAATTTCAGCTCCTCCATAATGAGCGATGTAATTTCAACAGTGCTCAATTAAGTCAGGTGGTGTTTTATTTGATGAGATGCCAAAGAGGGCAAATAGCACTTGAATTCATTTGGGCTGCTGCTTTAAAAAAGAGGAAGGCTCTAAACCAGCATGATATTTTCTTTCTTTTGGTATTTAATGAGTAGATGGTTTGTGATGTATCTGATTCTCTCTCGGGGTCACTAGTTCTGTATTTCTGTGTTGTAGCTAGCAAGATGGTATTGTTCAGAGTACTTTAGGCATGACTTTTCAGCTTATCATCTACTCTGTATTTGCATTTGTGTATTAATTTGAAACTCCATACATATTCAATTCTCATGGTTTACATAAAAAAACAGTAATTCATATTTAAGAGCCCTAAGAGAGTTTTCAGAAGGGTTTATATCAGTTCAGCTACGTTTATTTAAGCATTCCATGGTAGCTCATTTGGTACACATTCATGTGTGCATGTCACCTCAGAAATGTGTTGTTGAAGATGCTGAGAATATTAATTAAGGGTAACCTGCTAATCACACCAGGTTTAAAGGATATTATGTCACTGAGCTTTTCTTAAATCCCAGGCTGCAATCTTTTAATTCCCGTTGGTAAAATGATATTTAAGTAATTTTGCTATGCCGTTTTAGCAGGAGTAATGGTGTTTTCAAGGTGTATCTTGGAGATAAACTCTATTATTTGATAATGGCTTTCATAGTGAGGTATGAAGAAGCTGATTTTGGGGGTTATTTGCAGACAAGAAGTGGAGGGATTGGCTTTGGATAGCTGTAATGGAAGTTACAAATAAGGAAGACTAAGAAATGTTCAGAAATAATTAACAGCTTTCCCAAAATATGTGTTCAGTGGGGATGGTGGGGGTGTGTGTGGTTTTTTCCTGTAGGTGATTTGGTTCAGGAGATTTCTGCAGCTCTTGCTTTTCTGCATTGTTCTGCATCTGATGCCTTTCTCCTGTGTACAGCGGTGGTGGGATGGAAATAGGGCTGAAGAATAAATCTGGATGTTGCACCTTAGTTCACAGAATCACAGAATCAATGAGGTTGGAAGAGCCCTCTGGGATCATCGAGTCCAACCATTGCCCTCACACCACCATGGCAACTAGACCAGGGCACTAAGTGCCATGTCCAGGCTTTTCTTAAACCCCTCCAGAGATGGTGACTCCACCACCTCCCTGGGCAGCCCCTTCCAATGGCTAATGACCCTTGCTGAGAAGAAATGCGTCCTAATGTCCAACCTGAACCTCCCCTGCTGAAGCTTGAGGCTGTGTCCTCTTGTCCTATCACTAGTTGCCTGGGAGAAGAGGCCGATTCCCACTCAGCTACAGCCTCCCTTCAGGTAGTTCGTATCTTAGGTCTCCGTTTCTCCCTCCCTTAATAATATACCATTGTAACGTTAAAAGTATAACTTCTTAGCAGAAGCTTTTGGTGTATATTGAGTCTTATCTGCAAGTTTTAAGTCCAGGCCTTGCTTTCACCGTGGTGGTGTCCGGAGGGGGACGCTCCCGCCTGCTCCAGCTGTGGAGCACAGTGACCCATAGGTCCTGTGGCTGTTGGATGTCAGTCCTGGCTTGTACAGCTGTTTTCCTATGACTGGCTATGCACGGTGTATGACTACTTTGGGTATCAAATCTACGGTGAATTTACAGCCTGGCAGGCAGTCTAGCTTACAAATGAATTGAATTACTGGCCATGAACTCTACTATTTGCACAGATTTTATTGAACTCGGTTGGAGCTGAAGATGCTCACCTTCAGCTAAGGCAGCTGACGCGTTCCCTGCCGTGCCAGGGCAGAGGCGTGCGTGGGGAGGGCTTGGTTCTTGGTGGGCTTGTTTGTATTCCTTAGCATGAGCATTGGCAAAACCTCAGATAAACGGTGCTCGTGCCCACATGGGGCCATCAAGCCTTTCAATCCCTCTCCTACAGATTTTGCCGCAGTTGTTTTTTTTCCTGCAGCCCTGTGAGCTGCTTCATGGGAAATTGTGGATCCCTGGGGCCACCACGCACAGCCTGAGGGCAGCTGGCCGCGGCGTTGGGGCTTTTAAAGCAGCATCTCTCCCTGCTGCAGCTTTTGCATGAACACTGATAATATCAGCGACGTGGCTTACTGAGATAAATTACAAGGCGTTTTAATGACAGGAGCAGAATTCTGGGCTCAGTTGGCAAGAAACAAATAATTTTGTATAATTTGACTCAAGCATTATTTAAACCTTATTTTTCAGAACAGGAAGACCCACTACATCACTAGGCTTTTAAAAACAATAACCCACTGCAAACTAATCACAGAATCAACCAGGTTGGAAGAGCCCTCTGGGCTCATCGAGTCCAACCATTGCCCTGACACCACCATGTCAACTAGACCATGGCACTAAGTGCCATATCCAGGCTTTTCTTAAACCCCTCCAGAGATGGTGACTCCACCACCTCCCTGGGCAGCCCCTTCCAATGGCTAATGACCCTTTAATGAACCTCTGGAGCTGACTTTGTTACCCCTCTGTGTCAGCAAAGGAGCCAGAGCATGTTAACAAGTGATGGTCAGTTTTGATGCTGCAGGGCAAAAACCACTTTAGATGGTACCAAAATTCACCTGAAAAATGGTAGTTGATCTCTGAAGGACACCAGTCACAGAATCACAGAATCACAGAATGTTAGGGATTGGAAGGGACCTCGAAAGATCATCTAGTCCAATCCCCCTGCCGGGGCAGGATTACCTAGACCATATCACACAGGAACGCATCCAGGTGGGTTTTGAATGTCTCCAGAGAAGGAGACTCCACAACCTCTCTGGGCAGCCTGTTCCAGTGTTCAGTCACCCTTACAGTAAAGAAGTTTTTCCTCAAATTTAAGTGGAACCTCCTGTGCTCCAGCTTGCACCCATTGCCCCTTGTCCTGTCAAGGGATGTCACTGAGAAGAGCCTGGCTCCATCCTCTTGACACTTGCCCTTTACATATTTATAAACATTAATGAGGTCACCCCTCAGTCTCCTCTTCTCCAAGCTAAAGAGACCCAGCTCCCTCAGCCTCTCCTCATAAGGGAGATGTTCCACCCCCTTAATCATCTTCGTGGCTCTGCGCTGGACTCTCTCTAGCAGTTCCCTGTCCTTCTTGAACTGAGGGGCCCAGAACTGGACACAATATTCCAGATGTGGCCTCATCAGGGCAGAGTAGAGGGGGAGGAGAACCTCTCTCGACCTGCTGACCACACCCCTTCTTATACACCCCAGGATGCCATTGGCCTTCTTGGCCACAAGGGCACACTGCTGGCTCATGGTCATCCTGTTGTCCACTAGGACCCCCAGGTCCCTTTCCCCTACGCTGCTCTCCAACAGGTCTGCCCCCAACTTGTACTGGTACATGGGGTTGTTCTTGCCCAGATGCAGGACTCTACACTTGCCCTTGTTATATTTCATTAAATTTCTCCCCGCCCAACTCTCCAGCCTGTCCAGGTCTCTCTGAATGGCTGCGCAGCCTTCCGGCATCTCAGCCACTCCTCCCAGTTTTGTGTCATCAGCGAACTTGCTGACAGCGCACTCTAATCCCTCATCCAAGTCATTAATGAATATATTGAATAGAACTGGTCCCAGAACCGACCCTTGCGGAACTCCGCTAGACACAGACCTCCAACTGGACTCTGTCCCCATTTTGCAATCCATGTAACAGAGCTTTTAATGTTCTGACTGGAAATAAAGGAAAAAAAAAAAGAAATGTTAAAATTAATTTCATCCTTTGTCTTATCTATGCTAATTTCTGTGTTGTATGTTAATTTTCTTGAAGCAAGTGTCCAAATCAAAGGCAAATCTTCGTAACTAAGACGTACACTGGAATTAGCATATCTGCAGCAGGCTTAGACTTTTTGCTTCTGATGATTTTCAGCGAAAGGCTTTTTAGATAAAATGAGGCAATGCCTTTGAAGAGACAAATGGAGTAAGACGATACGTATGTTCTGTATTTGCGTTGGATATATCAACTAATAAAATTAATGGATGACTGCATAAACACTACCAATTAGAGCAGAAGAGGATGTGAAATCTGTATCATGGGGAGGAGTGTCAGTGTAGAGCCATATTTCTGTATCGTCTGTACTGGCAGAAAACCAGAAAAGCTCCACTGAGATCAGTAGAATTATTGATGGTTGATGCATGTTTGGTTTAAAGAAACTTTTTTGTCTAGTTTTGCCCAGTTCTGATGTTTGACGTCTAAACCAGTGGTGTAGTTTGAGGGCTGTTGGTTTTACCAGGAAAAATGCTCTGTTTTAGGTCTTCGTGTTCATTAGGAAGTCCTCAAGGTGTGCCACAGTCGCATCTCTGGTGGATTTATTAATCTTATCCCTTTTGTTTTGTTTTCTCTGATCTGAAATGAAGTCCGGGCACTAGTTCCTGGGAACAAGAACTACTTGTTGCAAAACTTTCCTTTTGAAATATTTCTAAGCTAGCAGGTTGGTTCGAAATTGCATAGTTTTACTGAGCAGGTTAATCCACTTGAGAAGCACCGTCATTTTTCCTGTTCTGTGTTTAACTGGTGTTTTAGACTTCGGTGTTACTAGATAAACAGGACTTTCTGTAGCTAATACAGGGTTATTACCTTCCCAATGATTTGGAGGAACAGTACAGCCCTGTATTTTTCATATGCCAAAAAAAGCTTTGACTTACTCTCTGAAGGTTCAGAATTTCTGTACATAAGAGCCGTGTACACAGCCGACGAAAGGGGTTTTTCAGTCTAGTATCTTGTCTCCAGCATTCACGGGTCAGAGATGCATAGCAAAGAAGGATTTTCTCTATCCTACTAGGAAACAGCCTTATTTTTGTAATTTTCTCTCTGTCTATTCCATCCCAGTTTGCTTATGAAGGTCCATTTGAAAGGCCTTATTAAAACAAAGCTGCCCCAAACGCTGTAATTTATTTGACGTGATTAGTTCTTGACAAATTCACGTTGGCTGCTCCTTCTGATCATTATCCCCTTTATGTCAGGGCTGCTCTATTGTTATTGAAGTCCTCGGGGTCATTATGTGAAGGTTATCTGATTTTTCCTGAGCCCCAGTCAGCAGGAGGCTCTTTGCCAGTTCAGTTGTGCTGAGCCATGCAGGTGCCGTTAAACCAGCGTTACAGCTGCCCGGGAGGGCAAGTGGGCGATAGGATAGAGCAGGGCTCGTGCCAGTGTGACAGTCACCATGTATTTAAAGTTTCAAAGGGCAAAAAATCCTTCATGGGTAGGTCAACAGGGCCTTCCTCAAAATTCCTCAAAATTGTTAACGATATTTTCCACAATTAGCAATTTATTTGACTGCTACTGGTATTATACCATCTGAATGTAAGAAAAATGTAGACAAAGGGAATAAACATGAGATACAGCTGCTGGCACTGAGCACACCCAGTTTATCAGTATAAAGAGACTTTGTCCCTAAGCCTGTTGTCACGCTGTCACCAGTTCCAGTCTCTTGAGATTTTGCCACATCAGTACCACCGCAGGGGATTATAGTAATTAGCACAGTCTTTCCAGGAAAACTACTCAGCCTCCTAGAACAGCTTGACCAGATTTTGGATCGGTGATGTTACTGCCCCTGGATGGAAGAAGATGACTAAGGTGATACAGCTCCATTTGTTTCATAAATGACCAAATGTGTCTGATGGAGGAGAGAAATTATATAGAATAAAACCATCCCAATTACCACATTCCTCCTACTTGAGGACCACTTCAAAGGACCTCGTCACGCTCTAATCAGCACGATTCCTTTGGTTTCTCCAACAGATCCCCATCAGGTGATACCGGAGGGCTGGCCTTTCGTGAAAAGGAAAACAGTTTAGTAATCATAACTTGGATCCTGCTGTGGGCTCACCCCTCAGCGCGTGCACTCTGATGTCTATCACAGTGCCCGTGCAGTGTGGGTTTTTATTTTATGATACAAGGAATTTAAGCTGTATATAAAAGTATGGCAGGTTATCCACTCTGTTGGTATTTCATCTCTGACGTGTATCCTTCCTAGAGGAGTGGTTCAGGCATTGAAGTGAAGCCTGTTGTCACATCTGGTGTTTTACATCGTAGTTTAAACCTGCTTGTTTCTGGAAGAAAATTAAATCCTTTAACACATATTTGGCCTTCATCTGAAACCTGGCACAGCAAAGTGTCGTTCATCAGAGGTTTACAAAGAGCACAGCGGTGTTCTGCCTCTCTGCTGTTTTGAGATGTGATGTAGTGTCCTGATGTAAGTGGGATTTTTTGGACGAGCACTTGGGCAGCAGGCTGCAGATGAAAACTGAAGGGCTTCAAGAAGCTGCCTGTCAGTAGGTGACGCTTTCCTCCTGGGTAATTTGTGCTGCTCCAGGACTTTGTTCGTACGAGTGGGGAAGAGATGACCGAAACAATTCTGGCCACTTGTCATGCCAAGTTTTATGGCTCTTTTGCAGGAGCAGGAGGTGGCTGGCTGGGGACCACACCGGTTACCACACTCTCTTGATCTGACAATCCCCCCCATTGCAGTAGTTCAAGCTAAAATAGATAGAGATCCACATTAATAATGATAGTCATGGCCAGGTTGGATGGGGATCTGAGCAACCTGGTCTAGTGGAAGGTGTCCCTGCCTGTGGCAGGGCAGGTTGGAACTAGATGATCTTTAAGGTCCCTTCCAACCCAAACCATCCTGTGATTCTGTAAGTATTGGGAATGTTACATATTGTGTGATAAATACAAAGAAAAGCTATATTTGGAGTCGGTCTCTTCTCCCAGGCAACTAGCGATAGGACAAGAGGACACAGCCTCAAGCTTTGCCAGGGGAGGTTCAGGTTGGCCATTAGGAAGCATTTCTTCTCAGCAAGGGTCATTAGCCATTGGAAGGGGCTGCCCAGGGAGGTGGTGGAGTCACCATCTCTGGAGGGGTTTAAGAAAAGCCTGGACATGGCACTTAGTGCCCTGGTCTAGTTGCCATGGTGGTGTCAGGGCAATGGTTGGACTCGATAATCCCAGAGGGCTCTTCCAACCTGATTGATTCAGTGTGATTCTATGAGCGAAGCCTCCATAAAAAACCCCAAACCAACACAAAAGATTGCTTACTGCAACAAGTTATTAGCATTCATTATGTATATGCCACCCTCGTTATTGGGCAATTTGTACGTTTAATTTTTGCTAAATGTAATAAATTATTTGAGCACAATTCAGAGTAAAAGTTCAGGCAAGGTCTAAAGGTATCTGACTGCAAGGGCTCTCCCTTGCCGCTGGAGAAGGTTATTTGGGTAGGAGTTTCTAGAGCTGTTGACTACTGAGGGAAGAGCCCCAGATAGATCCAGCAGCGCATTTTGTCCCCAAATATGGAAATTTAGTTTGAGCATCCCACAGTCTCTTCTCTGCCTCCATGTGATTGATAGCTCAGTATCCTGCTACAAAATATTCCTGTAAATTAGGGGTTTTTTAATGAATTAACCACAGTGCTATCACACCTGTTGTTATAGCTATGATACAAAATTCACATGGACTACTTTTATGCTTATGGAGCGTATAAGAGTTGTCTAGAACAATTATTTTTTAAAGTTTTTTAAGGCTCTGAGTGGTTCTTTCAAAAAGCATAAGGTAAGAAGAATGCACATAGCCTGAAGATGCGTGCATTGAATTTTTCATTCTGTTTACTGTTGTCAAAATTGTGTGTGTGTGAGATTTTTTTTTTAATATATTTTATTATTGACTTAAAGACAAAACTAAAATGACTTGCATACAGTCACAACACAGAAATGCATAGAAATACTGGAGAAACAGAGCATTGACGCTCTCACTAGAGCCTAATTAGCTGTCACAGTGCTGGGGCACGTAGTCTGGTGCAGCTAGGAAAAATTGTTGTCATGGTAAAAATGATTAATTGAATTTGCAAAACCATTTGAAGTCTTGCTCTTTTTGTACTGAAGAATTAAGCTACGAGACACCAACACTGAGGTTACTGGAGTACATGTAGGTGTACGTGTGTTTAAGCTAAATAGCTTAGGCAACGTGTATGTGTGTTAAAAACGTGTACCATAAGCCAGCTCTTTGGGGCAGATTCTCTATGCTGAGTGAGTGATATGGCTGTGGCACTGTCAGTACCTGACCTCGCTGCTTTGGGATTGGCTTTAATTCATCTGCATGAGCTCGTGTGTCATTAATGACTGTGAAATAGAGCTATCTGCTCGCTTCTTGCTGCTTAGACTGAGCTGGCTGTCTTCAATGTGCTCTCCCAGTATACAGAATGGTGCTCACAGAGACTTCCACACACACGTTGCTTGTGTTCTGGTGTGGATTCACATAATGCCTTTGCTTAAGCAGAAACGTTTTGTTCTGCATTTGAGTAACCCTTCTGTGATGGCTCAGAAGAATTCTTCAGAGAAGTTCTTTGGTAGAAATAAGAGTTTAGCATAAACCCATCTGCAGCAGGGGGTTTGCATTGCTATGAATTTTTTTGCTCACGCTTGGCCCTGTTATAGCCCGTCTAAAGGAAAATTCAGGAAGTTTTGTCCTGGGTAGATCATCAGCTTGTCAGTTTTCCTTTACAAACACAATTCCTGTTAGCATCACTGAAAACTACGGGGAGATTCTCCAAAGCCTTCTAAGTCAATGGAAGCCTTTCTTGGACTTAGTGGGATTTTAATGCGTAAGCGTGTGAAAGGGGTAAGAAATCCCTAATTATCATTTACTAATGCATTTTAAGACTCTTGTTACAGCAGGCTTCTGTAGAAATGTAGCTTAATAGAGCTGGTAAAGCTGCAAGAACTCAATTTTCTTCTGGATTGAGCGCTGGGTCAATTAGGAGTAAGCTGACCTATCTATTGTTGTACTTGACAACAGCTCTGTACCCCAGCTGTCTTGTTCTTGAGACTCTTTCAAGATGACACTCTTTGATGGATCTTCATCCATCGGAGCTTTTGCAGAACTGGGTGTTTCAGTCTTCCGTTGGGTCCATGACGTAAGAGTAGCGAGCTCCCTACTGTGAACAACTGTCTACAGGGAACGGAACGGCTTAAGCCCTGTAGGACATCCTTGAGAGGTTTCTGTTTTGCTCCACTGCTTTTTTTTTCCTGGTCTGTGATCATTTAGCAGAGACCTGTAAGAAGAACGGTATAATTTTGAAAGACATGAGGACGTTGCTATGTTTTCGTAATCTTTTATGTAACAGCTGGGAAGGTACCAGTGATAAATGATAGCTGCTCTTTTGTGTAAAATGGGAGGGGTTCATTAAGCAGGTTGCCAGCATACATTTAATAGTTAATTACACATAGAATAGTCCTCATTAATATTCTACACCATCATATGTTAATTGGATTGATTTTCTCAGAATCACTGAAAACTGAGGTTGGAAGAGACCTCTGGAGATCAACTAGTTGACTCCTTGCTCAAAGCAGAGCACAGTCCAAGGAAAACATTAACTTTTGACTTCATATAATTTGAGTGCGTTATTTTGTACGAGGACATGGGTGCTGCTTACTTACCTCTCCAACAGACCATCACCACCAGTGTGTTCAGTAACCTCTGCGTAAAATCTGAGCTGTGGCTATCCCCCTTGGCTGGAAAGGCACCAAAGGGAGCAAAGGTGCCACAGCAATTCTCCGGAGGCAGTGCAGTGCCCTCCTTAACTGCCTGCTGTTCAGGGGACTGCTCACCACATCTCACCTGCCTAAGGAGTCATCTTAGCCTTTTCCTTCACCCTGGAGGCTCTTCCTAAGTGTGTGTAGGTGGTGTTGTTTATACTTGTAGCACCACTGTGCTTTTAAGTTTCTAGCACATCTACTGTCATCCCATGAACGCTGTTCTACAATTCTTCCTGTCCCTGGGCTCAACTTTGCTTAGGTATTCAAAAGGAGATCCTTGGATCGAGCTTGTCTATGACATTGAGTGCATCACTTGATGATACCATCTCCCACATCACCTATTGCAGTTCCAGTTGAGATAACTTGTCTAGGAAAACACATAGTCAGATATTACAGAATCACAGAATCAATCAGGTTGGAAGAGCCCTCTGGGCTCATCGAGTCCAACCGTTGCCTTGACACCACCATGGCAACTAGACCATGGCACTAAGTGCCATGTCCAGTCTTTTCTTGAACACCTCCAGAGATGGTGACTCCACCACCTCCCTGGGCAGCCCCTTCCAATGTCTAATAACCCTGTCTAATTTTCTAATTAGAAATGTCTAATTATAGTAGATTAGATGGCTAGTGCCTACAGCTTTTATAGTGCCTACAGCTTTTATACTCTGCAAAAATACCACTCCAGTAGAAGCAGAAGTTTATCTAGAGGAAGTTTACCAGGACTTGATGGATTCTGTGAGGGGAGAGAAAGTTCTGTGTTTTTATTCGGTATCAATGGAACAATTTGATTTATAAGTATTACAGTTACGTGGAAGCTCAGACTATTTATGGGAAAGTAGACAAAGCAGAGGGGAAAAAAGAGATGTAGACACTTTATTAAACTATTTGTTACAGGAGGTACCATAATGCTCTGGATGACATTGGACAGAGGGGGAGAACAACACACTTTCTTCCCCCTACTTGCCCAAGAGTGAGTGGGAAGTGGTGGAGGTTTGTGCTAAAAAATTAATCTGCGTGGTGGTAGGTGCATGGGACTTTAGTTTCCATGTTTATCTGTGTGCATTAATATAATAACACATCTGCTGTCAGAGGACTGTTTCTTACTCTGTAGACACATTTATCTGCTGAAGGTATCAGCATGCTTGGCAAAAACCCAGAGAGTGTCTCATTCCCCACGTTTTTACATCTGTTAGGCAGGTCCTTTTAGAAATTCCCTTTGGAAATCCCTCAGAGCTCACTCAGCTCATCCGATGTTGAGCCAGCAGCGTGCGCGAGGATGCCTTTTCCCCAACTTCTGGGTTTCCACGTGCAGAATTACAGGCTCTGTTGCTAGGGAGACCAGGGCTCGTTGCAATAACGATCCGCGCTAACTAGCGTTAATGATGCCGCGTAATCAGGGGCAGGGAATGGATGCAGCAGCCAGCACTGAGGCCCGTCACTGATCTCTGCTGAACCCATCTGCTGGTATCGACAGCAGCAAGCGAAGCGTGTCCTGGGCTGACGTGCTCCTGCCTTTTGTCTCCACGTTCGCACGCTGCAGCAGCCGCCCTGCGTGTCCCCGGGTGCCCTCGCTTGGAAATGTGGTGTGTGTTGTGCTATGGGAAGAGGGAAAGTGTGTGAATTCAGGAAGGATGAGTTTAAGCAGGCTTGCTGCTGAGCTGTCTGATTTTCTACAGGCTACTGAGTGCTGCCTGGAGGTGGATCCATCAAAAGCCCAATGGGGAACACAGGACAGGGACACCCTGGGAGGGTATGACCTGTGAGGAACGGCTGAGAGAGCTGGGGTTGTTTAGCCTGGAGAAGAGGAGGCTCAGAGGTGACCTTAGTACAGTCTACAACTATCTGAAGGGAGGTTGTAGTGAAGTGGGAGTCGGCCTCTTCTCCCAGGCAACTAGCAACAGGACAAGAGGACACAGCCTCAAGCTTGGCCAGGGGAGGTTCAGGTTGGACATTAGGAAGCATTTCTTCTCAGCAAGGGTCATTAGCCATTGGAAGGGGCTGCCCAGGGAGGTGGTGGAGTCACCATCTCTGGAGGTGTTTAAGAAAAGCCTGGACATGGCACTTAGTGCCATGGTCTAGTTGCCATGGTGGTGTCAGGGCAACGGTTGGACTCGATGATCCCAGAGGGCTCTTCCAACCTGGCTGATTCTGTGATTAGGTTGTGGCAAACACCGTTCTCTGAAGCACATGTGTTGATGGCTAAAGATAATACATTTTGCATTTGAAAGTGGAAGTTTTGTCCTTCCTGTGTGTTAAAAGACAGCATTAAATCCCAAAGGAAACTCCGTACTGTTCTCTCCCATGGGGAAACTCTCGAGTTTAATGCTCCTCTGAATATTACGTGCGGAGTTACACCGTAGGTTGTGTGATTTAACCTCCTTAATGCGCTGGTATTAAACCACAACACAGTGGGAGATGTGGAGATGTGAGAAAGGTATCACGATGCAGAAAAGCAGGAGGCACTCTGCCCTTTCCTGGGTGGTACAGAGGGCGGTGAAAGCTGAGTGGTTAATCTTAAACACGATGTAAAATCATATACGTCAAGGTCATGTGGCCTATTCCTGTTTGTGAGCATCTGTTACGCTAAAATTAACAGTAGGTTAATGTAAGGGGTGGCTGTGACGAACAGCATGCTGAGTTTTATGCCATTATTTGTGCTTGTTGCAGTGGAAAATGTTTAGAAAGGAAAAGCAGCTGCTGGCAGGGCGAACTCCAGGTACCAGCAGTGAGACCAGCACTATCCTGCTGCCAGGAGGCCCAGGCATTGCCCTGGGTTTAAAATACCTAAAATAATCAAGTCCTCTCCTTGGTTTTATGGCAGGCTTTTTCTGCGAGGAGGAACTCAGAAAGGTTTGCTGTCTAGTTTTCCTCTTCCTGCTTGCTTCAAGGTGGGAGAAGAAGAGCAGAAAGCCTTTTCTGGGAGCACCCAGGGTCATAGCTGGAGAGGGACAGGCTCACAGCAGTTGTAGCAATGGCTGCAGGCAAGCGAAATTGCCATCTCAGACAGTCTGGAGGAGACCTTCCCCAAGAGAAGTTTAAATTAGTGAAAAAGTAGTTTACTTTTTATTTCAAGCAGTAGAAACTAGTTGCCCAGTGGCCAACTTTTTGTTCTTCTAAACTGTATTAAACTGCATAAACCGTATCAAAGCCTGTTCATGTGGCTCAAGCCAGTCTGAAGCGTCGGCATGTGGAGATCAGGTAATGTGCCTGCATTTCCTCAGCCCATCCCTCCCAGCGCCGGGGGTGGAGGCTGGCGAGGTGGTGGCTGCTGGGGACAGCAGGGACAGGAGTGCCACCGCGTGGTGCTCAGCCAGAGGTGGCCCCTCAAGTACCGTCGCTGGCAATGCACTCTATGTGGGGAAAAAAGAATTTGATTTCTTGAGTTCATACACCCCTTGTACCTGCTTGAGACTGAGATGCTTTCTTCTGCCCAGGTGATTCCTTTGTCCTGATACGAATGCAACGCATCGAAGGGGGGCTTGAATATTGAGAGCTAGACAGAAGAACGCACGATGGCTCTGAAATGCCTGAGAACAGAATTGCCCTTGTTTAAGTTCTCAGTAGTGTCTTTCTCTGAACCCAGACTTCTTTAACCTCCCTGAATTAAAAAGTATTTAGAATCTTCAGATCTTGTAGGATCTGAACCTACTAGTATTAGAGAAACATAACTAGTACTACAGCATAGGCTTTGTTTGAGTGCTTGCTGTTTCTTTGAATGTCGTTCATGGTTAGCCAAACACAAATCTCAGTCTCAGCTGATGAATTCAAGACTGATTTTTATTAAGAAAGCACTTTGCTACGCGTCCTCGTGTCCTCGAAGAAAAGAGATGAGAACTAAAGGAGTGGAAGGGACTGGTAAATCCTCTTTGCTTCTGATTGCAGTTATGGAGAGGTGAATCCTAGAGATTTTATTGTTCTATTTAGGATTTTTGAAAAGCGTGCAAGTATTGCCTTCAGTGTGGAAGAGATGACGTCTCAGGGTATCTCTGCATTGCGCCGTGGTGGACAGTGCAGTGACCTTCAAGCCAGCACCAATAGAGACAAGATAGGCATGTCAGCATGAGGCTACAAATTAACCCAGCTAAAAGATGGGGCACCAGGTGCTGATGTCCTGCTTTTACGCTCAGTGTTGGCTGACTCTGTGCTTTGACAGTGTGCTCTGTTGCACGGTGTCGAGTGCCCGTTGAAAGACTGGTGGTTAAGGCTTTACTTGGAGATCTTGGATTCAGAGAGGCTTCTGAAGTCCCAAATGAATATATTAGTGCCTGATGCGTCTGTTCCTCCTTGTTTGGAGATATTCTGCCTTACAGAAATAATAGGGTTTTAATTGGGCCATTCGTTCATTGGGGTGATGGGACACTTGGGATTCTGAATCTAGGTTTCTCGCATCCCCAGTGACGTGCTAGATGTTAGCTAGTGTTTGGCTTCGTTATCTCTCACTGGGAAGTCCAGCTTCTGCCTTGTCCATACAAGCCAGTTAACTCCTGCTTTGAAACTCATCTTCTGTAATCGTCTGTGTCATCAGAAGAACCTGCGTGTCGTGAAAGGTGTTCTTGGTCTGGCAGCTCTGTGAACAGGAGGGAGGGTAGCCTCCTTTCAGCACCCTCCAGGAGTGCTAACGTGGCAGAGCGGAATTAAACTGCTACCTGTAATCCAGTGCTGGAGTTATGAGCATGTTTTGCTTTTTGCAAGAGCTTAAAGGTGATAAATGGAGGTGTGAGGGAAAGCCTGGGATGTGAAGTATGTATTTGGTCCAGACAGAGACACTTACAGTTCTTTTTGTCATCCCTTTTAACATGAAATCTCTATTTGCTGCCTTTATCCCTTTCCAACATAGAGCACAGCCTTAACCCGTGTGAATAAATCATCTGCCCTTTTGCCACATACATGCACACTGATGTGGCCAGCTCGCATTGGAGCTGCTCTGGCAGCTGAGGGTCAGTTTTGCTTAAATTTTTGCAGAAATAGTTCTAGTCCATTCCAACCACTGTTCACAGTCAACTACGATCAGACAGATGTCTGATTTGCAACGAAGGTTCTGTGTATGCTCTTAGGAGCATCTCATTCTACACATTGCAAACTTCCAGGGCTCCAAGCAAGACCGTTCTTTTTTTGATTTTCAGAGTAATGTCGAGGAAATGCATAGATTACCATACTCTTTATTCATGGTTTTTAATGCTACTGTCTAGGTGAAATGTAAAGTTGCTAAGTATGTAGTGATCGTCAGGGGGATCATTTGATGAACTCAGCTGAGTTACAGTAGGGCTTCCAATGACATCCAGCATGGCACATTAAGGTATAGTTTCGCAAGGATACATTTTTTGGTAATGACCTCTGCCGTTAAAAATAAGTAGGATTCTTAATATAAATATAAAGTAAATGTAAAAGTGAAAATTACATTCTATAGTCCTTGAAACGCCCGTAGATACTGGAAGTATGTCTTGTGCTTTTTTGTGTCTGAGGAGTTTTTCATTATATGGTTTCATAAACAGGGGCCTGGAGGTTAAAAATTAAAAATTATTTACAGTATTACTTTTAGGAAGGACAAGGCAAAAGGCTGGTGTTGTCAAAGTGAGATCTACATTATGTTTTCAAGTTGTAGAATGACAATAAGCTCCATCCCCCGCGATTTCTGAGGGATTTGTCTTTAGCTGGCTCAAAAATGACTGTTTTAAAATGGATATTATTTAGAAAAGATACCTGTAATGGGTTATAAAATGCTTTTAAAAGGTTACCTGGCAGTGCTTCCTGAAGCATGTAGACTATTAATCCAAGACCAGCAGAAGCTCTTGAGGCAGAGCCCTTCAGCAGCGGGTTATACCTTGGTCAGAGGCCTCTGGCCTGTCGCTGAGTTTGGTCTTTAGACCTTGCTTTCTGGCTTTTATCAATCATGTAGGGAAAGTGTTTCTTCATTTCTGCTACCTCGGAGGTGTTTGGATCTTCTCAGGTGTTCTCTGTAGAAATTCCCTGGTAGTCCCATATCTTTGGGCCACCAAGGATTTCATGGTGTATGTGGCACAGAGAGCATCTCATTCTGTCTTATCCTGATCTACCCTATGCTAACTGGTAGTAGGACAGTGGAACGGAGGCAGAATCTGTACAGTAGGACCTTTCTCTCACTGAGCTGGTCCTTTACCACCTCTTTCTAATCAGTGTCCATGCATTTCATCTTGTTTTCAGCAGGATGTTACTGTAGGGGAATTTACAAGTTCATTAGTTAAACCCTATCCAGCCATGCTTGGCAAACTGTTTCAGAGCTGTTCAGAAAGAAAGTTACATGGGAAAGTACCGCTATGGATAAAGATTACTTTGATGTCCTGAATAGACAAAATACTTACGTGAACCTGGATTTATGTTAATGGCGTATTTTAGCCATCTCAACTTTGCGCTTGGACTGCTGTAAGGCTGAAATAACTGTCTTGAAATGTGAATCTACTGCTGCTGTAGCATTACTTGACCAGGAGAGGGGGATCATTTGCCATTCATCTCCCCAGGTACTCGTGATGGGAAATAAAACACTGAAAGTTTTGCACTTATCTCGACTCCATGTTTTCAACAGAAATAAGCGTTTGCCACAGTAATCAGATCTGGCTTTCTTGAATTTTGAAACCTGACTTTTCAGCTGATTTAGACCTAGGATGTTAGTCCAAATTTATTATTTGTTTGCAAGATCTAGCATTCACCGCTGATTAAAATGTTTCATTAGAGATGTGAAGGTTCCTCGTGGTCTCTTTGGTCTTTGCTGCCCTTGCAGCATCTGAACAGAGGGTTTCAGAGGTGAGCTCGGAGCAGCACCATGTGCAGATCGCACCACGGGTTGCTGGTGCCCATGGTGGGTCTGAGATCGAAGAGCTGGGCAGCAATTCTAAACACATACAAATATGCCCGTGCAAATGGGACCAGAATGTGTCCCCAGTGGTTCCCGACTCTTTGCTTTTGCATTCCTCGTGCTTTTCTGCACGCTTCCTTGCTTCTCACACCCTGGGGTGGGAAGGCTGCGGGCACCCTTGGCCTTGCAGGAGGTGGCTGGGGTGGTGGCCGGGCGCTGTCCATGGTGCTGCTGGGCGCTCCCCATGGTGCTGCTCTTCTCCCGTGCTCACCACCACCTTCACCCCACTGTGGTGTCCCCCAAAGGCACAAACACACCTCTAGAGAGCTCTGCCGAAGGTTCCTGGCAAGAGCTCTGGGGGAGCAGAAAGCTCTTGTCCTTGGGATTCACTCTCTAGTAAATGCCTCCCATCATTTTTTTTATCCTTGCTAAATAAACATGTGCTAAAGGCACAGTTTGTCTGTAGGCTGGAGGAATTCAGTACACCATAGGTAATAATGCTGTTCTGTACCTTGGTTTGGTCAGACATTGGGACCTCTGAAGTTATTTGGGTGGGGGGAGGGACTCCAAAAGTAAAGGAATCTCAAACTTCTTTATTTTGTGAGGAAAAGGTGAAAAACATCTAGCTTAGAAGAAGGGTTTAATATGGTTGTTAGTTTGGGGAGTGTCTAAAAATACTCTTTGGAAGCACTTTGAGAATCCTTAATACAAATTTTCATCCTGTGTTTTTATAAACAAGTATCAGATAGGTCTTCCCTTGTTATAAGCAGTGGGAAGATGTGCTTGAAAGACATCTTAAATGATACACCTCTTTGCCATAAGTATTCAATTAAGCAATGCGCTGTCTAAATCTTCGTTAGGTTTTTATTACATCGAACAAGCAAAGAGAAAGGAAATAGCATTCGTGGCTTTAGAGCAGGTATACTAGACTTCTGTAGGTTGTTACTTAAGGCACATTATTGCTGATGTATTTTAGAAATTGTGTAGTTAGACTCTTTCTTATGATGGGTTATGTGTAGCCACTTTATTTTTGACATCCACTATTGTGGCCTGAACATTCAGGCTCCAAGACTGATTACAGGTGGGTAAGTGAAATCTAACCATATCAGTAGTCCTGATGGTATGGCCATGATAGAAATGCCATTTTAGATAGCATATATATAGCAGACAGAAATATATAAAGGTGCATCATGTGGTCATACTCTTCTTCTTGCCTACTTTGCAAACTGTAACAAACTGTGAAAGATAATTGTTTATTTTGTGGGTCGTCTTTAATTTTGGAAGGCTCATTTTGTGGGTCAGGCTGCTGCATAGACAAATACCTACACATAGATATACGATAATATTTGTAAGTAGCAATCACTCAAGCCTTTGCTTTGATAGCTATGGGCATGTAAACTTTTAATTCAAGGTAGACAGGGCCCATTCAAATGCGAATCCATGTGACCTGGTCCAACACTGAAGTGCAGGCACACTTTTAGACGTAGCAGCAAGGATGCTTAAGCAGAGCTGATTATGTGCAGCATCTAGGTTGCAACCGAAAGGATTTGTAGTGGATGAGATCTGGGTCACGGTGGCTTACAGGCTTCCAACACAGTGGCAACCAAGTGAGTTTTCCTGTTACATGCTCTTGTTGCCCAGGCATAAGTGTTTTTCATATTGTTATAATTTGTAAAGTTCTTTTTATTTACATCACTCTGAAGCACTTAGCTTTGAGATAACAGAATTCTGTTTCCAGATCAACAAAAAAAATTGGTTATACTACATCGAACACTGTAGCCCAGCCACAGTGTTGTAACAGGATAATTTCTGAATGTAATGAACTATTATATCAGATAAGCCAGTGGGGTTAGAATAAAGAGCCCTTCTTGTGACACTTCAGACAGCTCATTGGGAAGACTCCCCTGGCTTCTGTGAAAACAAGTCGTAGGACTTTTTAATCACAAGTGGTAGGATTGATCCATCAGGGACACAAGTGAAATGTATGCAAGTACCTTTCAGGATGTAACTTGCTTTCTGTGACTTTTTCTCAGGTAATTACCCTTGAGCTTGAAATATGCCACGTCTCTGAGAGCTGATGTAATTCAGCAGTATCTGGCTATAATGCAAATGCTCAGAAAAAGGGTGGAAAAAAGCCTTCTGAGAACAGGCCAGATCATTATATGGGAAGGCGTGCAAGCAGAAAAATGTTAAAACACTTAATTTTTATCATAAAAATCAAAAGCTCTAAAGTCTTAGTGAATTCCTTCAACTTTCTTGTCTTCCAGCTAGAGAGACTACATCTGGTTGCAGATTAGAGGCTGAGGATTAGAGAAGGAGCATTCCCTCTGGGTGTTGGACCACTTGTCCATGGCACTAGATGGGGAGCAGTCAAGATTCATGCAGACCCCAACAAGCTGCCCTACGCTTGGCTGTGGGTGGCCTCTCTTGTGTTGTCAGCAGAGCAGAAACCAGATTGGCGAGCTGCACCTGCAAAAGACGGGGCCCTGCGTGGGTGAGTGGCTGAGCCCCTTGGCAGCAGGGCCAGCAGATGTAAGTGCAGTGAACAGGGAATCATAGACTGGTTTGGGTTGGAAGGGACCTTAAAGATCATCTAGTTCCAACCCCCTGCCACGGGCAGGGACACCTTCCACCAGACCAGGTTGCTCCAAGCCCCATCCAACCTGGCCTTGAACACTGCCAGGGAGGGGGCAGCCACAGCTTCTCTGGGCAACCTGGGCCAGCGTCTCACCACCCTCACAGGAAAGAACTTCTTCCTAATATCTAATTAGGAATGCGAGGAGGGAGCCTGAGGAACACAATGTGTTTTGGGAGTCAGACGTGGCAGATCTGCAGCACCTTCAGGATGATCTGTGGGCTCCTTCTTTGCGTTAATAGCAGCTTCTGTCCCCACAAGATTAAAACCAAACACGATAATCAAAGACGAAAGAAGGCAGGGCAGGAAGGCCAGGACAGGAAGGAAGATGAGAAGGCACATTGCAGCGTTGAATTAAGTGGCTGTGGTCCTGATCCAAAGTCCGTTTAAATCAATAAAATGTCTGCTGTTGCCCTTAGTGAGCTATTGGGTCAGGCCCTGTTTGACTTAGTTAAAATAGAATGTGACGTCAATATTTTCAATCAATATGAACACTAAAATAAGTGGAGCGGTATTTAGAATTAATGCGACTTCGCTGTCCTTGGAAGACTGCAGATGGGCACTCTTGCCAGAAACGTCTCTCTCTAGTTTATTTAGGATGCTGATGAAAAAAATACGCTTCTTGAATTGCCAACTTTGACACAGCCGGAATGTCTTTACCTCGTATTTGGGATATTTATTTAAACCGGAGGCATCAGTCTCTGAGGGGCTTTTCTAAATCCTGTTCTTGGTGTTCGGAAAGTTGGTGGTGTGTGCAAAGCATTGCTTTGTCGTGGCACAGCTTGGACAGCAGTGAAGGATGACTGCAAGGATTTTTCTGATCTGAGAATGACAATTATTTTATCTTGCTGCCTTTACTGCTCTGTAAGCACTTGCCTGTGACAACGGTACTTTGAACGTGTAGTTAAGCTGCAGAACTTTGCCTTAATACGTCATGGATGCTGGACATCCAGAAAGGTTCGGAGAGGGACTGAACAAGCTCAGGGAGAACAGCCTGCAAGGATGACTACATAAACTGAAATGCCTAGCACAGATGTCCTTTGGTCTGAAATGACCAGAAGCTGGGAGAGTACTTGAAAATATCCGTTTCCTCTCTTCTGCCCTCTGCTAGGTATCGGATTTTTGGCCACTGTTGGAGACAGAAGACTTTGGTCTCGTTCCACAGTGATTGCTAGTAGGTTCTTAGTATGGTTACAGGTTTGCTCCTATCTCAGTTTCTTCATCTGTAATATATGAAAAAGTAATTTTATAAGAGGATATGAATACTTTTGGTAACTCAAGATGAAAGTAGCTAAGCAGGGGTTTTTTTTCTAGTGTAATTATTAATTACATTTAAAGTTTGCCAGTGTTGAACTGAACAGCTTCAAGACAGAAACCCACTGTGCAAGGGAGGGTATTGCACCTTGTATACTGTGTCCAGTTCTGGGCCCCGCACTTCAAGAAAGATGTTGAGGTGTTGGAGCGAGTCCAGAGGAGGGCAACCAAGCTGGGGAAGGGTCTGGAGGGTCTGACCTCCGAGGAACAGCTGAGGGAGCTGGGGGTGTTTAGCCTGGAGAAGAGGAGGCTCAGAGGTGACCTTAGTGCAGTCTACAACTACCTGAAGGGAGGTTGTAGTGAAGTGGGAGTCGGCCTCTTCTCCCAGGCAACTAGCGCTAGGACAAGAGGACACAGCCTCAAGCTTCGCCAGGGGAGGTTCAGGTTGGACATTAGGAAGCATTTCTTCTCAGCAAGGGTCATTAGGCATTGGAAGGGGCTGCCCAGGGAGGTGGTGGAGTCACCATCTCTGGAGGTGTTTAAGAAAAGCCTGGACATGGCACTTAGTGCCCTGGTCTAGTTGCCATGGTGGTGTCAGGGCAATGGTTGAACTCGATGATCCCAGAGGGCTCTTCCAACCTGATTGATTTGGTGATTCTGTGAAATATTACTGTGTCATCTGTAATGTTTTCAGCTCTGACCACTAAACGTGTCAGTGCTGTGAATTACACCCAGGTGGTACAACAGAAAAGAAGGCAAAGACATTAAGCCTGGTCTGATTTATGTGTATTAACATATGTGCCATAACTTGCCCCTTTTTCATTTCTTCTTCTGTATTGTCTCTTTCCAATTAATAAAATAGATGTAGCCAAGGGACAGAAAAAAGCCAGAACATAGTTTTATATAATTTCCAGCCTAGAGCTTTCTGGAACACATTGTCTTCACATATTCAGTAACATGAGAATGAGAGAGTGTAGAGCCTTTTTTTAACCTTAATATTTTTTCTTTCAGGAAAATATAAAATGAAACCTCTACAGTATGGATACATGATTATTTACTTACTTCCAGGGTTATTGTACCTTTAGAATGAGGACAGTTGCTACTGTGTGTAATAAATAAGAGTGTGGATTAAACAGTGAGACAGGAGGCAGTTTATTAAGGTGGTGTATACTTCCATTGTTAGCTTTGTGCTTTTACTTTCCACAAGAATTATTTTGCCTTTTTTCTCTAGGAATATGTAATTCTGTAGATATTGAAATGTCTGAATATGCCAGTACGCACAATCCATCCCAGTCTTTGTACATAGTTGAATTAAGCACGTTGTTATGCTGCTCTGGCACTCCGAATATTTTTGTCCCTATCAAAAATATTCTGTCGTCTCCATCGTCGTCCCTCAAGAGGATGTTGTTCAGAGAGGAATTTCCTGACCAGAGGGACAAGGATGCCTACCTCTGACATCAAACCTGGCTGGAATAACGACAGAGAGGGTAGGTCGATGTCCATGCTTGTGGGTAGAGGTGAGCTAATTCTGCAGGTCAGTGCTCTCTGGTTTCCAGGCCCCAAGCCTAGTCTAACGTGTCCTGCCCTTCAGCAAGGAGGGAGAGTTTAAACCACTGCACAACTTGTAAGGACAGAGAGGGTTGTTGTATGGTTGCAAAATAACACGCAGATATTCTCGTTAGCTATTACGTACAAGTCGGGCAGTGCATCACTTTGGAGAAACCTAATTCCCCTCCAGAATTGTGATCTGCCTGGTCCAGAAGGATCTTCCACGATGCTGGACAAGAAGTTGAATTGCCCAGCTTTCATCCCTACCAACCCATTGCCTGGGACAGCCCTTTCCCCTTTTTAGCTGTTTAAAACCAGTGTTGATTTCCAGCTTATGTGCCAGCAGCTCAGAATTGGAAAGAACAGTCTCCGTTCTGGCTTTGAGGCATGAAGGGCTCTTCCCACTCCCTCACGGCCTCCCTTTGTGTGTAACTCTGGGAAATGATGAGAACAGATTTGAGTCACGCTTTTGTGGCATTATTGCTAGGCTTGGTTTTTGCACTGCGCCCAGGATTTATGTGGAGAGAACCTCGTCTTTATGGGATGGACCCCTGTTATAGTGGACATGCTTCAAGGACGTTGTACGGGTTGAGGCCTTACAAGCTTTATTAGCCCAAACGGGAAGTTGTTGTATCTCACGAGTTATGCATTTCTACACTCCAAGCTAGCGATGACAAATGCTTTTCAGAGACAAACCACCCTTGATCTGGTGCCGTGTTCTTTTTACGTTGCTGTGCACCTGCCCACTCTCCCACTCCCCTCCTACACACCGTTTGTGGCAGCGTCGCTCTATATTCTGATTTTCTCATGTAGCAGCTTCACAAGATGGTTTCTATGTTTAGGGGGAGATTGCTCGGTCTCCATTTTTATTGAACAGATCTTGAAAATTTAATCCTCAGGCTCGTATCTGCAGAAGGATTTCTTTTTGTGAAGATCTGTTTATGCGGGGCAATGACGAGCCATTTTCTACTTCTGTTAGGAAAATCTTTCTGTCTTAGAACACTTTCCTGCAGGGACTTGAGCTGTGTCAAGCACTGACACATACTTTATGTCCTTCTCCCCAGACTGGATACGTTCTTTCCAAAATAATCTCTTGAAAGGTACTTTTTTTTGTTTGCCACACAACAATGAAATATTTTGATGTCTTTTTGAGGTTTGGGGGAAAATGTTTATGGGATATAATAGCGAACTCATAGAATTGATCTGAAGTTCTTATTTGCCAGTGGTCTAAAGAGTATTTGCTATTTCATTTTGTCTGACTTGGCACCAGTTGTTCAATTCAAGTGTCTGATTTTTTTCTCTTGTGTACAATGGGTTACAAAGTACATCAAGTCCCTTACTAACTTCTAAGTGAGTTTTCTGAAAGAGTAATTGTTTGAGACTGAGCTGATGAGCCTGCACATATCAATCATCGAAAGATGACAGATTGTTTGATAATAGTGACTCCTATAAACCCTCCTGCGTATCAAACCCTGTTGCGTGCGCTGCATATCAGGATTTAAGCATTTGGTGGCTTAAGGAAGCCTTGAACTGTGATTTAGGGAAAGCCCAAGCCCAGGATTTTTAAGTGTGGTGGCCTGTGATTTGGTCTTAGTTTCAAATTTCCTTCTTAAGATCCCGTGCAAAGGTTGGGAAGATGAACGCTTTCCTACGGTATCAGGAAGGTGGAGTTGTAGATTACCAGCGGTTCATTTCTGGTTTGCAAGTGATGCTCCTTCTGAGGTTCATACAAGGTTAAGAAGGCAAGGCAAGCTGCTGTCCCATTAAAGAATCCCATTTTCTCCTTTATTTTATGCCTTTGTCCGCCTCCACCTGTCTCACTTGGATGGTGGCTGTCACTGTGACCACTGCTTGTGTTTTAGCCGTTAGTTTTGTGTAGCCTGGTCTCTCACAAACGGGAACAACTGTGAGAAAATCAGCCTGTATGTACAGAGCAGCCGGAGAAAAGGTTGGCTTGGCAACATTCTGCTGCTTCTGATGTCTTCTTCTGATGTCCCCTGCTGCTTCTGATGTCGTCTTCCACTAGAGAAATACATTTTTTGATGGAATGCACAGATTACTGGCTCAAACACAGAAAAGATGCCTCTATAGTGCTTCGTAGTTTCCATATACAAGTACTTTGTGAAAATTTGGTCTGTGAAATTCTCAAAGTGAAAGCTTATAGTAAAAACACAAGCCGTTGATAGTGATTTGTTCCATGGTAATAATAAATGGTCTTGGTCTACGTGAACTGAAAACCATCAAGTTCCGTGGGTACGAAAATAACGTGAGGTCAGGATTAGGCCTGGGCTACGAGCTGGTGTCCCCTGAAGAGCTCACGGGACGTCTGTGACTGATTTGGTGGTGCTGTGTTATAGTGAAATTCATAGCGCTCGGGTTTAGCGGCCATTCGGTCTGAAGTCGAGGAATATATTGCAGAGGGAAACCTGGCTAAGAGAATTGTTCCTTGATTTGGTGATCTTTAGTGCCGCCGTCAGTGAGCCCCCAGCTTTTTTGGGGTGACAAAGCCAGGGCGCAGACACCTCTGCTGCATCAGAGCGTCGTGGTCCTCCTCTCCCTCAGGACCTGCCTGGAAGAGGCCGGATCAGTGGTGTTGAAGGGAGCTGAAATGCGATCAGCTGCCTGCCAGGGACTAATGCAAAGGCTCTTTTTATCTCCGCGTGTCCTATTTTGATGAATAAACGCCTGACGCTAATAGTGATAATGGGGAGGCGGGGGTAGAGCTTTGGTACGCTGGTTTAAGCAGGGGGATAAGCAATGAGGGAACGACAGACCCATCTGTCTCTGATATTAATGTCCCAAACCCAAACGATATTGGGGGGAGGGGAGAAGGGGAAGGCTAATTAACAACACGTTGTCTCTGTCCCTTTGGGTGTCAGTTGGTCCACAGCTATCATCATTCTCCATGCTCAATGCAGGGCTTCGTAAGTTGTCTTAGGAAGCATCTGAAAGCAGCTTTTGGCGTGGAATAATAACAAACAGTGTGCTCGGTGGTGTTATTTGAGCCCAGCTGACACCGCCTGCTCCCCCGAGCAGCGTCCCCCTCCTCGCTGCGTTCACTCCGCGCAGCTCACGCGGCTGCGTAAAGCCACAGCGAGGACTTGAATATCGCCGAGCTGTTTGCAGGCGTCTCTCCGTGCTGCCTGCAGGTGAGCAGCCCTGGGGCTCCTCTCTCCGAGCCCCGCAGCTTTTCCTCCTGGTTTCCTATCGACCCACTCGGCAGCAAGGGAAGATAGTGAGGAGGAGGAGAAGAGCAGGAAGGCGCACGCTGGGCTCCGGCGCAGGCGGTCGCAGCGGCAGCCAGTCAGTAAGTCAGACTGCACCATTTTTCTCGCCCTGCGTGAAGGCGATGTGAGGAGCTGAAGGGAGCTGCCCCCTCCCCCAGCTGGTGGTGATGCTGAAGCGGAGCCTTCCTCCCACTCAGAAGACGCAGCCTATCTGGAGGAATCCCAAAAGACCTTTCCCATTTGGGGATGTGTGTTTAAAGGCTGATTTTTCTTTTATTTTTTTCCTTTTTTTTTGCCTCCCTGGCTAAGTCTGAAGCTCACCTTTCCTCGCAGCCGAGCTGCAGCAGTTCCCCCCTGCTAGCAGATACTTGCCAGTGGCTCCCTGGGCGTGGGTGCGTGGCTGCGAGCACCTTCGCACGTCGTGCGTGTGGACGTGGCTCTCGTGTTGCTGAGTGATGGGTGCTGCAGAGGCTGGAGCGGAGCCGTGACCTTCCCTGGGGTGCTGGAGGAGGAAGAGTGGATTACCCCGTGAAGTTCTGGCTTGCAGCAAAAAGAATAAATAAATAAATCACCTGGATATCTGCGTGTGGTGGCAACGGCTTCCGTGGAGCTGGCGGTTTCCTCTCCAACATGGCTCACGCAGCCGCTTCCATTAAAAAAGTTCGAGAGTCTGAACTCGAAGAGAGGGAGAGAAACCTCGAGAAGGAAAGGAAAAGGCAGCGGAAAATCTCTAGGGCAGATCGGAAACGCAAGGTACGAGGCGAAAACCAGCCCCCTTCTCCCTTTGCCCCCCCACCCCATACCCTTCCTCTGCCTCTGCAGCACTTCACCATGTATAACGCTCTCCCTTTCACTTCCCCAGCCTTTCCTATCCTGTTTCCCATTTGCATCCCTTCCCATCCTCTCTGAGCGCAGCTGCAGTGAGGTTGAGGTGCTGCCAGCCATAGCAAGGAACCTCCAAATAAAGATGGCCATGGGCACCCCAGTGTTGCCACCATCCCTTCATCCCCAGGAGGGCTAGAGGTGCATGTCGTGGCGCGGGAGGCAGGTGTGTGAAGCCTCCAGCTGATCTGAAGAAGCTGCCAGGGAAGGGAGGTGGCTGTGTTTGTGCTTTGCAGCACGAAGGTGCATTTCTGTACTTCACACAAGCGTTTTTTTTTTTTAGTGCCAGTTCCCCCATCACCAGCAATGCTGAATGCTGCGGGTAGGACCTGCCTGGTGGTGCTAGGCGTAGCGTGCAGGAGCTGTCGGTACCGGACCCGGGGCTGGCGGCCGTGATTCAGTGGGTTTACTCTGCACACTGCAGGTGTATTTTTCTAGCGAGGGCCTCAAACCGCCGGTCTGCAGTCTGTTGGGGTTTGTTTTGCGTCTGTTGCTGGTGGCAGTCTTTGATTCTGTTCAGGCATATCTATGTAGATGTTTCAGATTTTGAGGAGGTTTCTCCTAATTTATAATTAATTATTGTTTTCCTCCTGTGTTAGAAATGAGGAATGACATCTCTGATTGCCTCGGGGAGGGGGAAAAAAAGAAGAAAAAAAAGTCGATAGAGATTATTTCTTTGCCTGATCACTCTATAGTTTCCAAGGACACAAATAATATACAGTAGTGGAGAAAATACTAAAACCCTGCTTTGTTCAGGTTAGCTTTAGGGCTGTGTTACATGGGGAGTGCCTGTGTCGATGCTGCCTCATTGCTGTTTCTTTTCTCCCATCTCAGGGATCTCTAGATCGTGGTATGGATTAACCCATTCACTGACACCACGTTTTGATCCGTTCTTTCTAAATTCCTTCTGGAAGGGATAATACCAAGAGGCATAATCTGTCCTTTTTTTCCCTTTTCTGCTACTCTGCATATAAACACAGATCTCTGTAAAAAAAAAAAGAGCAGAAACCAGCAATGTAACGTTTGAATTTACAGCCCCTCTTGGCAGATCTCGAGGATTCAGAAGCCATCTGCTCCCTTGGCATACCTGAGAGATGTTGAATTCATTTTACATTCAATCTTAGGGCTTTTCATGTGCTGATCTTCATGACTGAAGTAAAATTACCGTGGCTGTTTGATACCTTTGGGTCTGGTCTCCCTGGCTTCGCAGAGTTCATTAAGTTGCATTAGAATTCTCTGTATCAAAACAAGAATGTAATTTCTAACGCAGTGCTCGGATGCCGGGGCAGGGCTGCGTGGGGCAGATTGTGATTACCACCTAATCCCCTAAATGGGACACTGCAGCATAAGGTAGTTTTTGTGATTACATTTTTGATTGTAGAATTCTCTATAAAATGGCCTTTTAAAAAATGTATTTAACGTGTAGATGTCTTTGCTGGAGGGTCTTTTTTTTTTTCATGTTTTCCCAGCACCCATCTCAGTTACTTCATCGCAGCGTGTGTTGTTTTCCCTGATTTTCACAGAGCCTGTTTCATCAGTGTGTTTGATTCAAATGTGCATTCTCCTCCTTTAATTAAAGCTGGACAGGATGAATACTGCCCCTTCTGCTGTCTCTTTCCCAGAGCGCTGCGGATCCCTGGCTGCAAGCAGACAGGCTCAGGCTGTACTTGTGTCAGTAATAATGTATGATGATGCAGACTTTCAGATCTAGGAAACACCAGGAGTCTTTGCTTGGAAAACACAGAGAATACCTTGAAGTTGTTGGTTTTTCTTGCTTTTTAATATTCATCAGCAGCCCTCGCTCCTGTCTCCCCTGTACTGCGGCTGTACCTTGCTGTTACGTAAACAAGCACTGGGCTGCACCCTGAACTTGCCTTCAGCTGGCGGGGGTTAGGCTGGGCATCTGCCCTCTTGCTCCTTCCACGTGAGACATAGAGCAACCCAGGTGTGGGGTTGGTCATGTTTGTATGCACACATGCTCATACGGTGCAGAATGCGGAGTGTAGAGCAGATAAACAAATATGTACACACACAGTGTCGTATACACAAAATATATAATTACGTTATATATAATACTGGTATTTATTCATCAGTTTAAGTGAGACGTATCTGTGAGATACGTATATTTCTATATATGTCACTTAAATTGCTGAAGAAACATAAATTGTTCTGCTGTGAAATGTGACTGTCTCCTGGTAGGTGCAGAGCCCTCGCAGTTGTTGTTGACTTCCCTGGAAAATGGAGGCCATGAACAAATTGCATGTGCAGGCCCACGAGAGACCAAATGTAAATGAATGTTGTTTGATTGCTCTCGGCACTTTCTACATAAGGGGAACACGGTCCCAGCCTTGTGATTTATTTACAAGCTGTTGCGTTGCAGTGAGGGTGTTTTCAGTGCAGCAGAGACCCTGCTCATGTCAGGTGTGGTGACGTGTCTTCTCCAAACCCCATTTGGCTCTGTGCCGTATGCCCATCTATGCTGTACGCGTGAAGCGCTGATTTTGGCCTTGGGATGGAAACTTTTTCTCTGGAACATCCTGATTATGCAAAAGAGGATAATGAAGGGCCACGACTTCAGCTCTGCCAGCGTGTTGGGCATCTGTTAGCACTGTCCCGTGCTTCTCGTAGCTTCCAGGGATGCCGCAGGGTGTGGGATCTCTGTGGCTCTGCCTCTTCTCTCGAGTATTTTGCTTAATGGTGTTTTGCAGCGTGATCATCATCTGTCTTGATAACAGCATTACAAACCATGGCAGAAGCCTCTGTGCTTCTCGGGTAGGACCAGAATCTTCCTAAATGTCATCACGTCTGCTACTAGACACAGCTCTGGACAATGCCAACTCCCTGGCTGTGAGCAGAGCTGGGAAGAGGGCCAGCGTCAGCAGCGTGCTTGCTCAGGCGATGCCTTTGCAGTCCTTAGACATTTGCAGTTCTTGAAAGATTAACAGAATTATTCCACGCCCCAAAACTGGGAAAAGGTGTTTGCAGGCTGAAGGCAAATTTCAAGACCCTCTTCTGCATTCCTTCCGACACTGCCAAATAAAACTGATTTTTGAATGTACAAATACGGCAAGCTGATGCCTGTTACCCTTTTCCCATCAGTGATGAGGACGGAGTTTGACCTCTGAGCTCTACTAGCAGTAAGTGGGTATTTATTTAGTATTTAAATACACAGTTTTAAAAAGAAGTTTTTTAAACTTTTATACCTTTTTTAAAGGCCAGACTCATGCGTTCAGCATCCTTTAAAATAAAATGTCCCCCACTATTTGGAATATTCATCATCGCTTGCCAAAAGAGATTGGGAAACAATTGCATCTCAGTGAATTTTGTCCTTCACTTGGCACCCTAAGCGCTGTCAAAGCTCATGCGGAGCTGCTGCTACTAGGCAGTATCTGCAGAAAGACAAGGATGGATGGAGAAACGAAGAGCTGCTGCTGTCAGCAGAATTCAGGTGTGCATGGGGAAGAGGCAGCGTTCAGTAAACAGCTTCCATCGGGTAGCTGTTGAAGACAGGGACTGAGTTTTCTGTGTTTTCCTTGAACAGCAGGCCTTTTTTCACATTACCATCTCCTTTTTCACAAACAATGTCAAAAGGAAACCTCACATTACAAAATGCACGTGGAAAATGGTGTCACACTTGTCTCGGGACTGGTTGGAAAAGCCCCTTTAGAATTCAAGCATACCTTTGGCAGGGGAAGTGGGTATTTGTCATCTGGTCTGTGCGCTCTGCACTGAGGCCATGGTAGCCACAAAGTTCGTCCCTTTGGAAAGGGCAAAAGCTTCAGTGAGGAAGGGAGGGCGTGGAGGAATTAATGAGCGCTTGGGCGTGCTACAAAAAGGTATCCCAAGATGGAAGTCACATGGTGGTATAGTTTTTCACTCTTGGTCACTCCTACTTGGGTTCATGGATGCCAGACTATCTCCCCTGGTGTGAACGTGCCGCAGGATCGGTACAGAGTTTGTGTTGGGCTACTAAAGAGAGTCTCTCGCTGTTTAGCCTCTGGTTACTTGAAGCTTTCGAGGTTTATTGCAGCTTCAACCTACTGTTTTTTCTTTAGCACTGAATATGTCTTCTCTGTTCAATGTTCTGTTCGTTGCCTTGACAAACATCTTTGTGATTTACTAGAATTTCTAGATGTTTTAAATGCCTCTTCAGGCACACAAAACAAAAATCTTTTTGGTGTTTTGTAACGGAGTGTTTGCGTAGGTGGTGCCTATTCCTGCAGCCTTTTGAGCACTTACCTGCTGTATCTCAAACTTCTGTTGTCATTGTGTAGATATGTCTTGGCATGAAAATAATACCTCGCTGTTTGCTTCCTCGTAAAACGGAGCTTCCTTTGGTGACATTGTGCTTCATAATACATTGGTATTTGCTGCTTCAGTTTCTGGGTGCCAGTCCATCTTTCTCAGGCGAGTTAGCTACTCAGTTCATGGTGGGTTTAATCTAAATGGGGCGCTAAAATGATGGCTGATTAAGCTCTGTTCACCTTTCTGCAGATACAGAATGTTACCGTAGAGCCAAGTGTCATTATTTCTCTACTCTTGAGACTTTCACACTTGTGTGCTTGCCCGAATTAAACCAGGAGAAAGTACACGATATTCCGAATTAAAGCAAGCCAGGGGTTGTAGTAAAGACTGATGATCTCCAGTTCCCTTATTTCTAATGTGAAAGGAGCAATCTCCACTACAAGTTTAAATTTGCTCACCCTTATATTGTTTTGTTGTTTAACCATACCATGATTTATGTGTGGCCTTTAAATTTAATTTCCTTGGTAATTTCTGAAAGACAAGATTTATTTGGTCTTAATAAATCATGTGTAGATGGTATTCCAAAACACTGATCGTTTACCTAAGTGTGATTTGGGGATCTTGGGTAAATATGCCTCTTGACAGCTTTAAATTGAATTAATCCATACCTGGACCACTGGAGAAAATATTGCACAATAGACAGGGTTGTGAGGTAGGTTAGGAGGTAGCCATGAGAAGACAGAGCGATACGAATATGTTTATCTACCGCTTAGGTTCTTTCTCCCGCCTTCCTTCCCCTGATAGAAACCATCGGGCTCACAGCTCCGGTGTGTTAGATACTGTACACAGGAGGAGGGAAATGTGTTCTTGGCGTGCTCAATCTATCCTTTGGCATTGTAAAACTTGCTTGACGCAACCCAATTCAATGGCGCACACTTTGGCTTGACTTGTGATGTGAGCGTTTCCATAAAGTCATGGAAGGGTCCAAAATGCCCAAGTTTTCTTCTCTCACTCTATTTCAGTAAAAAGATCTTTTGCTGAACTTTAAAAAGAGCAATGAAGAGAGAGCAGAAATGGCAGCACCTGCCTACTGTGACTCCACCTATACTGGTCTCTACAAATTTAACAAGCGTGGATCCTACTTATCAGGAGCTATGAGTGATTAAAAAAATTGAGAGCACATTTACACGTCGAAGGAGATCATCCCTGATAAACTTCTGTGGCTTTTTGTTTGGTTCTGTTTACCTTCTTATAAAATGTCTTCTTATGTCCTTTTAAATTGGTGGCATTTTCTGCACCACTGGAGGAATTATTACATTATGCTTGGGCAGTTTTGTGTTAAGCAATTTAAAAAAAAAAAATGTGTTTTAAGGGAAATTTTATAAATGGAGGTCAAGAGCTAAAAATGTAATGTAGATGTCAGATGTTAAATGGTGAGATGTCAAGCTTTCAGGAATCTGCCTTCTGTAGTTTAGTCCCTCAGGCTTTTCCAGTGAGCTCCTGGGGAAAGTTTGGCACCTGAAGTAATAGTGGCATATGAGCATTGAGAGATCACGCTTTAACGGCGAGATTTGGAGCCGTGCCTTGGTGTATATATTTGCCAACGTATAGCGCATCCAGAGTGTGGAAACAGTGAGTATGTCTGTAAGCAGTACAGTAGGATTGTTGCCATTCAAGCAACAACCCTTTCCAGCCCAACTGGAGTGAGTGCGGATTCGTGAGTGCGGGAAGCATCATGGGCTGCACCTGCCCTGTGATAGGAATTGGTTTTCAGCCTTTTCTTTGCAAATGCACACATCAGTATTGCTGCAGAGTTTAAACAAACTTGTTTTTATAAATATGTGTTTCTTGGTGACCTTATTGCAGTCTGCAACTACCTGAAGGGAGGTTGTAGCGGAGCGGGAGTCGGCCTCTTCTCCCAGGCAACTTAGCGATAGGACAAGAGGACACAGCCTCAAGCTTTGGCAGGGGAGGTTCAGGTTGGACATTAGGAAGCATTTCTTCTCAGCAAGGGTCATTAGCCATTGGAAGGGGCTGCCCAGGGAGGTGGTGGAGTCACCATCTCTGGAGGGGTTTAAGAAAAGCCTGGACATGGCACTTAGTGCCATGGTCTAGTTGCCATGGTGGTGTCAGGGCAATGGTTGGACTTGATGATCCCAGAGGGCTCTTCCAACCTGATTGATTCTGGGATTCTGTGGTCAAGCGTCTATTTGAATTTCTTCCTGCTCAGTCAACACAGTGAAGATGGAAAGAAGCGTTCAATGTGCAGTTTGGGTTGCTGTCTGATATCTAACTCCTGTATGATGACTTCAATGCAGTTTTAAAAATACTTCAGTGCAAATGCTTTATAAGTCAGTTATTGTGTAAATTGGAGGTTAATGAGGTGACTGGCAATCATCCCTGCAAGTCCTGGTCATATTCAAATTAGAAAATACAAATCTAGGAAGTGATCTTCATTGGTCACACAGTGTCATGCTAATGATATTGTGAAGACTAAACAAAGCATAGATCTGCTACCAGTAATTAAGGGCTTTGTTGACCAATGTAACAGAAAACTTTGCCCTTTAAGTATTTTTCCATACTAATTTCCAGTCAAGATACGGAACACGTTCCAAAATAGAGACCTGAACTCGTCTTTATTTAGAAGAAGATCCCCTGATGTCACAGTTGTCAGTTGTAGGTTGACAGTATCAGTCGTGTAGCATTTTTCAGGTGTGATGAAAAACCTTTGTTCCCTGTAGGACCTATTCGTGTCCTGACAAAATAGTGTCTAAGTTCCTGAGGCTACTTTTCATTTTTAAGAAATATTTTGCATTTTTGTGAGCTCGTCATCAGCTTTATCCAAATTTAATACTTTTTCTTCCTCAGAATTTTAGCACAGTACTACAGCTGATAGTAAAACGCTTTTCCATACTTTATTGACTTGACTCTCTATGCTCACAAAATCTCTCTGTGTTACTTTTTGGGAATGTAGATATTATTTGAAGGGGTTGTTTTTTAAGTAATTCCTGTTCTCTGCATTGATCCCAAGCAATTCCTTTTGTGCAGTCATTGTGGCACTGGGTAGATTTTTTTGAATGTCTGACAAGCTTCTCTTCCCTGACTGGAAGCTGCTTCTTTAGGGGGAGATACACAGTTTGCAAGAACTGCTTTCCTATACTCAACTACGCCTTGATGAACGCTCCTGTTAGCAACTTGTTAGTAATCCTTTAGCCTTAGACAGCTAAAATCAACACTACTTTTTTCCTCACCAGCCTGCGGAGTTGTCCAGGTGTTAAGTAGGAGTTAGGTATTCCCCTCTGTTACACAATTATATACGGTATTAGAGCACGTAACACTGAAAACTGACAAATGTAATTAAGTGAATTTCAGGTGGTTCACAGAGCTGGCACGGTACAAGGTGCTAACATGTTGGCACTGTTCAAGGGTGTTCTCTTGGTCATTATTTATAAAAGTTCCATATATTGTAATCAGATTTTTGCTGATGGTTTTTCAGGGATTGCTTCAAAACCATGTTAACACTCGTTCCTATCCTAAGACCTTCCACGTACGGATCAATAGATATTAATCGCCAGCTGCCCTGTTACAAGTGACTGAAAACGAAGGCTGCAATTAAAAAAAAAATCTGTAATTACCATCTATTTATTGATGCTAGTGAAGAATTTAGCATGTTAACCTCTTCAAAGTGTAGCACGTTTATTAGCTACTGAGGGCTTCGGAAAAGAGACGGGTTTTGGGAACTGTGCCTAAATAGGTTTCAGAGTATGCATTTGGGAACCCTCCTCTTTAAGGTCAGCTTCTCATCCTCTAGCAAAATTCCCACCATAGCTGGTGGGGTTTGTGTTGTGGAGACTCTTCCCTTTCTGAGGAAGAGAGAATAAGAAAGAACAGAAAGAGAAAGGGGGAGAGAAGTTACACTAGATTGAAGAAGTTACCTTGTTTGCGTGTGCACTGAAAAAGTCCGTTGAGACTAAAGGTCTACAGAAGAGATGGTTGGATCAGGTTGCAAAAAGCTTGCGGTGTTGCATATTTAGAAAATATTGTGATGCTATTATTGTACGTGACTGAGGAAGGGTGTGGATTTCTTTTTCCCTGGTAATTTAGATCTGCAGTTTCTTTATTTCTGTATGTAAAATAAAGCCCGTGTTGAGAACCAGTGTTCACCCAAAATGGATGTAGCTCTTACTTCCCCAGGCCAGTAGAAAATTAGTTCAGCCTATGGAACCATAATTACAAACATTTCTGGATTGCTTGAAGTTTAATAATTTAAGCTTATTTTTAATTATTTACTGTTTCTGGCTCGTGCTGTGTCGGGATGTCTAACAAAGACACGTCGCCGCTCAAAACCAGTGAAGCTGACAGTGCACCAGGAGACTTGAACAGATAAGAGCTGGTTAGTGCCTCGCTGCTCAGGCCATGGTTTAGTCGGGAGCGCCTGGACATTGGAAGGGGCTGCCCAGGGGGGTGGTGGAGTCACCATCTCTGGAGGTGTTTAAGAAAAGCCTGGACATGGCACTTAGTGCCATGGTCTAGTTGCCATGGTGGTGTCAGGGCAATGGTTGGACTTGATGATCCCAGAGGGCTCTTCCAACCTGATTGATTCTGGGATTCTGTGACCTTGTTGAGCCTTCTTACTCCCCTGCTTCATTTTTTTTCTAAAGGCACCAAAGCAGTAGAGAAATTACATGCACCATGTTGATAATATGGTCGTTACTGTAGGAATAAGAGGCAGTAACTAAGATTTAACCAAACAACAGAACTTCAGACCCAGATCAGCTGACGGAGAACGGTTGGGCTCAGCAAGTTCTTTCCATTTTTGCTGATGAATGTGGTTCTGGGCATCAGAGCTGCCTGGGGGAAAGGAATCGCTGCTGTCACCAACATTTCCAGGCCAGGGAGACTCAATTCCACTTAGTTAAGTCAGGCAACAGCACAAGTTATCTCTGTTTCAGCCTCTGCACGGGGTCTCCACCAGTTTAATCACTCTGTTTAGTCACCGTTGGAAGGAGGTTATTGAAATACGGCTGTTGATCTGTCTCATTGTAAAACTTACATTCTTGGACCAAAAACTTTATGTAACAGCAAAAGAAGAAAAGCCATCCTTTCCCAAATGGTCCCTATTTCTTTTTATGTTGCTCATGGAAAAAAATTATGCATGGATGGATGTATTTTGAAAGTATTTTGGTAGAGTGACGTGGCTTTGCAGGAGGAATTCAGTAAAATATAAAATGCTGAGGCAAGCCTTAAATTGACACGCCAGGCCGCTGTGTGCAAAGCAGGCTTTGATGAGTAGGGAATCATTTTGCAAAATGGCATTTGCTGGAGACAAAGTGAATTAGATTTAAAAAAAAAAAAAAAGAAGTTATTTTGACTGGACGGTGGTAATAGCAACTGATTTATAGCAGCAAAATTTTTCTGAAGAAGTGTGTGGAGACTCCATAGCAACTAGATCAGCTACGTGCTGTATTCTCAACACTGTCGCTGTGTTTTCCGTGGAGAAGCCAGCCTTCGCCCGCTGCCACCGCACCCACACTTCCTTGGTAATAATTCATTTACTAACGTCTCTTTCCTCAGACACAGCGATATGTACTTTACTAGAGCTGTTTCCCTGCAGTAGCGTGTGGTATCAGCCTGGTGAATGCTGAGGCCTTGAAAAAGGTTTCCCAGACGAGTGAAATCAGAAATAATTAATAGCCGTGCCCAGAGCTAGCTCTGCATTGCAGCAGGAGTTCTCCCAGGCTTAAGGAGGGACGTGCTTGGCCATCTTCCCCGTGTTTCGAAGGAAGCCTAGCCCTTAGCCTATATTTTTTTAGCATTTCATTATCCTCCCCGTGCACATGGTGTGGCGTCGCTGATGAAAATTGCTCCAGCTTGTGAAGGTAGGGAGCAGAAAAGGCTAATTAACATCTATTTATCTCAGTTTAGCCGTTTTGTAACTCACCTGGGTGGATTTAGCAGCACATACTCCTTTATTTTGAGCAATAAACCATCGTTATTTGGTAGGCTCTACACAGTTGTTGTAACAATCATTGCGAAAGGTGTTTGAGATGGACAAGGATAACTTAGAGATAGGGAGCTGTAATTCAAGGTTATAAAAGAACGCTTGGTTTTATAACAATATAATCTTAATTCATTGCAATCCCTGAAAGATTTGCTAATGATTTCACGAGATTTAGGATTTTTTTCCGGAAGGTTTCAAACAGGAGATAATTCACCTCGTATTACATAACCGTCATAGTGCTTTCTATTTTCAACTGTAATTTGTGAACATCTGCTCAATTTCTGTAATGTAGCTCTGTGGTAGAAAGAGAGATTATTTACAGCGGAAAATAATGTTGAGCAAATAAACCTTGAGGACCAAAATGTTCTTTAGATAGGTCTTATGTTCTGTGACCTGTCCTGTTCAAATCACCACGTTGTTGGCATGAGGAGAGCTTTGGTGTTCTGAAACTATTTATAAATTTAATAACATTCTAAAGATAATGATTAAAATAATTAGAGAAGCAGAAAGAGCTTGAAAATCACAAATGGAATTGGAGAGAAATTTGCAAAGGCGGAGGGATAAAATGAGGGCAGTTTTTCTCAACACCAAGAACTTCAGATGTTCACTTGCAATCAGTGTAATGCCTTTGAAGAGTGAGTATGCTTGCTTCAGCCTGGCAAAGGAGCTAGTGCACTTCGAACCCATTCAAGCATAAATTCTAAATATTCTTCTGCGGTTTTACTTTTGAAAGTAATTTCCAGTAGTTGAGATCCTTCCAATCAATGGTCCTTTAAGTTTGCTTAGATAACTCTCGTAACAGTTCAGACAGGGCTATCTTGAACTGTATTGTGACTTCTTAAGTTGTCATGTAGTCTCCTATATCTTTGAATTCCTTGATATTGTTAATATGGAAACTTGCTGGTACTTAAACCCCTCAGAGTTTTGTTGGGGTGGGAGACCCCTATTGTCAGTGAGAAATAGGATCAGAGAATCCACCAAAAAAATCTTCACTTCCTCCATACTGCTTCAGGGCATCTGTGGCTTTGACTAGGATGTTTGTGCAAGTGTTAAAAATAGGTACCTCATCCCTGTGCAGATGCAGCGTCAGGCGGTGGTCACTGGTGAAGCAGGAAGAAGGGTCAGAGTTTTGCTACGTGTAGGCAGTTTTTGTTTGACACACAGAACACTTCTAGAGAAACCATCCTGCAGTGGGTACACAGAAGAGTCATTCTAATATATATAAAATATTGTAGTTGATTTTTAAACGATACCTTTAGTCCTTTTTTTAATGTAGGTGAATATTCAAGGGAGCCGTGGAATTGTTGAAGCGTCCAGCTGAGGAATATTGGAAAAGCATCTGAGGCATTTCAAAAAAGCAATTAAGAAATTGTGCACAAGCTTCTGTCCCGCTAGCATAATATTAAATATGCAGGTCAGGGTGGTGTTTAGCCCTTACATGAACAGAATTTCTGCTGTGTAGAGTGAAAGCTTGGTTTTGCAGAGCTGTGGAAAAAGTTACTAAGAGTCCATCATTAGGAAAGGTGAAATATGGTCCTCGTACTCCAAAGCTGTTACATAGTCCTGCAGAATTGGAGCTGCGGCCGCCGCCTTTTCGGATTCAAGGAGAGGGAGTTTTGGTTTTCTATTTGCGACGTTTTCACTCCATATCTAAGGGAAAAAACACCCCCCAAAGTGATTAAGAATTGACTATTCAGTGGCGTGGTAACATACTTTCAATTTTAAATTATTTTTTCACCTTTGCTTTCTTGCATTTTCTCCTCTTCTTCCACATGAAATGTTCTGCGTTGCAAAACTGAAGGTTTTCCTCATACTGTGCTAAAACCAGCACGTTCTTCCTTGTGATGAGTATGTGACTTCATTTTGTACTATGTAGCTTATGGAGAGAGCTTAAGAAAAAGGGGGAAATTTCTCTTGTTTAAAATGTGCTTTTAGAAATAGTACATGTAATGTGGGGGGAAAAAAAGAAAAAAGTGTGTGTTGGAGCCATCCCACGCAGACAGAAACGTTGATGGCCTCACTGCTGCCAGAAGGACTGAGGATGTCTGGCTGTGGATTGATGAGGCTGTGGGTGGTAGAGCAGCCGGTTGACCGAATTGCCACGGGTTTTTCCTCCTTTGATTTTTGTCCTTGACAGTCCTTTAGTGCAAGGGGGAGTTGGAGCAGTGACTGAGGGAGGACAAGGGTTAGACTGAGCTGGGGGTAAACTGAGCCCGTTGCAATCCAAAGGCGAAGGCTGGGCTGACTTCAGTGGGTGCTGGAGCAGGCTTAGAGAGAAGGGATAAGAATAGCCAAATATTCATTTAATCAGGCAGCTGCTTCCCAGGTATGTGGTGTCGATATCCTCTCATAAGTGAGTCATCTTTGCAGTAAGGAAAAAAGAATTTCATTTGTCGCTCTGAATGCAGTAGGACTTCTCAGAACGCTCACATAGGTTCTGAGGTCTCTCGCTTAATACTCATTTTGCCTGGGAAATGTTAGCTGCTTCTAGTATTTTATGCTGCAAAATTACTTTGTTTTAGAGTATCATTGCATAATGTATGTACTTATCATAGAATTATAGAATCATTTTGGTTGGAAAGGACCTTTAAGATGATCAAGTCCAACCATTAACCCAGCACTGCCAAGCCCACCACTAAACCATGTCCCTCAGCACCACATTGACACATCTTTCAAATCCCTCCAGGGATGGTGACTCCATCACTGCCCTGGGCAGCCTGTTCCAATGCTTGACAACCCTTTCAGTGAAAAAATTTTTCCCGATCTCCAATCTAAACCTCCCCTGATACAACTTGAGGCCATTTCCTCTCATTCTATCACTTGTTACCTGGGAGAAGAGACTAACACCCACCACCCTCCTTTCAGGTTCTTGTAGGCAGCGATAATGTCTCCCCTGAGCCTCCTTTTCTCCAGACTAAACCCCCCCAGTTCCCTCAGCTGCTCCTCATCACACTTGTGCTCCAGACCCTTCACCAGCTCCGTTGCCCTTCTCTGGACTCTCTCCAGCACCTTTTACTTATCTGGTGTTATTTTTGGCTACTGTTTAGCCTGCCATATAAAATACTTTTTTTTTTCCTGTTACTTTCACTCCTTCTGAACATAAACTGCAAATTCAAGTGGGACTTGTAGTCTCTCTGATGAAGCCCTGGGACTTGGGGCTTTACCAGTGACCTCCTCCATGGCCTCAGGCTGAGGTCTGAACCTGTCTGAAGTTTGCCTTCCGTGCATGTAAAATGGAAATAATTGTAGTTATTCTACTTTGCGATACAATTAATAATACTAAGGCAAGTATTATGGTTATGTTAGGATGTTTATAAATATTTGGTTTTATTAATGTCTACGAGACATTTTGCTTAGAAAAATAGCTGCTCTACCAGAAATCTGGCAAACAGAAGAAATATTCGCATCTACTGCATCACTTCATCAGTGTAGATACAAATTATTATACTACTGATTTATAGTCATTTATATCTCAAATATAGAACATATTTTACAATCTGTTTCTGCCTATTAACAACTGCACTTAGCTAATTGGAAACATTCATTTTTCCATTGGATATAATTGAAATTTTATGTGTCTCTCTGCCCCATTTGGTGTTACAAAGATGTTGTCAGAGAGAAGATCTGGAAAACGCAGTGTTGAGAGAAGGTGTTGGAGAGGCGAGTGGTTTCTGGAGGCTTCTGACCTATTTTCCATCTTGTAAGTGCCTCCGGGCCAAATTTTAGTGCTTGGCCATGAAGTCCAAATAAATGAGGTGAAATAGTGACAGAAGGGGGCTGATGAGAAGTAATAGAGATAAGAAAAGAGGCTCCAAAAGGGAAGAGTGCTGGATGTCATGAGGGACGTAATTCCCTGTTGCTTGATTCGAGTTACGCTGCCTGCCCTGACACCATCCACTGCCACCTTGGAGTCGTGGGACTTTGTTAGGGGCGGGTGGGGGAGTGGTCATTGCAAAGGGTTTCCCTGATTTTTAGGGACACTGTAGGATAGGTAGGATAATTCAGTAACAGAATTTGTTTGGTAATGATCAAATATTGCAGTTAGAAGGTAACACAGAATTTAGAATGCTACTAACGCTTTCCTTGCCATGAGAGATTTTCGTTTTGAAAGAAAAGCACAGGCTTTGTGAAAGGTCAGTTTGTACGTTTTTCTGTTTCTTACTGGCAGTAAATCTCGCTGTGGTTTTTTGTACGTGTGCTTTTTTGTGTTTTGTTCATTTTACTTGACATGAATAGAGTTTACTAGCATCTAATGTTGGTTCTATCCTATTTGATGAAATTATAGCCCAGCCATGACCCCTCAAGGACTGCACTGTGAAGTAGCACAGATTTTTTTTATATTTATTTTAAGGTCTGCAACCTCAGTTTAACCAAATGTAGTGCTAGTAAGTCTGGAGGACAAAAATGTTGCCTTACAAGTCAAGTTCGGTTCTGAAGGAACCTCTCTTGAAGTAATGCACTTTGTGTATCCAAGATCAGAACTAGGCTTTGGTTCAGCTACTCTCTCTCTGACAAATACTTTAAATCCTAATGTTTACGTGTGTTTAAGGTTGAATCAAGCCAAACAAGAATAGCAATCATCAATTCTTGTGAGGAATTACCAGTGGAAAAATGATCAAAACAAAACCCTAAATGTAGGCTGCAAAGAATGTACCGTTCCAGTTAATTGAGTCTGATTAGGGACATCTCTGGCAACTCTCGAAAATATTATGTTCAGCTCTTCTGCATTGGTCTCAAAACAGGGAGTGACTTCCCAGTCCCCGTTAAATCTGTGGTAAAGTGTTTATGGTTTAGGCCGTATCTTTTCTACTACAACAGGACAGGTGTTTATTCCTTTATGGTTGGCACCTTTTGCTACTTCATGGCCATGTTTTTGTACAGTCTTTCTTTTTCGTATCAACATTGCCTATCTATGAATGTGTTTATACAGGTGACTCGATGATTTTGGCTGGGTAATTTACCTGAATTCAACAAAACCAAGACAATTCAGAGATATGAAAAATATTAATACCTTTCCAGATGTACTTATTATTATAATTCTAAAGAAAAAGTGAAAAGCTCATCATTGAATGAGCATTATGGGAAGAAGAGAAGGGAGAAATAGAAATACTTTATGCTATATAATTTCACTTACAGTAGTTGCAGTCCTAGAAGTCCTTGTGTTCTGTACATGCAACCCAAGTGTTCATCTTCCTTCCAAATCCCAAATAACCTAGTGTGAGGAAACAAAAAAATAAAACTGATCCTCTTGAAAGCAAAACACAGACTAGAAAGCGTTGTTTATACACTGGCCAGTGCATATCGAGACCTTTCTATTTCTTGGGCCCTTTGGACCTTTGAAGGTGGTTAATTACCTGAAAGGCAAAGAGCCAACTGGTCCAGCTGCTCTTCAACTGAGAAATACTTGGACATGGAGTGAGAGTGTGTGGGTGGTGTGGGCTGGGAGGAGGAACGGGGCTGTGACAGAGGCCATCTGTGATTAGTCAGGGTAAAGGGGAAGAGAGGCGAACGGTTCCCCCGAGGAGACTGGGCACGTTCTGGTTGTAATTATGCTTCTCCTAAAATCACACTATTGGGTTTTGAGAGAATCCGGTTCTTGTGTCGATCCTTTCAGGAAGAAGAGGCTGCGTGTTCCCTCCATAGCTTATGGCTTCCAGGCAAACAAGATGAGTATTCTTGATCAGATATTAGGACCTCTAGAGATATTAGACAGAGAAGGGTGGTAACTCATGTTCGCAATACAACTTACAAACCTGTACATCAAAACCCATTACTTTTTGTAGCAAGACGATGCCTAGAGGAGATCTTTGAAAGCACATTAAATAGGATCATTATAAAAAATATCCATGTTATCGTGTCCTTCTATAGAGTCTGCCACCACTGTTAAACAGGGGTCCACTTAATGAATCTTTATCATTAAATATAGCCTTGACATTTGGGTTTTTGTTGCTCCATGAGGGCACTTTTTGTGTGAATCCCATCTACTAAGTGCTATTACTGAACTGCAGAGTACCTGTTAAGTTCTTCTTTATTAGTTCAAAATTTTGTGGTGTTGGCTTTTAGGTGGTGGGTTTGGTTTCTTTTTTTTGGTGAAAGGTGCTGTCCTGAATCCACGCTTACTTGGATTTGCTAATGCCTTAACTACAAAACTAATATTGATTTGATTGTCTCTTTCTTATGTGTTTATTTCTCATAAGAATGCAAAGTCATTCTTAAAACCTTGGATATTTTGCCTCATGTTTAATAGTCACGGTATCTGCACCATTAATGAGCGTGTCACAGGATCATGAATTATGAATGGCAACTGAAGAAAGGTTTATAGCATTCTGAGGACTTACGTGGAAATAAACTTCTCCATTTTGTCATTGTGCTGCCTTCATCTCTTCTTAATTTATAGACACTACTGTTTTTAATAGTCCTCACAGAATACAGTATGCAAAAATTTGCTTTGTCTGTTCTCAGTTGTTCATAATCGGTCTCACTCTCACAATTTTAAATTTATACATAATTCAGAACTACCACAGAATTTCTTTGGCGAAGACTTGGTTCAGATGATCTGCTTTTCAGCACGTCCTTTGGTGATTCTGTTAATTGTCTGGAGGTTGTTTGGGTTTTTCCCTGGGTGGCATGTCTAACTGGCTGACAAACTACATGAAGATGTGTTTTCAATCACAAGATCTCCAAACGTGTATTTAGAACTGTGTATATGGTTGCAATAATGAACGTTTATTCAGTTCCATAGCATACTTATTTGTATCTCATGCTATTCTGTCCCTCGCTTGGATGATTTATATAACTATAAGGTGCAAATTGTTGTCTGTGTACAGAAACCAGAATTCTTGATTGTACTCTGTTAAAACACTTTTGATGGTAGAGAAGTGCTTTGGGAAGATTGTCATCTTTTATTTATCATCTATTGCAAACTACTTCAGTGCGGGGAAAGAAAAAATGTTAGATAGGAGCGGGATAAACCCAAGGTTTCAAATACTGTTGTTTGACATGCGATGAGTAAAGCGTATAACGTTTCACTTCATGACTCACTCTTTCTTCAAAGATTGGCAAAACAAGCCCCTTAGAGTTGGCTCCAGAGAGACGATGTCTCTTCATCTGCACAGAAGCCTTATCGACTTGTTAAAGCCAGAGACGTGGAGTCAGTGATGCTGGATTCTGGTTTGTTTCTTGAAGTAAGCTGGTGGTGTGGTTAGCTGAGCACACATAACACAAGCTGTAATATTACAGAACAGAAAAATTACACTTTTATGGTTGTAGTAAAACTAAATGTAAGTCTATTTTGCACAGCCAGGTTGTTTTCAACATGGATACAGATATATTCCATGTGTGTGTGTATGTGTGTGCGTATGTATATATATCTCAGCGTGCGTTGACTCATATTAGTGTGTGAATTGGGAGGGATTAGGTGTAGTTTTCTTTCAGTGGCACTAGATAAACTTTTTAATTCTATTTTAACCATAAAGAGCAATTTACTAAAACAAATAGCTTAATATTAAAGATAAAAGCATTTTTTATGCAGAAGAATAGAAACTCTTGTTATACCAGATGTTTTTAATGGGTCCTGAGACAGGCACAGGATGCAAAATAAAAAAAGAAACTGAGAAAATAAACTACTGGTATGTACTTAAGAACCTATGTAATTATGTACATCAGCAACCATTAATTATTATGGGAGAGTAAAGGCTAGAATCAGGGGTACAATGCTAACCAAAAATGTATCGTTCTTTGAGGATTCCCTAAGAATATGCTTTTTTTTTCTTTAATTGACAAATATAGAAAGGGAAAAAATGTTGCATGTACATTACATCTTGATGCTGGTAGTTGACACCAAAACCTATGTTTCTGTATTCTGTTTTCAATTTCTTGGAGCATTTCTTAGGTATTCAAGGCCTCAGTCTATTTCTTTCTGTTACCAGAATGTATGCCCAGACAGCAGCTGCCTTTGAGACAAGAGGATACTTCTGTACCCAGTAGTTTCAAGCAGTATTTAAAAGACTAGTTTTACACAGGCACAATTTCAAATGTATTTAATATTACAATAAATGATGCAGGGTTTTTTTTCCCCAGCATTTTACAAATAAACTGATTTCCCCTGTTCCACAAAAGGTCTGATAAGACTGTGTAACTTTCAATTACCAGCTATGACTTTTTGCATATGTTAGACTATAAGTCGGTTTCAGCATCCTGCCTAGGACAGAGCTCCAGGGCAGATAAGTTAGTTACAGACCATTTTTTTCTTTGAAGTTTCAGTGCAAAAATATTCAAAGCTTGTGGTAAGGTAACTTTTTAAGGAGAAAACTAAAATCTATTTTAATACAGTACCGTGGTTTTCAGTATAGAGCGATGTTTAATAGGAGGAAATTTATCATAGCCTGTACTACTTTGTGTTCCAGATATAAGATTCTGTGGTATTTAATATACAAGCTGCATTTAGGAAAGTATTTTCATTCTTTCCCTTCCTTGCAGGTTAGATCAGCTTATTAACAAAATATTAAATCGCAGAGATAAGCAGTTACCCTTGTCTCTGCTTCATGCTGGTTTGCTTTGTTTTATTATAATTGATTAACTTCTCACTTCCCGTTACCAGCATTGCAGATACCACTGCTGCATAAACAAAAAATAGAGGGACAATTGATGCTTAGACAGGAAAACATTTAGACTTCAATCACAGAATCAATCGGGTTGGAAGAGCCCTCTGGGATCATCGAGTCCAACCATTGCCCTGACACCACCATGGCAACTAGACCAGGGCACTAAGTGCCATGTCCAGGCTTTTCTTAAACACCTCCAGAGATGGTGACTCCACCACCTCCCTGGGCAGCCCCTTCCAATGGCTAATGACCCTTGCTGAGAAGAAATGCTTCCTAAAGTAATGCCTGGGGAGAGTTAAAGAAAATCAGCTTCAGCGGATGATGGGAAGGCTGGCCTTGCGGGAGCATTTCTGAAATGTCATTGGTGTCAGGTAAAGGCACCGACAGCTTTCCGTGTTGTGGGAACCAGACCTCAAATGCAGTTGCAATGGTTGGGACGCTGGTCATTCTCAGCGTGGTCAGCTTGGATCTGAACCTGCCCACAGCGAAAAACTAATGTGTGTGTGTATTATATTTTATTATTATAATGTATTGAGTGAGCTGAAGCTTTTACTGTTCATTAGTCATTTTATATTTGAAGTCCAGGTGGTCTGAATGTAAGATTAAACATTCCAGCTCTTGGTATTTGCCAGTTGCTGGCAAAAATGTTGTTGTCAGGGACGTTTTGTAGTTCAGGTTTCATTCTGTTCTGTACAAGTATATAATCACATAACCAAAAGTAACAATGAATTTAACTATTTTGTGCATGTGTTCATACTCGTTACACATCGTAGCACCTGAGGCTTTTCAAAGAGGCTGATTGATCCCATCCTGGAGCATTCATCAGTCAAGGAAAAATTATAGAGCCATAGCACAAAAGAGAATGCTGTACCAATCGATAATCCTTAAAAGGGGGCTGGGGCAAGCTTGCTCTCTAGTTACAACTGGTACTGCTGTGAAGGGTGACTGGGTAGAAATCTATAGGATGCTATGGGCAGCTGCCTGCTGACGTGAGGTGCAGTGCTAGCAATCGTTTGAAACCCCAAAGAGAAAGATGTTGGCTGGATGTTACAATTCTTTGAGGATCACTCTGTTTCTGAGGAATTTTGGGCTCAATTTTTCAAATACGTGCCCAGCTCCACTTAGGGCTTGCACGTGCGTGGTGATATATTCCGTGGGACTCTGTTACCTACAGCCAGACAGTCTGTCTCAGTTACCTCCAGCTGTTCCTGAAGCATTTGAAAACTGCTAATTATTTCTCAGCTAACTTTGTGGGGTTTTTGGTTTGGTTTGTTTGTGGTTGGGTTTTTTTTTTAATTCTGCAGTGGGGCCTCTTCTGGGATAATGGGTGGATTCCAAAACACAATCCTCAAAATTCTTTTTATCCTGCTGGGTACACTCATGATAACTAACTCAAACCTAGAGGGAATGTCCTTATTCTCAATTTTGGTGGGGTTTTTGTTTGTTTGCTTGCTTTGTTTTGTTTGTTTGTTTGTTTTAATAATTACTATTCTAGCTAAAAAAAACCACTCCAATCCTAAACCAAAACAACAATAAAAACCCAAAACAAGATCAGACATGACATAGACAAGAGCTGAAGTGATCTAGCATCAGAGCTTGTCCTTTTTGGATACATTTGAGCTCCTCTGAAATCAATCCCAGTGGCTGCCCCCTCCTTGGCAGTGTTCAAGGCCAGGTTGGATGGGGCTTGGAGCAACCTGGTATAGTGGAAGGTGTCCCTGCCCGTGGCAGGGGGGTTGGAACTAGATGGGCTGTAAGGTCCCTTCCAACCCAAACCATTCTATGATATATCAGTACAAAAGCGAGCTCATCACAGTTATTATCTACATGAACATGAAATACCATGTGAATTACAGGAATTAAATGGTCATGAAATCTGTACTCGTGCATTTGGTCTTGTTTTTTAGGTATCAAACAGGTGCAACTTGAGTTAATCACCTTTTTGAGTTAGAAACTCTCAAAGGCGTTAGCAACCTTCTGAAATTTAGTGCTTTATGCAAACGCAGCGAGAGCAGTAGGAAAAAAAAAATCAAACCCCTCAAAGGCATGCAACTGGGTAATTCAATAACGCGCACATGCAGAGGCATTTCGCCCAGTGGGACTTGGACTTGCCGTGCCAGGCAGGCTGGCTGTGCGCTGGAGAGCAGTTCCCCCCCAGCCCAGCCCACCCCACCGCCATTTACATGCATAGCTGGCCTGGTAGGTGTAAAAATAGCCGGGCAGCGCCTGAATTGGAAATGGTCACCGGCTGCTGCCCGCAGTTGCTGGGGTTTCGGGTTCTCCGTGAGCCAGGAGGGCTCGGGGAAGGGAGCGTGGTGCGAGCGGAGCGCAGGCGGGACCCTCCTTGGTGAGCAAGGGCAGTCACGCTCGTAGGAGTCGGCAGAAGGACTGCTATGGGCAATGCACCGATTTGCCAGGCTTGTCACTCGGAGAAGGGCTTGAGAACGCCAGGGAACATACAGGATTTGGATAAGACCCCTGACTATTATGGATGCAACAGTGAAGAAAGTAAAGAACCTGAAGCCCTGGTAAGTCTTGGCTGAAGGAGACAGGAATCAAAGGGGAAAATTAAGATCAGGGTTGTGCATGTTAGATTTGAAAAGGACCTCTCTGCTCAGCCTGGATCTTGCTTGGTAGCTTGCAATACTAACAGACCTGCTACGTGTGTCCACGTCCAAGCTCTGCTCTTGCTGTTGTGACTGACTGTAATCAAAAAGCAGCTGTCGCTGAGCTGTGCGGTCGCTTACACGTGCTGTCAGCTACCGAAAGGTTGGGGTATACGGAGAGAGAACCCCGCCAGTGAAACCAGTCCTGCAGATGAATGGACATTATCCTGGCTCACACGGCTGCTGTAAACTGTCCTGCATCGATCATTCTCAAAACTTGACCTCAGTAACTTACTGTGAAGTTCGTGTCTGTCCAGCCCGTGGTATTATGGTCTGTGTGCAGCAGAGACAGAGCCCCAGGGATGAGGGTTACAGCAAGCAGGACCAGGCACGCGCGAAGGGGTCGCGCTGGTGGCGGCAGGTCTTGAGGGTTAGGCACGATTATAACAGTTAGGAGCGATTATTACAGTCATGTTTGCTCTGCAAACCTCACAGAAATCATTGAGGTGAATACTGGTATAATGTCTATGGCCAATGAAGTGCCTCTTTTAGCATTTTTTTCCTTTTTCTTTCTTCCTCTGCTTGGGAATTTCACTATTAAAGGGTTATTTCATTCAGTCAGCAATGAAAGGAGGTAGTGTCAAAACTTCTGGCAGAACAGGAGGATCAGAAAACCTTTGAAGTCAATAGATCCAAATATTATGTTCTCCCATATGGATCTGAACCAGAACTGTTCTCAGGTCAATATTATACTTTGCACTTGCATGGATTGCTGCAGTGCATTGTAGGAAATGTAGATGAGATGACTTACAGGGTTCCCAACAGCAGCTCACAAGAAGTTCTGCTTTGTCCTAGAAAATAATTTTGATGCTGTCTTCGCTTTCTGACAGGAAATTTTTTTGGCCAAAATTTTCTGACCCGTTCTACTGCTTATTTCACTGACACCACAGCTGGACCAGTTCTTCAGAAACCTTTCTTTGAACTAAAACACAAAATTAAACTATTTCTTTGAGCTTTCAGACAGGTTTTCTGTCCCACCAAGCAGTTTTTGGTTGAATTAACCAATAAGCTCCAGCAGTTTTGATGGGAAACGTGAAGCAAGCTCCGAAGCAGTTCTCCCTGAACGTACGCACGGTCTCCAAGCTGCCCTTCTGCACAAGGTCAGGTCTTTGAGGAGACAGGAGCAAGCCAAATCGAGCTGCATGTGATCTTTGAGGGGTTTGTTTTTTGTTTTCCTTTTTTTTTTTTTGTCCCTGGATACTTTTCAGTCAGCCTTCAGGGCTTTTCATAGCAGGCAGAGATCAGGCACTTTGATAACGTCTTTGATACATTTAATCATAAGATCTTGGCTTTCTATGACTCTGGTAGGGACTGACAGAGTTGCTTCAGAATATTGGTCTTGATTGAGATGTTACAGTGCTTGGAGGATTACAAAGGAAAATTGCTGTATTTCCCTAAGAAGGTTTATAGTGTCTTGTTATATTTATTATGATGACACCTTAAAGTGGGATAAAGTGCTTTTAGGAAGGTATCCCTTTTCATTATTGTTATTAGTTGATGCCATAGGGAGCCCATGTGGCCTGTGTGAATTGGAGGTGTGGCTTTTATACAGGTGAAGTTAGATGAAACTGATTCCTCTCTGCTGCCCAGAGCTGAATTGTTTGAAGTTTAGGCCCAGGATTCCAGGAGTGTTGGTTTATAGGTAGTGTTCAAATGAATGCTTAATATCACGAGCACTGTACAAACAGCGAATGTCACGGTTGATGAAGAGAAGGGGTTTGCGTGGTTTAGATCTGCTTCAAGAGTAACTCCCCAGTTGACTGGGGATAAATTAATCTGAAAACAGAAAAGGAAATTATCCGTGCTGGGTATCATGTCATTTGCGTGAATCCTAAGAAAAAAAAAATCTCCTGAGTGAAACCTGGTTTCATTCCGCAATGGACAAAATTAAAAATGATTCATTTACTACTTTGATATCTGTTTTACCTTTCTATACAAGTAAGGTCTTTGCAATGAGTCTTGCTGGCAGAACTGGCATTGGTTTAGAAACTGCTGCATTTCAGTAGCAGCTGTTTTGTTTGCGTCTGGTTTAGTCCATCTCAAAGGAACACAAAATCATTTTTTTCTGTTTATGGTACCAGTAAGTTTGAATCAATGGGCAGTCGGTTAATGGTGTTTGATTCTTTAGCACTGATGGTGTTAGCACATTTCTTTGAGTAGAAAATGTCCCTTTGATGATAAGACAAGGGATGGGAGGGGATGAAAAATTAATAAGTGATAGAATTATCTGTCAACAGGCTGTCATAAGCTTCACTTACAGGCTAGGTTTTTGTTAAGACTCATTATGATTCTGCTAGATATGTTTGGAATGGCATCCGAATTCTTTCTAGAGGTGTTCTAGCATTATTACCTCTCTATTTAGGAACATCATTAGTAACGGAAACTTGCCATGGAAACCATTTAAATGCCTGCCAAGTCCTACAGTGGTTCCTGACACCTCAAAATCTCAATAGATGGTGTTCAGATGATCCTAAATATTTTTCCTTCCTTTAATATTATTCAGTTCCTTTAGTGGAAATCTTGGTTCGATATCAGTATTTAAGAGACTTCAGTAAATGTGTGTGTCCCGTAGGAGAACTAAGACTGATCCCGTGGTTCATTTGAACGTATCCGGAATCTTTGTTGTTTCAGGAAATTACTGAATGATACTTTCACTCAAATTCCAGCACAGGAAACTTTCCCATTAAACAATAGGATTATCCCTTTCTATTTTTAGAGTAGTTTAAGTGTCTTAGTAAAAGACATGAAGGTTTTTCTAGTGTGTAGGATTACTCAGACTATGGTAAAAGCTTTCATTCTTCAAACCCAAATCCTTTGGGTTGTGGTTTGTTGGGTTTTCTGGTGTTTTCCTTTTCTTTCTTTTTTAAAAAATCCAGGCGATGTTTTCCAGGCACTTTTGAGATTCTTTTTTTTTGTTTAGATTCACACTGATGAGTATAATTCTGACTTGCACACGTTGTTTCCAAGCTGGGACTTGGAAATGTTTGGTATGTGAACAGCCCAGTGGGACGTCAGGGATTACACATGCCTGAAGTTCAGCTAGTACTGAAGTGCTGTTCTGGATTAGAACCCTGTTACTGATGTTACTTTATATTTTAAAATCAGTAGGGACTGAAATAATTTCTATCATTTCAAATGCTGTATTTGGAAGGAACGTGCAGCTGGGCAAAAGACTTTTATTCTATTCTTCTGCGTAGAAAACTATGCAGTTTTGCCTCAGTTCTCACAAATCCTTCATTGACAGAGTACAAGTCAGCTGGCAGCGAGGCCAGCGTGTCAAATTAATGACCGTGGTGGGAGGATTCCTACGGACGTCTGCGGCAGCTAAGTAGCACAAAGGGTTTGTAGAAGACATTTGCTTCTTGACTCAAGTAAGGGTTGATTTTACATTAGTTTTCTCTTCCTCTTTTGCTGCTGCTGTATTTGCTAATATTGGCCCAAACTCAGGAACACAGTTAAGCATGTTATTTAAATCCATCCTTTAGCAAATAACGTAAACCTGTTTAATCTGAGATCAACTGGACCTAAAGATGTGGTAAAAATTAAGCATATGCTGAAATGTTTTGCCAAACATAGCCCTTAATCTTCTTACTTCTTCTCCTGGTTAAAAACAAAGAAAAAACTGATGAAACATTTGTACATTCCAGTGGCAAGAAAAAAGAGTGGCTGGATGGCTGGTATCCTGCAAGCTCTGGAATTTCAAGGAGGAGTTTGCAAGAGTCAAAGGTGTCGAAATGTAACCACCAGCATAAGGTGAAAGTCATCCTGTACAAATAATTGGGAATTTTCCCATCAGTATCAAAAGATAGAATAGTTGAAGCCTGGCTTTGCCATTAGTAAATATCAGAAGGGTCCATAAGAATGTAATAATTTTCAGTTGTGTCTGTCTGGAGCAATCTCGTAGCAGGAACTGAGATTTGGATAAAGCTCTGAACTAGGCATAGTTTTCTCCTTATGTTACTCAAAAATATGTGTTTGTTGGGGTAGTGTAACAGCAATAAGAAACTTCCTAAATATCCAACGCAGCTTTCTGAGAACAGTCTTGGTAGTAAGATATGAAACTACTACAAAACTGTCATATGCAAATATTAAAATTACAGGAAGAAGGCTTTCAATTCAACTGTTATTAAAAATATGTTGGAATTCTAATTAATTTGTTATTTTAGAATATGCATAAATCAATGCATTCCTCAACCTAGTTTTGTTTTCTTAGCTTCTTTTTTGCAATGGCTCTTTCCATCTCCAGTCATACCAATGAAATTCATTTCTCAAGGATGCTCTAAGTCTTGAATATTGTTACACACTGTACCTCCTTTGGGTTGCAGCCTCTTTGTCTGACACAAGAAAGCTTTTACCGGTACATATAATAAACACAAACAACGTTAGTCTTCCCACCTGCTTTGGCACTGTATAATTTTGGCTCCTACACATCCCTTGGGTAGATCTAATGAGAGAATGTTCATGGTGAGGAACACAGGACATAGTGAAGTGGTTACTTCTGAATCCAGCCAACTCTGCCACAGGTTTCCGTGTCAGGCAATCATTTTGTGTGTTTAAATATGTGCAAACTAGTTTTGATTTGAAACCGCTGAATGTTTTAATCCTGGGTCATACACAGTGTATAGCACAAAAGCTTTTTCTTTTCTTGTAGCTAATTCACCATCTTGTTATTACACAATAGTTGTTGCTGTAAATAGCAAGAGTCTTGATGCCAAAGTGTGGGCCTGTGTGCATAGTGTATGCAATGTCATGGTGAGGGCATCTCCAGCCCCAGTTCCATCTCAATGCCAGTAAAAGTGGTACAAACTTCTCCGTCTCCTTCGTGACATTCTATGATTAATTGGCCTAAATACTCAAAGCACCTTAAATTGTTCAGGTGCATAATAAGTACTTAAAAGTTTATTTTTATTTTTCTGATTTAAAACCATCATCATCGATCTAGAGAGATAGACCCCTGAGATTAAAATAATTAATTGCTAGATGCTATTAGCTACATCTCGGTAGAGAATATTTAACTTGTCTCAGAAGGCTCACCTTCCTCTTCGCACTTCACGGCTCCTATGATTCACCTTCTTGTGTCTTAAAAAAGTGTTAGTTTACTGTAAGGTCATTTTTCCTCGATAAGAAGATGCTTTAGATTATGAGAAAGAGACACTTGTTTAGTTAAGATTGCTGTTTTAGAATTGTGGGCTTTTCAGTTCAACTCTTGACTAACAAATTCTATACAACCAAAGATACATAACAGTGTGAATGAGATGTGAAATGTCTGTACATGCTTGAATGGGAAAAGCTGAGAGAGAAAAATATTTTTTTGAAACTGGAATAAGAAAATTGGGCACGTTGTTTATCCAGGAATTTAGATACTGGAATTTCTTTAAGATCTGTGATTTAATATATCTTCCTTCATGTCTCCCAGTAAACTAATGGGAGGAAAACATACATTTTTATAAGCAAAGGAAGTGGCTTTGTAAGTAAAGCACTGTTGTATTTCTTTTCTTGCAGAAGATGAATGTTATTTCATTAAAGGCTGGGAAAATATGTTTCCGTTATAGCTGTTATTATCTCATTTAACTCATTTACCAGTGTTAGATTACTGAGCCTGTGCCATTGCAAGCGCAAGATGCAGCTCACGTTCTGGCACGCGTATCAGAACTGCAGGCTGAGACTCTGCTGTGGTGGTTTAATTAAAAAGAGACAAAAAAAATCCTTTTCTTTCTTGCAGTCATAGCTGCATCTTAGGCTTGCGGTTCACAATATCACCATTGCTCTGTTGTGGTGCCCGTTGGAGATCAGCAGCACTTTTAGCTTGATAAAAAAAAAAAAAATCAGCGTACAAAAAGATAAAATACAAAAAATTCGTACAAAAGAGAAAACGTGAGCTGCTGAAAAACTAGCTGGCAAGGTTTACAGAAACTGTTCCTTTTGAAGTCCCATCTTCTACATTTGAGTGCTCGTAGGGAAAAAGCTGCCATGCTGGCAAAAAATACGTATGTGACAAGTTGGGGAACGGTAACACCTCATCTGTGCCGCTTTGAGTTGCACCCAATTAAACGGTGCCTGGTTTGGACAGATGGTTTCTGAAATCAGAGAATAACCAAGCCAATTGGGACAGAATTGAGTGGTTATCTCCAGGGTAGGAGCATAAATTGACACTCTAGAAGGTATGGCATAATAAAAACTGAATGGAATGTGTCTTCATAGCTGTCATTTCCCCCCTGCATCTGTTAAGTACTGAAAAACATCAAGAAGCCATGAAAACCAGAGTTTAGATCATGCAACTTTACCTCTGCAGTGAGCTGAATTCTCAGCTCCAGGTATTACCTGAATATATTAACTTGATGAGCCACCAGTCAATTAAGAGCTTTTAAATGAAGAAGAAGAGTTAACCAGCCATCAGCATTTTACTAATTATGGAAAGAGCTGGTTTACAGGAGTTTGTGAATGGCATTAACACTGTCAGATAACCCTGAAGACTGCCAGATTGACAGACTCTGTCTTAATGCTGATTTTACATGCAACAATAATAATAGAGGATTCAATTTTAATGTGAAAGTTTTTGTAACTGCTAATGGATTGAGCTTCTTGACGTATATAATGCATACAACAGCAGGTTTTGCTCACCTCCTGATCAGGGCCAGCCTCTTCAAAAGTTACAGCTAAATAAATTGTCTCCATAAAATCAAAGCAGTATGTCCCAGAGTTGAGGCTTGAAAGGTACTTTTGAAAGGATTATTAATATTCAGATGCGCACTTTAATACATTTACAAACCAAAAATGTTAAATTAAGGTGCAAAACTACTATTTGGTTATTTTACATCAGTTTTGAATTCTGTTTTTGGTGTCATTCGATTAACAGATGAGGATTGTTCAGTAGCCCTTGTTGCTGGGCTCCATTCTCCCACAGAGGTATTTGTGCTTATGGATAGGCTGGGGTCATTCATCTCATTTGGAGGGGGAAAAAAAAACCCAAAGCCAACCTGCAGGAATAATTTTACTATAGACGTGATTTCAAACAAGTATTTGAATGCTTTGGGTAACGTTATTACAAAAGGTGTCACAGAATCACAGAATCAACCAGGTTGGAAGAGCCCTCTGGGATCATCGAGTCCAACCGTTGCCCTGACACCACCCTGTCAACTAGACCATGGCACTAAGGCATATGTTATCATGATTTTTTTTTCACCTTGTGCTTTTTTGTTTATAGTGCTCTGAAAATTCTCGTTTCTGGCTGAAATTATTTATCCTCAGGCAAAAGTTAAAGATGAAAAGTTAAGTTAAAAGATAGGAGCTTTTTGTAAGGTTCAATAGCACCAAATATTTCTCACAAACCTATAGCATGTGTTAGAATTGCATTGTAAACAGTTTTTTTTTAAAAAAAAAAGTAGTTATCAAACACTTGTAATACTCTCTCACTGCAAATGTATTTGAAGTTGTTGGGTTTTGTTTACAGTGACTTGTCTTTCTCTTTGATCCATATTTGGTATCTAGAACTGAAAGTAAATAGTCCAGATTCAATTGCAATCGTAGTGAAAAGAAAAATTCTCTATGGAGCAGGCAAATATTAATGTTAACTACATTATGGTGGTGCATTGTTCACAGAAAGTAGTACCTTAGAAAAAGCTCATGAAGTCCACAGATTGTGAGTTTATCCCATACTTAGCTGCTATTTTATAGTGTTCTTCAATCCTTTGTACGATATTCTAATAGCATGTTAATAACATATTAAGTAGATTGCCCAGCCTTAGCAGCCACGGGTAAGCAAAGTGATCCTTAATTTTGACTGACCTGAACTGTGGGTGGCGTGTAGAGATGCCAGCTGAGACTTGGCAAGTTAACATGTCAACGTTGGAGTGGCCCAGGTTGCCAGCCTCTTGTGTTCACGTGGTTCTGGTAGCTACTTAAGGCGTACTCTGCTCTTGTAAACCTTTCTTTTGAGCATCGTAAAGATCTCAGGGGTGTGCACATGGGAAGAGATGCCGTGACAAGTATCATATGGTGCAAAGGACTCTGGCTCCATGTTCTTGTCTTCTTTCTTACAAAGAAAGTATCTTCAAACAACAGTTTGTTGAGTTTGTCTTCACCAGTCAACTACTGAAGACCAATATTCCAGCTTCTGTGCCACTGAAATGCATCAGGAAGTCAACCAAAAATCTACATGTAAGGAAACAAAATCTTTCATAAGATTACTGTGTCAATTGGAAAAGCCCACAGATCAAAAAGCATCATTTCCAGAAAACTGCTGCTGTTGACTAGTGAGACAATTTTGTCAAAATGGATTTGAATTTGTAATGTGCTGAAGTGAGTAAATTGCTGAGAGAGTAGTACAGACCGAAATGCTTTGTAAAAACCTTAAAAGAGTGGGGAAAAGGGCAAACTACTGACGACCTACTGAAAAAACAGGGAAGAAAATACAGACCTGAGTACTTCTAAGCTTTAAAAGAGAGTGCTGGATCTTTCGAGTGTTTCGTGGAAGCACTCGCTGGTATTTGTGTGTGGATTTGTAGACAAAGCAGCTGGATTGCTGCTTCACGTCTTTTATTTGTGTGTTCAAGTTTGATATAAATGAGAACATCGTGCAAGTCTGTGCGAAACGAGTTGGAAATAGGAGAGGCCAGACTAGGAAGAGATGGGTGCAATCATATTCATCTAATATGGGATAAGTACATGTTACAGTAAGAAAATTCATAAAAAGCCAAAGATCACGTAGGCTGGGATTTTCAAAGGCACCTAATGAAGCGTCAAGTTCTCATTGTGTTTCCCTGGGATTTTAGCAGTTTTATTCCTCTTCTGTTCGCAGTCTGGCACTGTTATTTCAGAGTAGGACCATACACAGCAAGAGACGCTTCTGGAATAAAAGTGCCTGTACAGGGAGTTAATCGTGAGGAGTTAATTCATAATAAGAAGACAAGAAGTTCATATTCTGCCTTGTGGTCGATACTCAGGTGTACATAATGTGTCTTGAAGTGACGTGCGTTGCGGTAATTTAATTTTGAGATTCCAGAAGTGCAAATCAAGGAAATGAAAATCTATTTTGAAAGTGCTGCTTGCATCTTCTTAGCTAGAAAAATAAAAGGTATCTCTTTCAGTACCTGTCAGGTTCTGCTCCCGTGCCGAGCTGCATCCAAAGGCTTGCCTGGCTGAAGCCTGGAGCTACAACAGGGCTCTGTCAACGTGGATTCCCGTGCTGCCTTCCCCTGCACCCCGCTGCGTGGTTAGGAAGATGGTCTGTTTTCTTAACAGTAAAAGACATGGAAAATGTGCTGAAGTTTGCTGAAAGGAATTTTAAAGGGAAATATTTTTGTCTTGGCATGCTGTAAGAAGAATCATTTTGACGACATCCATCTGCTGATGATTAAAATAGGTTGGAGTCGGGGATGGTGGAGAGAGTGAGTAGAGCGTGAGAAGGAGGGCAAACGAAATAAAGGTGTTGAAATGGATTGGGGGGCTGAAATAAGTCGCTTTGTCATAAAAATCATAAAATCATTTAGGCTGGAAAGGACCTTTAAGATCATCAAGTATCGATTTGTCGATCAGTATTAATAAGCTGAAAGTGGGAGGCTTTTGGGGTATTCTCACGCCCTAACCGCATCCCCGCAAACAGGCTGTGACAGCCATTTATCTGCGTTTGAAACTCACTCCTCCTCTATTTATTTCAACTGTGAGAATTGTTACCGTCCCTGTGCGTGTTCCCAAGCGCTTTTTCTGTTTAATCATTGCTTCTGTTGCACGACTTGGTGGTTTTCTCCTGGTACCTCCAGTTGCATTAGCAGCCGATTTACCCATGTGTAGGTTCATGTGTGGATGAACATCAGAGTATGTGCTGGCTCCAAACAGCCAATGGAATTTCGTGTCGTTATCATACATAAAGGCAAGAGGGTTTGGTGGGACTTTCCTTTTTCCCTTTAGCATGCCCCACTTGTGTGTCACAGGTGATAAAATATCCCTGTAGGACTTTTGTGCTCTTGGATGTCGATTTTTTCCTCCAGTGTGTACCTCTGTGCCAAGCTGGGGTGTGTGCATGAATATGCAGTGTAGCCATGGAACTTGTTATGCCAAGCACAAATCCGAAGCCAATGTATGTTTTCTTAGGTAGCATAGCCAATAACAGATTGGTCAATTATTGTCCAGAGTTTTGAGCATATATATTTTTATTTTTTTTTAAATATAAATATATATATATATAAAAAAAAAAACCTCAGAAGACTATGGCTAGCAAGTTGATGCATTTATTTTTTTTCTTGTTGCTAATATCACTTACTGTGATTTCTGTGTGTGTTTTTTTCCTTTGGTTCCTGCTCAGTTTTGAACTTGAGCAATTATTGCACTATTTTGCTCACTCTGACAGGCCTGCAGTTGTTCTGTGCCAGCATGGCCTTGTTGAAGTATGTGTATGCTAATTAATGCAGATATAATGCACAGTTTTCTTCACGATTTTCTTCTCCTGCAGCATAAAATGCGGAACCCTTTCACTGGGGATGAAGTTGTTCTCTCTTTTAAGCAGGAGCTCTAACTAGAGATTTTTCTTTCTTCTTCTCTTTTTCCAGTCCGACAGCAATGCAAGCTTTCTCCGAGCTGCCAGAGCTGGCAATCTGGACAAAGTAGTGGAATATCTGAAGAGTGGAATCGACATTAACACGTGTAACCAGGTAAGGTGTCTGAAGGGCAGAAGGGTGCAAGAAGTTGCAAGAAACCCCCCTCAAACCCCAGTTTTTTCAGGCTAGATTACTTCATACGGATGTTGTGATTCACCTCAAGCTATGTTTTCAGTCTTGTTCTTCAGTGGTGTCTTCCTACAGGAAGGTGATAACGTCTATAAAATGGTGCTGCTTTTAGTAAAGCTTTATTAATCGTAACGAGGCGTGCCCATGTAATGAGTATTCCTCATTTTAATGAAAGATACGCCTTTCTCCAGAGCGTGCCTTGCAAATAGGGGTTGAAGAGCAGTGGGTATCACAGCAAATCCACAGATGAGCAGAGGATGGCAGTGAGATGGAAAATGGTACCCTTAGCTTATGTGAAGACGTTGCTTGGAAGCTTTAAAGTGAGGTGGGCTTGGATGAGTAAGAAAAGTGAAGCTGATAGAGGCTAATTATGTTTTGCAGGCAACAATTTGCAAAGCTGAACACAGTAGTGTTTGGGAGGATTGCAAAACTGAACTGCAAAACATTTTTCAGGCACCTAAAGAAGTTTCTTGTAAACATCTTTTTTTTCATATTCAGTGTATTATGTTTAAGCCCAGTAGCATGGGGATGTTTTTAGAGTCCGGGGTTTCTATCATACTTGGAGCAAGAGTTCTCTTCCAGGACACCCGCTCATTCATATGACAGTGATAGCAATAACTTTAAAAAAAAAGAAATTACAGGTTGAAATTTGTAACAAACTTTTTACTATTCTTAAAAAAAATTATCCTGGCCCTGTTTGCAATATGTTGATAAATGTTTCTCCAAAATACAGAAATATGGTCTGTGTTTTCAGCTTTATGCTTAGTTTTCAGGGCCTGTTATTGCTTGGCTTGCTCATTGAATTAATGTGAATGCTTGAGGAATGGGGTAGCAGTTGAATAATTCATACCAAAGAGAGCACATGTTAGCAAAATAAATAGGTAAATTTGCACATAGTTTGTGGATTTTATTAATGCTTTGTTACTCAGCTCATTCAGTTAATTTTTTCATAAACAGATTTTAGAACTAAAATATTATTTGCTTGTACATAATACTCCATTAAAATCAGATTTTTTCAATTTTTTTCTATTTTGTGGTGAAAAGTATCATCTAAGTATCTCTAAATAACCTAAAGACGGAAGAATGATGGAAAGTATGTGCTTTACTGAAGAAAAGAAAGATAATTCCATTGTGAATCTAATCTTCCCTCCCATCGTTCACATTGCTTTTACATTTTGATTTAGTCAAAAATATTCCCTTGTTGGCAGAGTATGTTTCAGGTATAAGATGATGGGAGCTGCTCTGTCCTTTGGGAAATGTGTAGGGATGGAATACATTAGTGCTGGAGAGTGGAAAATATTGAAGTAAAAAAATATTATTTTAGGTTTTGTATGGAGAGAACACCCATATTGTCTTATCTCTACTGATAACTACTCAGATTAAGATCAGAAATAATCAAGATTTTCCTTACTGTGTCCTGAGATACAGGTGTGGCTCCTAATGTAAACTCTACAGGAGCTGAGCTGCTTGTTGTTTATTTATAAATAAATAAAATATTTAGGAAATAAAGCTGTGTTTATCTTTGGAATTAGTAAGGAAATTCTATCATGACTCCATTAAGCTGTGACAAATAATAAATTGCTCTCCAGGGCAGCTAGAAGGAAAAAGGCTGTTGAAACAGGATTTCTAACTTTTTTTTGAACGACTAAGGTGAAAGGTACATGTTTTCCAAGTCAATCATCAAGACGGAAAGCTGGAGTTGTTTCCTGCTCTGATATGAACATGGGCTTTAGAAGCTGTGGATTTCTTTGGTGGCAAAGAAATGCTAGGAAAGCAGGGGGTTTCTGTGGTAGCAAGAGCAGTGAAATTGTAATTTTGGGCAGTACACCCTGGAACAGCACCCTGCCAGTGGGGCTGATGGCAAATCCCCCATCTCTGGGATTTGGGCTGCAATTTAGTGTATCTCTGAACCCTCAGTGAAGAACTGAAACTTTTGTTTTCTTATTTGACATCTGGAAGCCACTTGTATGAAAATTATTAGTAAATCTCTTCAGAAACCCGTGAGGGAGTTACTTTGAAGGGGCAGAGAGAGTTGTAATGAATTTTTCAAATGCGGATATATCATCTTCCTTTGGCTTATTTGTGATGTACCCTAAACCTATCATTACAAGAGCTTTGTACTGTTGCAACCAGTCTCTCTTGCATTTCTGGTGCATCTTTGACTTCAGTGGTTCAGTTCTAATGAGGACTTTCTTGGTCTGTTGGTTATTTAATGCCCAAATCCTACCTTGGCCTTTGTAAAATTTCAGAAGGAATTTTTCCCAGCTGTGTAGTTAGCGCAGGACCTCATATATCTTCAGTGGGTTCTAAAACACTTCTTCGTTTAGAAGTTCAAGGGAAGCAGGAGGAGGTTTAGCACTTGGCAGCACCAGCCTTCTCCCTTCAGAGTAGTTGCTGGACCTGTAGAGGTAATGGTTTCACCAAAAGCAAGACCAAATCCCATTCAAAATGGGCACTCACGTAGAAGGAGCACTGGGCAGTCTGGGCGTTGTAGAAATATTCTGTACAGCTTTATCCCACTGACCGCAGTACGGTTGGCCCGTTGAGTTCCCTCAGCCATCCCACACGAAGCACCTGATCCCCTGTGCCCTGAGGTGCGGAAGTCTGAGATTTCCCTCGCTATTTTTGTGAGAGCTCAGCCAGTAAGTAACCATTCAGGGGGTGGTATTTTTAGCCGACTAGCTAACGGGTGGCCGAGCAGGTTAAAATCTTGTAGCTCCCTTGCATTAGCAATGCAGTCGTGGTTACCCTCAGATGGTTAGAGAGTAGCCATGTTTTTTTCCCTTGTTTCAGAAAACTGTAAACTTAAATATGTTTTTATCACTGGTCAATCTGCAACATAAATTGTTTTACGTATTGTTGTAAAAAGGTACTTAAATTTCCTGCTTAAAATACTACCTCCCCTTTCAGGGAGGTTATTACTGCTGTAAAAATACACCGTTAAAGTTTCACCGGTAATGTGATAGAATGTTTTAGCTTGGCTCTTTTGTAAGTCTGTCATCTAAATCCGATTACTTTTGCTTCGTAGCCTAGGGACCTACATTTGCAATGCTTATTTAAGTGACTGGTACCATCAAATTTAACAGGACTGTAACTGTGACTTAAAATAAATACACAAGTGTCCGCATCAGTCCTGAAAAACGTCTTGACGTTCTAGTGAAATCAATGGCATTTCTTTGAAGGAGGACTTGAGATTTCAGGCTCTACGGTGTCCAACTTTCCCCCTGCGCTGGGGGTGCTGCTGCTCCCCATCGTCCCCCAGTAAATCTGGGCAAACCTTGATGCCGTGAGCCACATTGTGCACAACTACTAGTGGCATCGTGCTTAAAGACAGCACATGAGCTGTGCTGTGTTGTGCTGCCTTGGGACTAGGGCATGGGTGCGCAGAGAGACAGCCTGACGTAGGAACCTGGGGTGTGAGGGATAGATTTTCACAGTTTCATGGTGTTCTCAAGACTTCCAAGCCCTTAATTCGGTGGAAAATTAGCTACGTGTTCAATTTCAAAACTCTATTTAAATCCTAATTAATTTAATATAAGTATGCAGCTAAGTGCTAGTCTGAAGAAGGCTGTTTTCCTGAACTGGAGCTTTGTACTATCCAAACATTATCTATACCACCAAGAAAACCTCCATGAAATTCCTTGTTCCTTTTCTGATACTTACATGCTGTCATTCAGACTGGAAAAATGTCAAAACTAAGTAAAAAAACCACAATTGTGGCCACTATTTCTTTTTGAAAAAAGAGTAGATGGAACGATAAGAAATGAAATAATCTAAAATGTTTTGAGACTTTACCTTCCCTGCTGAAGAAGAGCTGCAGATGATGAGAGTAGGCATGTGTCAAACGGAAGTTAGGACACGAAAGTGAGAGCAGTTCTCTTGTCTGTACTGAGGAATTTAATGATGAGCAGGGTAAGAACTGGGGCTTTCCAGGTGCTGCTTATTGAAAACATACAGAAAGAATCTTGTCTTGCTGTCTTGAAGAAAGTTTCCATGAAAAGACCTGCCGTCAAGAAAAAACTTGCCGAGTTATATGGGACACAGCCTGGCAAACTTCAAGTTCACTGATTAGGAGAGCGTAAATCTAGACTGAAGTTCTTATATTCAGGTAGATCCAGCAAAATTTATGTCTTGATTTTTTTTTTTTATTTTTTTATGTCTGGAAGGATCACCCCCAGGACAGAGCACAGCTAATATGATAATTACTTGGAAACATAAGTTATTTTTTCCAGCATTCATGTTCTCTTGCTTGCTACGAGAGGAATATGACAAGGGCTGCTGCAGATTTGTCTTCTGTGGAAAGTGCTTCCCATCTGCACCTGGCTGGCAAAGCTCCTCTTGCGCCGTACACGTGAAATCAGAGCCAGATGAGTGCAAACATCAGAACAGATGCTGAATAATTTCTTAGTGGCTTGAAATAGATAAAGCGTTCCTGGATGATAGGTGGCAACACCAGCAACTTTCAGAATCTGTGGGCTTGCACTGTGGTTAAGGTCAAAGCTCGACTTAGACCCGCACTTGTTAGCGTAAAAAAAGTGGTTGCCTAGTGTGCAAACAGAAAAATCCCATATGAAGATGATTGAATTAAGTAATTTTACCTATCTGACTTAACGCAGGAATTTTCTAGACTCTATGAAGTGTTTTGAGCTCTTGACAAACTGTACAAAACAAAAAAGTGCTAAAATATAAATATAATTAATCTGTAATTTGGATTGTCTCAGCCCTGTTAGCCAGGAAAAACTCTGTGCACTTATCTGTTTCCCTGGAGACGTTGATTACTCCATGGGACTTCCCGAGTACCAAGAATGACCTGTGGCGGGCATCTGACGTTGTCAGCACTAGTGAGCCCCATTTCTTCACCTTCGCCGTCCGTTGAGCAAGTACACGCACTTCAGCGTCTTGCAAACTCCGATTCTGGTGCCATATAAAATTGCTCACAAAGCTTTTTGATAACTAAGACCCTCAGCTTGTGTTGATTGAGCATCACTGGTGTATAGTATATTTTATTAGGAGTGGGGGCAGAGTCCTCTTCTAGAGGTTAGGGAATAGGGAATAAGCCGTGGCAGCTGCTACTGCAGCCTTAGAGTTATTCCTCCTCCTCCGAGGGGTGTGAATGGGGTGTCTACGTGGCTGTGTTCCAGCTCTCTAAGGGGAAGAGCTAACACATTCTGTGCCAAAAACAAGAGGTGTATTTTATTTTTGAGTGAGGGAACTGAATGCTCTTTCAAAAATGAAACCTTGTATATGCAGGAGTTTTTTTCTCAGTATAATGCTATTTTTAGACTAGATCTCATCTCAGAAAACAGCACATAATGTTAAGAGTAAGCTTTCCTGAACAGAGAAAACACCAGATGCTTTCTTCAGTTTTGGCATTTGTTTCTTAGATCCTAAGTTTTCATAGAGATCTGTCTTCATAGATAATCAAAGTATTTCCCTAATTTAACTGTTTCCAAAATCTGATGGAACTTAATGTTTCTGGATATACTGACTACAGGGATTGCTTACAGTTATTAATATAGTTATATAGTTAATAATTAGTTATTAATTATGCTTTGTTGACTGCTACCTTCGTATCAAATTATTATGGAATTGCTTACTTCAGTCTGAATTCAAGCACCATCATCAATTCTGAAAATCATAAATCATTTATATTTATTTCTGGAGAGGGCTAGAAATGTCAGGGGACAAAATTCCCCTGTTTTAAAAACAGTCCCTTTAAAAAAAATGTAATTACCGATATTTTTATAGGATGAAAAACTGATAGCCATTGGAAATCTCCGATTCCTTTAAAGCTGTTTTCCTTATGTTACAAATGTAGCTATTTTAGGACATGGTTGCTATTTCTAGTTAATGTAGCAAAAGAAAAGAACTTGCTTTCGGAATCAATGTTCCAAATGTGGACTGGCAAAATTAACTTTAATTTTAAAGTACGTGTTTGTGCAGCCCATAGCTCTAGCAGAAGGTAGACCCCCAGATCTGAGGGTTCATCAGCTGTCTGCTGTGTTTGGGAACAGAACTGGTAATCCAGAAGGCAACAGAAAGTAACGTTTCCCCATCTTGTCTTTGGAGGCTTGTCAGTTGTCATGGTGATAGAGTCACTTTCTTGGAAGGAACAATTTGCTGGATTTTGGCATTTGTTTCTTCTGTACAAACAGGGGGTGTGTGTGAAGTGTGATACCTTGAACAGGATTCAGATATTAGGTAGTTCTGGGGGACCTCCAACTCCAAGGCTCTTAGAAACTTAGATGTGTTTGGCTTTTGCTCTTGTTTTGTCGGCTTCTTTATAATTTGATTGGTGTCTTTATTGCTTCAGTCAGAGGGAGACAGAGCACCAGCTCTTAATTACCCCTTCATTTAGTCCAAATGGAAAGCAGCTAATGCTCCCAGAACTGCTAACTATAGACTGAAGCAGCCTGTAGTCATAATGGGGTCGGCAGGATCACATGTTGATGTCACTCAGTAGGTTAATTCATCTTCACGAATTCCTAGGCTATAAAGCAACATAAAGGGAGAATTTTCATAATCTGAAATGATTTTTCTTTTTTCAACCGTCCACTTTATTTCTTTGTGGTATTTTTGGGAAAAACTTCAACAAACCTCTGGACTTGAGAAGGCCGTGCCCGGCTCTCTACTGTGTGCCCTTCCCCAAATCCTTCTTGAACAGAGGTTGACCACATGCACTTTTGACTTCCGCAAGAGATTCATTCAGAGGAGAGAATCTGCAGCAACCTTAGATTGACATCTGTTAAAGAGACCTTGTGTGGCAAAGGCAAGAGGAATTAGAAACTCAGATGTTGGCAAATCTTCCTGGGAAGTGTTGTATCCCAACTTCCATCACAGTCGGTGAGAGTTATAAAGGGTCAGACTCTTACTGTAAAGGAAAGAAGAGGGTTAATTTTGTTAATATACATTCCTAATGTTCTTAAAGATATTAAGTGCTTAATGAATGCCTTCAAACGGAAGTAAACTTCAGGGAAGTAAGAATTATTATGTGTAACAAAGGTTGTTTTCTTTAGTGCTGAGACCATTAGATACCGAAGTGACACAAGCAAATGTGGTGGTCATGCTTCCATGCCGTGCTCTCTTCTGCGCTGGCAGAAGCATGTGTGCAGCCCCACACGGAACGACTGAGGCACCTGGTCTGCAGAGAGGTGGCTGGGGAGAGAAATGAGCAGAGGGGAGAGGACAGGAGAAGCAGAAGCACTTCTGGTAGCAGTGCTGACTTGGCTGATGTAAAATGTGCTTTGAACCATAGGTTGAGATGATGTTCTGCCAAGAAGTCGCCTTTCCGTGGGGTCAGTTTGCTTTGGCATGACAGGGTTAGGCAGGAATAGCATAAGCCGTTATTGCTGTCGGACGTAACAGCGATCTGGGTGATGTGCCAGAAGGAGTAAATGGCACAGCAGCATTTGACGCTGAATCGGGCAGAGGCTGGAGAACTTCCATTCCATGAGGACCACTCCATGAAGCAATTGAATTCAAAGGCAGAAGTAGCGTGGACTTCCTTGGGTGATTTTCAGACAACAGCAGTGAGACTTAGTGCCTGTCTTACAGCAAAAAAAGTGACTGACTTGCGATTGGCTTAGAAAAGGTTGGTGATTTCTATGCTGTACAAGAAATCTGTGGGCTTATCTCGTGTGGTGAAAATACGTAGGGTGACGCTATAGTAAGTGCTGTGAGCAGTAGTGGTGTGTGTGGACGTTAGTAGCACTCCATGGGGTACGAAATGTTGACGCCTCTAGTTCTGTGGTAGAGGAGAAAGAGAACGGAGGGATTCAGGCTCTGCAGGGAAACCCTTGAAGAACCAAGCTTGCAAGGCTTAGTATTGTGTTGTTTTAGGAGAGTTAGAATTACAAATGAGCCTCTAAAAGAAAGGTAGTTATGGCTTATGTATGCTTTGTGGGGAGGAGCAGTCCCTAAGCTGTACGGTTTTGCTTAGCAGACAACTAATTTCATCTCCCCCCACCAGCCACAACTTTTTGGTAGGCACAGGAGAGAAAAAGGGAAGCGTCAGAAACCTTCGTTGTTCTAAAATACAAGAATCCCGTTGACAGGAACGGAGGAGTTGCATTGATTAAATCTGAGCTTCTGTCATTGTAAGTAGCAGGGATCAGCCACGTGGGTTGGGAAGTAATTACAGTGTCGGTTCTGGTGACGGAGGAACAAAGCTTGCTTTAAGGCTTCAGTCGCGCTGGCCCTCAGCATTTAAAGTTCAGTGCCTGCTACTGCTTGTCCCGGCTTGCTTTATTTAAGGAATTTATTTAGGCTATAGTTTCTTTCTGTAACCTTTTTACTGAAGCTCATGTATTCTTTCTGCTTGTTCTTAATGGCTAAAAAAAGTCATACGTTGCGAAGAAACTAACATAATCTATGCAACAATATTAGCTTTCGGCTGCTTAATGTGGTGTCATTAGATACATGTCTTAGAGGTACAAATACAGGTATTCTAAGAGATGGCTACTGATTCAGCAGTGGGACAAGCCTTTCTCCGTACTTTGGCACGTGGTAAACTAAAAAAGCAGCTTATCCTCAACTGTTCGCCTTCAGAGGGGGGTGTGTGCCCATGATTCGTGTGGGCCATGCAATAGTGCAGTTTCTGTGCTGTTTGTGGGCTTCAGTCTGCTTGCAGAGAGTCAATGTGGTCAATAACATGTCATAGCAATATATCAGGTTTGTAGCAAGGAGTCAAAGGTTCCGCCTATACTCTCATAGAAAGTGTTGATGCCTGAATCTATGAGATTAGATATGAGAAAGAGGTCTTTGGTCTCAAACAATGAGAAGAATGCTGTGTGTTTCCCCAGAAAATACTATTTCAAAGCTTTCAGCCACCGTAGGTAGTAATTATGGTTATTTAATACTCAGCTGAGATTAAAAAACAAGGAAGATTAGAGCTTTCTGAAATGTTTTCAGCCTGCAAAAAAATCACTGTCACGTACAGTGTTTCTCATCTTGATGATTATGGTCAACCTCACCACATAATTTTGGTTAAAACATTATCCTTGACCCAGGACATGGCACGACTGCCACCCCTGGGCTCTGCAGCTCCCTAGTAAGAGTGTTCCTCTGGACTGAGGCAGATCTGGCTGCTGCTGCTTTACCCACGTAATGGGATTGGAAACCACATTTCTCATTAACATTCCCTAACTACCAGGCTGAGTAAGGGCATTCTTCTTCTTTTGGCAGCTTGTGAAGGTAGCCTTCCTTCAGTTCCTTTGCTTTTCTTATAATTGCACTTCTGAATTTGACCACAAAACCTGCCTGTGCTGCTTACATGAATGTAGAATTAAATGGAGTTACTTCAGAAATGCATTTGGGTTGCTGTGTCTGCAGCCGTTGGACCCACTCCCGTTAAATGCCTCCTGTGAAGTGCTAAGAGCTTTAAAATCCTACTGGGAATTACAAGCTTGAACTGCCTCTGTGGATGGACAAATAAAAGATCAGAAAGCTGCTTGTTTGTTTTGCAGTTGAAATGACTATGAGCTACTTTGGAGACAAGGAAAGTGATAAAAATTACACAGTGCTAAACTTGCTGCGAGTTACTCAAATACCTGAGTATCACTTGTGATGCTTGCGATATGGAGAACAGGAGAATGCTTGAGGGCAGTGGCAGGATCTGTTGCTGTCACCTGCCTGATGTACCGTGAAAAATAGCATAGGATTGTGACAAACAGGTTGGCAATTCAGTTACATTAGACTGTCATTTTATATTTTTCCATTTGGTGGAATAGGCATTCTAGGAAGAGGAGGATACAGTTTCCATGGCTGGAATTTATAAGAGACAAAGTCTCCTATTCCTGTTTAATGTGAAAAGGATTTAGATGCTAACTTCTTTGGTTGCTTTTTTTTTTTTTTAAATTCTAGCTCTTCTTTCATTAATTTTCTTTTCCTTTTTGACTGAGGTTACAAAACCTCCACATTTGATGAAGACTTGCTCATCAGAAACCAGCAGAAGTACTAAGCCAAGGATCAGTATAGTTTGCAAACCACATGTAATCGACAACCATTTTGGTCTACTTGTGCTTTTGGTTTTCTGTTTGATGCCAGTTACCCCAGCGGAGAGTCCAGGGTTTGGGAGAGCTACATCAGCCTGGAATAATCCTGACTAAATAGATGCATCCTGTGTAAATTTGGCTAAGTCCTGTGATTTCTCTGTGTTGATAATACCTCAGTGGGATTAGATAAGGTTCCAGTAAAGAGAAGGCAGATAGGCACTCAGATGTTGAAATACTGAGCTCCACGGAGATACCTGTGGTAGTAGTCTGGGGAAATGTGGAACTATCAGAAGGGAAGGAATCTCTTATGGATACTGGCAAAATATGGTTTGTTTTGATGTCTTTGTTGCTATGAGAAAAATGTTGTTGGAGAAATCTGTTGCACAGTGCCTTGGCTTAAATAGCCAAGTCCAAAATATCTGACTTATGTAGACAGTCAGCTAAGAGATGTAACAGTATTCCCAGCTACTAATCTTCTTCTTACACCAGGGTAAGGTAGGAATGTGCATCTCCAGAGCTGATGTTTGTAATTGATACGGCCCTTGTGCTTACAGAATGGACTCAATGCTCTGCACCTGGCAGCTAAAGAAGGCCATGTGGGACTGGTACAAGAGCTATTGGAAAGAGGGTCGGCTGTGGATTCTGCCACTAAGGTAATTCATGCACGTCTCTAAGTTTATTCACAAAAAGTCAAATACGTGGGAGAAATTTTGAAAAAAAAAAATATAAAGTACAAAATAAGATAATAATATAAATAGCTCACTGATGCTTAAAATGTTATTTCTATTATGGCCTGCGAGTCTATGTTCTTTGCTGAAGCTCATCGGTAGTAAACGAAGAGGGAAAGATTATTATTTGTACAATCTGTTTGCAAGAGAAGCATTAAAAGTTTTTAGCCATGCCAGGTTTTTCATTATTTCCAATGACAGGTCCCCATTATAGAAAGAATGAATATAGCTCAAAATACTAATTATTTCAAATCTGTGAAGGTTGGTAATTGACTGTATCATATCCAGAGCCTTTTCACTCGAGGGCACAATGGAAAAAAACACCTGTGTGATAAGTCGTTTTGCCTTCAGCCCTTCCACAGGCAGGCACCATGCGCATGTCCAGAACATTCAGTCAGTTGTTATTTGTCTGTGGGTGGTAAATTCCTTGTGGTGGGCCAGATTTGTTGGCTTGAACGATGAGATGTTTGACTCCTGGTGTCTAGGTTGGCTGGCTGTGCTCAGCCTTTGCATTCAGTTACCACCACTGTGTCCCCGCGGCTCTCTTATTTTTTATGATTTCTGATGCACAGGATCTTCATCAAGGTTAACACTTGGTCCTCAGCTCAGAGAGCTTCTTGCTGAACTTGGGATTTCCATCAATGATGGAAAAAACAGAATTTTCCTCTTTCAAAAACATCTTTAAGTCACCCCTCAGTGAAGCTGTTGGTAGAACCACCAGGTTACAGACAGGACTTTTGGGTTTTGGTTTTATGAACCTCGATTCTTTAATAAAGCAATTTAAATATTGCTCCCAGGATGAGAGATTGGCCTGGAAAAAATACAAGGCTCTTAGAAAAGCAGTGATCTACCACACTGCTGCTGTTTTGGGAGAGATTATTTTTATTGTGCAGTGCATCTCATAACTTAAAGTTTCAAAAATATGCATTTTCATTTTATGCCAATTAGAGAAGAGGAAAAAAGATTTCTCTTCTGCATTTAAAAGGCTGGTTTCTGTTACTTAACAGTCAGACCTTCCTTTTGGGTCTTGTACTGGGAAATCTCATTTTACACGTGATTCGCAGCTTGAATTTTAGGACTTCTAGATTTCAGCTACCTTCTGCAGGGCATGATCTCTGGACCTGAATGAAAAAAACCTGTTAGCCCATACTAAACTTTACCTAGAAGTTTGTCCCATGCCTCAGTCCCATTCCATAATTTCACTCAAAAGTTATGTTAGGATGTCAGTGTTACGCAACCACTCAAGAAATCTTCATGGCTGCAACTGCCAGTTCTGTCCCTCGTGATGTTTATGGAACATCACAGAATTACAAGGTAAAACTGTAGTCAAAAAATGAATGTTATAAAGAAATGCTGGTTGAAATTATTCCTGAAGAAGGGTAATGTCTTCCATTTTTTCCCTCCCTATAACAGAAAGGGAATACAGCCCTGCACATCGCATCCTTAGCAGGACAAGCTGAAGTGGTCAAAGTTCTGGTTAAGGAAGGAGCCAATATTAATGCACAATCTCAGGTATGATGCTGTTTTCCTTTCTTTCTTCTACAAGTTATTTGGTGAGATTTTATGAGATAGATCTGAGGTGTCAGGCAGTGATTCCAAACGTCCAAGCCTGGCAAATCAGTCAAATTGAGGCTTACGTAGCATTCACTGGTAAGTAGAATAAAAGCAAATAAATTGAAGTCATTATTTACTCATTGTGTGATACAAGAACTCACATTGTTGTTGATTGAAATTGTTTAGGAATTCCTAGTGTGCTTTAGTAAGTTGTTTCAGAAATTTTTCAAAGTGTAGAAATATTATATCATATGTTTGAGTTGTATTTGGTGAGCAGTAAAGAAGAAGATAATTTCTCAAAGACTTGGTTTATACAATTGCTTTTCGTGGTTATTTGTTGGCTAAAAATTTGCAGATAACTTACTCCAGGCTTCTGAACTCATTCTTTATGTGATCAGAAAGAATTTAAATCAAAAGTTTGGAATGTACATTTGCATTGGGGAAATCCACCTTGTCTTATCAGGCAAAGCAGCTGTAAAACCAGCCCTGTTATTTCCACTGACGAGAAGCTTGTCTGCTCTTCCAAAACGTACCAGAGATGTTGCAGAGACTGACCGATGGGCAGATCTTCTCTCCGTGGGTTGGGCGAGGCTGTGGTGGCAGCCGCCTGCCCGCTGTGGTTTCAGAGCTGGAAACAACCCGTGCGAGACTGCAGTGAACAACATACTGCAGACTGGCTAGGTGATGGTTTGTTTTCTGAGCTAACTGTCCCTGTCTCCTCTGCCCTATCAAATACACGCACTATTAGCACAGTAGATTAATTGACCAAGTTATCCTAACACATATGGGAGGTACCTATTATTTCCTCTGTTTAGGATTAGGAATAATTTATCAAATACATAATTTAATGTTTGTAAATGCTACCTTAACTGTGGCAACTGTCTGTGGCTACGAAGAACTGAACAGAGGGTATAGATGAGGACTATATGTGAGAAAGAAACTGCATCTTTCTGAAGCATCTAGTCAGCTGGTGACATTCTCCAAGTAAATCATCAAGCTAACGAACAGGGTTCAAATTGAGTCCTAGTGCGTCACTCAGTGACCACAAAGACCGTTTCTGCAGTAATGGTGTAAGCGAAGATGATGAGAAACACAAGTCACGCTTCAGGGGTGGATTAATTTCAAATTAAATTTTCCTGGCACTTACTGTCTATAGGCAAGATAATGGCCCTTAGCTTATCTCGCTGGGATACGTGAGCAGAACAAGGAGAGAGCGATCTGATTTACCAGTGCAGCTAGGAACTGCCTCGGTGGAAGGGGGTTTCAGGCAGCATAGCTGGGCCTGTGTGAGATGCTTTTCTCAGTCCTCTTCTGTAGCACATTCCCTGATGGTTAGGAACACAGAGAAGACTGTGAAAGGTTTTGATTTGTCAGAGCCCATCCTAAGTCTGCCTAGCTCCACATTCTGCTTGCCCAGACCTGGGACACTGGGACCTGGAGGGTTTTTTTGCTGTTTGATGTTACAAATTTATGACGAACAGTGTAAAGTAAGTAGAAAGCAGATGAGCGAATAGGTTTATAAAATGAATAGGTGTGTTTATACCTTCATTACATTTTAAGACAAGAGAGAGAAATTGAAAAGATCTTTAAGCTGCCTGACTCCAAGATTTTAAAAATATTTTCTTTATTATAATAGCTTTTTGCCCCAGAGTGACTGCTAAAGAGCTCTCTCAGGACAACTGATGGTCAATTACTCCCCATGCTCTACTTCCATTAAAGATAAGAAATGTTGTAATTCCATTGCTCAAAAATATAGCAAACTCCTTTCATAATGACCGAACTGGATGATTTCTTCATACATTTATCAGCCTTTTCACGTGTATAAGGAGATAAAGTAACATCTTTATAATGTTAGGATTTTGAGCATGGTAAGAGAAATAATTATAAAAATGATACTTTCATGAAGGCATTATCCCTCAAAAAGTCTTCTCAAAGGCTCTTCCTTAGGCTGGAAAAATAAATCACGTTTTCTAAATAAAAAAAAAAAAATCCTACCAGAATTGGAAATTGTTTCCACAGGTATTATTTTATACAGTATTCTAGTTTTAAATACATTTATTGTTAGCACTGGGCGTTCCGTGTAATGCACACAGACCTGTTAACAGGCATTTCCTACTTGAACTAATTGAATGAATCTGGTGGAGGACATTTTTCCCCAGTACTGCTTGGTGGTTGCCTCCAGACAGGATGAATTCAGACTGCTGAGATACGTATGCCCTGGATTTGTGCCACGTTGTCTTAATTAAACAAGTCCCGTTGACTTGAATGGGAGGGAGAGTCCTTTATGCAGTGTGATCCAGCCGTGGGGGACTTTGGGGTGTGTCTTTCTGGCCTGCTGTGCTTTCCCAGAAGAGATGGATAACAGCTGCTTCAGGCAGGAGGAGATGTTCAGGGGCTCTTGGTGCTGGGGCCGAGGGGTACTTCCCGTGGAAGGTGTCCTCTTGGAGGGACCGCTCTGGTGGTTTCCTGGTCAAAGCACTGTCATGAGCACAAGGGTAAACAACGGCACACGGCGAGAGAGGCACAGGACCTAGATCTGTCTTCTTTTTGGTAAATGTTGAATGCACTTGGGTAATATTTACTGATCGTGTTCAGCACTTCGAATAGTATTTGTGTGTGAGCATTCGCACACGTGTTCCCATGTAGCTAGTAATTTGAGTATGAATGAATGTGTTTCCTATATGATGGGGGGAAAGGATGTACTTTTCTTAGTCAGGACTCTGGGCAGACTTCTAAGAATTTGGTTCTAATACTGATTTGCCAGAACCTTCCCTTGGAAGATTAAATAAAAAAGTAATTTCTTTATGCCCAGTGAATGGAATGAGGATAATGAATGTTGCCTTTCTGCTCAAGATTGCATTGACATGCTCAAGAATCACACGTGTCATAGAAAATTAATAAGGTGGCAAAAAAAAAAGAGAAGAAACCCAGAAACTTCAGAATTAATAAAGAATAGACACATGATTTATGATACAAGATCAAGAAAGATTCAAGCTTACATAACTACAGCTAGTCAAAGAAAAAAGTTATATAGAAAAAGGAGAAGAGAATGACTGAACAGAATATTCTTGACTACTCAAATACTGAGGTTTTTTTTGTCAGGAAGTATGTCACTGATGAAAAGGTGAAGAAAAAAATCATATCGGGAATGAGCTTAATTGAGAAAGTCAGAAATGAACAAAAATACAAATTAAAGGTATATTTGAACAAAAAAGTGAGAAATTATGACTGAAATGCTCAGTTTCTTATGGTTTCTTATGTTTTCTCTCAATTCCATTTTTAAAAATAGATGTGTTATTGTCACTCTTAAATCTTTTAGGAGCAGATGTTGGTATTGAGGGTATAAAGGGTATATTACATCCTCTCCTTGGTATCCCAGTTATTTCACACTTTATTTTTTTTAGGCCCCTGCTAAATGCCATTTGTGGGTAGTGATTTAATGCCAGTGAAGTTACTCAGGTTGCTCCGTAACTTCCTCTTTAAAGAACCCGGTATCTGCCAAGGTCATTCTCATTTCCAGTGATAGCCATTTGCCATAGTGACAACATTTCTTCACTGATGATAAGCTGATAGAGAAAAGAGTCTTCTCAACTCCAGCTTGTTCAATTTATTGCTTTTCCTTTCCTTTTCTCCATTAAATTGCATAAAAAACACTGGCCTTTATCAAAACTTACCACCAGTGACATCTGAAACACCACACTGATTTCCCAGTTCCTTGCAGCAATGAAATAACAGAATTATCTCAGAAAATGCTATTAAAAGCACTGTAACCACTGAGATTACAAACCCCATCTGTGCTATCCGGTGCTGTTAAGCATTCAGGACTTTGATTTTATGGATTTTGTTTTTCTGTTAGGTTGCTTTGCCCTTCAGTTTCATGTTGGCCTTCAGAGCTGTTATTTTGTTCATCCTCCTCTTTTTAAAAGTCTGTTCCTTTTGAGCTAATATGTCATCGCTCCTATTTTTAGAAAAGTAATTTCTATTTTGATACAAAGCCTAATTGCACAGTGATTACTAATGGAACGACTCCACTTTCACCTGCATGCATATCATTTGAGAGCTGACATCTTCCTTGAGCACGTTTCAGGCAAATGCTGAAATGAGGGCAAACCCAGAATTGGCCAGAGGCATCTAGAAGCTGCTGGTCCTTTTTGGCATACCTCCACCTAGAAGTTGACAGTGTGCGATTGATTGGGTCAATTAGAATCGCCTTTTGCTACAAGTATTGCTGGAGAAAATATATATAATGAGTGTCTATAAAACATTCACTTGGTTGACTCTGGTCATAGTTCAGTGAGCAGATCTAGATACGCGTTATCAAGTAGAAAAATAAATTTCTGCAACTTCTTGTCTTGATTTGACCAAGGTTTTTGGTCATGTATAGATCTGACCAAGCTGCACTCATTGATAATATAAAATCTTGTCTGGGGACTGAATGTACAAACTATAATGTAAAGTGGGTAACAAATCTCCTGGGGTTAGTCCAGGCTACTCCTTTGATTACATTTCCTTGCAGAGCAGAACAAGGTCATCCCATGGAATGATGTAATCTTTTGCAATATGTATTCACTTGTGTGGGTGATCCTCTAGGTACTGCTGAATTTCAGTGGGGAATTCAGAAAAAGTCCTCAGGGGTATTGAAATGTTTCATTATGCAGAACCATGGAAGCGGCATTGGGCACTTGTCACTCTCTCACCCACCCATCACACACTTTTACTGGGCACAGTGGTATCCTCCTTTCACAGCTGGGTCACGTCTTTACCCCAAACCTATCCTGAGTTGTTGCTTGTGCATTAGAACACTAATTCTTTTTTTTTTGTAATCTTCCTCTCAATGAGTGTCTACTTTTGCGACCTATTAGGAATTCTTATGCCAGTTCTTGATCTTTTTTCCCAGGTGGAAGAAACATCACCAGATTTAGTCAGTCCCACCCTTCCCTTTGATAAATTACCATTTCTCTCTATTGCTTTCTCTTAAAGTCAGATTGTATCATCTGACTCACGTATAGGCATCAGAGCTGTCTGATAACTGCAATATTAGCGTGCCAAATGTGATGATACCCCTACTGCAATAATCTTAATAACTGGGTCTACCTGTAGGCTGCCCCTGTGGCAATGATGCTGAGCTGTTCTGACCACACATACCTTACAGAATGGATCTGTCCTGACATTAGAATCATAGAATCGCTTTCGTTGGAAAGAACCTTTAAGTTTATGGAGTCCAACCATTAACCTAATGCTACCAAGCCCACCACTAAACCATGTCCCTCAGCACCACATCTACTCATCTTTAAATCCCTCCAGGGATGATGACTCCACCACTGCCCTGGGCAGCCTGTTGCAATGCTTGACAACCCTTTCCATGAAGAAATTTTTCCTGATATCCAATCTAAACCTCCCCTGGTGCAACTTGAGGCTCTTTCCTCTCATCCTGTCACTTGTTACTGGAAGAAGAGACCGACCCCACCTCGCTACAACCTCCTTTCAGGTAGTTGTAGACAGCAATAAGGTCTCCCCTGAGCCTCCTTTTCTCCAGGCTAAACACCCCCGGTTCCTTCAGCCGCTCCTTCCTCCACTCCAAACAAGGTCAAAAAAAGTTAGCCTCATGTGAAGAGTTGCACCTCCTAAAATGAGGTGATTTGACAAATGTCAAGTGAATGAGGTACAGAGCGCTGAAAAGGGAAAGACAAAATGAGGAACTAAAATTCACACCTGTTCAGTAACGGTAAGAGAATTATCATGTCCTGGAGTCCCCTAAGAAAGAAATTATCCCTTTCAATTTTAAAATTAAAATTAAATTCAATTTAAAAAAAACCTCTGCCACAGAGCTTAGAACAGAACATGTTCCCTGTTAGCAGCTAGGGTTGTGCTTTGACCACTGCTGCATCTAGGGGCCCTCACAAAAGGAGGAGCTGCCTTTTAATCGTCAGATTATTTAAAGTGACCCAGATACAGAAAGCAAGGATTAGATAAATCAGTCCTCCCCCGAGCTCATCTTGTTATTTAAAAGCCCTCTGGTTTCCCTTCCTCTATATCCTTCTCTAAGCTCATCGCAAACACATTAGCCAAGAAATATTTTTGTTTAAATTTGCCCCCGTTACGGTTACTGCTTCCTGTTTCAGCACAGAGGAGATGCTGTCCTGACTGCTAGAGTATTCTTATCCTCACTATTCACGAGATTGAAGCAATCCTTAGAGTAACATAAAATTTCCAGCCTCAATATGCTTTCCCAAACATGAGGGATAAGAGAGCTTGTTGAATGTCCGTTTTCAGTGTTACCACAAAAGCAAAGGGAGGATTTATGGGATTCTCAGAGAAGTGATCAGCTTGTCTCTCTCAGGATGCCCTAGGATTTGCTTTACCAGAGATTGCTCTCCCCGTGGTTTGTAAAGATAATCTTACCTTCAGAACAGAGTGTATTTTGCAGAGTATTTGCTGCTCCATTATGACAAAAGGTTTTAATTCCACCAGCTGGGCTTTCTGTTTTGCATCAGTGTGTTTAGAGAGCCAGGTTTTTAGCTGCTGTGTATCAAGAGGAGTCATTTAGCTGCAGTTCGTCATTACTAATGTAATAAAGGATCAGGCCCATTATCTCTTCACTGGAGGGGAAAAAAAAAAAGAAATGCCTTCTGGAGGATTATATGGATTTTGAGAGATGTAAACAAAAGTAATACATTAATGTATTGAACAACGAAAGAACAGATATATTTATTCACCCTGTCTTAAACTAGTCCAAGTTTCAGCTGCCTGTCTCTTACAGTGATTATCAGTTAATGATAAACAACCCTTATTCCTGATCTTTGAAATACGATGTCAAGCAACCATGGAAGTGGTTGTTAAAGTGCTATAAAGGGTCCAATGGTCCAGGTTGAAAGTTTTTAATTTTAAAAAATAGTGGGTTTTTTTTCAGCTAATAATGTGATACATGGCCTCTAATATTGATTCTTAAAATGCATCAACTTTAGGAGCCTGCAATAAACCAACACACCAGCTGGCAGGGTAAGGGCTCACCAGACCAACATGCCACATTTCATGTACATTACCTCCTGTAATGATGCAATGACAGTATGAACCAGGCAGTGGAAATGTTATCCACATATGCTTACAAAAGCGTAGATATAACTGAGTCACAACCAAATAAATACAAACATTTCGTTTATAATTTTAGTGCAATATTGTCTTCCTTGCAGCCCTCAACTATATACATGAAATAAATGGTTGTTTTCAGTACTCCTTTTCCTTTACCTGTGGGAGGCAAACCCCAAACGCCAGTAGCTCTCCAGTGCCCTTACAGATGTGTCACTTTACATTGAATAATTCTGTGCTCACAAATGTTTACGTCTAATCTGTGTGTCGTCCTTTTTACTAGCACTTTCCAGCTTTGTTATAAAAGGACATGACACCCCAGGAAAATGAATATATACTAATGCGCTGCTAATTTTGAAACATGGAGGAAAGAGCCTGGTCAGAAAACATAAAGTGCTTTCATCAATACCAGAAATCCACAGTATTTAATTTAGCTGGTTGTTGATTATCCAAAAGATGTTTTCATTGAATTTCTCTTTCTCACAATGTGGATATAGGGCAAAACAAAAATCCCCTCCGTGAAGGTGCTCTCAGCATCACAACTGTGCAGTCAGAGGGGCAGGAGGACAAGAGGGGAACAGAGTGCACTTTCTTCCTCAGCCTTTCAATGTTGAGCCAGATGTGAAGCTGGAGCAAATCACTTCTCTCAGGGAAAGGAAAGAATCTTGAACTGATTCTCGAAGGCATAATCTCTGGTTTTTGCACTGCTGTTGGTTCAGCATTTCTCCTTATGGTTGAAGTAGTACCAAACTCTCTTCTAGGCTCCCAAGGAGAACATATGGATGGATACCAAACTGTCTTCTGAGCACTGCAATGGTACATTTTACACAAATAGATGTTCTTACGATAAAGCATTTAAGGATAAAATCAAGGAGTACGCAAGTAGTACGTGTCACACCTTGGCAGCATTGATCTGAATGCTTGGTAGGCACTCCAGGCTCACTGGAGAAAAAAAGGGCAGTAGTTTTCCAGGAGTTTTAGTTGTTTTGAACTTGTGAGAGCCTGCTAAAATACATCAGTTTAAATACAGTTGTTCACTAAAAAAAAAATCTGAAATTTTAAAAAATGTGTATAGTATTAGACAGTTAATATTTAGAGTTCCAGTTCTGATAGTAAACATGGGGTTTTTTAATCCTTTTTAGTCATAGATGTAATAAAGTGTAGTTTCCTTCTATCCACCTTTGCATTCTCAATTTCATGCTGGTTAAACTGTCAGTTGAGCAAGATGGGCTCTTGATTTGAATATGCTCAGTCTTTCTTTGGAGTAGCCCACTTTCCCTTGACTGTGTGGCAAAATGAGACTCCTTAGGCACCTTAAGTTTGGCAACTTAAAATTAAATGCTGTAAATTTCCCTTTAGCATATCTTCATAGACTTGGGGGTTGGACTTAGATGATCTCCAGAGGTCCCTTCCAACCCTTAACCATTCTGTGATTCTATGTGACAATTGTGTATTTGCTTGAATATAAATATAGATGTAGTAGTACAAATATTTCTGAGTTTTTTTTTCCTTGAAAAAGAATATGGATTATATGATTGTTTTACGGAAAATGTATTTTAATGGAAAAGAAAGAGGAATGTGAATAATTGGTAAAGTTACTGCTATATAAAACTTCCAGATTTTTACGTAAGCTAACAAAAGAGACTTTTAAAAGTTAAAGTAGGTACCTTGATCTATCCTTAATTCACCCTTTTAGGCAGAGAATCTCTCCTGCTAAGATAAAATCCTCTTATGAAGAATTTATTTTTAGACTGGCTGAAAATAATGCTCTGAGCATAATCCACAACAAAGTTTCCAGAATTGTGATATTGGTGATTCTATCAGGATGTGTGTTCTTAATTTAGCTTGTAGGGTTGCATTTATTTGTAACAGGCGTATTTCATTGATTAAAATTAATTAATTGCTTGGATTGTTAGAGGATTTTCCACTGAATCACACAATGGCTGAGGTTGGAAGGCAACTCTGGAGGTCATCTGGTTCAATGCCTCTGCTCAAGCAGGGCCACCTAGAGCAGGCTGCCCAGGACCAGGTCCAGATGGCTTTTGAACATCTCCAAGGATGGAGACTCCACAACCTCTCTGGGCAACCTGTGCCAGTCCTCAGTCACCCTCACGGTAAAAAAGTGTTTCTTGCTGTTTAGAGGGAACCTCCTGGGTGCCCGTGGTGGCCTCTGGTCCTTTTCCTTACCTGCATAACGTTCTCCTATTCGAGAGAGAATAGCCTTTGCTGGAGTGGTTATTTCCTCCTCTGTGGAGATTACTGGAGACTGAGATAAAGGGAAACAGCGAGTGAAGGTAGAGTTACCTTCTTGTAACTCAAGGTGAGATGTAGATGTCACTGGTTTAGGCTAATACCTGTGGAAAAATGAGGAAAACAGGGTCATGAATTGTATGTCGCTGAATAAAGATTTAAATCAGAAACTTTACCATTCTTGCTGAAGTTGAGCAATATTCTGAAGAGTAGAAAAAATCCTGGAACAGTTATTGAACTTAAAGGCCCCAGAAATGATCATGGTCTCACTGCGTAGAATGATATAATAACACATGACCATAAATCAGAAAATTGTATAATCTGTGTGAGCTGTTTCATGAGTAATCTAAGCTTGTCTCATTCTTGTCTCATCCTTTGTGTCAATCTCTCTTCCTTTTTTGGGGCTGGCTTAAATTCTAACAAGAGCAGAAAGAGAAGGAGGCACAGGGAGAAAGGCAGAGCAATTTCACAAAGGCTTCTCTTAGGTTACGTTAAGTGCCACGTCCTACAAAGGAAACTCTAGAGTGACCCAAAGGAAACGGAGCTTTTATATGGGCGGTATTTTGTGCACAGAATCTTCCCTGAATGTTGATTGAGAAGCGCAGTTGCAGAATGGTAGTAAAGGTTGCAGAAAAGGCCTAACTAATTTGGTTTTCATTTGTGACCTGGAGAAAATAACTTTTTCATTTCCTTGATATGAAGCAAAATTGGGAGGAGAAGGCTACCGAAACGCCAAACCAGAAACCCATGCAGTGAGATGGAGAGGCAGAGGAGGCAACTGGTCTGGGTCGGGCAATCCGCTGGTTGTGTTGACCTTCTGACTGGTAATTACAGCTTGAGGAGTCAGTTGGAATGAGTATTTGCTGCATGTAAACAATTGCATTAGATGTCCGCTGTCTCATCTTCCCTGGTGATCTCAGTAATCTTCGAGTACAGTCTTGAACAGTTCCTGGAGGCCTTTAAAATAAGAGAGAGAGGTTCATTTGGGTTTACATTAGCTATTTAATCACAGGATATGTTGCTAACTCTCTTGTGTCATCTTAAAAGAGGCAAACTGAAGGAGGAGATAATATATCTCTATTTTCTCTCTTTTCCTTGTCAGTATGAATTTAGATATATATATATGGATATATGGCATATAGAGACTAAAGGCCACATCTCTGTGGGCAAGGATGGGTCGCGTAGTTATTCAAACGCACTGGCTACTAACCAGAGCTTGGAAGATCACAGAATCACAGAATCACAGAATGTTAGGGATTGGAAGGGACCTCGAAAGATCATCTAGTCCAATCCCCCTGCCGGGGCAGGATTGCCTAGACCATATCACACAGGAACGCGTCCAGGCGGGTTTTGAATGTCTCCAGAGAAGGAGACTCCACAACCTCTCTGGGCAGCCTGTTCCAGTGTTCAGTCACCCTTACAGTAAAGAAGTTTTTCCTCAAATTTAAGTGGAACCTCCTGTGCTCCAGCTTGCACCCGTTGCCCCTTGTCCTGTCAAGGGATGTCACTGAGAAGAGCCTGGCTCCATCCTCTTGACACTTGCCCTTTACATATTTATAAACATTAATGAGGTCACCCCTCAGTCTCCTCTTCTCTAAGCTAAAGAGACCCAGCTCCCTCAGCCTCTCCTCATAAGGGAGATGTTCCACTCCCTTAATCATCTTCGTGGCTCTGCGCTGGACTCTCTCTAGCAGTTCCCTGTCCTTCTTGAACTGAGGGGCCCAGAACTGGACACAATACTCCAGATGTGGCCTCACCAGGGCAGAGTAGAGAGGGAAGAGAACCTCTCTTGACCTGCTGACCACACCCCTTCTAATACACCCCAGGATGCCATTGGCCTTCTTGGCCACAAGGGCACACTGCTGGCTCATGGTCATCCTGTTGTCCACTAGGACCCCCAGGTCCCTTTCCCCTACGCTGCTCTCCAACAGGTCTGCCCCCAACTTGTACTGGTACAAGATGTGTGCTTCCCCTCATTTGGTCCTGCGTGCAGAGAGTATGGTTCCTTGAAAGCCTGCCACAAAATCAAGCTCAACCAAGCTATGTAACTATTTGTATGATTTCCTAAATGCTCTAATAATCCCTCTGCTTCTTCAGACTGTATTCTTCATTAGGGCTTGGGCAAAACTTAATGATATGAATTCTGAGTCATATATTGACTTGCCAATTTGCATTAATAGCTTGAAGAATCATTGGGAGCTACTAATTTTCTCAAATTAGCAAGTAAATCAGTGAACGTAGTAGAAAGAATGGAGTTTGAAATATACTCTATTTGCTTAGCGTTAATTTCTCATTATAACTATATCATAGCAGTAAACATCTTGCAGTATACATTTGTACGGATAATGAAATCTGAGTGCTCTGTCCTCACTACAAATACTCTGATGAAATCATTGTTTGAAAATGACTGTTAGATATCATTACAAAATTAATTTCTATTTTTGAGATGATGCACAGAATCTAAACATACAGACGTAACATAATTATACAGCCGGGCTTTCACAAAAAGCGAAATAATGCGCCTTTCTCCTTTTCCAGGTCACATTTATATGCCACAGTCAGTGTTTTCACTTGAATTCTGGGCTGTGTTTATACAGTGTGGGATCATAAGCTGAAGGAGGAGGATATCCTTGATATAACGGGCACTTTTCCACATCTCTGTGCAGAAAAGCATGTAATACTTTTTGGTACTAAATGGTCATGAAGTCATGTATGTTTTGTTTATGGTCTCCTAATCCAGGATTTATTGTCCTGATCCTGTTCCAGAGGTAGGGCCTTGAGCTGATGAAAAAAAAATAAGATTCTTCAAAGCTTTTAAGCAAACTGATTTATTCTGGCTTGAAAATTCTCATATTTCCCAAATTTATATTAGCACCATTCATGTAATATTTGGTGCTAGAAAGATTTTACAAATGGCACGTATTACCATTTATAAAACTGCTACATTAGACTTTAATATTAAAATACTGATGAGGCAGGTGGAAAATTACTATTAGTTATACCTAATAGGTTGTTTCTTTCCGGAGTGGGAAGGCAAACCGAAACAGCGAGCCAGCTGGGTTACCTGTGGTTTTCTCTGTGCTATCCTGTACGAACGCAATTGAAAATAAACCAATCTGTTCCTCGTTCCTGCTGCCAGCTCAGTCCCTGTGCCTGGCAACCCCTGGCCCTTCTTCACCTTCCTAATTACCTGCTGACCAGCGTTCCTTCATTTGACACTGTGATGAGACCTCTTGTCTCCCCACCCCGCTGAAGAGCTGGCCGAGGAGCAGCCGGGAGACCAGCACCCCCCGACTCACCGACCTCCCGGCCCCAGGGGGGACCTGGAAGGGGCTGGCTCGTTTGCCTGGTCTGTGCTCCCAGTTTGCTGCCTGGGTTTAGCAGGGGTTTGGGAGGAGGGAAGCTGCCCGCCAAAATGCAATGCAGACTGACCTTACTGTTAACAGGCTTTTCTTGACGTTGAACCTGAATTTTCTCTCCAGCAACCTTCGTAAACTACACGGTTTTCTATTTGTTTTAGTAATGGTGAACATGGAGAACAGACCTTTACCCTCCTCTTTGAAGACTGTTACCTTGTTTTCTGTCAGTTTTCCCTTTCCAGACAGAACAAGACCAATTACTAGTCTTCTCAAAGAAAAATAGCTTCCCCAGAGAGATATATTTCCACACCAGTGCAATGATTGTCTTCATTACAGCAGATCTCGCAGTGATTGCCTTTATTCCATTAGGACAAGCTCCTTGACCAGGGGCCCTCTGGTAGACCACTGTGACCTGCAGGTCCTTCTCTGCAGAGTTCTTCTCTAACTTGTCATTCCCTCTTTGCATAGTTTTTTTTTCCTGCAGTAATGGAGAAACTTGTATTTGTCCTTTCTAAATTACATGTCCAGCTCTTTTCTCCAGGGTAACAGGAACCTGTTCTGGCGGTGAACTGCTCTTAACTGTTCTCTGGGTGCCATTTTTTAATTATAGGTCCCACGATTGTTGATGGAAGCACCAGAATATTATGCAAAGCAGTATTAAAAGACTTGCTACAACATATATGACATATATCATATGACATACACAACATAAATGGCATTTATTGCCCGAGCAATCTTCTACATTTGTAAATGCAGAGGGGGGTTGTAAAGGCATCAGTTCTACAATCAACTCTGTGATCTAGTGATGGGAAAATGAGATTTCATTTCATTAGGAAATTTCTGGAATGTTTCCACAGCAAGTTTGCAAGAAGGGATAATATTGGCTTCTCTGAAACAAGGTTCTTGGTTCTATCACAGTGTTTGCACAAGTATAAGCACAAACTTATCATTCATTGTGACAGCATGCAAGATTAAAAACAAATAGCGTGTTTGAAGTCTGGTTTATGGTTTATGTTGTAGCTAAAAGAGCTGTTCCAAAACAGAAGAATGTTTTCGGAAATATAGGTGATTATGTCCTCTTATGTTGCATGGTAATCTACAGAATATTAACAAATTTTCTAATGCTTTTTATCAATCTTTAAACTATTCCAAGAAAGTTATTAATCAGGCAGACAGCTCACTTCTGTGCCTTTCTTTCATAAGGATTTTGTAGCAAATTAATTAAAATTTTTTGCATTAAAGTATTTTAATGGGAAGAAGGGACTTATGTTTCTAATGAATTTGCCTCTAGTTTGATTAACTTACAAGATTTTTTTTTAAATTACTGTATTACCCAGAGCAGATTCTTTTAAGGAGTCCAGAATATTTTAATGAATGTTTATAACTAAATGATAGATGAACTTACTGTATGGTCAGAAATGCGGTTGTTACTTTGCCAGGTTGCATTCCTTTATGTTTGATGATTTGCGATGTTTTATGTATTACAAAATTTCACATAGTACGTTAAGCCTTTGTCATCGCTGCTCAGCTTGTCATGAGGTATGGACTTCATGGTCTCCAGAGGGTGATGTCTTTGGTTAAGTTAATGTAATAAATGGAGGAAACTCTCACTTCCGTGTCAACTTTTATAAAACGTTATTTCCAGCTTTACAGTCCCTGAGCATTGTCAGCAAGGAATAGCTGTATTAATAATTAGTGTGTCCACTGCTGCCCTAAAATATGCGTCAAACAAAAATGAGTGTGAAAGCATGTAGAGTTTTGTGGGTTTGAATGGCATTAAACATTAGCTTATTAAGTTAAAAAATACAAAGTTGTCCTACTTACATACTTAAAATATTTAAGTTAAAAAAACACAAATGCAGCTTTAGCTGTATATTTACTTGGGGTTCGTTATTGTTGGTATATTCCATTTCCTCATTACAATATTTTCTCGTGTCTTCTTCCTAGAATGGCTTTACTCCTTTATACATGGCAGCTCAAGAGAACCACATTGAAGTGGTGAAGTATCTCCTGGAGAATGGAGCCAACCAAAGCACAGCTACTGAGGTGAGGTATATTGTTCTTTTTTTACTTTTACACACGCTCTTATTTTGCTTTGTGATTCAGGTCGCTTAAAAGTCAGAAGATTTTTCAAACGGAGTATTTTGAGAACTTTCATCCTTTCATTTCAATGAGTTGTATTTATGAATGTTATCCTTTTTTTTTCTCTACACGCACAGAAGACAAGGGTGAACTGTTGTGGTGAAAAGTCAAGGGGTGAAATCCAGTCTGATTCATTTGACAGCAAAGCTTCCCGTGACTTTAGTGAGCCCAGGGTTTTCACCTTCAGCTTGTGCCCATTTCTCCTACCAGTTTCCTGGGGAATTTTCTGAAAAATGAATGTGTCTGTGTGTAGTGTAAAATGGTATAAGAACTATTAGTATCAACAGTTAGTTGATGACAAGCTTCCTTTTAGATTGGGTCTTGAGATTTTAGATGAGCTCAGAATATTTTCTGCGTAGAGAAAGAGTGAGAAACAGGCAAGTGCATGCACAAAAGTGATGAGTGGAGTAGGCTCTCTGTGGTGCTGGGTGCACAGAACCAGTCAGGTAGAAAGGGGCTTTAGGAGGTCACTTACTCCAACCTCCTCTCCTGTCCCCTACATGAGGAGTGACGGCAGCTGGACCTCCTTGACCAGCTAAGTTACTTTGATTCCGAGGCTTGTCTGTGACTTTGTGTAACCTATGAATAGTCATTATTGTCTGTGATTAGCATAAATTGGAAATCAAATGACTAACAAGGATCACATCAATGAGCTCAGCAGGCAATGTGCTGTTTTCTCCTCGGACACTTTATTTCTGCTGCCGGACCACGCGGGTATAAACACGCAGAAGGATGGTGTTCATTGCTAGGTGCTGGATTTAACTGCAGCGCCGTAAACCTGCAGTAACTTCAGTGCAAGGAGGGCAGAGACCAAAGTAAGAGAGATGAGACTCCATCTCAAGAGGAACTGAAGTGTAAGAACTTCCTTCTACAAACGAGAGGATCTGAGGACAATGGGGAAAACTCCTAGGTCATGAGGACTGTGCTCATTCTGCTTCTTCCTCTTGTTCTCTTTCTGCTGAATGTTCTTTTATTCCAAGCCAAGGGGATGAGTGAACACGCTCAGTGCTGCAAAGTGTATTGGCTTTGTGTTTGTTCTGTGGATACGGATGTGCCGTGTGAAATAGTAGCAGGAAAGTTCCTCTCCTGTCAGAGGTTTTGCCCGTGTTTATTGCTTTTCCCTAGTCTGTACAGGAACGTACCCATTCTGGATTGCCTTCACAAAAGGATGAATTTGAAATGATGGTGCATTTACATGCGCTCTCCTTTCCTTTAAACCGAACTGCTAGTATTAACAGCTGCTGTACTGTCCCTTCTTTCAATGGTTACTGGACCATTTGATGACAGCTCCGAAAATAATTCTCTCACGGCCTGCCTACATGGCGATCACGTTACATGTCAGCTTTCTGAAATAGGAAATCCCGTGTGATTGCCAGGCAACGTGGCAGAAACACACTCCTTGTGAGGGAGCCGAGTGGAACTGTGTCTCTCCAGGAGCCTGTGTAGCCTTTCTCCCAGTAACTTTTACTGGCTGTGATGATCAGGTACACTGGAAATCCATTCTTTAGTTTACAGGAACGGTGAGGCTGAGATGGTTATCATTAATGTGGCCTCTGCTTGGATGCAGTCATCCAGGCATCACTGGAACCCACCGTATAGTCCAATTTTTTTAAGAAAGGCAGAGGGGAGAAAGAAATTCAAGTGCCCCCTGCTCTGAACCTGAGTCCAAGTCTGTCTTCTGCCATCAAAAAGGTCAGTTCTCACTTTTGCAGCTTGGAAGGTAAAGGCTGCCCTTATAGCTTAACTAGAGAAGTTTTCGTTTCAGGTCTTGCTGAGGTGATGGTTTCAGTGATTGGAGTGTTACCGAAAGATGGCCTGAGCCGCTGTCACACGTGCCCAGAGTTATTCTCACGAGCACAATGAAGAAATGGTACCTTAAATCAGGTGGGATGGCAGCCTGAACTGAGGATGTCACCAAAATACATGGAGAAGGACCTTCTGTTTGTTTGGCCTCCCAAGACTGGCTGTCCTCACGTGGAGAGGAGGGGAAATGGAAATGCTTTCTCCAAGCTCGGGTCAGCCGTGCTTTCCAGAAGCAATAGGAGAGGGGATGCAGAAAGAGTTGTGCCCTTTTTGGAGAGGGATGGATGATAAAGTGGTGCAAATCAAATGGATGGTATCGTCTTTGAAGCTTTGAAACTTGCACTGCCTTTGGATGTATTTGGTTTCCTCTAACGCTTATATACGTAGCTATAGAAAATGAGAGCAAGGATGAGCTCAGTTTCACAGGGCCTCTAATCCAGGATTTGTTCTCATGTTCCCAGAGGCGAGAGGCAAATGCATTAAGCCATTTCAACACCTAATGTAGCCCCAATCTCAGAATTATCTTTACAGTTCAGCTGTTTCGTCAGCTGTTCACCCTTTTTTAATTCACTGTACAGAATTTAATCTCTATTGCAGAAAGAAACCGTAGTAGTATCACTGTTACAACGCACCTACCCACAGTTCTACGCAAAAGGGAGTGAATGTTATTAGATTACTAAGGGGAAAAATTGCTTTGGCAATTCTTCAAATGTTTCTTTCAGCATATGTGAGCTCTCATTGCTTCCTAACTCGTCCTTTGTTATTTTATCATCTTTCCATATTCCAAATCAATTCTGTCTTGTTCCTATGCCTTTTGCAATGTATCTAAATCAGTTTTCTCACTTTCTGGCTCTAACCAACTCTTTAGTTGTTCCTTCCGACCTACACATAGAAGATCTTGTTTTATTCCCTTCTGTTTTCTTTCGTTGTTGCTCATCATGCCTCTGGTCATAGACTCAGAGACCTGCTCTGTTCCTTGTGGTTCAGCTGCCCTCCGATCTCGTGGGTGGTTACAGCACGTATGTGCTTGGGCAGCATGCAAGACTGCAGCTAGATTCAGTTTTATGGTCAGAATAAAAGGTATGGGTACTTCAGCTGAGATAGCAAGTTGTCATGATGGGATACGTTTTAAAGCATCGGCAATCCAGGGCATGTGTGGAGGAGCAAGACAATGTGAAAATTATTTTAAAACTATGAATGAAAAGCAGAGAGATTTTTCTGACTTTGTTTTTCCAAAAAGTACAAATAGTCTAATGTTTTCCTGCTGAAAATGAGAATCAATTCCTAAACGTGATCTGGCTTTCTTGAGTCACAGTCCATGTGTGACTTAGAATGGGAAACAGCAGCAAGTGCATCCGAAGATACGCTTTCTTTTCCCAGAGACGTGAGATATTCAGAAACAGGTTCCTTGCATATTTGTCACATCTGCTTTGCTCAGTGCTCACTAATCCTTACCAAAATATTGCTCAAAATACGCTTTGTGGCCCATTGGAAGATGAGAAGTAATTAAGAGAGGTACTGTAGAATGATCCTTTGCTTGTACTTGACTTCCAAAAAGACTACTTTGAAGTGGGAAAAGTGTGCTCCTGACATGTTTGAAATCATATCTGGGTTAAAACGTCGTGCCCCAATGTCATTTCACTGGAGATGATGGTGCAGAGGTAGAAAACAGCTGGTAATGTGCTCATCAAATTTCTATGTGTGAGCAGTGCTGTGCAAATCCCTGCAGCTGTACATCCTTCAGCTTACGGAGCACACCTTGTTTTCTTCTCCACCAGGACGGTTTCACTCCTCTCGCTGTTGCGCTGCAACAAGGACACAACCAGGCGGTGGCCATCCTCCTGGAAAACGACACAAAGGGCAAAGTGAGATTGCCAGCTCTGCACATCGCCGCTAGGAAGGACGACACCAAGTCGGCGGCGCTCCTGCTGCAGAACGACCACAACGCCGACGTGCAGTCCAAGGTAACGGAACGGGCACAGGGTGCTCACGTGGCTGCGTGCCCGTGGGCAACAAACTTTATTTGCTTCGTCTTGATGGTTAAAGGTAATTTCTTCTGTGGGGAAAGACGAGTTGCTCGACCAGTATCACCAGTAATATACCTGGTTTTGCAGTGTTTAGCTACACAGTAATTACAAGCTAAGCTTTTTTTTTTGCATTTTTAGCTATACCTCTCATTTCTTTAGTAACCAGCTTTCTCTCATTATTTGTAAACCAGAAGAGGCTGGAATGGAAGCAGAATCACTGCTTCCCTATTAAATAAGATACTGGTTTATTGCCCGTGGGAACAAAGGTTGTATTTAAAGTTAATGCATGCTTGCATGGCTTTTCCCATAATTAACAGAATAACTCATTTCAAAAAGCAACATAGTTCTTCGTTTTGCGGCCAGTCTTTAATATTGTTCCTCTTTTTCCCAAACCGTGCTGCATCAGATGATGGTGAATAGGACGACTGAGGTACCGAGATAAAAAATTTTTAATTACTCTTTCTGTTACTTATGATTATTTTCTCTGCTCTGTGGCAATATTTCTTTATTATTTAGCACTAAAAGTGAAGATATGACTTTTTTTAATACATAGAAGTTTGTGACTCAGGAAACCTATTTTTATTCATCCTTTGTCTTAGAATTTCTTTTTATTTGTGTGTCACTATTGAAGTAAACTTTTGAGAATTCACATGAGTTCAAAGAAGTCTAAAGCGAGTAATGGAGCTAAGAGGCTAAAGATACTTTTCTAGCTCAATTTCATTAATTATGAAAATGCACTCACTTGGCATAACTAAATTAAGCTGTCTGGCTCAGCCAGAATAATGGTAAAATTCATTTTCCTTCTTTTACAATAATAAATATAATCAAATCCTCCAAGGTAAAAAACCTGTTCAGGGCATCTGCTTATTTTTACCATTGTTCTCATTATGATCTTTTCAATAAAGTTTTGAAAACTCCTTGAGGGATAGCGCATAATCAGAATTTACCTGCAGCAGATAATATTACATTTCTCATACAGATTCTGGAAATACCAACTCTCCAAGCATTTTGGCTAAAAAAGTCAGGTGTCTGCTTGGCTAGAACTGTGATTTCTCCTCTAAAAAACATTGTCACGTTTAGGAAAGAGAATTATTTCCAAGAACGCAGTCGTTATTTGAACGTTAGTTGTTAACGCACTGCGCGTTCAGTCTCTGGCTTAACGCGGTATTGGATTTGTGCGCCTAATATCCTCAGTAGACGTTTCCCTGGTAATTTATCACAGCAAGAAGACTATGAATTTAATGAGTGTTTGAGTTTACTTTGACCAGGATCACCTGTGGGCTGACAAGGAAGTAAATGGAATTAGGGTAAAACAGTGGGCTGATGGCTGTATCTTTTTAGAGTTGATTTCAGAGCGCAGCATCTGCCTACATTTCTTTACTTCATGAGTAGTTTAAAATGATGATTTGTAAACCAAAAGAAATGAAACCTAGTTGAAAATACTAGAAGCCAAAAAGTATTTCTCTCTTTCTATAACTAACAGTAAGATCTGATCAAATCAGTGTAAAGCTCTTCAGAGAAACCTCAAAAGCAAGGTCCTTTCTACTTGAATTACTTGTGAGACTAAAAGCTTGCTCTGTGTCCTAGTTTCTGAAAAATGAATCTTTTTTATGTTGTGGTCAAGCCATTCTGTATCTCATAGCTGGAGCAGGTTTCACCTTCTAGTGTTCAAGACGCAAGAAGTAAATAGTGGTTTTCCTGATCTATAGATGGCAAAGTTTCTTCAGGTCCTTTGAGATCCAAATTGTGTATAAATATAATTAGTTATCATTCTTATAGTATGCTACTAAGTAGTTTCTCATGTACACCAAATTCTTGGGTTACATACTGAATAACCACTGCTTTTTCAAAACAAAAAAAAGGAAATATGTTGTCACCGTTTCTAATTCTAAAAGCAGTAAAATAAGAGTCCAACAACTTTTGTAGTCATTTATCCAAAACCAGTAAACAGATGCAGCCCAAAAGACCCATGTTGCTTCCAACCTGTAATAAGGAAACTTCCGTTATTTTCTTTAAGAATGGCTAATACATTAATATTTTCTGTGATGAAAGCTACTCTTCTTATTGGCCACTGAGTCAGAAGACTGAATTGGAGAATGAGAGGATGAAGCACTTTTGATAACCTCTCATATGGGAACCGCACTCTCTGCCTGAAAGGCTGTGCTATATTATAGGTGAACTGGATAAAATCGACACTATGCATTTTTTTTGCCGGCAGCTTTTAAATTCAAGTTCTAGTTAAGTTGATTCTCTTGTGTGGGATGTTTTCTATACTAAGGGCTGTTTCCCTTTGTAGAGTGGCTTTACACCTTTGCACATAGCCGCGCACTATGGGAACGTCAATGTGGCAACGCTGCTGCTGAACCGAGGAGCTGCAGTCGATTTCACAGCAAGGGTACGGAGGAATTTCTTTCTCTTCTCAGTTGTGATGGCCTACAGAAGTGGGAGTGTTTCTTTGTGTAATTCTTACTTGAGAGTAAGTGAGGAGCAAAGTAATGCTGAACTTCTGTCATGTTCAAAGACGCCTTTTTTTTGCAGTAATTCTTAAGGGTTGCCTCCATGCAGTGCACCAGAGTCCGTGGGAGTTGAGCAGCAACCAGTGTTCCCAGGCGAAGGAAGCTGGCTCCTCTGACTAGCTCCAGAAAGCTGATACGCTCATAACATGTCAACTCGCTTCAGCTTTTCTGTCAGTTAGACCTACTCCAGAAATATATGTAGGATTTATTGGCTTTTTCACTAGTCAGTATTTACTATAGTACTTTAATTGGATATTTTCACATGTAAATATATTTTGAAAAAGTAAAGTAAGGTATATTGCCATTATAGAAATGCAACAATAAAAGTACTAATTAATCATGACTACTTTTTTATGGTGAACAACTGCAGAGCGACATAATGTAGTCTCTTTGCCATTGTACCTTGCGTAGTTTGAAGCACGGCATCTGGTGCCGTGAAAACCCCTCTGCTAATCTGTACCTCAGCGTAGCTACTGGATCACAAGTTTTCTGTTTAATTTTGCTGGACACACGTTGAATTACTTCAGGGTTCTGCCTTTCAGACTGACTTCCTCCTGTTGCCAGTCTGGAATAGCTGCTAATATTACCTCTGTCCTCACCCAAAGCGTTTGCAAGGACTTACGGTCCAAACAGGACCTACTCCTTTACGCTACTGGCATTACACTAAGGAGGTTCCTTTGTGTAGGAGCCACGCATTTGTGTACGCGGTGTATGTTGCAATGATTTAAACGCATCAGTGTTTTGTGAGTATCGACTCATTGGGACTCTGATATATGTTTGCTTATTTGTCTGACTCTGGGACTGTGACGTTTGCTGCTTTGGCAGATGCGCTGCTTCGTTTATTAAAAAACCCCAAATGATGAATAAAGATTCTTGCTTGGAAAGGAATTACTAACTCAAGCTTACATGGTGTGTGCGTAGCTCTGATGCTCAAGTACATCTTTGTTTCTTCTCTACAATGTGATGGTCTCATTTTTTTTGTGATCCGAACACAACTTCACCATTGTACACCTTCGAATCCATCACGCTCATTGTTTGTTCTTTTCGTGGTGTAGAATGGAATCACCCCACTGCATGTGGCTTCCAAAAGGGGAAACACAAACATGGTGAAGCTCTTGTTGGATCGCGGAGGGCAGATCGATGCCAAAACCAGGGTGAGTCTTTCTGTTCCCTGAATATGATGTTGTCCCTTTTGGGGAATGGATTGGGATTTTTTTGCTTGCTTGTTTTTGGGTTTGTTGGGTTTTTTTTAAGCCAGAGACTGGCAATACCAAGATTCATAGCTAGGAATTCAGCTTCAGTAATTGTGTCTTGTTCTCTGTTCTTAAAATGAGACATTAGACGCAGCTGTTATAAATGACACGGGGAAAAAAAGAAAAAAAAGTTAAGCTGAACACAGCTCCAAAAATGTTACACATTGCCTCCTCACAAGTGTACTCTTTTTGAAACTTGGACCAAATTTAAATTGTGACTCCAAAAATAATTTATAAAGGAATATTCTTGTACCTTTTTTAAAAAAAAAATTCAGAATCCTACCTTTAGTTTTCAGATTGTTATTTGGTTTATGTGACTCTTTTCTATGGTATCAGACTAAAGAATGGCAGGTATTGGTGAGTGCAGGAGGCAGAAATACTCTTCCCTTTAGTCTCCTGTATAACCTACCTACATCATACAAGTAAAAGTGATGAAACTGATCTTTTTGAGGAAATAAGCCTGTTAGTTGGTCCATCTTCACGTGACACAAGAACATGTGTGCTGCACAGCAACGGGAGGCGGAGGGTCTGGACTCAGGGAAGCCTTTCAGCCCCGTGACTCCCAAATGTCCGTGCCAGCCGTAGTATTCCTCATGAAACCTGGTGCAGTGGGCCAATACTGTGCTCTTGATTTATGGGTGATTTTGCACTCATTCAGGGGAAAAAAGAAAAAACAATCCATATATACAGGCGGGGTTAATGATTTCAAATGGGATTTTGGAGTCACCTAGAAAAACGCGGTTATTTATGCGAACTGAACTGCGCAGGACTCGTTCTTGAAAGCTGCTGGTTTTTAAGCACTGATTTGCAAAATTATATCTCCAAGTAGTAGAGGGTGTTTTAGAACACAGTTTAGAGCTGGACATAAGAGTTTTTGTTTAATAAGGTAGAAAGACAGAGGAAGGTAGAGGATACTGCAGTCAGCTACCCTTGTGGTTGATTCGACCTTTGCAGTTACTTTGATGTTAATTACATCAATCATTTGTTGCTTCATAACCGAGGAAGACAATAGCGATTATTGTGTAATTCTCTTTGTGATTATGATTTTGATTTCTGATTATTTATGGATGTCTCTCTTGCTTTTTTTTTCTTTTTAAACTGCTGATGATGGAAAATGCTGCCTTTCATGAAGGTGTGCAGTAAATCGTCCCTGGTCAAATTTCCCCCAATAAGTACCTAAAATCTCATGGTAAAGAGGCATGAAATGGTAATAACACGCTGCAGCCAGGTTATTCTACATGCTCATAAGCACCGTAGTCATACAGAAACAGTCCATTTGGCCTGTGGAATGACAGTATTGAATTCATCTACTTCTTGTTCAGTATTTAGATACTTTTTTTAGGCAAGTTGGCACAGATCATTGTAAAGGACATCTTGGATTTTAAGAGGTCAAGGTGTATTCCCTTCCCTGCTCACCCGCAAAGACTGATGTGCAGTTGTGAATGAAGCTGAAAGAACAGGACTTTGCCCAGCGTAGGTGGAAGGTGCCCATTTTAGACTCTTCTCATTGTCTTGGCTTCCCACTCTTGGTCAGCTGCTACATTAGCTCAAACACTGTCAGTGAAATCCCATAAAGGTACCCTAAAGCACTCACATACCCCAGTTTGCACAGGCTCAGCAGCTTCCTCTTGCTTTCATCTTCTGCTTTCTCCCTGCTCAAAGGCACACGGTCGTGGTCAGCTGCGTGTGCTTCACAGTGGGGAGGATTCCAGGGCTTTGGTTCTGCTGTCCGTGTCTCTGTGGCGTGCTCTTGTCTTCGTGCCAGTTGTTTATACCGTCTCGGTGTCTTTTTCTTTTCCCTTTGCTTTGTCCGCATGCCTTGTGTGCTTTGCTATGGCCGTGAGTACGTAGGGTATGGAAGAGGTAGGTTGGGTGTCGCATGCCATGCGTACGTGTGTTTTGTACTATAAAGGACAGACTTCCACCTCCTCCACCTCGGTACTAACATGCTTGCCTTGCCATACTCGCCTTTTCATTTCTTCTGAGGAGCACCTGCATTCTTCCCATAGGGCAGACTCACTGAAAAACAGTGCAATCAAAAGCACCAGGATACTTCATTGCTGGGTAGCTTGGGCTTTTATTCTTGGTCTCCACACCGCATCAAAATAATCTCTTCGGTTAAAAAAGTACTTATTGCTTTCACTCAGTTTGTTTTTAACTTGCTTTATTACATGACATCTGATGGTGCATAAATTAAGATGCAAAAACTTATTTTAAGAGATTTTACATAAGCCTCAGTAATTTTGCAGAGTTGATCTGTGAAATCTTTTTATGTTTGAAAATGTTCCATTGGAATGATTCATTGGGAGCCCCCCTGTGTTGTCTGAAAAAAATAAATTAAAATGTACGTTCTTCAAAGGGAGTAAATTATGCATGTGTCCTGCTGTTCCATAGTTAATGTTGCATGTCAGAGGAAAGCCCTGCTTACTGCAGGAACTACGTATTTTTATTTTCTATACATTTCATAATGTATTTGCTGAAATTTTATGTCATTTCTCACTAGAGTATAAAGATGTAGAATTGCTAGTAGATCTGCTTGCTACACATATATTTTAAAATATTTTACTTAATTTTTTTTTTGCAAGTTTTACCATTTTTCTCAACTGCTAAATAAGTTTTTAAAATGTGGAATTTCATTTCTTTTTTATATGGTATCTAAAGCAAAAATGTAAACTCCCTTCCCGATGATATTAGTAGGATATTTTGATTAGTACTATCTGTTATACCTAGGTTTGTGCTACTTCTATTTACATACAAGCCTTACCTGGAGTTTTGTTTGCTAAGTAATTAACGGGTAAAATTTCTTAGGCTAAAACATTTCATATTTACAGTCCTAGTCAAACCTATATTCTCTACAAGTTTACCCGAGTAAGAACTTCAATGACATATGTTTGTTTAAAATTTTAAAATGTAGCTAAACTTCTGACCTGCACAACTTCTGGGGTAGACCAGTGGAGTTGGGTTTCAGAAGCAATGGTGCAGGCTGTGGCTAGGAATCAGTGTGCAGAAACTTATTCTCTACAAGGTGGTGGAAAGCTCAATTTATTATTAAATTGATGTCACATGGTCAAGAGTAACGTGGCAATTATCAGTTCTCCCTGTGAGAGAAGGAAAGCATTTACAGCCTTCCTGAAACATAATAAGGATTATTACAGGGAGAATTATTTTAAGCATTTAAAAGCAGAGCAATTCCAGCATGGCCAAAATATATATATTTCTATTTTTAAAAAAATAGATTCTGATATAATGGAATAGTAACAGTAAGGATATGCAGGATATTGAAATGTTACTGACTGTTAAAGGTTTTTAGGAGTATTCTTTATGAATGCAATTTTTGTAATATCTCTGTTTTTATCATCTGTATATATTGTATGGGGGGAAAAAAGAATAAGAATGTGAGACTTCTTTAGGTTTTGTATGCTTTTTTGCTTTTAAAATAGAGTGTTATTCACAGGCATTTGTCACCTTACTGGTATTTCCATTTTTGTGGGACTATGCAAACCCCCTTAGAAGGGGGAAGGAACATGTTCACCTGTTTCAGATACTGGAGTTGTCACACATTTTGTGTTCTTTCTGTTGAATCTTGCCAACATTGAAATGAGATTTTTCTTGCTCTGGGACTTTTCTTTAGACTCCTCTTGCAGGCTCTTGTTCAGAGTATTTACAGATGAAAAAAAATCCCTGGAATGAAACAGAGCATCTAGTCTTGGAATGGAAAGCTTATTGTGTGGGAAAGTAAACGTGTTGTGTGCCCGGAGTGTGGCAGCTGGAGAGGGGAGGAGATGTGCTAATGGTGGGGAGAAAGTCTGGTGTGCCTTTTGGGTTGGAGAAGGGCCACAGAAAAGAAAGAAGACTCAGCTGGAGCTGAAAGAGGCAGAAGGTTGGTCACAGAGATGTAGGATATCAATGGGAAAAGAAAAGGAAGGAAGCTGTGGGGGGTGGAACTCGGATTTTTGTTGGGTGGGATTGGGGTTTTTTTTTGTGCTTCAGACACCCCTTAACACTCGTTCTGGGAACCTACCGAGATTTATTTGTAATAATGTCTCATTTTTTATACATGCATCCCGACAAAACAGGCACAGTGCTCTGCAGTTCCCACATGGTAGCACGTTTCCTACCGCACAGCCGTTGTAGCAGGATCCTAACCCTCTCTTGGCACTACACTATGTTTTACAGTGGTTTTTTCCTGCAGTAACGCTGCGGTGACATTTTCTCCTAGTCTTCAGACATGCGCAGAGCACTAATAATTCATTGGCAGTTTTAGCCGTTCCTAAAGCAATGTCAGATGATAAATATCTAATCATAATGCAGATACTTGCTATAAAAAATTTAGTGGATTCATGCAATGTTTACAAGGGAGCGGGAAGGGATGTTGTACAGATTATCTAAGCGAGCTATATAGATAGTGACTGGTATTTAGAATTATTTAAGTTACTGTCTTATTACTCAAGCAAATGCATGGTATATTTTTTGCAGTTTTTAAAAAATTTCTACTTTGGCAGACCTGGAGGAATACTTTAGAGCATGTTTAATTATGCCAAGACTCTGAGAGCTTAGAGCAAGAGGGAGACTTGCCTTGTTCATATTTAAAGAGATGACGTTTAGCAGTAATGAAAAATGAACAAATAGAAAAGGCCTTTATTTGTCGAGAAAATTTAGACAATTTTGCATGCCTAACAGAGAGAATACTAAAATTTTATTTCACCCTTGTAAAAATGAGAATATGCAGCTGCAGTTTAGAAGATTCCTTTGATAATTTGGCCTTTGATGTCCATGTGCGATCATCAGGCTTCGTTCGAATGAGCACTGAATGTGCGCAACTGTCCTTCTGTTAAGATGCCGCCCGTATCATTTCCGATTCAGAATCTCTCATAAGCACAGCTTCTTTTTGTCTCAGTCTCTCAGGGATGCTGAAGTAAAGCATTTTAATCACTGTGAAATGACCCAATAATTCATCTTCCTGCAGTTAGGAGTCATGCACAGAATTCAGGATTAATTCTGCAGGTTAAAAAATGACCAGTGATTGATTTTCAAGGAAAAAAGGCAAAAGTTTACCTTCTATTTTGAGGGCTGTTTAAGAGGAAATTAGGAGTGATGGAATTTCATGGCTTCCATACATACAGAGAGGACTATACTGTCATTTCTGTCAGCAACCCAGCTCTTGATTATGTTGCAAAGTGTGAGCTAGGAAAGTACCACGTATGGGAACAACAGAACACCAGGTGCAGGATGTCCCTTGGAAGATGAAAACATTTAACTCTCCATTATGTACTATTTGGGATGAGGAGATAAATATTGGGCTTCTTAAAATAAAATTGCTGAATTTCTTGTCTCCAGGCATGGTGGCCTCTGTGTTTATGGGATATCCATATATCCATTATCTGCTCTTCAAAGGCTGTGTCTCTTTGACCCAGTGTTGTATGTCCTGTCAAGTGATGCGCTTGATATTTTGCTCAGCACGTGTTCTTCATTTTACACGGTGTACCAATCAGCAATGGAATGATTAAAAAAGTACATAGGCAATCTCCTGATACAGATGTCAGAGCACTGAGGTTCCTTACAAATAGATAACGGTGCAAAAGTGGACTAATTTGTTACTACACCAGCGTGTCTCTTGATGTTGGCGAATGTCAGTTTGTCCTTATTGTATTATGTACTAATTCTTCTACTACAACAGCTCTCTCTTTGCAATTTCTCTCATCTTCTGAAGAAAACATAAAAGCAAAACCAGAATCTAAAGTTTAAATGTGCAATAATTTTAAAATATGCATGCTGTTTTCCCCAGGGCAGAAAGAGGGAAGAGAAGAGGGTTATATGGGAAGGCTGCAAAGCATATTGCTTCATTCACCTACTGGAAAGTACGCAGAGAGTAAATCATGATGCATTTATAAAAGCTATGACAGGGTAGGATAGGATGGGTAGCAGATTTTTATTTCTACTTTTAGAGGGAATTATAGATAAGAACAGAGGAGAAATGCTTTTTAATGATTTAGTTCTTATTTTTGTTTCAGCTAGACTTCATTGTGGAGTTGATGTGTTTCTTAGCTTGTATTTTTCTTCTTTTTTCTCCCTCTGGGGATTTGTCCTGTTTTTTTCAAGGGCTCACACAATCCTGCCTTTCTTTTGCTGTTCTGTTAAATAGAATAACATCAAAGCCACTGTGCAGATAGGGAAAGTGAACCTCCCACATTGATTAAAACTGTAGAGCGCACAAGGCCAGAAACTGGAAAGAAGTACCAAATAAATACATTTTCTAGAAATATGTTTGGGATATATTCTCACCTTAGTAATGCTAATGGGAATTATGTGTATGAATCCCTCTGGCAACAAGATGAAAACATACCTCAGTTGTGCATATAAAGACTCGATTTAGGAGACTCTGAAGTTCCAGTGCAGAAAAAAACACCAGATAAGCTAGTTACACCCAGTTCCTTTACATTGACCCAATCTGCCAGGTGCTGAACAGCCTTGGATTCTGTTTGCAGGTTTGATCTTGCACCTGTGGGCTTTTGTTGCAAAGCTTCCATGGGATTTAGTGATGCCTCTGAGATAGCGAGCGTCAAGGCACACCTAACCCCCTTCACATGTTTCCAAAAAATCTCTGGAAACTGTAGATAAGTAAAGGAGAAAAATTCCTCCTTGCAGACTTGAGTTGCTCATTTCAATGGAGCTTTTTTGCCCTGTGAACTCAGAAAGGTGCTCTGTGCTTTCAGAACAGAGGATGAGGTAGGATCTACTTCTTGGAACTACCTTTTGTAGCACATTACAGGGCTAGGTTTGCATAGCCAAAATGATGTTGCAATTGTAACGGCACTGTGCGGTCTAGAGCTACTTTTAATTAATGTAGCTTGAGCAAGTCTTTTGGTATAGGGTGGTGTTCTGCAACGAAAAAATATTGCAGAGTTGGTGGTCTCACAGAATTTTAGCAAAGAATTTTTAGCTTTTTGTTCACCACTCAATCTCAGAAATGAAAGGTTTTTGTTCTCTTTGTTTTTCTCTTTTTCTCTGTTTTCTCTTCTTCTCTGTTTTAAAATCTTCTTTCTCCTGCTGCCTAAAAAACCCAAATAAATTTTAGAGTAAATTTTCTAGTGTGAACATTTCTTGTTTCATCTCTGCATCAAAAGCAATCCAAAGGACAAAGGTTGATTAGTGGAGCATCCTTGGTCCAGCACACATTATCCAGGGAGAGGCAATACAATCTCAAAGCCATGCAGAGGAGAGGAGGGGAGGAGGCAATGCATGCTGACATTATCCTCTGTGGTAAGAGATTTCAACACAGAATGGGCTTCCTCTCTGAAACAGTAACGTTGGAGTGTCCTTCACTGGTGCAAGGAAAAATAGGCATGAAGCTTCATGTTGTAGAGCCAGCTTCAGTTAGGAGTCAAAAAAAAAAAAAAAAAAAAAAAGGAGCTTTTTCCCACTCTTGTGGGGCTGCATTCCTGGAAGGGTGTTCCTCAGAGCACCAGGACGGGCAGCTGGGGATGTGCTCATTTGTTTTCCTTCCTTTTCCTTTAAGGATGGACTCACCCCACTCCACTGTGCTGCAAGAAGTGGACATGACCAGGTTGTGGAGCTGCTCCTGGAACGAGGTGCCCCACTGCTTGCACGGACTAAGGTGTGTGTCTTATTAGAATATGTTTACAGCTCTATGTAACTTTCCACAGACTTTTCCATGTCACTGAAAGTACAAGGAAGAAGAGAGGAACATTTCTGTTCTCCCAAAGGAAATGTATTAATGGGTAGAATGATCTAAAATCAACTACATCAAATAAGGATGTGCGCAAGGTATGCATCCTTGATAGTACCAGGTACTCCACATCATCTGTTTATTGAGGAGGAATCCACAGGGAGATGGGGAATTGCAGGCAAAAGATTCCTTATAGTTTCACCGATTCCTTTGGTGGAAGAAGGTGGTTAGGTGAACCTCACGTGTCAACACCCTCACTTCACTAAGAGGTAGAGAAGCTCAGAAGAACAGACCGTGCCACGTATATTGTGCACGCTTCAGGCAGGATTCTCAGATGTTGCCATTCAAAGGCAGATGTTGCCAGTCAGGACAAAATATCAGCATTGCTGTGGCAGCATCTGGATGTCCCCACTGTGTTGAGGACTGAGCAGAGCAGAACTGTCCAGTGAATAATTCCCTCCTTCCAGGTGACAAATCAACAGTTGGTTTGACCACACCAAGTCAGTTACCTGTTCAGGTCTGTGTGTTATAGTCTATCTTTAAACATGCAATGCTTTTTAAGTACCTTACTGCATGTAAAATGAAATTAGATTTAAAAGCACCTTCCTCTTCTAACTTCCAACTGAAACAGGTGTTTCCAAACTGGACACAGACAAATATGTAAATATTAAAGCTACTTTTTTCTGAAAACAACTTGTACATATTTATAGCAACAGTTCTCTTTCCTCTTAATTGTCTACCTTCCATGGATTTCAATATTTACCAAAAGATCTATTAAACCCGGAAAGGGCTATAAAACTCCCACTTCCACTGCCCTTCAAGTGTTATGGTTTGAACAGAAGTCCAGCCATGGTGGCAGTTGAAAGTTCCCAGAAGCTGAGGGGTCAGGTTTGCCAATATAATTTGTTTTTTTCATTGAGCACTTAAAGAAAAATATAGAGGTTCCTTATTAAATGTGATGATGGGTAAGTAGGTGCTTTTCCTCTAGTTAACATACAACCTACATCTTATTGTCATGATGAGTATTGCCAGAACTGTCTTTTAAGGTCAATACGTTTTATTAAATCATGAGGCGAGAATCTTAGATTCTTTTGCTTTGATTAAATTCTGATTTTAGTTAATTACATGATGTTCCTCTAAATTTGCCTGTATTTGCTGTAAGGGGAGGGGGGGGCTATAGCTTTTTGTCAGTTTTTCTTCCAGTCCGTAGCTCAGATGGGGCTCTGTTTCAGTGGTGGGGGTACTCCACAAACTCCTGATGGCATCCTCCTAATACGTGCCGCGATCTAAGTGAGAGTTACTAGAAGTTACTGTTCCGTTTTCTTTTGCCACAGAACGGACTCTCTCCACTTCACATGGCGGCCCAGGGGGACCACGTGGAATGCGTCAAACACCTACTGCAGCACAAAGCTCCCGTGGATGATGTCACGCTGGATTACCTGACTGCCCTCCACGTGGCCGCACACTGTGGCCACTATCGTGTCACCAAACTCCTTCTGGACAAGAGAGCGAATCCCAATGCTCGTGCCCTGGTAAACCTGTCCCACCTGTGTCGTGTAACAAAGCTATCCAGGGCAGATGAGTAGCTCTTACCAGTAAAGCTAAGTGAAAACTCTGTCAAAAAACTATAACAACCTTAAACAGTGGAGTAAGAACAGGGATTGTCACACCTGCTGGTTACCCGTAGTGTATCTGGTATCATTAGGCATAGTCATGGACCACATCCCATGGCAAGTGGCTGTAGTATCAGGTCTGGAAGCTCTACAGAGTTCTTAAAATCAGAGACGTCTCTAGCTGATGCTAACATATCCATTGGTATTTTACTGAATTAATAGTTCATCTTTCCACGCTATGTGATATGATACACAAATAATTTCTAAGCCTTCAACAGAATCAGTAAGTACATTGGCATGGAGAAAATATATTAAAAAGCTAACATTTCTGCATTTATCAAATTATGACATTCCCCTCTATTAGGTGCCACTTTTCTTCCTTTTCAAAAAACAGTTGTTCTGATGCTTATAGGAAAACAGGTATGATTCCTTCACTCGATGATCAGACTATTATCCCGTAACTGAGAGAAAGGCATCACATTTGGCTTTGGGAACATATAAAGCTTTCAAGAGTCCTTAATCTATCCAAACCCAGACAAGATTCCAGTTTTCTCTAATAAGAAGTGTCCCCATGAGCTGTTAGCTGGATGGAAGTTAAAATACCAATATATTACACTCAGTGGGGGCAAGAAAGAGACTGTGAACACTTGAGAGAGACTTCTGCATGGCAAGAAGCCTACCATGGCCTGCTGTATTCGGTGCCTCCACAGAACTTCCACCACAGGCCACTCCAATGTCTTCCCCAGCTTCTTGCCTTCCATACGACCCTGTGTTTTTCTGTGAGGGCTGCCCCTATCCCCGACGTCCTTGGAACTGACTTTTTATTGACGCAATTTTCTTCTGCACTCTCATTTTTCTTGGCTTCTCTATACCCACAAATCGCATAACCTCTCTTGCTTCCTCTTATGCTTTTCTTGTTTTGTCTTTCTTGGTATCGTGTTCACTTGGTTGATCTTTTTTTGATGCCATTTTCATCCTTTCTTGTTTTTCTTGCCAGCCCTCTGATTATCTTTAGCTGTACTTTCCTCAGCTACCCACACATACACATTATATACTAGCCCCCACATCTTTCTTTCCTTCCATGAGCACAAAGATACTTTCTGTTCCTCACCTTCCCTCCCTCCCAGAGAAACATCTGAACTGAAAGGAGAACGCCCTCAGGCTGCTGCCTCTCTGCTCTCTTCCCTCCAGACTGTTTTTTCCTCTCTCTCTTGTTTCCTCTCCCATCAGGGACTTGTCGCCTCTGGCTTGTTTATAGTATTTAATAGATTAAATGATGCTTATAATTTCTGTTAGCAATATGTTTTTTCTGCCTTCTCTCTCCCATCAAACTGTTCCTCACTTAAATAGAAGTAGCAAAATTAAATCAACTCAGGCAGTAAAATCAAGTGAAAATAGGGAATCTTCTGAAACAGTAAAACTCCCTGTGAAATATATTGAGAGGTGTTGTGCAGGAGGTAAAATGTCTAATGGTTTTGATTCCTTCTTTAGAAATTGGAGATAGTAATAATATTCAGCAGAGTCCTGTGATGGAATAAATTTTACAAATAATTCCTTTTCAGCTAGATTAAAATTGTTAACATTTGCAGAATGATTTGGGGATACAAGCACTATATGAGTTCTTAGCTTTTTCAGTTTGTATATGCTTTAAAGCACCTTCAAATCAACTAGTAATTAACATTTCCCTTAACAGAAGCTGACTGTAGAATAGTCTGTCACATGCCTCTTTCTGTGAGCTAAGATCTCGCTGATAAGTTCTGTTTACTGCTAGTTGATTGTTTAGCAATGCTGATCCTTTTCATTAGAAAATATAGCAATTTTTCAACACTATCTAAAAAGGTTACCTGTGCTTTTCACTAAAATGTTCACATATGGTGAATAATGTGTTTGCTTAGCTTTAGGCACACGCTTAACCTGCATTAACTATAATCATACCTAAAAAAAGCTTGAAGTCAAAGCATGTGGTGCAGTGTAGAGTATGAAGACATGCTTTGATTTGATTCTTGCTGAATAAGCATTCCCAAAGAAATGAATATGTGCTGACGGTAAGCACAACACTACAACTATTGTCTCACAATACAAAATGCGAGGTTGCAATCTTGATTTAAGATGTTCCCTTCCTCACCCCGCTTTCATTCCTGTCCCTGCCCCATTTAATTCTAATCCAGACGAGGGCTGATACCTTGCTTACAATGCTTTGTGACTCAGCAGGGCAGGAATAAAGGAAGGGGGGGGCCACAAATACTTCAAGAGTGAGCACTTTGTGTCGTGAAACCACGGCTGAAGTAGTGATTATTTATTTAAGATACCTCACAGAATGCACACGCACACAAACGTGAATACAGTGTAGTGTAGATCGATGCATAAATATAAAAATAAACAAACAGAGATGCTTAGATTACAAGGTATTCTAAAAAGACAAGTAAAATAAGGTAGAATCTGGAAGAAGTACTCTGTTCTTTTCCTAGAGAGGTACAGAATATGCTCTATACATTTCAAAAGACACTAACTGATTTCAAAGTGATCACTATCATTTCTTGTCTTTTCCTTGCATTAGGCAATCTTGGGAACTACTTTAAGTCATCTGTACATCTACGTGTGTGCCACCTCCGGAACCACACACAGACATGCTCGCACACAGACACTTGAAAGTCAGAACGGGCACGTCTGTGTTTGGTTTTTGGAGGTGGAAGTTCAGTTTCTCTCCACTTCCTGAGAAGAAAGCAGCGGGCCTGCTTTGTTCTGCCTCAGAACTACCGGGAGATGTCTGTAATTCATAACCTGTTGTGCTTAATGAACAGTTGCTTCTGGTACTCTAACATGTCTACTCCCAGCGTGCCAGCATGGAGCTGTGTGGAAAGTGTAGCTGCATGTTTTTAACTAACATGACTGTCTTTTGCACAGAACGGTTTTACTCCACTGCACATTGCCTGCAAGAAAAATCGCATCAAAGTCATGGAACTCCTGGTGAAATATGGGGCTTCAATCCAGGCTATAACAGAGGTAGAAAAATGTTTCATGTCCTGAAGAAACATTCCTTCTCTCTCTTCCTTTTTTCTTCCTTTTTTCTCTCTCCTATCGTGCCTCACTTTCACTTATGTTTTATTTAAACGAAGCAGCCCCTTCCCTATGCCCGTGCAGAGGAGTAAAACTGCTCTTGCTTTGTTTCGCAGTCGGGCCTCACACCAATACACGTGGCTGCGTTTATGGGCCACTTGAACATAGTCCTCCTTCTGCTGCAGAACGGAGCCTCTCCCGATGTCACTAACATTGTGAGTATGGCTTTGACTAGAATCATCCGTGCAATACCTCCTCCAAAAAGGGTCTGCCCTACCATGCAGCTCAGCCAAAGGTCACATTTTAATGATAGTTTGTTGTGTTTTAAGACAAATTATTCTAGCAGCTTTAGTGAAGAGGGGGAGATGGTGTTTGTATATGTGTTATAAGCCATCTGTGGTTTCATGTGTTCTTCAACAATGCTGGAGTAGGTGAGGTTTCCCTTAGAAACAGACACAGCTCACCAAATACATCCAAAACTGGTTATAAGCCAAGTCACAGGGAAGACTGTTTCCGTTCTAAAGGATGAAATTTCAGTCCAAATGGCTCTAATTTCTGCTTGCATAGCTTCACTGGCTGCCATGAAATTCTGTCATTGGTATCAGTGAAGGGGTCTAAAATGCTTTAAACCTAACAATTAAACAAAAAGTAAAACTGTTAAACTCAAGATGTTCCTCTTATAGAGGAAATTCCAGGAACTGGTGCCTTTCGAAAGAACATGCTTAAATCTAGAAAATGTGACCTTTGGGAGGTAACACAAAATGCAGAACCTGACTTACCATGGAAATCGGTGTTTGTATACCAATAGCCTAGTTACCAAGAAGAATAACAATAAAAAGAACAGGATAGTTTTCATGGATATCTTACTGTTCAGATTTGTCACTATAAACAAGTATTAAACTTATGACCACCTGCACTTCGAAAGCAGCTTTTTACCAGTAAATAATGTTATAGATAAGTGTTCCCAACAACAAAACAACAACAAAAATTTAGTAAGGCAGGTACACTGGACTCAGCAGGTTTTTTTTCAGTTAGAAAAATCTTATATAGAACCTAGTAAAAATGTTGAGCACACAAGAGTTGTTCGCTTGAATCGTTAGAACAGACTTTGCTTGACAAAGTCTCTTACTGCTTTCATCTTTTCTTGTAGAAGCAATCTTTATATAAAAACTTCAGTGATGATATGAAAGCCAACAAGAAATTCTTGTGGAAGCAATTAAAAGTATTGTGTTACCGGACAATTGTGTGCAAAGTTTTAACAGTTTACAATTTATGCTACACAGGTGTCTTGGCTTTTACTTGGTAAGCTGAAGTTCCCTGTGGAATTACTAACTGTTTCCAAAAGCTAAATTGCTTTGCTAATTCAAGTACAAAAGGGTCTTTATAGAAATTTGATCATCAGAGTGTGTGAAATCTAAACCTTATTCACATCTTAAACAGCTCATTCTTCAGGTAATAAAGTTTATATAGATGAAATTCTCTATTAAGATTTGCAGCTAAGGCTGTGGGTTTTTGTTTGTTGCCTACTGACTAATCCCAGCTGGTAATACAATGTTAATTTTAAAATTACTAGATAAATCAACTCCTGGTGAAAGGAATTTGCTTTAATTAGAAGTTCATACTAGTAGTGCAGGCTACTTCTTTTCCTACATCTAGACAAAGGACAAGAAGACATGATTCCTGATTCTGATGCAAAAGATCTTGACCAGAGTGATCATTTTGGCAATTCTAGTTTAACTTGATAGTTGTGGGAGTAAAAGCCTTACAACAGAATATACTCTGGCTCTAGAGTAAGGAGAAGGAACAATTAACACAAACAAGTGATCAGTCCTGCTGTCTTGTCATAACATAACAGAGAAATACAGAGCTCCTGGTTGTGGAATTGTCCCAGTACCTCAGGTACCAGACACCGATGAGCTGCACAGGGACTGTTTTAGTCCACTTCAGAACAGTGCACTCAAAGAATGTTGGACAGTGCAAAATTAAGCTAGAAACACCATCATCGAGGAAGGCTCACTTTCGGCATTCCTTTGCAAACCTATGCAAAAAGAAAATGCTTTGAAGGTATCATCCGTACTTCATTATCCTGATCTGAAATTCCACATCGCTCTAGTCAGCTTTCCAAAATCCCATATCCTCCTTCAAATTCTGTGGGCTACAAAAGGCTTGAAACAAGATTCATTCAATAGCCTGCAGACAGAGCCATGCTGCTGAGCACAGATTTTACACATTTCATATGCTGGCTCAGTTGTGCACAGCCACTGCAAGGCCTTTTAACGCTGCCAGCTCCACACAGCGTGCAGGAAGAGGCCGTCTGGAAAAATATCCCCTTCCATCTTGAGCCTCATGTGCCTTGCAATCCCTTGAGAGAGACAGGCTCAATATACTCTTATCTCCTGTGTGGCATACAAGCTGATGCGCTGTTATGTAGAAAGCTGAGGAACATATGTGACCAGGGGTATCTACATGGCAGAGTTTTCTAGAAGCCAGGATTTTCATTCTGACCCTCTGTAGCGTGATTACGTTTGTCTGGGATCACCGAGTTTGCAAACCAAAGCGTAGCCAGGCCCAGTGACACGCATGCACGCACCCTCCTGAACGGCCTGTTACTGGGTCTGAAGCCAGATGCTCAGCTGGCGGAAAGGCGGGTCTCTGCGTGAGTTGACACGGGTGGAATTCACACCTTCAGAACTCTGTTTAGGTTTAGGACACTGAAACGCTTTTGCTTTTCTGCAGCGTGGAGAAACTGCGTTGCACATGGCGGCACGTGCTGGGCAGGTGGAAGTAGTTCGCTGCCTCCTGAGAAACGGGGCCCTGGTTGATGCCCGCGCCAGGGTAGGTGTTCTGTTTACAATTTTTTTTTTCCTTCCTCTTACTCAAAACCAAACATCAGAGGTTCTGAGAGCAGTTAGTGCCAGATTTTGAAAACAAGGAGACTGTTTGAGGAGCAAGGTACAGCTGTTGTGTAAAACAAATTAAGAACACAAAGGGGAGCAAGGGATGCTCACAGTGGTGTGCACTATCTGCTTGATAAAAGGAAAAAACTATGTTTTTCTTTATAGTTCTCTCTGTTCTAATAAGACATTGCTGAAACTCATGGCAAAAATTAACCCATGAGCCCTCCGTTACTGCCTTTTTTTTTTTGTACTATTGCTTCCTGTGATTTTTGCAAGATAGATCTATTGGGATCAGCCAGAATATTGTGTTTGGGGTGGTTCTACCTGTGCTAATTATCTACTCGATTTGAGTTGTAGGAAGAACAGACTCCACTGCACATTGCTTCTCGCTTGGGTAAAACGGAGATCGTCCAACTTCTGCTACAGCACATGGCCCACCCTGACGCCGCAACAACTAACGGGTACACTCCGCTGCACATCTCTGCCAGAGAGGGACAAGTTGATGTCGCCTCAGTTCTCCTAGAGGCAGGAGCCTCGCACTCCATGTCCACCAAAGTAAGACAAAATGCTTTACGTCCGTATTCCAGTAGCACAGGCAGTGCGTGCCAGTGTGTACTTTCACACTGAGAAACTGAACTGCTGTGTGTCTTTTGTTCTTAGTTAATCAACAGCAATTCAATAGGCTGAAGTAATGTATCAGGAGTTAATAAAATTTTGACATATTTTGCTGTCATCTGAAGTTGGGAGTTTGCTTCCCACTGGAGCCAAATGCAGATCATGGTAAATACAAGGTCCCAAGAGGTTTAAAATGTACATGAAGTCCTTGTTTCTCTCTTTCCCATTGTGTTATGGGTAGGGATTTTTTGGCCAAAATTTTCAAAAAAGGGGATGATGATGACACTTTTTTTTATGAACAGGCCTGCTTATTCTTCAGTACCTTGTTTATTTAAATAGAAAAACAATTCTGGTCTGTGCTAGCTGAAAGGAATGTTCCTAAAACATAAAAGTCAGCATCTGTCCAGTCGCATCTAATGCTGAATCTATTTTCAGTGGCTCTATAAATGAGGTGTCACATGACACAATAGGCCATTTTGTCTGGGGCTATAAAAGGAATAGTCTGCAGAATCATTATTGTTTTGTTAGCCAAAAATGTTTACCAATAGATTCCTTACAGAGCGATGAACATGTAAGAAAATAGATAGCTGTGAATAGAATTACGTGCCAAGACACCTTTTCCAAATTTATCGCATGTGATTAAGTGAGAATCACTTAATTCTCACTGTTGTTTTAGGTCTTTAAAAGTACCCCCGATTTTACCGCTGGAGCTTAAAACCTGTTTTTGAACAATGGGGTGTTTTCCAGGGTTTAGAAGACTAAACCAGCAATTTTCAAATTATGATCCACGGATTACTGTGAATGCTTGTTGTTCTCCTTTTATCCAGCTGTTAATTCACATTAAAACGGCTAAAAATACACTAAATAAGTTCCTAATTTCCCGTACTGCTTTATGGCAATTGCTTTAGTACTGCAGGAACATTCTATAATTATTAACAGGAGAAGATGTGGTCCACTAGATAATCTCTCTACAAACCTCTGATTCCTGGACTGGAAATGTTTGAGATTCCCTGACATAAACTCTTTTTGAGGTGGGATTAATGGAACAAGATGATAGTGATAATAAACATTACATGTCACTTACGTGTCAGGCAAAGAGTTCATTGTAGCTCCCCGGAATGACTGTCAGGGCAGGGGTGCACTCTGCCACCTACTGGCTTGCATCCATGAGTTTTCCTTATCAACATGTTTTTTTAAACTAAAAAAACAGGAAAAGAGCATGTTAGTTTGACACAGACCTTACGCCTGTGCTGTACTGACAAGCATTATTAAAACAAATAGAAAAGGACTCTTTAAAAGACAAGATTTTTAGTCTTGCCACATTGTGTTTCCAAAAGCACTGCATTGAGTCAGGCATGGTGTTTTTTAGCCTCAGTTCAGAGGCTGCAGCAGAACTTAGTGACTGTGTGGATACATGAGTCCAGATATAAATCATTCTTCAACAAACTCTAAAGGAGGAATATGAAGTTTGGAGCTTTTCTCACTGAATTTAGTTGGTGTTTCATTGTTACTGGCAACAATTGATACAGGAAATATTTCTAAAGCTGTCATCATGAAACCAGAAAGTGCAGCTGGTTTGGAGTGGAAATTTGAACAAATGCCTTCATTGCCCACACACACAGTGTCTGTTGCTAGCGGAGTCTGTATCAGATAAAATGTCTGCCAGCCTGCCAGCATGTACATAGGGAAGAATAATAAAACGGAAAGTATTTTCTTGTATTTCATGCTTCTCAAAGTGCTTTCAAGAGATGATGAGCCTTTTAGGTACAGCTGTTGATTCTGAGAGCTAGAATATAGGTTGAAGAGTAAGCGCTTAATATACAGTTCTTAAAAGAGAGATGTCAGCACGACCTTTAACACAAACACCTGCTTTTTTATCTCCTGGAATTTTTCAGAAGGGATTCACACCTTTGCATGTGGCGGCCAAATACGGGAGCCTGGAAGTGGCAAAACTCCTGCTGCAGCGTCGTGCCTCTCCCGACTCAGCTGGCAAGGTACTGACAAGAAAGGGGGGGGAAAAAAGCAGCGTTTCGGATTCTTCCTTAGGAAAGAACTGTGTGAAACATGCAGACGAAAGAAGGCTGCAGCTGCTTTCACATGGAGGTTTTGGCTTTGTTAGGGTCATGTTCCCCCAAGGGTGATAGTTATGGAAACCGCCTTACCGAGCATGTCGGGTTTGGGTCCCGGGCAGGATGGCGTGCTGCGCGCAGCTCTGAGGTCAGACGTAGACTCATAGAATCATTTTGGTTGGAAAGGACCTTTAAGATCATGAAGTCCAACCGTTACGTTAGCCCTGCCAAGTCCACCACTAAACCATGTCCCTAAGTACCACATCTGCCTGTCTTTTAACTACCTCTGGGATGGTGACTCCACCACCTCCCTGGGCCGCCTGACACGTTTCCGTGGCTCAGGAAGCTCCCGTTCCATTCAGCCGTCCAAACTGCCAAAACCCTAACGGCTAAACACGGCGCGGGGCGGGGGCAAGGCGCAGTTTTCCCCCTCCTCATGCTGTGGGAATGGCTCTGGGGGGAGGGAAACCAGCTCCAACCTCCTTCCCGCCTCGCTGCCCCAACATGGCGCCGCCTCCCTCACGCGCTTCCCGCCTCCCTCACGCGCTTCCCGCCTCCCTCACGCGCTTCCCGCCTCCCTCACGCGCTTCCCGCCTCCCTCACGCGCTTCCCGCCCGCCCCGCCGCCGGCAGCGGCCCCTAACGCGCCGTCCCCGCCCCTTTGCAGAACGGCCTCACCCCGCTGCACGTGGCGGCGCATTACGACAACCAGAAGGTGGCGCTGCTGCTGCTGGAGAAGGGCGCCTCGCCGCACGCGACCGCCAAGGTGAGCTGCCGCCGCCCGCCTCAGCGGGACCGCGCGACATGGCGGCACCCCCCCCTCACCCCCGCCGCCTCTCCCAGCCGCCTGCAGGCCTGGGGACGGCGGTAGGCAGCCGCTCGGAGCGACGGACATATGTTGTGGTGTGGGCAGTGTCTGCTCGATAGAGATAAAAATGATGGCCGGGGTGTGGGTGGTCAGTCGGGCGGTGGAGCGGGGTGTCTGGAGGGGTTGTGGGGGCCTTGGGGTGGTCGCAGTGCGGCTGGGTGAGTGGCTGAGGGTCGCAGAGAGGGAAGTTGGCCCTGGGTGGGTGGCCCCCTACTTAAATCAGCGTATGGCTCTCTCAGGCCTTCCTTGAAAAAGAAGAAATATGGATGTATGTGTGTCTCTCAGCCCATTTTTATGTTTCTGAGCTTTAGTTGTAGCTGGGAGTCACTTCAGTATTGTGTAATATTAGAAATTATCATAGAATCGTTTTGGTTGGAAAGGACCTTTAAGACCATCAAGTCCAACCGTTAACCCAGCACTGCCAAGCCCACCACTAACCCATGTCCCTCAGCACGGTATCAACATGGCTTTTAAATCCCTCCAGGGATGGGGACTCCCCCACTGCCCTGGGCAGCCTGTGCCAGTGCTTTACAACCCTTTTAGCGAACAAATTTTTCCTAATATCTAATCTAAACTTCCCCTGGTGTAACTTGAGGCTGTCTCCTATTGTCCTATCACATCCTTCTATGATGTGTATATTCTGACCACTCACACAGAGAATCCATCCCAGGGTTAGGAATGGTGTTGTGATATCACTCTGTTAGTAAAAGGCTAGTAAAAGGGGAAAATAACGAGCGAATTGGTGCTGATGTCAGAATGTTCTGCCACGTGTGAGGCTGCTGTTGTATACCCTGCCAAAAAATGGGACCTGTCTGTTACAAAGTGGCTGTATCAGAGCTGTTGTTTCCTTTGCGGTGCATGGAGAGCAGCAGAAGCTACAGTTGCAGTAGGATAGTTGGGTGAAGCTCCCTTTTAAAAAAAAAAACCACAGACCAACCAACCAAACATCTCCAAAAGGACTGTCTGCTGTAACCCAGAATTCCTCCCTGCCCCAGTGTGATGTAAAGTAATTAAAGGTGGGGATTTGTCTTATTGCCAGAAAGTACCATCAATGCCTTTCTGCTTTGCTTAAATGGTTAATTTTATCAGAAAAACATTCCTCCCTATTGCTGTTTCCGTGACTGACACATGTATCAAAATTCCATATGCAAACACACCTCTACCCACACGCTCTGAAAAAGCATAATGCAATGAAGAGTGTGCACCCATCACTCATCACAGAGAATGTCACTCATCAGTCAAAAGTGAATATTTACGACATAGATATTCAAAATGTAGGTGTCAAACTTGGGGTAATGTGAAGGTATCAGCTGAACAGTCCTGGCTTTGTTCTAGTGTAGACCGTGAAAATAACAGACAGACAAAGCAACACAACAGCAGGGCCATGTGGGACATGTCTGGCCTTAGAAATTTAATGAACTCTCATCTCTAGTAATAAGGGGTAACATAAAATAATGCTGGTTTATGATGTCTGACTTTTTAGGCTTCCATGGCTGTTGTGTTAACTTTATTCTCATTTTGTTTCCTGGCTGGTGTTAGAATGGATACACCCCTCTGCATATTGCTGCCAAGAAAAATCAGATGCAGATAGCCACCACTCTATTGAACTATGGGGCTGAGACCAACATTTTGACCAAGCAGGGAGTCACCCCACTTCATTTGGCCTCCCAAGAAGGTCACACTGACATGGTGACCTTACTTTTGGAGAAAGGATCCAATATCCACGTGGCAACAAAGGTAACTCACAACCGGAGACGAAGTGCTGTGGGTGGGAGTATCCAGTAAGATGCAAAGTGCAGTGCAGGAATGATGTCCCATTGTCAGGAATTCTCAGCTTCATTTCCTATGTGCATATTTGTGAGTCTGCAGAAGTGACAGCAGGTGGGTGAACAGGAAAAGTGAGAAGAGCACATCTAGGACTGGCAGATGGATTGACCAGTTAACTTATATCATGTAATTAATAGCTGTACTAGGTAAAGCACAGGAGGAGCTGCAGCTGTTTGCTGTGACCAAAGGAAAACGATGTGCATTAACCTGGCTCTGGTAGAAAGGTTACAGGAGGAAAGGCAGACCAAGAGAAAATTGTTTCTGAGCATTCAGGAAGGCAGGACTGCAGTATTTTTGTTGTGCTGCAACCTTGCCATCTTTCAGGGTGTTTTGCATATGCTCCTGAAGTTTTACATTATGTGCAAAGGAAGAGGAATGTAAAATTCTGGAGTTTGTGGGCCCATGGGTAGATTTAACAGCATGTATCAGAAACCTGAGAGCTACAGTCTAAAATAGCTCAGTGCTCTTGCCAGCAAAGGCACTTTTCCTCATTTGTTTACCCTTCAGCCTTCTTTCCAAGTGGAAGAAATTGGCAGTGTCTGGCAAATAACAAAACAACATTATTAGTGGAGTAGCAAGGGAGCAAAAAAAAACCTATGGAGGACCTTTCCAATTTCTTTTATTTTTTTTTGTGATTGTACATGCCAGCTTTTTCGTAGAAAACAAGTTCCTCAAAAAAAAAACCCATTACTGTAGATCTTCATAGGTCACCAGATTTATCTGGGCATATGTGTAAGTCTTATTTACTTAAGGTCGAAAGCCTGCAGCTTTTGTTCATACAAGTCAAAATAGAAGGCTCAAGTCTCTCGTTGTCTGGCATTAATGTCTTATGCTCCCTAACCAATGAGAAACAAGGTGATTTTCATTTCTCTTACAAAATTTGTCCCCTTCCTTATTCACAGGCAAGTACTGTGTGTGCGATCGCAGTGAGCTTTTAGTTAAAGGCTGCATCCATTTCCTTGGCATCTTTGAATGGGATCTGTTTCCAGAGTTATTTTCTTCATTCTGCTTGTGCCTGCAGTTGTCAAGGCTCCCTTTCCTGTCTGAGGAGTGGGAAGCAAAGTGAATGTGCCTCCCTGATTTATTAATGGGGTCCTCAGCTTCCCAAGTGACATTACTGTATAAAATCTGAGCATGATTGTTGATGTCTGAAAGTTTTACTCTGTGGTTGTGGTGATGTAATTGCTTTGGAGCTGTTTGTTTGCTGGAACAGGAGAAACAGGAACTCTGCTTTGTAAAAAAAAAAACCCCATACTTAGAAGCTATAGTTAGGATATCTTCATGTTTTAAAGATGAGAAAGTGGGAAAGTCCAGATTTCTTTCCTCATGTAAAGTAGGTTTTATTCTTATTTTTATCTTTATTTATTTATTTATTTTGTATATTCCACCTCCAGACTGGACTGACATCCTTACACCTCGCAGCTCAAGAGGATAAAGTGAATGTAGCTGAAATACTCACAAAACACGGTGCGAACCAAGATGCTCAGACAAAGGTAAATCATGGAGTGGCTCCTGTCTCCAGTGTACCAAAGAATGCTACGGCTGTAAAAGGAATGTTCCACTGAGCTTGCAGTTTTACTTCTTTGTTCTTTTATTATAGCTTGGTTATACACCTTTAATTGTGGCATGTCACTATGGAAACATCAAAATGGTGAATTTTCTTCTCAAGCAGGGAGCAAATGTCAATGCTAAAACGAAGGTAAAGAATTTTTCATTGCTTGCTTTTGCTCTTTATTATGAACCTGGTAACCAAGCGCTACAAATACATCCCATAGGTGCCTTTTCACTGGGAAACTGTAATTATTTCATGCTAGATATCAACATATGGTGATTTGTGGCTGTCGTGGAATGCCTTCTCTCTGCTACATCTCATTGCGTAGTGTTGACAAAAGAAAAGTCAGATAACTCTTTGGCCATGTGAAAGAAGGAGATAATAAATTTTTATTTTTTATTTTAATTTTTACTTGCTAACTAACAAATGCAAGCTTGTTTCTGATCTCATTTACATATGGTTTACACCAGTGTGATACCAGTGTGTTGCCAAACCAGTAAGTAACAATTCAGATGCTTTGAGGGTGATGCCAGGTTCTCTCCAATCTGCTGGGAGAAGAGTGGGAAGCATTACTGCTAGTCAAAGCGTGGGTGGTATGACTTTGGGAGAGGAAGCAGCTGTGGTGGGGGAATGTGGTTTACTGAAGACAAGTTTGGGGTTTTTTGAGGGGAATCTAGGTGTGCTGTTACTGACCAGTTACACTGAACTGGACCTGACTGCCTATAGCCAAAGTCTGAACGGCATCCGCTGACGTCAGCAGTTTCTTCTAGTGTAAACTGGTGGGCACAACAGCTGAACGTGATACATTTTGTAGCAAGAGTTGTGTATCTCCTGAGTATACACAGAGAGGTTCCGGTGACAGCAAGTGTGTTGCATCCCAGATATCATCACATCACCCGTATCACAAAGAGAAGGCTAACTCAGGAGCTGCAGGGCTTCCACTCAGTTAAAGCTGGCTTCAGGCAATAGCTAGCTCCTAGCTTCGGATTGGATGTCTTGGGATCAACATGAAGAAGCCCACTGATATTTCTAGGGGCATACTTAGTATTTGTAAGATCCAATCAAAATCACAGGCTTGTGGTCTGCTGGTCCCTCAGGCCCAGCTCCTTTGTCTGCAGCAGTGACCTGTGGGATGGATTCATTTCCCAAAGTAGCACTATTTCATCACAGCGGTCGCAGCTCAATGTGGTAGGAAACAGCAAAGTAAATAAATAAAAGATGCTGGCCCATCCCTCGTGAGATCATCTGAAATCAATGGGCAAAAACCAGGGATTCCAAAAGAACAGGCAACATGACTAGAAAAACAGCTGATAAGAATTAATAAAACAGACACTAGCAGGATCCAAATGATAGCTGCCAAGACATTCAGCTGAGGTATTTGGAGGCCAACTAGAGGGACCGACATACTTGCATCTTTAGTATTAAGTCTCACTCTATGTCTAAGGGGCCACTGGGCCAGATTCTGATGCCATTTCCCCAGGTATTTCACTTATTTAGAATAATTTCATTAAAGTCAGCGAGTTTGTATGAGAGTATGAGGCAGTGGTTCTCCAAAATCTCACACCTAGGGACCAATAAAAATACTGGCAGTCTGTCAGCTGGTACTGTGGACTCAGTTTAAAGAGCAAATCCATCCTGGCTGGATTCAGGACAGGCATGTTAAAAAATAAGTAACCTCTATTGCAGCTTGGTCTTTAACTAGAGAAAGCCTGCGTGATGCTTTGTGTCACCTCCAGGGAAAAATAATATGGCTGAGTTCTGTTTTTGAAGGACTGCACTAATATTTAAGTAAAGATAGCGAATTTACTTTGCACTACAACCTGCAGTAAAACCCTCCTTCAATTTCTTAGTAGTCCATGCGTGCATACTGTAAATGTAAGAACTGTAACAGTTCTGAACTATCACTAATTAGTAATACAAAGCATTACTCCTGTTAATTTACAGAAGGGAGAACTCTCAGAGTGTGTCCTTCAGAGCCTGTCCCCAGGCTTTACATAAGTGTACAGTGAGATCAGCTTGGTGTTTTCTTCCAGTTTATTCTCTGCTTGCTTTCAAAACCAGTTGCAAATAATTTTGTAAATGAGTTGCCTGAGTGGACTTACACAATACCATCTCAGATCAACTAGCTGAAGAACACTTTGGTTATGTTCCTGTATTGTGTAATGTTAGAATGAATCACTGGAGCAGATAAGTATATGGAGTTAAGCGTGTTTATTAATACAGACATTGTGTACATGCTTTGAAGTGTAATTACAGCTTGGTCAAGCCTTTTGAAGGCAAAGTAAAGCTAAAATTGATTGACATTTGTAATAGGTATGCGTTGTTAGCCTTTTTAAAAGCAAATAGTCTCAAATGACTGCTGTTAAAAATGATATATTTTTTAAATTGGCTCAGATATTTTGAAGGTAAATCTTGGGGCTTCTATAGAAAACTAAGATGTGAGAGGAAGAAAAATGTTCTCTGCCTCAGCTGTGATTCTGTGTCATTAGCATGCCACTTTACTGTTCCTCATTGTTCCTCCCTCTAATTTAGGAAATGAGGAATTATCTGTATTTCCAGAGATTGCTTATATTGTGAGATGAAAGATGATTTGTGAATAAAAATATTATCTTCCTTTATCTTTGCATTAATGTGGGGGAGGGAGTATTATTATTACTGAAGATTTATTATCTTTGGGTCAATTGGTGGCATAATTTCTTCTTGAAATGTCTCAAAAGGAGCAGAAGGAAGCAAAGCAAAGTGTCTAATCTAATTACTGGTGGTTGTTGTTCTTTCTTTCTTTGCTTTTATCATAACCACCGTGGACAACAGAATGGGTACACCCCTCTTCACCAAGCTGCTCAACAAGGCCACACTCACATCATTAACGTTCTTCTCCAACATGGGGCCAAGCCCAACGCCATCACCACTGTAAGTCTGTGAAGTGCCAGTGGGAACTTGTTTCCCTGGACAGTTCTGTTCTTTCCTTTCTTAGGGCTTGAGAGCAAGCCTTTGTTTTGGTGAGAGTATCCCTCATACAGCTGGTTCAGATGTGTGAATGTAACTTCCTCTTCTTTTCCTTGTCCTCTTAAGGTGGTTCAGATCAGACCTAACTCATTGTGCACTAAGCTAAACGTGAGGTGGGGAAGTTGATTTCTGAGCTGCAGGGTCAGGCTGGCCACAGCTAGCTGTGCTGTGCTTGTTCAGTTGCCCTCTGCCTCAACGCTTCCATCTGTTAATTGGTATCTCAATAAGGATTTTTCCATAAAAAATAAGGGATAATGAGAACCTGGACTTTTCTGAAGATTCAGACTCAAATTTCTGTCCCTTTATCCACTGGATCTGTTTCAGGTTCTTACTGAGTTCACTGATGATAAAGCCTCCTCAAAGACCATCAATAACCTCTGGCACAGCTCCTTCCTTCTCTGCAGTCAGCCAGGAATGCAACTGTCCTATTTCATGTGGATGTTGTTATTAGTCACCTCTAATTGAGTAATCTTTAAAATGCAGCCAGAATGTCCAAAACTTGTGTCATTCCCCAGAGTGGATCAAGTTTCCGTGTACATATATCGTGCGTGCTTAAGTCAGCGCTGGTGCCCTGTTTGGTCCTGGAATGATCACGTTGGATAATCTTCTGTGAAGTTATCCAAAATACCAGTTTGTTCACCAGATCATCAAGCAAGAGACCACTGTAGTCAGCTTCTGGGGCTGTAGGTACTATTGGGCATATTCAACCGAAGGTCTCTGTACTTGCTTTCAGTCCTCACGTTGGGGCTGTCATGGCCAAATCTAACCCAAATCCAGGCAAGGTCTCAGGGATGTGTCATTACCGCACAGTTTGCAAGCTTTCTCCGGTATTAAATCTGTTGTTGTCCACACATAGCAACCTCCAGCTTGAGATAAGAGAGAATTTCAACCTGAGACATCTGGCAGGGGGATATGGGAATGGGATATGAGCAGTTAATGTGCAAGTGACAGTAACAGTCAAATTATTTGTGCTGTGAAGATGCTGATCTGCTCATTTTGTGCTGCTAATCCACAAACACGGGGTTGCTTCAGGGCTGCTGATCTAGACTAATAGAGAGTAACTTAAATTCTATATAACTAAAGCCAGTACTGAAGCAGAGAGAAGCCCTTGGGCTGATATCCTGCGCACAGTGCAGTGGTGTCACAAGAGAAATAATTTCAGTGCAAAGAGCGGTACAGTGGCTTTCCGTGGTTCCCCCAGCAGGCCAGCATGTTGTTTTTTGGTTCAGTGTAAAACAACACAAAACAGTTCTGTACAGAGCTTTTTACAAAGAATCATGGAACATGTCCCATCCTCCCCCCCCCAAGTTGAGTGACATGGGGAGCGTGGACTGCCAATGTTCCAGGTGATGAAATGGAGATAAATATGCCTAAACACTTAATAAATTATTATTTTAATGTCCATTTGATGAATGGCACATGTATATATCATGGGCATTTAAACTGCAAATTACTTTATTTAAATGGAAATTAATTCCCCACCCCCAAGCCTTACACAGGTTGGTTTTGTGTTTGTTAAATCATGAGCTTTGTGCACCTTTGTTGGACATACATTTTTGTTGTAAGGAGGAATAAAAGTGTATGTGGACAGCACAGCTGTAATCTTGCATTCCCCAAGGAGGGGATTGTACCTGATAGAGATGTAACAGCTTTAACTGGAAAGGGAAACTGTAACATTTTAAAATACTTTTTTTAGGAGAGTGTTTCTGATGTAGAGCTGATTATGCAAAATAAAACATGAACTTCTGCAAGCGAGACACGTTCTGTAGAGTGAAATTTGAGCCCTGAAGGGTTAAACCATACGGCACTTTTCTATTTAGAATAGCAGGCAGATGTAAGTGTGTTGTGTTACCATGGCGATCAGGACTATAGTCTTAAAGAAGTTACAAAGACAGAGTCAGATGTAGCAGTAAAAAAACAGTGATTTTCCTAGGCTGCGCCTTGTTTTGGATGGAAATGCTGGCTCATGCAGTGTTGAGAGTGATCTCATTGGTTCACATCACAATCCTCCCTCTCATTGCGCTCTCTTTCCCCCTTCTCTTTTCCCTTCAGAATGGTAACACTGCCTTAGCTATTGCGAGGCGTCTGGGATATATCTCAGTGGTCGATACGCTGAAGGTTGTGACGGAGGAGATTACTACCACCACAACTGTGAGTTGCAGATGCATTAAAATGTCTCTCTTCTTTATTCAGAACATTGTCTCTCTCTCTTCTTCACTCAGACTCTCCATGTATCTCTTTCCTTGTTTTATTTTCTGGTTTTAGCCCCCTCTTTCTGTTGGATTTTTGCAAAAGTGCTGCAATGCTTTCAGTATATCTTTTAAGCGTGTGGAAGTGTGTGCAACACAACAGCCTTCACTGAGCTGGGTAACAAAATCTACGTGCATACAGATGGCAAACAACTATTCTAAAGCAGTGTAAAACTTTTTTCTAGATATGGGTCTGAGCTGCAAACCCAAACTTTTCAGAAGTTTGTGCATTGTTGTTTAGATCCTGTGCTGTTTTTCTTTCTCTTTTCACCTCTCCTTTTCGCTCTGCCCTTACATTTCCACACTTTTGACACCTACCGAGGCTCAACCATTGCAGCACGCCACAGAATTTGGACCGTACCAGCCATGGACTGGTGCCAAGCTTAATGATGCTCACTAGATGGCTCTGATTCACATCCGTCATCTTTTTACTCGAGTCCCTTTCGGTTCAAATAGATCCTGTTTTTCCAAAATACAGCAGAATCTTTCCCTTTGTGCTCAGTCCTCTCAGTCCTCCACACTCTTGGTAGTCTGTATTTTGACTTCAGAGTTTGGGAATAGTACATGCTGGACATCAGCAAGGTGGTACTGTTGCTTTAAGTTAGGAAAAAGTGATATATTCTGACAGTCTAGGAGGGGAAGGTTTTCTCTTCTTGGACTTTTACCTCCCATCTACAAATGTTCTAACAGGTAGGAAAGGAGCACATTAGAAATAGTGCATAGTTTAAGAACTTAATTTTAATTTACATTTCGATTACTGCATTTTATCTCAAAACAGTGTTGTAAGGTCATGCTTTTTTTTTTTAATGCAAGACAGATTAGCAGTCTAGAAAACCTTTCAGATCTAGATGTCATTTAGGAGCTCAGAGCCATAAAGATCCCCAGATCCACTTAACAGATGTCACTACTCAGGGAGAAGGCTATAGGAAGAGAAGAAATCCAAAGTCTATTGTAAAGAAATGGGAAAATAATGTTGATTTTGTTGCATGCTGACAGCAAGTTCCGCTGGTATTAATGGAGTAAGATGGAATAACAGAAACATGGCATAAGGTTACAAATAGAGTGAGCCATAATTTATTAATGACCTGCAAAGATCAGACCGAGTCAGGCTTGGACAGGGAATTCCAGCGTGATTCCAGAAGTCTCTTCATAAAGACTGTATGTTTTTGTTGTTATTTATTTTGTGTTCTTGTTTAATGGTAAAGCACTTCGCACATGTACGTGCATAAACACCTACTTATCTATTCAGAGATTTAAAAAAATAAAACCTAGGTAAAATTTCCAACAAACTTTAGCTTTTTTTCAAAAGTGTATTTTTTTTTTAGCCTCAATGACACCTTTGGTGTTCTCTGTGCTGTGTCCTGGCACACTTTGCCTGTTTATGCGTGATATAAGTTGTAACTTCCTTTCTATCATACATTGTGTTGCTCCGTGGAGCCTTGTACCTTGTCATATGTAAGTATTAGATGCTTTGTAATAACAGGGATTACACTATGAAAAGACACCTGTGAGTTATTTACTTTGGATAAATGTTCCTTTGAACTTTGAGGATAATGGATTTTTCTACCAGATGCTTGGGGTCTAGGACTGAATCAAATGTTGAACCTTTCTTGCATAGTTGACCTCTAATGCTGGCATAGAAGAGAAATCTGAAATCTTGAACTATGTCTGTGTATAAAGCTTTCAAAAGTCAGGTGGGAACCCTTGATAAACTCAGCAGATTTTTCAGCGATGAGTTTTTCTGAATCTTGTACCTTAGGGATATATAGAATATAAACCTCTGGTGTTGCTGTTCATGGTGGGGAATGTTGATGAAACATAATTTAGAACAAGTCCTAAAAATGAGGGATAAATAACAGACACTCACAGGCACTCCCTGCAATAAAGTTCTCCAGATGGTGAGGTTGGTGTTGCCAAACCAGATCACAGCATTTAGCACTGAAAAAAAGGTGCTGTCACCATAGCTACTTCATTCTCTAAGGTTGTAGCTGAGTGATGCACGGAGGATGTTAGGCAGGCTGATGCTTTATTGATATTCAAGTCACTGGCATTTGAGATGAGGAAAAGATCTCCAGTGCCAAAACCTTTGGTCTAACTTTGAACAAATTTTCCTCTTACTGGCGTTAGTGTTACTATTAGTGGAGCCACCTGAATATAAAGCAATAGAGAGAATAAAGTACACTTATTTTTACTCACAGATTAGAGATGAATAGGAAATAAATCGGAATAAGCTAGACTTTCAAAGGTTTGCTGTGCAACTGAGTTTTGGGGTATTTATACAAACAGGCATAGTCTTTCTGTGGACAAATGAATATATGAGAAGCTTTGAGGTTGTTTACAGTATACTGCTGTTGAGTAACTAACTGCTGAATTCACATATAGGTTTATATATCTGAATTATTCTATGCCACCAGATGAAAATCTGGCCTTACAATGAAAGTCTTAAATGCAGAAGCCTGAAGTGCATAATTGAATTCTCAGTGGCACTAAACAGCAGGGAGTTTGAGAAGCAATTTTCTATACATTGAGCAGTTTTCAAAGTGGGCCATTCATGGGGCTAGATATGGATTTTAAATTTTGAAAGTATTTGGCATTTCTAATGTGCCTATCGATTAAAAAATGCTAGTAGTTTATTAAAAATTCATTCAAAAACATTAATTCCCAACTTCTGTTTGGAATTGCTGTAGAATTAATGATTCTTGCAGAGTTCAGTGTTCCAGAGATAGCATTACAGATTTTTTCTTGTTCTTCTGAAACATGCACACATGCTCTCTCTCTCTCTCTCGATTCTGTTTTCCAAACTTTGTTTCAGCTGTTTAATTATGTAACAATTTTCGCTGACTGAAGGGAAAATCAGGAAGCAAATAAAGTATCATTACTTCTCTGTAAATAAATAATAATGTCTAAGAGCCTTAGAGACCAGATTGTTATTATATAGGGGCCTGTAAATACCTCATTTATGAATAAATTGATATAATGATAAATAAACCTTAGTCACTAGGGTCTGCAGATCTAAGTTAATATCAAGACAGTATACAGTGTACCTCTATAGCTGTGCCTTGTGGACTAGAGTATTGCAGCATCCTTTCACCTCTGTGTTCTTCTAATCGAGTGGATTCTGTCCACAAGCTAAGGTTGGGAACCAAGTTTTCTTAAAAGCATTTTGCTCATACAGCAGACATACCAAAACTAGCATTTGTGACTTCCAGGCAGACCCCTTCTTTCCCTTTCTTCAGAATTTGGTCACCTCCTCCTGCCTTTGTTTTTTTTTTCCTGGCTTTTCAGTTATTTTCTGTGGGGACCATACGGACTGGCAATAGAGAATTTGCAGTACACTTTGTGTGGATACAATTGCAATGGCAATTACAATGCCAGTAAATTGGTACTCCCATAGTGCTTTCCACTTCACTTGAAAAATATACAGCCCCCTTCACCTGGGTTTATTTCTTTAGTCAGTGATTTTTTTTTTTAATTTACAGTGTATTTGTTAACTTACTGCTGTATTGTTGAAGAGACGAGGTCAGCATCACCCAAACGATAGCATCCTCCCCATCTGCCGTCGCTGGCTTTGTCACCCTGCTGACATTTCTATCTGAGGAGAGCTGGGGGGGGGAAAGTCAGACATAGTGGTGGAGGCATTCGGTGAATATAGACTAATTTTCAACACAGAACATGTGTTATGAAAAACACTGCAACAGAAATAATTAATTGTCTTAATCATAGGTAAGAGTGAATTTAGGAGGCCTCATCAGGATTGCTGTTTGAAGCAAAGGGTGGTGTTCTTTCCCTCTATCTCAGAAGGGTAAATTGAAAACTGCTGTCACAGTTAAATATATTTCAAAAATGTAAAGTGTACTTTTAAAACAAATTTCCAAAGTAATTGTGCTGTTGGTAACTTTGTTATTTATAAAAGTGCAGTATCTTATAATAATCAAGAATACTCTCTTTGTCAGTTTGTTAGAAATAGAGAATTGGGAGATACCCAGTAAGTTTTGTGCAGCAAAAACTGCTGTTGACTTCACTGCTCGGTATCAATGGGCATTTTCCCAAAAGGATATTGCATAAGGGGCTCGGGTTTTGGCTGACATTAATTATCCCTCGGCTCTTTCACTACTTCTGCATGTAATGTGCATTTATGCTTGATAGATACCATCCACAACAGGGAGCGAGGTACTGCCTCAGTGGGAGTTTCACAAGATGCGTGGCCTCCTGACATTCCTCTCCATGCCAAAGGGGCACATCTGCTCCCACATACCTTAAAGGGCAATGTGTTGACTGCCCTCCACAGCTCCCCAGTTCAGCTGACTGGCTGCAGAGCTGGGTGGAGCCAGGGAAATACTTATTTTTCTGTTGTGACTCATGCTGTTCTGATCACTGCTCTTATTTAAGCCCTTGGTGTTTTGTCTCCTGTATCGGAACACACTGAAGAGTTTCCTGAAGGCAACTTCTTCCCACCTTGCGCTTCCTACAATTTCTCTCGTTATGTTCTTCATCTCCTTCTCCAGTGTGTATCTTGATGCTAAAAGGATGTCCCCATTCTTGATTCAGCACCTCTGAACATCTTCTGTTTCATCCTGGAAGTCATTTATGAAGATAAAATTATATTTTAAAAAAAAATCTTCCAGTGTTCTCCTACTCTGTGCTCTCACACTTAAACAGTGTCCTCCCAGCAGTCCTTGGTCCATACTTGCCTTGTATCACAATGTTTTAAGCTTTTACGAGCACAAAATATATCAGAATCTTCAAATAACACTTTTTTTCCCCTGACGTGTATGTGATTTGGGGGAATATGCATGATTTATGAAAAGGATATCATTAATATGCAGTGTAGTCACTTGGGGCGGGGGGAATGTTCCAAGTGATCTGCGTAAATCCTTCACATCTTTTTTTAGTTTAAAAATTTCACATCATTCATAACTTCATTTCCAAATGCTTTACAATTTAATAATTTCCATATGCCACATACAACCTTCTGAAGCTCTTCTGTAGACATTACCTAATTCATTTTAAAATCATCTTGGAAACATTGAGCTGAATTGTTCTACATGCACCATTTATAAATAAATTTGCTGAGAGCTTGCTTTTCATTTATTCCCCTGACCAGCTCATTATCTTTATTTGTTTGTACTTTTCTGCCAGAATAAATGTTACCTTATACAGCACTGAGAATGGGAGCTTCTGAAGGAATGATGAAAAATAGAGTTAGGGGAAGGGGAAACACATTATAAAATGTCTCAGCAGATCCCACTGCTGTTGCTGTTGAAAATATCCTGCTGTAAACTTTGCTGCTTCTTCTGGTGTTTAATTTGAGGATTGATGATTCTGTCTTTGCAGACTGTAACAGAGAAGCACAAGCTAAATGTGCCTGAGACAATGACTGAGGTCCTGGATGTTTCTGATGAAGAAGGTGAGCACCTTTGCCAAGTTCCTATTCCATATCACTTATGTAACCTGTAATACTGGCTCAAGATAGCTGCTTAAGTAGTTTGACATCTTCATTTTGCAGTGCTTGAAATGAAGTTCTATGTAATGGCCTTTTTTTTAATGTTGTGGTCGTTATGGCATTTGAATAAAGATGCCAAAAGTTGACCCAAACCAAAATCCTGGACCCCGACGTCTTTCAGAAAAGGCTTATCTGAACCAGATCAACAAATAAGAATGTTTCCCGACTTCAGATTTTAAAATTTAGATGTAGAGCTGTCTCAAAGCTGGGTTTGACCCTCCCATAAAGAGGAATTGGAGCAGTGAATTTTTTGGATCAATACCACCTATTTCAGATACGTATATCTCGGATTTCTGCCTAATTGAAAACATTTGTATAAGATGCATTAGGTAGAAGGTGAGGAGACGGTTCCCTGAGGGGAGCTTTTGGCACACAAGAATCACAGATATGTGTGGTATGACATAAAGTAACAACATCCTAATAAGTTTGGCACTTTGGTTTCAGAGTCTATTGTATATGCAGACAGGAGGCGTATGTTGTACCGCTTAGCTAAGCCCCAAGAAAATTTCTGTGAACTTCTTGAAGGATTGATAAAGTATTGCAGTTTTATACAGCACAATTAAGGAAAGAGCTTAAAAACATCTCCCTTTCTAAAAGTTCACAAATGATTTCTTATAAATTTTAATCACAGCGGCATCTGATAAATATACACACATTTGCAAGAATTTTCTAAGTTCTTTTTTACTCTTGGCAATCTTAATTAATATGACAGTATCCTACATACACCGTTTTATGGTCATTATTATTTCATGCAAATAATTTGTAGAGTGGCTAATTTCAAAAGGTCCTGGGGATTGAGGAACACAGCTTACAGGGTTGGGGTTTTTTTCTTTTACAAAGAACACAAATGCACTTGTAGTTCTAAATGGTACTGGAAGTTAATCATATTCCTAAACTGTTTGTATTACTTTTTGAAATGGGATTTATGCTGATAAATGAGTTACACTGTTGAGAAAATAGGACGTTTAGGCTCCAGATACTACTTTTTTTTTTTAATGTTTGCAAAGCTGCAAGCAAAAGCAAACACGTGATTCAGAAGAGATTATTTTCTGCTGCATCATGATCAGTGAAATTATTTCTCTCGGGCCTGTTTTTGCTGATTTTCTCTGAAAAACATTCCGCCACTTGTGTAATTATTGTGATAAATAGCCTTTAAATTCATTATAGCCTTATATTCACTTTGTTGAATTTTCTCCCAATCTTTTGAACTACCATTTAACCATCTTTACATCTACAAAGCCTAGTATGCCTTTCTGCTTCTACAGGATTGATACAGGGTAGTCCTTTTTCTCAAACCAATTTGTGTTGTACAGCCTTTAAACACTCTGATGATGAGCGCTTCAGTGATGGTGAAGCATATAGTGGCACAGGTGCTGTTAGCAGAAGTTCATGGAGTAAGACTCACAAACTTTCTCTTTTTGTTTAACTTGGATTGTTTGCTTTATTTTTTGTGTTGAAGCAACATGAATTTGCTTAATCTGGGTGCCTAACACTGCTCCTTTTCATTACTTTTGAAGTGTGACTGGGCGTGTGTTTCCTGAAAGGTGGGAGGAAGAAGGGAAGCCAGAAAATCCAAGATTTATTATCTGTATCTTGAATACGTTGGCCATCCAGCATGACTAATGCTCTCCAGTGCTTTGCATTAACATCCTCTGCTTTCTCTTCCCATCTGACACCTACTCTTTGTCAGCAGGTACAACGTAGGTAGTCTGGCACATTCCTGCTCAAGGCTCAGCACTGAGCACTCATACTGAGAGTGCCTCTGTGATCCTGCTGCAGGTTGCTAAGCAGGTTGGTCACGGTGAAAGCACTTCATGCCATTGTCCTTGTAAAATCTGTTGGTACAGGCAGAACGTTCAGAATGTTGCGAAAATTCCTAACTTGGATGGTACTTGTCACAGGAACTTAAAATAGCTGGGGGCAGGAAGGCTGCAAAACTTTTTTAATAAAGAGGATGAAGCTTTTAGTGATGGCGTAGTCTTTATAAGAGGCGAGCCATAAGGTTTCTGTAATGCTCTGTTCTTAGCAGCTTTAAGGTGACACAATATGTTCTGAAATAAATTAAAGTGACACAGTAAACCTGCCAGCTGTAATTTTATGATCATAAACTTGAGCACAAGAAGAGTACTTGTGGAAATAAGTATTTCAGGTCCCATCGTGGAGCTTGTTCATCACTGGTGATAAGTATTTTGCATTTTGCCTGGGAAGCAGTTATATTGCATAATTGAATGATGTTACGTTAATAGTAGCATTCATATTCCTAAAGCAAGTCCAAGTGCAACATCCAGTCTTAGCAGTATGAAATAAAGGACTATAGAATCTATCGAATAGCTCAGCTTGGTATGTAAGGTCCTGCTCTGTGTAGCCTATTTGAAAATATTTTGAATGGACTGAGAGTCCCACTAATTCTTCTTTAATTTTCATACAGCATTTTTAATGTTTAGCGATTGTATTATTATTCAGAGTTCTTTACCTTTTGCTGTACGTGGAAAAAAAAAAAATCTTTTCTTTGAACAGAACCAGATTATATTTTTTATTTAAAATTGCATTTGTTTTTTTTTGTGGGCTTTATTTTTTTTTAATTAGATTACTGGTTTTTAGATGATAAGTATCAGAGTTAAGTACAGAAGCAGGTGTGCATTGTCAGGGAAAGAGAAACACCCATGCCAATAACAGACTAGATGAAATTGGATTCGTAAGCTTTTGTGCAGGGATCAAGGAAGAAGTGGAAAAAAAGAAACTTTATAGGCTAGCAAAAACATGATTACAGAAAAATGCTGCTTCATCTGCTGTAAGCCTGTTATGTGGTCCTACATGTATCAGATATTCTACGGCATTAATAAGTCTTTCCTGCTTTGTGACCATCAGGGCCAAAGGTGTATCAGCACAGTTTTATTAAGCAGTTTATTTGTACACCACAGAAATATACACATGCACATGTGTGTTACTGCTGCTTCCTCTGTCTGTACTATAATCTACCATGAAGACTATTTAAGGATAATCATCATTATTTGCTCAGCACTGTGCGTAGTGCAGGTGTAATACAATCACTGTTCAGAAGGTGATGGCCTGATCTAGCAAAAAAGATGAAGTGCTTCTCCTTAAGGGTGGGGATTACACTACGGATTCCCACAGGCCTCGCTGGTAAGTGACGTGGTTTCTGAAACACGTATCCATACCAGCAGAAATGCTTTGTGTGGATAGAGTTGTACTAAAAAAACTGCATTTTTATCATTGTATCTAGCTTAGCTGTTGTATTGCTACAAAGGTTAGTTCCATTAAAGCTGTTGCCACAGAATTTGCACCTGAGGGATCCTTAGAGCAGTAAAGTGCAATTACTGCAAAGCATCTTGTGAAATTTATTCTAGTGACATCTACAGAATTAGTGAAGTTAAGCACAGGCAGATGTTTCTGTCAGGGCTGAGTCAGTGTAGACACACAGGAAAGTCTAGAAAAGGCAGAAACTTTTTTTTTTGTTGATATTGTGTTGAGGAGCATGTTGCTGCTCCTCTGTACTCATTGCATGCGTTATTTTTGTGTCAAAAGAGCTGTATAAACTGCCTATGGTTTAACTTTGTGACTCCCACCTGAGATAGTACAGTAAGTGCAGTGCTGTATATAGAGGACGCCAGACCAACCAGTGAAACAGGTTGTTGAAGAGCTCTCATTTGTGTCTGTTTGGGCCTCCTCGTCTCCTGCTCTGTTTTCAGTCCAGTTAATTTTCAAAAGCTCTGGTTCTGGCTGCTGCAAGAAGTTATCATAGCTCTAACCACACTTCCCCACATCCTCCATGATGTCAGCACAAACGTTTCACCATGTGGTGAACCAACCCAGAGAACTGATCAGTCTGAAAATGAATCTCTCTGTTCTGACCAAGTTATTTTTTGGGCAGACTACTTTTGCAGACAGAAGGGAATAGAAGGGCTGAAGTAGAAGGTGAGGCACCGTTGTCAGAAGCAGCATGCCCCTAAGATGGCTCCCATGAAGGTCAGTTCACACCGCACAGTGATTAATGCTGACATTTCAGTTGCAGAGAAGGGATAGACAAATATTGAGCAAATGATCATGTGCAAATAGTCAATGGAGTCTCAAAAATCACAATATCCAAAGAACAAAAAGCATCTCTTTCATGAGGGATGCTCATCTAAAAGTTGCTAAAGAGTCAACCCTGTGCCTGCTTGAGACACAGGGTGATATTGGTGGCTTTTCTTTCTTAACTTTGTGCTTCTTTAAAAAAAATTGAAAATAATGACGTCGTCTTAAAAAGAAGGTGATTAGGACATCGGATTTGTGGAAGTGTTTCTAAAAATGGAAGCAGTGTCATCACGTGTCCTTAAATAAAAGGACATACATAAAATTAAATATGCATTAATTCCTGCATACGATAATGACCCAGTGTCAGATTGTTGCATTTTTCCTCTCACAGAGTTGCTCATTTTTCTCCTTTTTAGTTTTAAAGCTTACTCAAAACTGTGATACTACATCATTCAAACATATTCACAGTATCTGTATAAAAGTGCTATCCTTTTGTGAATGCGCATGGGTGACAAGGTGGCATAGCTGTGAACTACTGTATCCCTTAAGGTCTTAAAAAATGTGGTCTTAGATTCCAGAAAGCAGTTTACAGCTAATCCATAGCTGATTACATCAGTTTTCTGATTAAAAAGAAAAAATCCTTTTTGTTATTGAAAAAAGTTGTTTTCAGTGTAGAGAAACTATCAACAAAGACAACTTTCAAACTGCTTACTAAGTCTGGTTCAGACATGTGCTCGCAAAGGACTGAGAAGTTACTGCTTTACAGACACCCTCCAGTAGGGTTCAGAAATTTATTTCTGGCACTGTTGGCAATTCCTAAATGACTCAGTGGAAGTCACTCCAGTTTATCTCAGTCTTCCAGTTGTAGAATGGGGTAATGATAAGCTGCTTTGCCTGGCGCGTTGAGAGCTGTGAAGAAAATGCCACGTGTATCTGTTAATCTACCTTTGGAGCTGCTTGCCTGGTACTAACTGGCCACCTAGTTATTGTTATGAATGTTGTTATTAAATGGTAATGTGCTCTGGTACCCAAGAATATTCTCTTGTCCAAGTGTATTGCTTCATATTTGTGGTCACTGCAGTTGCACTTCGACAAGCATACTGAATTCCTTAGTAGTAGCTACAACAGCAGTAAACAGTGCTAAAATATGACAGTGAATTTCCTGGGTGCCTCCGCACGTGGCCTTAGAGTACACTAATACTACGGCGTATGTGTGAGAAATGAGCAGCAAAGTCTGGGCAAAATTCATGGCTGTTGTACATGCACATAATTCCACTGAAGTAGTGGCTTAATTAGTTGGAAGACTTAAGGAATAACTTTAATTAAAACTGAAAGTTAAAGTTGCAGCCAGTAACTGTTCTTGGTTAAACTTAATAAGTTTCTGTTGCTGCACGTTAAAACACTGTAAATTCAGAATAACACCGCTAAATTAATTCACACAGAATTAAGCATCTTATAACCAGTAGTCTAAAATGTAGCCAAAGATTGTTGATTTACAGAAGTAAATCAAAAGCTACGTATTGAAAATTTAACTGAAACCTTCTTTAACGAAATCTGTGCTCAGAAAGAAATAGCTGGTGAATAGGAGTTGATTCTTAAAACTTATGATAACCTGCCAGTGTCTACCTCCCATTTTCAAGAAATTTGTATGCTTTAGATACTCTCTAAGGTTTGTTATGTAGAGAGTTTCTTGCTGGTACATTTTAACAAGATTATCCAAAACGAAGGGAGATTCTTCTCTGGACAGTTGCTTTTGTTTACATGGTATTGTTGAGATTACTTATATTTTACTTATATTACTTATATTATAAAGAAATTAAATTATTTTATTTTTGTTGGGGTTGAATTGCTAAAGTTTGCTCACTTGTCAGCATTTTAGTAATGAAAAATATGAGATTGTGATTAGGTCGCAAAAATTTTGGCAGAAGTTTTAAAGAAACTGCTGGTTTTCGTTTGCATCAGCGTTGTTGACAAAAAGTAGACTTGACCAGATTAGATTATCAGTGACATGTATAGGCATGACCCAAGCTACAGACACATGTTTGTTAGTGCAAAGAAGGAATAATGCATGGGCATGACCAGGAGACACTACTGTATTTACTTATACATTATTTCATAAATTGATATTTTATGAGCAACGTTGAGCACTGAATTATTTTCTTCAGAGACTGAAGTTACAGGAGGGACCTACGATACTTCTTCATTGAAGGAAATCATGATCAGCATGTTAAAAAGGGGAAATGTATTTTTGACTAGTCTTACCCATCTGATCTCAATCTGTATTTAAATCACTGGATATTATTCCCATTCGTGACTGACAAAAACTGGTTGCTTTTACGTTTACATTAACCTTAATTAGCTAACGATTTGATGGGTGCTGACAGTACGTACAGATATTTTGTAGTTAAAGTGAGCTCTTCCCATCAGAGGAGCATTACCCATTCCGTGGGCAGCAGACGTCTTGGGCTATTGTTCCCTGGAACAACATGGCTGTGAAAGATGACTTTTACAAATATTTTTAGAAGCGCCACATAAAAGAGGCGCACTTGCCATGTGAATTTCACAAAGGCAAAATTAGTAAATACTTTGTATCCTTGGGAAGAAGGAAAAGACTTTTTTCCCCCCTCTCTTTTCACTTTAATGCATGCAAAGTCTTGGTCAGCAGGTTTGTTGGGAGTCATTGGTATCTGTACTAGACCAAGCTTGCCTTCCTTAGTGCCCAATGTGTTTCATATTGTGAGGAAATTGCCTGTTTCATAGAAAATATTTACCCAGTTTAAGGTGGATTTTCCTCTTCCATGAGAAGAAAGCAGTGTTCTGATGGAAGAAAGAGCTAAATCAGTTCTCCATCACTTTCCCAAGTAAGTTCTTTTAATGTTGTTTCCTGCCCAGAATTCTTTGTGGGATCTGCTTTATTGCTCTTGAAACTACACAGAGAACTCATTCAAGTCCCAGTTTGACTGTACGTGGCATAGTAGCCCCACCACACCTCAGGCTTTTCAGCACGCCGGTTAGTATCGATGGCCTCCAAGGCTTCTGAGGCTTAGGGAGGTAGGGATAGTTTGTTCTGGTCCAGTTCTAAAAAAGACAGTGCTTTTATTCTTTGTTACCTAGATCCAACATAATAACTTTATAAATACCGTAGTAGCCACCTGTGAAATACTGGAATTCATTTTGCAGCAGGTTAATTTGCAAGAAAACAAAATCAAGGTGTCTTCTGCTCCCTGCAGATCCTGGAGGGCTGACATACAGGTTTTTTTTCTTTTCATTTGCTTCACCTTCTGCCTTTCTGCAAGGGCTGCGTTGAGCTACCGATAGCTGACGTGATGATTCATGTTAAGTCACGTATCAATATGTGAGACCGTACATGAAACCCTGCTTTCCTGACTGGCTAAAAATAAAGACATGTAAAGCATTAGCCAAACTGTGATTCAGGGAAACGTCGAGTGTGGGGGGGCCACTAAATGGAGGATTGACTTTAGGGAAGTGTCAGAGAAACTCTGCATTATACAGTCCTTTAGAGATGCTTTAGGACTTACATATTCCATAAAAAATTGTGCTTGCCATAGCTGTCTCTTCTCCATCTGTTACTTTTAAGGAGCAGCACTTATGTGGGGAGCTGTAGACTTATCTGCATGCTGCAGAGAAAACAATAATTTTGGCAAACTCATATAACTGTATCTGGCTTTAAAAATATCTATTAAAATCAATTTCTGGCAGTTTCTATCACAGCTCTCTTTCTTTCTTTTTTTTTTTTTTTTAACTTTTGCCTATATTTTTTCTCTGTCTTGTGAGAAACAATTCCAGAGCAATTCTCATACAGCAATTGTATTTTGCAATTCACTTACGTAGCAGGAGAGCTATAGGAATGGTAGGAACTGCCTTTGTTGAGGCTTCCCTAAACAAGTTGACTCTGTAGATGCATATCCACAATGGTGTGGTGAAGATTTTAAAACTGCTTACTTGATCAAACATTTACATAGCTCCCTGGTAGCGGAGGATAATTGCTGAAAAAAAAGCTAATCTGTTTTAGAAACGTTAGTGAAACACTTCTCCTGTGAGCCAATGCTGATTTGCTGAGCTGAGAATTGCACGTGGGTGGGTGCCTCAAAGCTACTGTCTTGTAAATGTTATTTTGCATTTAAAACATGGTTTTGATCTCAAAGTGGTTCATGATTGTTGCTTGATTTTGTCAGTCATGTATGTAGGACATACCACTCCCTTTTGTAGTATTTGAGAAAACTAAGAAGTAAAGTACAGCAATATCAGTGTGGATCTCCAGTGTCGATGGTTTGGTAAAATCCCGTGTGTTCAGCCAAACTGAAGGAGCAGATATGTGGTCTCAGCATGTGGCCTGTTTCTCTTAGGAGTCTGTTCAATGATTTATAATGCTTAAAACCTGTGTTCAAACATGTGACATCATCAGCATCAAAATTACCTTTTCATTTTCTCTGTGTCTGCTGGGTCAGAGTAAGGCAAATATTTACTGTCTGAGAGGCCAGTCAGATCTGCTCCTGTTGCTCTTAACAGGTATCTTAGAAATTAGCAGTTGAGATCTATTGTTGTATTTGGACATTATGGGTTCATGATACACAGAAATAATAAAAACCCAGTGAAACAAGCCCCAGTGTTTCCTTTAAGAGAGTCCAGGTACTTGATACTTCCTTCTAGTGCATTTTTTTTCCTTTCAAACCTGCCCTGAAGAAGATGATGTTATTTAGAAATGCAGATTTGGGCAAAATTTTTAGAGATATTTGGGAGATGGGCAGTAGCAGTGCTGAGGCCAAGGCTGAACAGGAATGCTTTAACTGGGGCACAGTGCAAGGTCACCCAGTGTTTTGTAGTGTGTTTTCCTCTGTCAAGTAAACCTCTCAAAGTCTGTTGGTATCGTTGAAGAGAGGAAGGTGTTCTTTCAAGTAAGTAACAGATAAATTACTAAGTGGGTAACTCATCAAAATCCACCTGTAAGTTCATAGATGGGCACTGCAAATCATGGACCGTCAATGTCAAGGGCCATATTTGTCACAAACTGCTTAGTAAGTGGTGAAAATGTTACTGGGATTAATTTGATGGGGAATGTGATGGCAGATAAATTGTTTCTAGCATGATTAAAAAGAATAATTTCTTGTACTGCCACAAAACTACCATCTGGTAGGATTTGCCATGTAAAGCAGCTCATGGTCAGCTGAATACGTAATTTCTTCTCAGCAGATGACATGTCTGTGTTTGAATTGACTGAGACTTGGGAATATAGCCGTGTTAGATCTTTTAATGACAACACAATGTTACTGGCAGATTGAATGAATGCTTGTTACACAGACTCAGAATAATTCCCTTTGTGCAACGGCCCTGCAAAGCAGGAATTAAGACACTCAGGTAACCACAATTGTATGAAAAGTTATGTTGCTACACAGTCATTTAGACTTAAATACCTATTTTTTCCCTTTGTATACTAGGAGGTGCTACTTGTTTTGGGAGTTCATTTCATTAAGGAAAGATGGAAGGGCACAAGGGGCTGGCAGTGAGTGAGTTTAACTTCTAGTTCACTCACTCAAGACTAGTAAGCTGTGTTCCCAACAGATAAATGCTCTGAAGACATTGTGAAATACTCATGGATAGTCCTGTTACTGTTTGCAGATGTTCACGTCGCACAGAGCAGCTAGTGTTACTGAGACCCGTTATTGACAACTCTTAGATGAGAGGCCAAAGCTGAAATAAGAGTAGAGTTGGGATTTTTTTTTTTTTAAAGGATGTGGGTGTGATTGAAGTGGTGAAGAGATTTTGCCTTTGTTTGTATTATAGATGGAATGTCTGGCGTGATTATATGTATCTAGTTTATTTGAAATATAACTTGAAATTCCTTTTACTGTTTGATTAACAGCGTTGCCTTAATATCTTCCAAGTTTTCACTAAGCCCTGTGCTTTATAATGTGACATTCCCAGGAAACAGGAGGCATCATCTGTCAGAAGACAGGAAACATGCAATGATTAAATGCATTTTATTGTTTTCTGTGAAACTGTGCCCAGTTTCTCCCTCTTAATGTGGGCAGATGGAATTCTCAAGAGCTTTTGTTGTTATACTGAAAAGATTTAGGCCTCATTTTTACATATAATATTTGTGTATACAAAAAAAAAAAAATCTTAAAACCCCCAAAGGTTACTTAGTTTTAGATGACAAATTATAAATTATTTGTTTATTAGCTGAAACATCAAGCTAGAAAAACTAGCTGGATTTGTTTCATGAAAACAAATATTGAGATTTCTTCGTTTAGGACTGAGCACCACTCCTATAGCTTGTAATACCAGTAACATTTTTCAGGGGAGGGGAAGATGCTCGACCAGAAATAGCAGCAGTAACCATAATAATTTTTTGCAATTTTGCCTTATTAAGACTTTAAATCACACAAGTGGCAACTGTCCTGATGCCCAAATGAATTCTGTTTTAAACAGCATGGATACCACTTACCAAACCTTTAAAATGCTTCGTGTTTCTCAGCATATCGGGGTGAATTACTGCAGCTGGGATGTGTAGCCCCTGAAGACAGTTCCTATATAACAGTTGCAGTCTCCTTCATGTAACTGAGCTTCAGGTTCTTGTCGTTTGCCTGTGCAGCTTAGAAAATGAGGAATTTTGAAGATATCGGTGGCATAGGGTTGTGTTGTGCGGTACCGTGGGCCACACCGAGCCTCTGGCGGGCTCATACAGTAGTAATTAACCATTGGGAAAGTGACTGAAATCTCCAGGCGGAAACTGTGGAGAGAAACCGTGTTGCAAATGGGAATGAAAAGAAGCATCTACACATTGCTTGGCAATGTAATCTGTTTTGTTAGTCTCCTGGGGAAAAGCAAACTGTGACTTCATATAGACGGAATTTCCTGGGGAAAATAATTTTGGACCTAAAAAAAAAAAGATTAAACCCTATTATTCAGAGTGAAAAGGTTACTATGTCAGATAACCAATGATCCTTTAGGCTTTGATTCATTATGAATTACTTTTCTGATTAATGATCATTACCATCTATCCGTGTGAGCTTATTTCCAGTTCTGGATATTGCCATGTTTTAGAAGTAAGAATTTTTTTGCTGATCACAGAAGGATGTTGGAACATGGGTGAGACAGTCTTATATGATGTGGAGTTTGCACAACGGAGAGTTTAAATTAGGATTTGCAACTATCAGGCATAAGGCCACAGAGGACACCTTTTTAGCTGAAAACACATAGCTTACAGTCAAGTAAGTGGTTATATTTAATCATAAACTGTCCGACTGTGATACAGCATAACTGTGACCAGAGAGCTAAAATGGATAAAGGAAGAGAGGGACCATGCTTTGGAGAGTAGCAAAGAAATTTGCCCCTTACCAGTATGTGCAACAGCAAAAAACAGATGAAATCTAATTGATTAATCACCTTGATTTCTTTCTTTTTTTTTTTTTTTTAAATCTTGCTTGATGTGCCTGTTTCATTAAATACATTAATTGCTTGTGGTTTGCAGTGTTTCCTGAGTGGAAAATGCCTTCCTGTTTATTGTGCCATCCAGCTGTTAGATCCCAACACGTAAATGAAATCAAACTTGTGTGTGTGCTTATCTCTATCCCTTCTGTGGTTGGTTTAAAGGTGATGACACAATGACAGGAGATGGAGGAGAGTACCTTAGGCCAGAAGACCTCAGAGAACTAGGAGACGACTCTTTACCAAGCAGCCAGTTCTTAGATGGCATGAACTACCTAAGGTACAGCTTGGAAGGAGGACGATCTGACAGGTATTTGCCTGGACACATACCTTTCTTGTGATAATTCTGCACACATTTTGTTACTAATGTTTGAAATCCCTTTCTCGGGGTCTCTAACTCAAGGGAGACATGGGATGCACTTGTCAACATTTCTTTATTAGGTATGTCAGCGTGGCAGTCACCACTTTGTAGGAGGAAGGTGTGGTCAGGGGGAATATTTCCTGACCAGTCCAGAAATGAATATATTTATCACTGATACTGTACTCGGAGTCTAGTGAAGAATTTGTTTGTGGTTCTTATTGGGTTCTTGAAAAAGCATAGCTTGCTTCATTGTCTTTGTGGTCAGGCAAAGGAAGAGTCTATGGAAAGGGCTTATGAATCATCCCCATCTCCTCCTGTCATGAGTCAGGGGATGGGTGGATAGGTGGACAGGGTGTTTCAGCATTAGGTGAGCTGACTTTTTAGAGTTGTTTGGCTATAGATATATGGAAAGGGGCAATGGACTTGGTCATTCCACATTGGATTGGCAGTGAGTATATTGTCAGCAAGCACATTGACTCTTTCTGTTTCATCATGGTTGAATTAGCAGGAAAGAGAATAATTTTCCTTGTACTGGCACAGCACAGTATTTATGTTGTAAATAAAAAAAAACCCCAAAACATTAGAAAAAAGAACGTGTGTTCAGTCCAGAAAACGTACTGATTTGCTTATATCTAACAAGTTGATCTAAGCCTAGATGTATTTGTGGAATAATAATGCCTGTAGCTTTAATCTTTTTTTTTTAATATATATCTTTTAATTTTACAGAATGTCACTATACTCTACAAAAAATAGGGACTTCCGTTTTCAAAATGAGAGCCTTTACTAGTGAGCATAAGTGTAGACTCAAACTGGCAGATTAACACCCACAGTTCTAGTTTAGAATAGGTTACCCACGCTTTCCTGTTTGAAAATGATAATGCCTAGTGTAAATCAGTAATGTCTCCAGACTTACTGCCTTTAGAATTGGGGTTTGCTAAAGGGGAAAAAAAAAAAAGAAAAAGTTGAGATCTTGGCAGCAGAAGGATTTTTTTAACCTACCTCATTTTCCAGTCTTGATTGTTATTCTGGCAGCATTTCCGAAGCCCAGTAAAGTCAGTAGGATCCATTCTGTTTACTTCAGTAGGCTGTGAATTCCTCCTGGAACAAAAGATGTCAGGAAACAGTTCCGTTTGCCTCCCAGCATGTGTAAATCCCTCCTCATTCAGGTCTTACAAGCTTGGAGTCTTTGTTGGTTTTCAGACAGCTCCAGTGAATCCACTGAAAACAAAGTGACTGTGTGGCTTTTTAAGTCTCAGAGGATGTTTATGAACTACATCAGAATGCTTAAAAATCAAAACCTTTTATCACATGCTTTCGATGGTAACAAAGTTTTTATTTTTTTAAATATTAAGATATTGTCTAGAAATGATTGTGCAGGCAAGTGTTAAGCCAGTTTCTGCTCCCATTTAGAATATTTTAGCTTTTAAATACTGCCAGTGGATTTCAGTAGATTTTCACTGGCACGTAATTCATGTGTTTTATTTTGTATTGTATGAAAATTATCTCAAATCCTGTATCAAGCATGATTATATTGAAATGAAGCAAAATTATAAAGGGAGAAAGAATGGAAGAAAAAAGTGCATCTTTCTAACTCCATGGTCTCATTTTCTGTCACTGTCAGGTTACTGGTTGTAAGAATTTTCACAGAGACTGCTTAAATTATTTTGCTTTTGCTTTAAAGTGATTTTCATTGCATTATACTGACTTTGGTTTTTCAAGAAATTCAGTAAAGCAAAATAGTATTAGCAGTCTAGACTCATGTGATCTTATGCATTAAACAATTTGATTTCAAAACATACCTTTTCCTTTTGTAACCATCTTCCCTATTGATTTTATTTCTCTCTCCCCTTCATTCTTTTTCATATGCTTTCATTAGCACCATGCCCAGGTAGGTATTACACAGCATGAAAACATGTTGTCTCTCTATCCTTTTGTGGCACCTGTCTCTGTTCATCCATTTTGGAGGCCTGCTGTATGCTGGAAAGTTGATTTGGAGAACCAAAGGAACGACGCTGCTGTGGGAGAGAGTTATAGTCTCAAATGAGTAGGACATGTAGTGGTGAATACTGACCCAACAGTGCTCTCTGTCTAGAAAGGTCCCAGTATGTCATAGCCACTGTCCTGCAGAAACTTCCCTGATTCCTGTACAGGTACTGTTAGCAAGGATCACAGAATCAATCAGGTTGGAAGAGACCTCTGGGATCATCAAGTCCAACCATAATCAGGGAAGTTGCACTAGTTCATGATAGCTGGTAGCTGTCCTTCTGTCACCATGCTGCTGGGAAGGTTAGCCATTTTCCTTCTCTATGTGGAGAAACAGTGGTAGAATAAAAAAAAAGAGAATGGACTGGACTAGCTGGATTCTCCTTCTGGATGTTGAGAGCCAGAACTGTTTTGGGCCGTATCAGATCACCAGTATTTGAAAAGACTCCTTTCCACCTTTCTGGTCTGTGGCAGGTATGATGAAGGCTTTCAGTCTTTAAATACACAGAAACATTTTCAAGGCTTATTTGTACAGTTTTCAATGATACCAGGTTCTTTCCCTAGCTTCTGAAGCAACATATACTTCCCACAACAAGAGATACACTCAACTGGACTAGAGATTGCTAGAGCTTTGTCTAGGCTGGCAAGTGAATGTGTACTGCAACATGGTCTCCCAGTCATCCAGGTTAGAAACTTGGCTAGAATATGCTGCTCTTATTTTCTGGATACCTCCTGGGCTTTATTCAGGGCTTAGAAGAGGTGCGTGATACATGCCTGTGCATTACCTGACACTGGCAAAACACTCTGGTGTTCAGGAGCTTTGTAGCATTCCTGGGTTCCAGAGTTCAGTCTCTGGGGCTCAGTAGGGGGTTATTGACCCCACAACTTAAGATTTATCAACCAGATTTGGAAAGAATCTGTATTTAGACGTTGGTTTTGTCTCTGTGATTTAGTGTTGGCGTTTTTTTTACAGGATTCCTCAAGGCTTATTACAATAATGAGCAATAAGTGCTGTTCAGTGCCACTGCACTTCTGTAACTGAACTGTTGTTTCAGTCAGTACCTTTATTTCCAAGTCTGAGAAGCACAGACTTTTGAACTATTGGTTTGCTCTTCATTTAGCTGGTACAGCACACAGGAGGGGGGCAGTGGCATCTGAACTCTAGTTTTGAAATTAAGTGTAGTAGGAAATTTAAACTTCTAATTTACTGCAGACCTCAGTCATGCTTGTGCATACCTTCCCTGTAGATAAAGCCCATACCCTCAGTGTATTGGATATTTACTGGAGCTTACACACAGGTACTACATAGTGGATATGTACTGGGCTACTCGTAGTGGTGGTAGCAGCAGTGCCGGGTACTTGCAGGAGAATATGGACAAAATCACCATACAGATGGCACGTCAAATCTAGTACAAACTTCCTTTCATTCAGCATCTGTCCAGGACATGACGTTAGCCGAATAGCAGAACGTACAACTTGGATGGCGAAGCTCTCACAAGCATTGCATGGCGCAGCGAAGCGGTTCTGAAAGTGTCAAACATTGAGATGAATAAAGGATAATGATGGCAAATGGGATCTGCTACTGAGGCTTATTTTTCAACCAAAGAACAAATGTTCACTGAAGTACTCTTGTTGTGAACGAGCAAGGTGTACTCTGCCTACCCAATTCCCACCACAATGTTTAACCAAAATACTCTTCAGTCAAGATTCCCTTTCATTTCTTTTTTCTGAAATGTTATATGCAGACAGTAGGGTAGACTTCTGTCTCTCTTGAAATTTTGTTGGTTGTTTTAGTGTAATCAGAATTTTATTCCAGAAATGCATAATTCCAATAATACCAGTCTTACGTGTCTCACCTCTTCCACTTGTTTGGGTGAAAGACATTTCATGACATGTAAGAGATGACTTATAGTTGGTTTGCTTTTTTCTCAAGACTTTCCTAAGGCTGATACTTGTGTAATACCTACCTTTGCTTTCAGTTTTGTACAATCCATCTAATATGCTAAATAGGCCATTGGTATAAGTCAGTGATCAATAGTAATGATTATTCTTCTATGTCATCTATTTCTACTAAAAATAAGATAACCATTTCCTTCCAAAAATTAATCAAAAAAATTATTGAGTGAATGCAGCTATTGTTAAAAAAGGCTGACTGGTCTGAATCAGGTGGTAAAATATGATTTCCAACAAGATCTGCATTTAAAGCACTTGAATCTCATGTCCATAATGTACAAATGACTTTTTTTATTGCTAACTGCTGGAAATAAATGATCCCTTAAAAATTTATGTATATAGATAAATGGCCTGTTGTTCTGATCCCAGGGTGTTAGTCACTATGAGTACTACTCATGGATGTATAAGCCACAAAAATAAAACTGCTTCCTGCAGTTACATGTACTATATTTCTCAAGATATAGAACAATATCACAGAGTACACGTACAACATCTGAAGGTGGTTGATCTGTTTTTAAAAGTCACTATTGTAATACTGCTGCTAGTAAGTATTTAAAGGATAAAATTAGTGCTATTTGGTAGCAGAAAGCCCATTTACCTCGATATATCCTTCTGTGGTGTCTTATTTGTCCTTTTTTTTGCTTTTTGCTAGCGGATACTGCAGTTACATTCTGAGCTAGTGCTTGGAAGCAGCTTATTTACTGCCTTGCATCTCTCATTGCTACAGCAACCAGTTTTCTGTAGAGCTGTGTGCGCTTACAAAGAAAACAGTGCTCACATTTGGACTGCCTCTCTAAAGATGCTGTTGGCGTACAGAGGAAGAATTTTGTTTTACACAGGAGCTTGCGGCTGGCCACAATTCACCTTGCTGTGTGTACCTTCCAGGGGACAGTATCAAGCTTACTTATTTACAGTTGGAGAGAGGAGATCACAACAAAGCTTCAGCAAGAGTCATTTCAGCTTTTCTTCAGATGTTAGCATTCTGGTTTGCCATAGTGGTTTCCTTGTGTGACGTAGCAGGAGAGAGAACTTCTCCAAAGAGCCTTACTTAAAAGAAATTCATGCTCTTTATTATAAGGAAACTTATCGTGCCACAAAGCCCAGTATAAAGTATTTGCGAGTATAAAATAAACTGTCATCTAGATTAATCTCTAGGTTCTGCATTTTGAAATAATATAAGTCAGTCACAAGCCTTTGTGGCCCTTGGTCAGAAAGGTAGCATAACATCGATCTGTAAAGCTCTGTTTTTCCCCCCGTGACTATTATCTACTCCCCCTGGAAGCTGCATCATATTGCTAATAGCACGCTTTTTTCATTCTCCCACTCGATCTATCATGACACCTTTACCACATCGTCTGTACTGCTGATACATTGCTATGGCATCCTACCAACCTACCAGCCTGCGATCCTTCAGTTCCGACAGGTCCCACACCTTGAGCCATGCCTCCTACCTGAGGGACAGTGCCATGATCGACGATACGGTTGTGATCCCCAGCCAGCAGGTAAGAAATTCTCTTCAGTTCACTTATCGATTGGATAAATACGGAAATATAAAAAGATTACAGCTTAGATTGTACTAATGATACCACATTGTGTATGCTGCTTTGTTTATTTTAATAACCTCTCTAATTTTCATTGATATTTAATGGTATATTATGCTATGCAATATTAATCTTTATTCCAAAATAAATGGATAAGCTGTGTGAATACAGTACAAGGACTGTCTTTATAATGTTCTCCATTTTAACTGATTTAATGATGCTAACAGCCAGTGGGCTAAATATTCAGGTGATCTAATGAACTCAAGGCCGTTGTCCTCAAAGATACTCCCCTGAAGCATGCTTGTAATAAAAAAAAAAAAAAAAGATTTAGGAAATGCCACTTAGGTAAACCACAGCGTTTATTTCACTGGGACCAGTAACATATGGTTACTTTGAGAAAGTACAAAATGTTACAATAAGGATTTCTAATATCTTAATGCTATTATTACTCCTTTGTTTTCTTTTTCAAAGACATTTAAACACTTTAGCTACTACTATGCAAAATACATCTTATTATTTGGTTGATTAATTGATTTTATTGTAGTAAAAAGGAGGGTTTTTTGCTTACCAAGGTAACAACTCTGGCCAAAGAAGCTGAAAGGAATTCATATCGCTTAAGCTGGGGCCCTGAAAACTTGGACAACGTGGCTCTTTCTTCCAGCCCTATTCATTCAGGGTGAGTGTATCAATTAGCATTATACTAAAAAAAGAGAAACAGAATACCTGCAGTGGCAGGAGCTTCAGCTAATGCTTAACTATGAGTTATATTTTAATTTATTGCCTCCTAGAGCTGTCAATAAATTGTTACGATAGCTTAAGCTCTGACAATCAAGCAAGCCTGAGTACCAAGACTGTCCACTGAAATCGCTGCAAGTTAGTGAGCTTTCAGTCAAGTTCAGGAGGAATGAATGAGATAATTGACACATACACACATGCATTAGTGTGAATTTTGTGGAGAAATAAATACAGTGCCTTTTTAAAGTTAGTAATAATTGAGCCTAAGGGCCTAATCACTCCAGATGGTGCCTACTTCCTATGCTAGTGAAGTAGTTTAGGTAAGCACCAACTCTAGTGTTTGTCATGATTACTAAAAAAAGAAACCAAGGATTTTAAATTACAAGAATTCATAAGAAACTGATGTCATGAAAAAGCATTTCATTTCTGTGGAGCTATGTTGTACACAGCATGGCTGGGCGTCACCAGGAGAAAGATTTTTTTTTTTTCAATCTCAAATGAGTTTACAACCATCTAAATAACACTGCAGTCCCACTGGGAATGACAGGCAGTCCTTCTAGAAGAGTAACAATATTTTCTTAACTGCGATTGCGGATTGTCTGATTTGTGACATATATGAGAAGTTTGTTTGTTAGCCGGTAGCAGGATATTTGGCTGTGACCAATGTTGTTTGGATTTGCTTTTCTTGAGCTCTGAAACTAACAAATAAAATGAAAATATTTTATGTGTACAGTATGTATGTGTTTATATGTATATGTCAGTATGTAACCTTTAAAATTGTTTTGGTGGTTTATTCTAACCCTAAATAGTTTACAGACTTTTTCCAAAGGATGTATTACTTTTCACCTTCAGAAAGGTAGGTCTTTCCAGTGATTGCAGAGGGTGAACTAAATACTTTCTTCAAGAGTGGCTTTTTTCTTGGATGTGCAATGATTTTGCGCTTTCTTTTAAAAAAATATTAGTGATATTTAGATCTTCTGGGATGACCAGGATGCTAGTGGTAGGATAAGAATATCTGATTTTAATATGAGCAACGCTCTCTGCAGCTTTGTATGAAATAGTGACATTTAACATGACACAAATTACGTTGTTGTTCTTGTACGTACCAACTAATTTGCCACTAAATATTGCAATAAACGTGTAACAACGATTACTCAGCCTTTGGAAAAGACTGTACAATGCTTCATTTTTATCCTGCTTAGATTTGTCTGAGTCATTAAGTTATCATAAAGTGTTGGGGTGCATCTTGTTTACATCTTTTTTTAGGAAAATACATTGACTAGTAGAGTTTCACTTGTTAGGCCTCATTTTAAAAGTGAAATCATTGTAGAAGCACTGTGTGCACGATTGTTGCATTCACTTAGCTGGAACAACAGCAACTATGTTTGTCATTTATACCCCTCTTGTCACCTACACCCTCCTTCATACACAGACACACACTTTATTAGGTTCTTATGAACTAGCAACACTGCTGACACTTCAGGTGCACGCATTGAAGTAGGATATATCTGTCATGAAAGAAAACTCTTAGTGTTTGAAAAGAAATCCTATATAAATGTTGTTAGTGGCTTTAAGCAAGGGTATGGCCTTGGTTTTGCCCAAGACACTGGAAATGTATTGACTTCAGACTGTGTTTTTATAAAATAACACATCAGCATAGTGGACAGTAATTTATTTGGCACAGATGATCTTAATTTTATATTCTGTGCAATCTGAGAAAAAAGTTACACTACTCTCTCCCTGCACTACTTCAGGGGCTAACCCCAAATTGTTGTCGGGTTCTTACTGGTCTCCCATTGTAGGGCAGTGTTTCTGTGGATTACAGTGTAACACCCCCAAGGTTTAATCCCAAAAGGATTAAATTCATAGAGAACTGTTGTCTTGGTGTGGAATTTCACAGGCATATACTTCAGCCTTTGTGTAACTAATCAAAACTTCCCCTATGTCTGATATTTCAGAAGAGGAAAATGTTTTAACCATCCATTTAAAATTTAAATGTAACTGTTGTTTCAATATGTTGATAATTTCATCAATAAGGAAAGAAAAGCAAGATCTTTGGTCAGAGTCTTTGGCAGCCATTACGAAAACAAGAAAATAAATATCTCTGAAGAGGTAACACTCTTTTGGTGCTCACAATCTCAACATAAACATCTCCTGGTCATTTTACACAGGAAAAAATATAAATTCCTGCCTTTAAACTTACTTTCAGCAAATCAGATTTGCTTCTCCTGATAAAACTACCTGATCTTATCTATTGAGCAAAGTTAAGGATCTCTGAATACACCAGAAAGTTTGGGTGCTAAATACCCAATAAGATAAAGAGTTTTATCGCTTTGCTGGTGATATATGGGGATATTATGTATAATTTCCTGCTGAAGCATTATGAGAGACAGAACTAATGCCTACATAAATGCAAATGCATTTCACAGTTTTAATCTCATACTTCACAATATCTTATTGTGGAAGAAGACATTTTCATTAATTTGGAAGGCAAAACAATACTGAACCAAAAGATTTTTTCACTTGCAGCATTTAAACGTTACTTGACAGTATCATATTCTTATGCCTGTCACCCACAGTAGTTAAGTGTGAATGGTAAAGATAAGGCTGACTGTAAGATTTTAAAGTATAAATTACGTGCAAAATGATGTTGTTTTCATACCCGGGTTCTGGTGATACAGTGAAAAAAATTTCCACAATTGTATAGATTATATTTCTAGGAATTTTACTGACAAATATGTACAGGTATGATAGATAAAAAGAGGTAAATCTGACATACTGTGAGGAAGTGCTTTGAGTTCATGCTTTGATGTTAATGTGCTTTTGTGTTCTAGAGCAAGACCTGTAGCAGCTCTGCAGTTTTTCCAACTCTGACTTGCTCACAGTAAAACTATTTAATGAAAAATAGTGATTTCTTTTATATAATTTGATGAAGAAGTCCCTATTTGACTAATAGATGCTCCAAGTGTATCAGTATTTGTATCTGACAAAATTGAACAGTTGGGATATTAGTGAATTTACCTTTCTGGAAGTTGTTACTTCCATCGATGAAGAAGGGAGAAGGATGAGGGAGTGGGCAGCTTGAACTGTGACAAATAATGTGAATTATCATTCTTAGCTGCATGTCTGCAAAAAAGGAGGCTGGATCCTTGCTAACAAGGTAAAGGAAATATATTTCAAGTGTTCTATTTTGAATCCATAATATTGTTTTCCTCAGTCTAAGATTAATTTCCTGGAAGTAGTTCTGGAAACAGGACCTGGCAGCGACCAGCTGATAGTCATTTCTAAAATGATTCAAAGTCTAAATGATTTCAAATTATCCTGTAGCCTTTATGACCTTTGTTCAGAAAGTTACAATAAGGAAAAACAGCAGGTGTGTTTCATTAATAGCAAATCGCTATTCGTGTCAGTGGAGGAAAATGGCAATGGAGATATATATAATAAAAAGCGACATCAGAAAACTAACTGGCCATGTGACACATTCCTAAGAGCCTAAACAGGTCAAACTGAAAGCTTGAAATTTGTCATGCTGTAGTGCGGAACAAAAGGAGGACAAGAAACATGTTGAAATGGAAGAAAGTGGAGGACAGAATGTATTGATAGGAAATTTGAAGAAAATCAAATCATGATTTATTGTGTTGCCAGAAACACTGGCTGGAGTTACCTTAGATACCTTACCCTTTGATATACCGTGGTCCAAATTTTAGGTGTGGATACCTAAACCAAGCAGCATTTCCCCTAGTCTGGCTCTGAAAGATTTACTCAGAATCTGACTGTACATTTTAAGCATCTGACTTCAAGTTTGAGAATGTATGTAGAGAAACCAAATCACTCTAGCTTTACTGCTGTAGTAGTAGCCATTTGTAACCAAGGATGTTTATGGAGGCTTTTTTTCCATGCTCACTCCTACCTTCTCACATGTAATGAATATGCATATATATGTTCATGTGTTTAATTTAGAAATCTGTTTCATTTTTCCAATATTTCAGTATTTCATTTAACTCATTCTTTGTTTTCCCTTTCCTTTTTGATGTTAAATCATCTATTCTATTGCAGATGCTCTTCTCCATGTCTTGATCATGACAACAGCAGGTGAACTTCTGCATCATTTCTTTCTTTAATTCATTGCACTTCTCACCCACCCTATTTATCCTCCTCTCTTACCTCACTTCAGGATGCTTTAGTGTTTTGATAGTGCACATTAGCCAAGAGAATAAACAAACCTACTGACTAGCAGTAATAGTTACACATGGCCCTGTTTCTCTTCTTATAGACTAAGTGTCCACTTTCTCCCATCTGCTGTGTTCTCTATATGAAAAGAATACTGGACACATAATAAGTCCACTGCAAAAAAAATCTTAATAAAGCTCCCTATACATTCCTACCTTGTTTTAACCATTAATTTAATTAACAGTACATGTTCTCTGTTGGTGGCATCGTTTAATATTATTAAAAGGAAGGGAAAAAAAAAAACCCACACACAAATAATCCAACACAAACCACTGTAGACACGTATAGTTTCAACTGTTATATTACGAAGTGAGCATTTTATCTCACTTGTCTATATCAAGAATATTGCAGAGCCACTCCCTAGGCCTTATTTTCCAAATTGTGCCACCATATTGGAACTACTAGAATAACAGCACAGATCCAGTATATTAAATTTTTCATGCTACACACGTTTTTTGTGTGACCTCAGTTAGTCAGTGGTTGAATCACTGGCACATTGCATCCTGCACAGAACACCTGAAGCAGCACCTTCCCAAAGGAGATTATCTCCACTTGGCAAACTGAGTGTTTATTGGCACAATACCTCTTCATTTCCTTTAACATAACTGTAGAAGGGTGAAAATCTTAAATATTCACCTGTGCAAAATTATTAAATGGCTAAGTAAAAGATACAAACCCATATTTTTAGGTCACTCACTCAATCTCTGTAGTTGACTAATGCGGTGAAGAGAATGTTACCATAAGTTAATTTTCTAGTGGTTTCCTGTGTAGGCTCATGTTTTTTGTCCTCCTGGCATGTGTATTTTGCCTTGTTTATGTATGGCATAGTTGCAGCCTGATGGAAAGCACACTGAGGTAGTTGAATGACTTGCTGTTGACTTCAGCGGGAGCTGGATCAAGGTCTTTTCTCTTAATTTCAAACTCTCGATCAGTTTTCCTTCTCCAGCTGAACACTTCACAATGGCTGAAGCACCCTGATTGTTTGTTTCTGCTTCTTCACACTGCGACTAACACTGAATGCTGCTATCTCCTTGTTTCCCAGTTTCTTTTAAAAATTAAGATAACATACGCAGAAGAGTTCTTAAATGTCTCTACAATGGATGTGCTCTAGTTAGAGCTTTTTATTGTTTCCTGCTACCTGATGAGAGCATGTGTGCCTGCCTAGCTGGTTTGAAAGAATAATCATACCTGAACCGACCGTACGAATGTGGTGCTGTATTGATTTGGCCTATTCTGGTTTTGTGTGTTCAAAGAACCGTTGCCTGTTCTAGGCAGACACTTGACGATGCTAGGTTTGCATGGCTCCCCAAATGGTTCTGCAGAGTGAGAAGTGCGTGTGAGTGCCAACATGCTTGCATTGGCAGCCACCTGAAGCTGTGACTCTCCTGCAAAGCTATTCACGTAACAATGATCCTTCACAAATCACACAATAAGTATCTTCTGTCACCCCCCAGTGTTGACACATCCATTTTTTATTTATTCATCCTGCTATTATCATTCGAATGAGCATAGATATAGAGTAAAACCAAGTTAATTCCATATGAATAAAATCAGCAAAGGGAATAACTCAGGCTCAGATCTGAAATACAAATATTGCATGGAAATACAAATATTTTGTGAAAATACACAACTTGTCCTTGTAAGGTGGATAAATCCAATGCATATATTTTGTCTGTGTTTTGTTCAAGTGGAGCCATTAGAAAACTCATTGTTGTTTACTCTGCTCTCTGTAGAAGGCATGGAAACAACCTCAAAGATTTAGGGGGCTTTTATATATGTCCTCAACCGAAGGATGCTGTAGCCAATGTTATTTGATATAGTTACCTTTCATATGGCGAGTATGTAGTTTTTAATTGCTCTAAAATTAAAGAGAATGAAATGGGCTCTCTAGTTTATGAGTATTGCTAAATTAAAGGAGAACGGATGATGCTTGCTGTAGCTGCTAACCATGTGTTTAACAGAAGCATGTATAGACTCCCCTACAGTCTGTAACTTATTCCTAGATAAGAATTGCTTTTGTTCTTTATTTTTTCTTTTAAAAAAAAAAAAATCCTGATTTCCCCTTCATTATCTTTAAAAAAGAGAAGGTAATGATTTCCCCAAACCTAATTTGTTCCGTTGATTTGGCTATTATACTGGACTACCACCTTGCTAAATCACAGGAAAGCTCAGTATCGATCCAATTTGCAAGACAATCAGGGTCACGTGTTTGTGTCAGGCATCATTTCTATCTGAACCTTTAAAACTGGCAGAAAATGAAACTTGCTCAAAGGCTGTCTTAGTACTCAGATCATCTCATTGTTGCCCTAGTCACTCGACTTTGCTGCTTTAACCCATAATCTGCTTTGATTTTGAATCATTTAATTGAAATTTAAGTTCTTGCCATGGGTTGCCAAGATAAACTGAAGTCAGTGCTAGAGAAGGATGCTTCCCCTATATATAGTTATTATAGGAAGGACGTCTAAAACATGTTCTGAAATAGACTTTTGCTGATGTAAAGTACATGGAATTTTGATGCGTGGCTTGATCAATCACTTCACTTATTTTGGCCACCTTTGTTTTAAATGGCTCACAGGAATGTTTTCCTGCTTACCAGCTGTCCAAAAGTTTTTTCCTGTTTATATTGTTTTCCCTCTGCTCAGTTCAACCTCGTTTCTCCTAACCATAGTTAGTCGCTGCTAAGGTTTTCCTTCCTCTGTTATGCAGTTCTGAAAATTCCTCTATTACGCCTTCTGAAAATTGTAGCTATTCTATCTACATGGAGTTCCTGTAAGCTATTTTGGTTTCTTTTACATTTTCTTTAATTTTCAATATTATCATAGGAGCATGTAAGGAACATTTATCAACCTATTTTTTTTAGGATGCCTTTTTTCTTCTCCTCTTCTAGTGATAATCCATAAGAGCTTTCTGATTCCCTTTAATCTCTTTATTAACATTTCTTCCTTTCCTTTGGGCTGCCCAGTGCCCTTGGCAAAAGGAGGATCTTACCAAGTTTTAAGTCAGAGCAGGGCAGACCGATGCAGAGATTGAATGGGTACCTCTCAGAGATGGTAAAGCAAAGCACTGACTCCATGCAATAAGAGCAGCACCCCTGCACCTAAGCTTCAGGGAGTATATACGATGTTAGGGTTATTCATATGCTAGTATTATGTATTATTTTCTTTTTGACCATGGGAATTTGTAATTTATGAATTATTCGTATATTGATATACACAGTCCTTCAAAAGGGCAAAGCCTTTCCAGCCCTGGAACAGTAATGTCCCCATCCAGATACCCTATTAGGTAGCAAATAGGCAGAAAAAGAGGCTGCTGCGATTCAGAAAATGCTTTGTTATGAATTATTTGCTTTACTCTATTGCATATCCAAAATTATGTGAACTGTACTGATTTTAAAAAAAAGAGAGATAATAAATCGGATTAAATAAGTGGATGAAAAAATGAATGTGGCAAAAGGTTGGGAAAAACAGGGTGGTATGGTGGAAAAGAACATTTTTTACATTCTGTGTCAGCTCTACGAACCCTGCATCAGTGTACTATCCTTTCCAACTTTTATGCCTTGCCTCTGGAGCTGAGGAATTTTACCCTTCAGTTTCTTTCTCTTGCACTATCTTCATGCTAGTTCTCCAAACTTTGTTTTCCAGAAATTTCCTACTAGTATATAGCTGGTTTTGTGAACTGGCTTCTCCATCTTTAATAACAGATAATTGGCACTTTCTATGCTGTCCTCATACTATTCTATGTTTGCCTGCATTTGCTGTCCAGCAGCTGAAGGGTACTTGCAGTCTCTTTGGGGTTTCAGACTCATCCCGAAGTTGCAGAACCCTTCAGGAATCTCCCATCTCCTCAGGAGGACTGTTTCAGTGATACGGCACAAATTATTTTTGGTGTATTCTGTGATGAACGCTCCTGTTTGCCAGATTGTCTCGTTATTTAGTAAATACGTTAGATCTTTATGATAGAAACAGCTGTTTTTACAGTGAATAATAACATCCTACTGGTTTTCTCCTAACCTTTGTTATCTTTCTGTCCACCTTCCAATGATAATTATCTTTGCCTGTTTTCCCACTCTTTGGAGCAATAGTTGGTTTCAGTGATAGGGGACTGACAGACCTTGTGACAGGTTCACTGACAGACCTTGCTCTGACCCACGAGGCACATTCAGTAAACTTAAACTGAAAACTTAAACTTAACTTGAAGGCCTGAACACACACAGCTATCCCTTTGCTCTTGAGTGCTTACTGGAGACAAATGCCACGCTCCATTTTTCATTGATCTGTGTTAGATCCCAAGTTTTTCAGGTGTGGGAACACAGGGCCATGACTGTGTGTGTGAGGTGAGATACCAGTTTGTTACAGATGGTCAAAATCAGAGGTGCCTACTGCTTCTTCAGCTTGTATATTGGTTCTCCACCACAAGCTAGTTATCTTAATTGTAGTGCTTAATGAGAAGGCACTACCATTTCAGCACTCAGCTTATCTTCTAGTTAGTCTATACAGAGAAAGAGCACCCTAATAAAAGCAACAGAAGCCATTGTTGTGGTCAGAAGGCAGATTATTTGATTTGGACCTTTACCTTTTGTGTTTATGTTAACAGTTAACAGTGGTTTTGGCATTGCTGAGACACATGGCGAGATAAGCTAAGGAGGACTTAAGACAGGTGACCTAGCACTAGTATTTCAGTGATGGACAGTGAAAGAAGGTGATCCTGTTGTTAAAGTATACAATCTTGAGCATTAAGTCAATAATGAAAATAATTGATTCCTAAAAATTGTATTCACGACAGCTTACACAATGAAAAATGTGAATGCTAATTTAGCTCAGTAAGTGCACTCATTAGCTTCTGGTAATTGTGGGGGTAGTATTTTTGTTGCTCATAGTATTAGCATCAAAACATGAAACTCTTCTTCCAGCACTCAGTGTTATTAACCACCTCTAATGCACCCATTATAATGGAGACTTGGACTGATTCTCTTAAACATAGTTCAAAACCACTTTGCTAACACTACTTCATACAGTTAAAGGAAAATTGCAACGCAAGCCACGGAGCATTATTGCAACAATTGAGCATTTAGCATCTCTTAAGCTCTTCTTTCACCTGTGCTTTAAAATGTATAAAGTATGTATTTTATGAAGGAAGCTCCCATTTTTCTAAATCAATCCCCAGAGAATCAAAGCTGTAAAATGTTTTCATTTTCTTTTTTTCCCCCCTTGTTAAAACCACAGAAACACCAACCTCTAAGGAATGAGATAATGGTTGTACTACCCAGACTTTTACACTAAACAAAACCTAGAGGTATCTGAATGGCAGTAGAATAGGAGACTGCATGTGTGAGAAAGACTGGCATCCGTGGTGCATGGTGTGCTTCTGACTGGCGCTTGTGGCTCCTTCCCATCATCCATTTTTGACTTGCACGGTGTGTCGAGTGTTGTGTTTTTTACAGCATGTGGAATTACTTGTAGCTGTGTGGACAATGAATGGATGCACCGTTTGTTGCACAGAACGGGCAAGGGGACAGTGGAAAAATACCTGTATTTGTTATTCATGTTATAAGGGCTTTTCTCTATTGCAGGTCCTTCAGTAGCATTTCTGCAGCTCCCCATGTGATGATTCTATTTTAGTGGCTAGAAGCAGTCTTGATACCATTCTGTCTCATCTACTCTTACTCTCACTTCCAGCAGCCTGACATTCCCATCCCACATCAGGCATGATCCTAAGTCATAAACCAGTAAAAAAAAAAATTGAAGTAGTTCTACACCTTTCCCAAGAATGTCCCCAAACTTTGTAACAAATCTGTCGAAATCTACTGTTGGTTGTATATGGAACTATAAAAAGTTCAGCATAAAAGAAATTCCATGAAATGTTTTTCTCCCTTTTAAAGAAAAAGAAAGAAATAAGATAATTTACCTTGTGCTAGAAGAGGGCTCCCTGTAAATGGCCTTCTCCATCTGTAAGTTTTCCACTGGGACATTGTATCGCTGTGCAAAATAACACAGAAAAAATTCCATAAATAAACCTCTTATACAGTGACTGTAGCTATTGTCATCTCACCAAAATCCAAAATTAGCCTTCAAACAATACATGACATGTTGGGCTTTTTATATAAATAGGTGCTAGCTCCCCTGATGTATTACAAATTGTATCCACACGCTCCAGAAAGAAATTTGATTTTTTTTAAATCCAAAACCATTTTTTGTTAGAAATTATAGTTTAACAAATAACTAGAAAATTATATAGATAATGTAAAAAAACCCCAACAACCCCTCCAATCAGAATTGGCTTTATATCCTTGAGTCATAAATAATTTTCTTCAATAAGATGTATTTGATTGTAAAGTATTTAAAGAGTGCCAGCTTTACAATATAGATGCTTGCAGGTACAGAGTAGTGATATTTACACTTTGTCTCTAATAGGTACATTCACCTGTGCTCACATTTATTAGCGGCTGCTGGTATTTTTACCAACAGCAGCGCTGTAAAATAAGATTTTCTGTGAAGAACTCTTAGATAGCAGTTGTCAGTTTAATTAATAAACTATCTTAGCGTGATTTGGTGCTTCACATGGGAGAAAGGCTTTTTCTAGTTGTACATCTTGAGAAAGAGCTATATTTACAGATGTAGTTTGTTACGTACATGGAACATAACCAAAGGAATTTTAATGTTTTTTTGTATCTAATTTTTTTTTTCCTGATTTTTCAGCTTCCTGGTTAGTTTCATGGTGGATGCTCGTGGGGGTGCCATGAGAGGCTGCAGACACAACGGCCTACGGATCATTATTCCTCCTCGGAAATGCACGGCTCCAACACGAGTGACTTGCCGGTTGGTGAAGCGCCACAGACTGGCCACCATGCCTCCCATGGTGGAAGGCGAAGGCCTGGCCAGCCGCCTGATTGAAGTTGGACCTTCTGGGGCTCAGTTCCTTGGGTAAGGGGTGCCATATGGCCTAAAGGAAAACGTTTGCACTGAAATGGTTCCTTTATCAAGGCTTGAACAGATAAAGATGTTTGTAACCTATGGTAACAGACCGGTTGTGTGAGCTACAAATCAGTTGTTAGTTAACAATTCACAAAGCTTTTACGCCTTTTCCTTTGAAAACGGGTATTTTTAAGGTTAATGTGCTTCCTTGGATATCATTATTACTCAGTGGTGTGATATTATAGGGGGAAAAGACTCCTTTGCAGCCAGAAAAGGCAGTTCATGCTATATTTAAATAATCTACGTGAGGCACGAATAGCACAGCACTGATCTAAAGCCCAAATGTAAAACCTGCTACGTACACAACACAAGTTGCAGCTGCTTCATTTAAAAACTTGTGTTGTGTTATCAGTGATTTGGACTATCAGGGAAGCACAGTGCCTTTGATTTTTCTGGGGTTGAAATTGCTAAATTAAGCAATAGGACAACCCTGGAATTTTTTGGCTGTTTCTTTTGTCCTATGCTGCAAAACTCGTAGAAAGATCAGATTTATGTCTGCTGCTGAGCTTGTTTTAGCAATTTTCAGCCAAAAGCAGCAGTTATCCACACTTTTGATTTGTTTTAACGACTGTTCTCCCTATCAACTGTGGCATCCAAAAGTGGATGATTGAAGGAACCCCTTCTCTTACAATAAATAGCTTCATTCAGAAATTGTAAAAAAGTGACTCTGTAAACAGCAATAGTTTAAATCCATTTCAAAACAAATCAGTTGCTTTAAAATCCTGTTACAACAGGCAGTCATCAGAGCCACTATCTTCTTTAGTGCTTTTTCTAAAAGATTGAGCTTAAGGAGAGAAAAAAGTTGATTGGTAGTTTTTAACTGCCCACTGCTTTTATGTGGAATGTGAAAGGAGAACATACCCAAGACATATTTTAGCTACTTCACTGTTGCACTAATTTGGTGAAAAAGCAAGAGCAGTTCTGAAACACTGTGAATGTGATGCTAAGAGCAAGCCCAACCATTCCTTTTGACAGACAGGATACCTCTTAATATCCCAAGTAACAGCAAACAAGCTGGCTAATCAGGTGCTTTCTACCAGTTATTCTTTTCACATCTTGGTCACTTTTAAAGAGAAGCTGAACGAAAGCTAAAGAGCAGAAGGAATATTGTGCTGTCACATTCAGTCTTCCCATTATCTTTGTCACACACAAATTGACCTTAACTATGTCTCCCATTTCCTTTTTAATGGTTTCTCTATCTAATGAGAATGTCTCACCTGAAAGACCAGGATATAGCACATGTGGGTTTATTCATTCTCACATCTCTGCGGCCCTCCTGCAAGCATTTTTCTGTATATATATGTATATATTTTTCTGGGTGTTGTACTGGCAGTGAAATCAGAAAATGACCGTACTGTTTGCAGAAATGCATCCTAAGGTCTAAATCCTGTTCCCTTTGAGTTCACTGCCAAAACTCCCGTTCTCTTCCCATAAGCAAGAAAAGATCCTAAATTAACAAAACAGATTTTGATCACCAAATTGTCATTGCTAGGACGGAACCTTATTCAGTGTACAGCCTAATTCCACTCTGTGCACCAGACAGTGGCACTGGCGTTCTGGCACAAAAAATACATAAAGTTTATTTATGTTCTTTCTTTCACTGCTGCTTTGGATGTACTCAGTAAACTTCATCTGCCTACGGCTCCTCCCCCACTTAATGAGGGAGAAAGCTTGGTCAGCCGAATCCTTCAGCTGGGGCCTCCTGGGACCAAATTCCTTGGGTAGGAGAGACTTGAAACAAATTGATGGATGCTGACCTCCCCATTCTTCTCCTCTTTCTGCAATATGATTTTTTTTATGTCATTATGCCCATGATATTGTCCCTTTCTATCATTTGAAATCTTGTGTACCTAACCCTTAGTGGACCATTTTTCAACCCTTGTGGTATGTGGTTTTGTTTTGGTGGTATGTTTGTATCTTTTTCTTAAAGTACTGTGGCCTTCATTTTTGTTTTGGCATGAAATCTTCCTAGTTACGTGCTTGATGTCTGTAGCAAAGCAACCTGGATTGGGACAAAAAAAAAAAAAAGAGGAATCTACTGTAAATTTTAAGATGTTTTTTGTATCAAGGACTAGTTAATCAGTTATATGTCAGATACCACCAGTGTAACAGAACACATGACATTTACTATGTACATGGTAACCTGTGTGAGTCCTCTGATTACAGAAGTGTATATACAAATATATTTGTGTTTTCTCCCTTATTTCTAAGAGTATGTATGTATAGCTATAGATATATGTACACATGTGTGTTGTATGTGTGTGTGTATATATATGGATGCATACACTGATACATATATTAACATCTGCTTTTAAGGCAACAAGGCAAATTCTTATCTCCTATACTGAAACAGAAACCCAGATGATCTCCTCAGACCTCCTTTCTCTCTCCCAGAGTGTAAATCAGGAATAAATTCATTGGAATATATAGAACTACAATGAAGTAAAATTGGCACAGGACGCAATTACCCACTGATTGCAATGAAATTATTCTGATTTGCACTAGTATAAGCGAGATCAGAATTTGCCCCACTATTCATGTACGTTACAGTAGATTCTCTTTGAAATGAAGTTGCACAGGTTAACCCAGACAGTAGTGACAACTAAAATGAGCATGAGTTTTTTATGAATTTGCAAAACAATTACCAAATTTCTCACTAAGCACTATTATCTTACCAAATATCATTCACACTGTGGAAAGAGGTGAATGCACTTTTTCATCTGTCCTTCAGCACTTACTGGGTCCCTGTAAAAATCTAATATGTGTTAGTGACCTACTAGTTTAGGATTACACCAAAATATTCCAGCAAAAGTAGTAGATTTCCAGGTCACTTTGTAGCAGACTGAATAGAGTTGCTGTTAATCCTGTTTCTTCCTCTCTCCCGTGTGCATTTAATGCGCTGTGTTGCTGTGCCAGGCCTGTGATTGTGGAGATTCCCCACTTTGCTGCTCTGCGTGGGAAAGAGAGGGAGCTGGTGATCCTGCGCAGTGAGAATGGGGACAGCTGGAAGGAGCATTTCTGTGAATACACTGAGGATGAACTGAATGAAATCTTGAATGGGATGGATGAAGGTATCCAGTGCGATTTTTTTTTTCCATTCTGCTCCAGCATTACATCTGTAACTGGGGGTAATAGCTTTTTACCAGTTATTCTGTTTAGCACCTCATGTTTGGTCCACCCTAGGATTTCTGACACTACATTCTCCAGTCACACTGGAGCATAATCATGTTCTCAGTACAGAAGCCAGCAGCACACTGTACTTGTGCTTACTTCCCTTGCATGGTCTGCTGAAGCGTAGTGGGACAAACCAAAATCTACCATCACAACGTTGAGAATACATGCTAGATTTATGTTTTCTACTCTTCCTCTTCATAATGTTAGACCAAAAGCTTCCACAGCAAACATCTTTACAAAACAAGGCAATTATCATACTAATCCTTTCCAAGCAGCTACATGTGTGGGAGGAAATGTCAGTCATGGCTACTCTTGCTTTCTGAGAGAACAGAATGGCCTTGGGCTGGCTAGGATCTGCAGAATTTGTTATTAATTTTGATTGCTTTTAAAAAAATATAAACAAGCCAGCTCACATACTTAAAGCTGAACTCAGACTTTGATACTTTATTTAGAGTTTAGTTTCCTTGACGCTACTCCAGGCCATAGTGTAAACGTGTGAAGTAGAAAGGGGCTTGGACCAATCCCTTTGCTTGGTTGCCTGCTGATTTTGGGGATGTTGTCAACGTGTTCTGAGTTTGCTGTCTTAAGCTCCCTTCAGTTAGTTGTTCTGTCTGTTCCTTTTCTTGATTTCTGTTTTAGCTGAACTTAAAATACTGGGGTATGTTTCCTTTTGATTTCTAGACAAAACACTTTTGTAAATTACAGTTAAACTGTGAAAAGCTTGAATGCTTTTTGAAGTTCTCTGGACTGTTTCTATGAAATTCTCGTCTTCTGACCATCTTCTCTTTTGGCCTCAGTACTTGACACTCCAGAGGAGCTTGAGAAGAAACGGATCTGCCGCATCATCACCCGAGATTTCCCTCAGTACTTCGCAGTGGTATCACGAATCAAACAGGACAGCAACCTTATCGGACCCGAGGGAGGTGTGCTGAGCAGCACTGTTGTGCCACAAGTGCAGGCAGTCTTCCCAGAAGGGGCTCTAACCAAACGAATTCGTGTTGGCCTCCAGGTACAATGAAACAATTACAAAGCTTATCTTTTTTTTTTTAGTGTAAAATCACCCTCTTCTTTTGGAGAACCAACATATTCAGCTTGTCACGTTTTTGTGTAGAATGCTTCTAGTAAAAATAATTTTAAAAAGTGGTAAAGCTTTGGGTATTCCACTTATTTCAGATTCCTGTCTGTTAACTGTCTATCTGATCTTGGGAAAAGCACTTAATTTTGATGGTGATGATGATATTAGTGTAGGTCATAGAACAATTTCTTAAATACTTCTTATGAAGGGCACCAGAGAAGTTCAAAGTGCTGAAATAACTAGGTCAAATGTACAGATTCTCAGCATGAAGTAAACCAGCCTAACAGTTCACTACTGAAAGAGAAGGAAGTCTTTCCCCTACCTTCATCCCCTCCTGCTGCATGCATCCACAACTTACCTTGGCCAGGAGACTGTGCTTGTTGAAATCTCCTGTGAACAGCTGAATAGCTTACTCAATGTCTCTGTTTAGCCCATACCCAGAGCTAAACAATAACCAGTTGTTCTATCACCCAATCTCACCTCCCTGACCAAGAAAGGGAATTGGGAAAAGGAGGGAGACTCGTGGGTCGAAACTTAAACAGATTTAATAAAATAAGAAAACCAATATCAATACTAATACAAAAGACACAAAATTATACTTAGCTCATAGGGTGGTGGCAAGTCCCTCCAGGGATAGTAATCATTGAGAAGAAGGAAGAAGAGGAGAGCAGAGCAAAGAGCTCCTATCCCCACCAGCTTTCCCATTTATAGTGAACCTGATGTTGATATTATAGAACACACCTGTGGGCCAGCCTGGGGCAGCTGCCCTGGCTGTCACTGCTAATGGCCTTGATCATCATCCCACAGCTGGCCACAAACTGAAACAACATGGAACAGAAAAGTGATTCTATAAATTGTATCCCTGCAAAACCAGGACATATAGCTTAGAGCTTGTTCTAAGGAAAAAAAAAATAAAAAGGTGACAAGGGAATCATTTACTGCTGGTGAAGTGAATTAAATCAGTGCTGTAAAGGGTCTGACAAGCACCAGGAAAGGGGATCGGAAGAGGAAAGGATGGGAAAGTTGAAAAGGGAGGTCTCCCCTTCTCACTGTCGGTCAGTTCTTCTCTCTGCAGATTTTCATGGGAAACTGTCCCACTTAATGTAAAAACTTAAGGGTTTTGTGGCAATACACAGACCCAGTTTTTTACATACTCATTAAACTGTTTTCAAGTAACTATTCTGTTACTGTCTTTTGCTTTGGAAAGGCTCAACCTATGCACACTGAACTGATAAAGAAGATTTTAGGCAACAAGGCTACCTTCAGTCCTATAGTCACACTGGAGCCCAGGAGAAGGAAGTTCCATAAACCCATCACGATGACGATTCCTGTCCCCAAGGCCTCCAGTGATGGGATCATGAATGGTTATGGAGGCGACACACCCACTTTAAGGTTACTATGCAGCATAACAGGTAGGATGCAAATACTAGAGCTTTTTATACGCATCTTGAAATGATCAGTCATCGTGGGCTGAATATGTTAAACTAATTATACACATGCAAAGCTTGGTGAAAACCTGACTGGAATGGGAGGCTGTGAAAATAAACTACTTTCCAAACAATTACTTTATAGCAGAATTGTTGTTTGGACTAACAGGAGATGTGCAATATAATCATAGACTTGGGGATTGGTTCTTTTTGCATTTTCCTTACAATTTGTTTCTTGAGAACCAACATACCTTTGCCTAGCAGAGTAAGTCTAGTACAGACATAATGCTGCAGTATGCTTCAGAGGAAAATACTGGAGCTAAACACTTTATACGTGCTATAACTCCAGAGTGCTTAGCGTCTCATTCAGTCTCAGTTAAGAGACAGAAATAAGCTGCATGCTTTTGTTCTGTTTAGAAGTCATATTTCTTAATTTTCAAACTGATTTCAAATACCAACCCAATGTAAGATGCATTACATGCTGAGATGTGCCAATGAGTCATTCCAGAGAACAGGTTCTTTTACAATTTCTCAATACAAAGCTGTTAGCTGCTGAAATACCAGAAACAACATCTAGTCAACAAAGAAGTACTTGAATTTCCAAGAGAGTGAAACAGTGTTTATTTAAATAGAGAAGAATGGTATCCTCTATAAAGAGGAATTTGAGCAAGTTGCTTGAAGGGACAGTAAATCTGCAAGAATTATCTAGAAAACTTCAAAAGGGAGATTGGTCCCAAGAATGCTTCACCAAAAGGAGAAAGGAGGTATTTCCTGAAAACTAGTATTCCTTTACAGATACAACTTGGTTTAAGGTTTGCATGAAGACTGTGCTATGTGGTCAAATGGATATCTAGCAAGTCAGCTGCACATGAGAGGAGGGACAGACACACATTCTGACTTAGCTCTGGTTATGCATAGTTCTTCCTTTAGTTCTTCATGTGTGTTCTATAAATATTCATAACTGCTGTTAGAAATAAACACTTCTATCTCTGATTTCTGTAAACTCAGTGTGGTTTTAAGGTAACTGGAAACCAACTGGACATTCTTCATGAAAAGGTGATGCAGGGACATATATTGAAGAACTTGAAAACACAGCTGCAGGGTGACAGATTGTGCCCACATTTTGGAATAGACTGATAGGAATCCAGAAGGCTGTCTGTTGTACAGCGTGATATGGAGGTGCACATTTCAACTGCAAGGTCTTCCAGGGAGCTTGTCAGACACAGATTGTTTCATTGGTTTTCATAGCAATGTGCAAAAGAAATTTCTTAGTTATGTACATACTGGACCTGAGTCTTTGAATTATTTGAAAAAGAAGTAGAATATAGAAATCATAAATTGTAGTTGTCACTATTAGTAATATTATTATTGTTTCCCAAGTGTAACAATATAGGTTTAACTGCACTATATCTGGGCCATTTTTACCCCACATATGTGAATAGTCTAGAATGAACAAAAGCAATTTCTACTAAATTACACCTCTCCCCCCAAAATTCCAGCCTCTTAACATTTCTGGAGCTGCGCTACAGGACTTATAATTTGAAAATCATTTGGGTAATTTGTTTTCTGAGGGGAAACCCATACAATCCTACTAGTGGAATAACGTGGTCCTAAGGAGAAAGCATGTCTTGGATTATTACTGGTTTCATAGTGGTTAAAAACTCAGAAGAATGTCAAATATTTCTTAGAAGCAAGAAAGTTGCAGATTTGCTTGGTTTTAATTTTCTTTTAAATCTCTTCTCATTTCAGGAGGAACCACCCCCGCCCAATGGGAAGACATCACTGGAACAACACCACTGACATTTGTTAATGAATGTGTTTCCTTCACAACAAATGTGTCTGCCAGGTACCTGTACAACAAAACATGAGTTTTACAGTGTTACTTTCAAGTGCACGTCTTTTTACAACAAATATTTCCTTTAAACTATTTTAGTTTATATAGTAGAAGGAACATAGGTATTTTGTCTATGCTGTGAACCAGTTGGTGAGGTATTTTGGAAGCCCTGAGCCGCTCAGCCCAGACAGATGATGTACAAGAGCTGTAAGCACTGAAGTCCTTACCTGCAGAAAGAAATTGATGTTCTTGTCATTTTTATCTTGGCCATTAGTCCTTTGCAGTCAGCACCTGCTATGATCCCAGAATGAATTAATGACATCCTCATTTTTCTGAGATAGTAATCTGAGGGACAGGTCAATTTTCAGGTAATTAGAAAAAAATCTGGTTTCATTTTGAATACCCCTTCTCTCCTAGATGCAGAAATATGCAAATTTCTATGGAAAGAGAAATCCCTTACTTGGGTAGCTCATTATACCTCTTATAAAAGATGTTACTTCCAGAATATCCAACAACTGAGAAACCAAGCAGAAAGGCCTGTAGGTGTACCAAACTGTGATCTAGAAGAATCTCCTCTAACCATCTGTTCTTGTGATGAGATTCAAGAGTAGCTTGTCCAGCGTAGCTATTACTATTAGATTAGGTTTGCTATTTAATGAAATAATTTATTCAATGTTAAAATGAGTTCAGCTCTTGCAGTCCAGTCTACAGTATAACTTTAACATTAGGTGAAACAAAGTAATATTTTCCTATCCTTTCTCAGTTCAGAACTGGCTTTCTTCCCATTAAGTTGGACATTAATTATGTACTTTTTTCAGTTCAACTAAACATTTTTCTTTAACAGCAGTGACCACAAGAGGGAGATCTTAAAGTGTGTTTTAGCTCTCATCTGCTACCTGCAGTATTCTGTTTAAAGGGCTAAATTAAAGATTCATTTAAGAACCAGATGTAGAGACTAGATGCAAAGTTTGAGAGGTCAAACTCCCTAAAATTGTGAAGTCCCCAGCAGAGCTACACAGGAAATACAGCCAGAATGAGGGTGACAGTGTATGGAAGTACAATCCATATTAGTAGTTGATGTTTTCTAACCAGGTGATGACATTAAAATTGATTACTATTGCCAATGTTCTGTGATATAGGCAAGGTCCCGTGTAGAGATTTTAATGGATTTCACCTCTTCTTTTTAGTCTAAATAAATGTTCAACAGACTGCTTTAACCCAAACATTATTTTAAATGCTATTAAAGTTATAAAAATGGGATTTTTCATGTATTACAGTCAGAGAACTCATTACCTTCTTTGCTGAAGGACAAGCTAACCTGAATTTCTTCACTTGTGCCCTGGTCTAAAAGTGCATCTACCCCTGTGCCCTGCTAAGAATCAGCTGATTCCTGCCTGTTCGCTATTCATAGTAACTTGTTTATGTCTAGTTAAATCATTAATGATGGGGAATAATTTTCCCATTCATAAGACTTATTCTGTCCAAAGTGAGCTTCGGAAAGAGATATATTTGTCTAAAACACATGTGAATTAAACAGCAGACTTTGAGGCACAGCTGGTTTCCATTTCCTGAGCTGCAGCTTTTTTTTTTTAATTTTTTTATCTCTTTGGGCTTTTTATCCCCTGGTGTATGACAGCAAATCATTTGAGCATATGGTGATTTCTCAGAGGATATAGCCTCTCCAGTTTGAGTCCAGCATAGCAGAATTCTCCCACACATGAAAAGGAAAGTATCAGTATGCAGAGCCTTTATGTACCAAACATGCTTTCTCTCTTTCAAATGTCATGAGCCTGTTTTTTAACCAGTGTGTTTGTTAAATGGCCTAAAGATAAGCATAGCATGAAATTCACTGTTATTCAACTGCAGATGAGTAAGACCAGAGAAACCACACTTGAAAGGTATGCTTTGTGGTTGTAATACCGTGTAATCTACAGTACGTAATAAGCCCCCTGCAGATTATATCAACTTTTGAGGTGTCTTTGACCTCTCATGACTTGCATCTCCATCCTACGTGTGTCAAACTCAAGCATGCTTTCCACCCACACAGTGAATTTTATTTAAAAGAAATGTCGTCAGCTCCACAGAGAAACTAAATGAAGTGATATCTGAGAAAGGTGGCAATATGTGTTACTCCTTGTAAAATGCGTGCTGCGTTTCTGCTGTTACATTTTGGGAGTAGAAGGAAAATTATTTTAAGTGGAACTTGTTACCTTTGCAAACTAACAATTAATTGAGTTGTCTTGACAAAGGTGTAAGGAAATTCTGTAAATTTTTATTACTGGGCAATGTTGTCCTGGCCTGAATGGCCCAAAGCAAGGGTAAAGAACCTGTAGTTTTCAGCAAAGAGGAGGGTCATTTTTGACACCAGAGGACCTGTTCTGGAAGCTGAAGTTCTAGACCTGAGTTGCAACATCCACAGTCTTAAGTAACAGTGTATGTCTGATAAATTTTGAGGTGGTTTGTTCCAATTCACATGCACAAGCAGTACTTCGTAAGAGGCAGGCGTTCACTTGTCATAATTATGTTAGTGAAATCAAACAACTTATGACCTTGCCCAGCATTCTCTGTATTTCTCTGTCATGATGGTGCCTGAATGAGATAGCAGTGGCAGCTCCTGGCTTCACACCATGCAGAGGAAGTAATTTATTCCAGTAGTATTTGCCTGTTGCTTTGAACATGTTTGTGTTTGACCTTTGGTACATGTGTCACAGACTGGGAACCACTGGTGGAGAAGATTCAGCGTATACATTAGAAAGATGCTGTCAGTAAATGATATGTTAGAAAGCATGATGAAAAGGGAGTCAGTGGTGATCACAGCACCTGTGAGGCAAGGGTAGCAGGAATCAGATGTGGACACATCTGCTTTCAGGGTCTTCAAAATATAATATGGCTTAGATATAGAAATATATCTATCAGTGGTCTTTGATATGCATAATAAAAGCTTACCACAAAATCAAAGTTAAAAGTCCCTGACTAAATTCACATAAGAATAATATCTGATTTTGCATCCGGTGTTACACAGTGAACAAAATAATTTACATTCACCTAAAGACCCTCAGTTTTTGATATTGTATGTAAGGAATGTACTGCTAACCTTTAAGCTAGATGACAGTAGAAGAAAAACAAGTGTTTTGGGCAAAGCAGCTTTATATTTCACCTGTTAGAGATGGACTGAAGGAACTAGATTATCTTTGAGGTCCCTTCCAACCCAAACCGTTCTATGATTAGCAATACATGCCAAAAGTCGTTTCAATCTCCTGTTCCTCATGAATAAAATTCAGGAAACTTTTGCAGCATCCTTGTCACGTCAGAAGTTTGTACACAGTTCAGTAACACTCGAGTGTGGTATACTGATGTATCTAGCTCCTAACAAACAGGAAATTATACAATGCCTAGGGAGATTTGAGGGGGCTAAAGAGAAAAGGGTGAAATTACCCACTCTGTAGTTTAACAGTTTAGTCATAACCTGGAAGAGAAATGACAGGCTCAGCATATGACTAGATATGAGCAATTTTGATAAGATTTTTCTGGGCCATTACTCTCCTCTGCATCATCAGATGTTTAGCAGCAACCAACTGTCAAAAAGCACCTGTATTTCTCTAGATGAAAGGCACATATTGCAGAGTCACAGTTAGGGGAAATCTGAACAGCACTCTTCCAGTACACCCTTATCTACGTACATTCTGCATAGAAATCAAATAATGATGTGATAAACAAGAGCAAATTCAGAGACCTTTTGGGCAGCTCTAGAAGAATGGTGATAAGATCAGTCACCATTTCAAACATCATCAGAAATTGTTGAAAGTGATAGAAAACAGAGACCACTGAGCTTATTGTAGAAGAGATTTATTTCTTGGTAAAAGGCAGGAAACATTTGATCACATATTTTCACTCTAAGGAATCATTTCAGATGAAAACAAAGTTTAGGCCATAGCCAACTTTTGAATAGAAGAAAAAACATTTATTGGATACTGTGGTGAGTTTCCAGAATTTATTTATTTTGGTAAGCCATCAATAATTGTTTAAATATTATCACATACTTAAATAATTAAATATGATAAACATACTTATAAACATAATATATATATATATTTCATGAACATCAAAAATATTTAAATATATTTAAATCTTCAGAGAAGGTGTGTGAGACTGTCTGCCACAGGACAAGTGAACTTCAAGCATTTAAAAGCCAGTCATGTAGTGGAAGCAAATAAGCTACCAGCTGAGTGAGATCTTATCAGAAAGGCAAACAATGGCCTGGAATTTGTGCAGCAGGAGGCTCTATGAAGGATTTGCAACTAGTATTTAGGAGAGTAAATTCTGGTCTAAATGCTTTCCCTGTTGATTTTGCTTCATGCTCCTAATGCGTAGGGGGTACCATGAGCATTCTTAACCTATTCTTCCCAAATGGCAACTATTTTTTTTTACTTTATTCTGACTTGTCATGTACAATTGGTGTGGTTACCAGCTAATGCTGCCAGGATGGGAAAACATATCATTTTCTTGCTTAAATCTTTCTGTGCTGATTACACAACTCTTCATTTTCTTTTACAGATTTTGGTTGATAGACTGTCGACAGACACAAGAATCTGTTACTTTTGCTTCCCAAGTGTACAGAGAGATTATCTGTGTCCCCTACATGGCCAAATTTGTGGTGTTTGCCAAATCACATGATCCCATTGAAGCACGGTTAAGATGTTTTTGCATGACAGATGACAAGGTGGATAAAACTCTAGAACAACAAGAAAATTTTGCTGAAGTTGCCAGAAGCAGGGACGTAGAGGTACTATACAAGAATCTTAAACAGTTTTTTCTCCATTTTCTAACGTCTGTTTTTAAGCTAGTGTTTTCTGCCAAAATCCAAATTAAAATATAGATTGAGATTTTGCCCAGATTCATGACAGTGAATACTCATGTTGTCATTTGTAGTGTCATGCTACTGTTATTGAATTAACAGTGTATTCCATTTGGAATTTAATAATCTGAAATGTTTCCACAGCTTTTAGTTAACTGTACATAACAAACCTTGCAAAAGCTTTCAAGTCCTAGCAATTTAAGAAATTGATCAAAACTACTGTAGAATTATGCTTAAGAAGAAATCCTGACCACTTCACTGTGTTTAATTGCTGCTTTGCTGTTTTTTTATTTCCAATAGGTATTAGAAGGAAAACCCATCTATGTTGACTGCTTTGGCAATTTGGTGCCACTAACAAAGAGTGGGCAACATCATATATTCAGTTTTTTTGCCTTCAAAGAAAATAGACTTCCTCTGTTTGTTAAGGTAATGTTATAATATGAGCTATGGATTGTATTTTTATTTTTTATCTACTTCTGAGTTTACAATAAACTTAGCAGACTGAAGAACAGTTCCAAATTATTTTATGATACTGGATTAAATGTTGACTTGGCTAGTCAAAATAACCAGAAGTGGCTACCTAAAATTTAGAAAAATTTTTCTCTAAGTATAATTACCTGTGCCTGTGTCCTGCTATATTCTTTCAGACACCAAAATGGTACTTCTAGGAATCCTGTTCTCTACCTAATGATCTAAAGAGATGATCAAGTTTGATCTCGTTTGTTTTTCTGCATCATGGGTGAAAATATTGCAGGAAAAAAGCAGAAACTGCAAAAAAGCATCAGAAAACATTGTAGAATTGGCAGAAATCTGTTAAAATATGATCATTGTACATTACACTTGTAAATATGCATATGGCTGTAAATACAGATATAACTGTTCTTCGACCAATCATCCTCCCTTCAGTAGCAATGCAAAACTTTCTTGGAGGTACAGTAAGAAAAGCATGGCTCCTTTTTGGATGTTTCAAGTTATGTTTTTACCATATTTTTGAGAACAAAGGAAAAAGGAAGTAATTTTGATAAATTCCCAACTGTAACCTAATTTTATCCCTATAGTGTGTGTTACTTACTATTCTATTTTTTAAACGTTTATGTGAGTAGGAAACTTTGTAAAACAAAAGCCACGAGCTTTTCCTTCTACTGGGACATCCCGACTACAACAGAGTACACTATTAACGTTACATAAAACAGTTCTAGAGAAATGCTTTATGAATGAAAACTTCCAAAAAGTGGAGAAAATCAACCCACTCCCTCATTATATTAAATTTGCTGTATGCTGCTAGACAGCTTTTAGACTCTCTCTCTCCTTCCCAGCAGTATTTTGTAAGCTTGTTTTAATTTAGAACTTTATCTATGCCACCACCTACCTTTGGCTTTACATATTTTTCTCCCTGATGGATTTTCCAAAATACGTTCAAAAACATCTGTGTCTTTTCATCTAGTATTTTCAACCTGATAAAGTTAATACACATATATCTAATTGTATCATTTTATCAGTTCAGAAAACTAAGAATGAGATAATTGTATCAGTTGTATTTCTTCTGTGATATCGTATGGACATTATGGCCAAAAGCTAAAACTACATCACCAGCATCTTAAGTTCTAAGTGCTTACACTTGTTTCTCCTAACAACTGTGAAAGAGGTTTTTGTAAGATTCACTGCAAAAATCTTAAAGTATGGCATGATGTAGTATCTTTTGCAGATAATAATAGTCACACCTATAAATATATTCCAGCAAATTTCTAGGTTTTATCAATACATTTGAGAAAACATTTTGCGAGAGAAGAAATGTTAAGTGTAATCTTTCACCTTTTTCAGCCAGTCAGCCAAAAGAGTAGCCAAATGAACAAACACAATATTTAATACTAAAATTTTGAGCAGAGTTATCGCTCACATCAGCATAAATACGTATTCTTGCCATGTGGGGGAAAATTACTTAGTTCCTTTTGTCACCTAATACAAAACGAGTCTCTGTTATGACCGTAAAGTTTGGGGACCATTTCAGTGAAAAATGGGTATTGTAAGTTATCCCAGAAGCCAAATCATACTGGAATGTCTCTGATCTTTTAAGACACTGATTACAGTGTTACGACTGCCTTCTGTAAATAAGTTTCTAATGTGTAAGCGTGTACATACTTGAGTCTGCTCTTGCTTTGCCATACAAATATATCCAATGTACATTTACAAACAAGCAGGAAAAAAAAGAGAAAACGCATTATTTGGACTTTTTCTTGCACATCTAGCCTCTTTCTGCTAAATAGTTTTGAGTGGCACAGGTAGATCATAGAGCAAAATAGCAAAATAGCAGATTAAATGTCTGTGTGTTTCCTCTACCAGGTGCGAGATACCACTCAAGAACCCTGTGGACGATTATCATTCATGAAGGAGCCAAAATCTACAAGAGGCCTCGTTCATCAAGCCATATGTAATTTAAACATCACTTTACCTGTTTACACAAAGGTACTGTGAAATTATACTGATCTATAGTCATCAGCATTATAATATAAACAAGAAATGAGTAGGAGGAAAAAATATTTTTAAAGCTTCGTAGTCAGGTATTTTAAAGAAGAATAAATACCACCCAAGGGCTTTCAATTTCTTGGGTTTGGTACTCTTAATGCCATTGTTCAAAGATGTTATCAAATATTTTCTGAGGACTCGGAAAGGAGACGAAAGCCAGTTTCATTTGGTGTTGCACAAGACCTATGCTAATCTGATTTCGTACAGAAATTTTGCCCAGATTCTCTTCAGGGTTGAGACAGACCTGAGACTCGATGAGTGCCTCTAGGTTCATTTTTTGTTTTACCAAAGACTTTCCACACTGTCTAACCATGTCTTGTGACACCTCTCTGGAGATGAAGTTACCATTCATACCTGTTTCACGAGGTGTAAGGATAATGTCTGTACATCATATGATGTTCTTGAGGTATGAAGTACAGAAGGAGTGAAAATTATTTGTCATTTTTTTTTATTTGCCAGTTTGAAAGTTAATGGGCTTTGCAATAGCATTTTTAGCTGACTGCCTTGTTTATCTGTGATGATAGCAATAAAAATATAGCAGACTTGAGCTCTAAAATTTGGAAAGTTTATAGTGGCACCAAAAATACTTTCTTAGACTAGATTTTAATATTACATTGGCTTTTGACACTGACTTTTCTTCCTACATCTGATCAAATCTTTCAAGAATCTATGAGCACGTCACATTGTGTAAATGGTCTTTCTCCAGAATATAGTTATAACAGTTATTAATGTACCTGGGGAATAAAATGGTCCAATATCAAAGGCAGAAAAAGGAGAGAAAAATTCTGGTATGAGTTATTATAAATAACAAGGTTGAAACCTTGTTATGAATTCTCATAACTCATGGGAGTGCCCTTGATTTCTGTTTAAGTGAGATCAGGTATTAAGAAGCACTTGTTTCTTAGAAAAAGTCAGTTTATTGCTATTCTGTGATAACTTGGATTTTCTACTGTCCTTGTCAGATTAGGAGCTGCGTGCCTTTTTGGGAATTTATTAGACTCTTTGCCCAACATCTTGCCTGCTGGTTTTCATTTTTTCTCAGCATTTTTAGCATATAATATGATCTTTTTTTTTAGCATTTTTGTATAATTTAAAAATAACACATCTCAACATATTTTAACTTTAAATGGGTAATGTTCTTAACTATTTTTTTATTGATACTAATTTATGGATGCAAAAGCATGTATATATTTTAAGTGTTGGTACAAATAAGGATCACTAGACATCTAACACCCAGCAGCAGCTTTTAGGTTTGTAATTTGCTTGATTCTGTAGCCTTTATTGTTTTAAACCAACAGCTCAGTTTTGCAACTTTTTGACGTAAGAAATAAATTGGAGAAACGTACTGCATTTTCTTCTTTTTGGTTAAATGTCATCAGAAGTTATTTTTTCCTACTCTTTTCTTCTTAAAAATTTGCATTTTGCCTGCTCTGTTTTCCCCTTCTCTTTTTGCATGGCATTTTGGAACTGAAAGGAATCAGAATCAGATCAAGAACAAGAAGAAGAGGTAATGTTGCTATAACAGCACGTTATTGCTTATGCATCTAAAATACACCTAACAGATATAGCTTGGAAGATTAAATCTGTATTGAAACAAGCATGTCAATCATCAGCTCAGTGCCACAAAAACAATGAAGAGGAGTGCACTTAAAAGGATCTTGCACAGGCTCACTTTGGAATTTATCGAGTTTAACTTCCCCTACGTTAAAATTAAAGTTTTACTGATTTAGATGCGCTGATTTTGGAGGGGTGTATAATAGTTCATTTTGCTTTCAAAACAGTTCCTTAATAATTTAAAAATTATTTTGTACTGGTTTGCAATTGAATGCACTACCCATATACCTGAAAGGGCTGCAATTCACAAATCGTGTCCATTTATAACATCCACTAGACTGGATCTTACAGATTTCCCAGCTGGATACTCAAGTCTGGTACCGAATCAGTGTTAACCCAGAAGTTACCAGTAAGTTTACCCCAAGTAAAAAGTGTAGAGTTTTCATCTTTAGCATAAACTGAATTGCATCTTCATGGAGAAATGTGGCCAACTCTCCCTGACATTCCCAGCCCCGTTCTGGCAGTTACAGATGTTTCTTAAGGTCTGACCCCAACATGGATGAGTAACTTTAGAAAAGCATCCCCACATTTTGATGATGTTCAGCTGTTGGAAACAAGTAAGAGTGCCAGCACTGTGAGAACAGCCTGCTCCCCAAAGACAAGAGACATCTTTTCCATGAACTGCAGAGTTCAGAAGTTTTGTTGCACGGATTGCCGTTTCCTATTATCATTACAGAAATATTTACCAGTCCTATTTCAGTGCTGAAATATAGGCACTGTCAAGTGAAAACATGGTCAGAGTTTTTAAGCTAATTCCCACTATATTCATTCAGAAAGTAACATTTCTGATCAGTTGATCTTTCAATTTCATACCAAAAGCACAAAACTAATTCTTTTCGCCTCTGTAATGCTGTTTCTGCATTCCCAGTGAAGTCCCCAAAAGTTGTTTTTAACAAATCTATGCTCTGTAAAAGCAGTGTAAAGGATATTAGAAAATTATTTTTCCAAACATTGGTGACTTCTTATATTTTTATATAAGAAACTAAAGCACAAAAGGACGAGCCCATTGATGGCTAAAAGCACCTTCCATTTTAAATTATTTTTTTGTTTATTAATTTTTATGTTACTAATATTAATTAGTATGCTGACATAATTCCAGACTGATCTGGAGGAACTTAAAGTAAGGGTAATTAAAGTATCCTAGGGATCCTAGGTTACCATGGAGGGTGATTTGTGCATCAGAGGAATTCATATTATTATGGATCTGTAATACACACTGCTAAGTGTGAAGCTTAATAACGCAAGCCTAAATGATTGCAAGGCGTGTATGAACATGTAAGTGTTGCCAGTGATTTACTTCTATTCATTTTCAGTTTATGGAAAAGCAAGAATTAGTAACATCTTAACTGAGACAATACATTGCATTTATCTTTATAAAGAATACTTTTAAGCAAGTAAAACCTTGTCAACACTCACTAAAAAACTATCTTGGGGGCCTTAACATACACAGTATATTGTATCAACAGAACAGCATAGCTGATTTTCATCCCTCACAGTCCACCACAAGTTTGAATAGGAAATTAAATGTTTAGTGCTACTTCTAACTTTGCATACTTATGCATATCCACATTTACACAACAACTTTTTTGCTTTAGATGGCAGGAAATAAATAAAGAACAATGCAATAACATACCCAGTAGTACAAAAGTCTGGGTCCTCCATACTGCTAGTCTCGTTTAAACAAAATACATTGCAACATTTTGCATCTACTGTTGACCATAAGTATAGCAAAGTAACCATTTTTCTGTTATTAGAAACACCAAATGAATTAAGGCATGCTTTTACTGTTATTTTGAATACATTCTTGATTCCATGTAATTTAATGAATCCGCGTGTCTCCATACATCCAGTGGATTTGACTCAACCTGTACTACTTCACTAGTGACTTTTTATATATCCATTATATTTGAACTTTTAAATTTCCCCCTTTTTTCTCTTCCAGGTTGATATGACTTCAGAAAAAAGTAAGATTTTCTTTTTAAAGGTTATAATGCAGTTTGTATGAATGACGGTTAAGAATAAAGATAAGCATGAAAGAGAGCTAAGCTTTAACTGCTATTCCTAATAACATCAATACTTTAAAAATGTAATACTAAACAATTTAATACCAAAGCAGCTATCTAATTAAATACTTTTTAATGTATAAATTAACAAGTAATACAATTTAAAACAGTTCATCTAAGCATTTACTTTCCTTTGACATCTCTAGTGATCCTGCTGTTGCTATTTTGCTTGTATGACTGCTCATCCCTCCATTTTGTTTTGTCCATTTGTTGACACACATTGTTACCTCATATTTGAGATAAATGACAGTATCACTTTTAATGAAAACATAATTAATACTCCAATATATTTAATTGAACTCATGAAATACAACCATGCAAAAAAGTGATACTGTCGAAAGTAATCAGGCTGTTTAACCCTTCTCCCCCGCTCCTTCCTCCCCTCCCTTTACTGTGGTGAAATATGACTGGAAATATGACTGCTAAGCTTGGTACAGCATATGTACCCTTTGTATGTACATAATCAGGCCATAATTATTAGAAACTGAGGGCGAGTAGTTCACAATGCCAAAGATCTCCTTTAATGAAGATGCAAATCAAACAAATACACATTCAGTCTGAAGAGTATCTCTAATAAAACTGTTTTCAAATGCAGTGATTTCTTAAATCTGTTTAGGAAAAGAATGAGAGACCAACAAGTGCCTGCTTAAAGACCACTGAGACAGCTCACATCATTGTATCCAAATTGCTGCAAAATATACTTTACAACCAAGCAACTTCTTTTCAGGCAGTTAGCCCAGTTCCCTTATACTTCTGCTAATGTTCTTCTTTAGTTGAAATAACTTTTAATTGCAATGAGGTAATGTACAAGTGACTGATTTTTTGGCCGAGTAGTTGTACTGTTCAGTAAGACCTAGGACTTGTGTGTGTCTCCTTGGTTTGGGAATAATTATTTACATAAAGGGAAATAGATCTACGAGACAGTGCAGAAAATCTCATGCGTGTCAAAATACTGCCAAATTCACCTTCATGAATAGACCTTAAAGGTCTCAGCCAGAACCAGAATTAGAACTGGTGTTTCTGGAAAGTGTGCTAGAGACTTTACCATCTGGCCATAGAGTCAGTTCCTTCTGCTGAAGAGTTAATACAAGTATAGAGCTCTCATGAGAGTCCAAAAGAACAAGGGCAAGCCAAGAACGTGACCCAGAAGAGCTTAGCAGTTAGAGGTACTTAGTTTCAAGATCCACTCCCACTGAGAAAAGAAACAAATGATAAAATCAAACAACAAAACCTCCAAAGCACTATAGTAAACTGAGGGGGTTTGTCAGTGTCTTCTGTTTCAGCTGTTCTACTTAGTCTAAAGAATTATTCTCAGAAACAAACATTTGCACTTTAGTTTTCAAAGTTACGTTGAGAGTCAGAGCAGCCACCAAGACAGTTGTGCAACACTCCCCTTCCTTGGCAGAACGAACAGCTTTGTGATACAAGCTAGAAACGCTTCAGTGCAGGCGTGAGGGAGGCCCACCATGTCACATCCAAAAGCTTGTAACGTGGCAGGGAAGAGTACTCATCCGGGATGTTAACGACTACAGTGCCTGTCCTAAAAGGTCCTTGTCCTGCAGTCTACCAGCTGCATTTACTGACAGCTATTGACCATTGCTGACAGTTTGGGGGTTCTCTTATTTTTCTCTACTAGTAATTCTACCACTGCTTCCTCACTCCGCTAACTAGCTAGGCCACAGAGCACCCCAGCAGGCATTCTTGCTACCAGCTACACACCGTTCGGATAGTACTTGGTTTTTCTTCCCACTGGAGGTTCTTTGCTTTGGGCTAATTACCTGGCCTCTGGCCAGTGAGGTAGTCATCCATTTGACATTTATGAAAATAGGTATTACAAGTCTACAAAATCACTAGGTAGCATTTCAGAGCGCACTAGGCAGTTCACACTAAAAACAGCAGCACCAAAGCACCAAATTTTCAGCACCAAAATCACCCCCAGCAATCTGGTTGTAATTAATGTACAGCAAAACATTTAGCATTCATTGCACACAAGAGAATAGTGTAGCAAAATGGATATTTTTTACAAAGAAATACCAATAATTTTGTGTTGCTTAGGTTCCCCTTATTTGCATTACTACTTCGACTTTTAGACTGGGGTGCAGAAACGTGTCAGGTTTTATGTGACATACCACCTTTAAAAGAAAAATCTACAATTATAATTTCGAAGCATTGCATTCTGTTCATAACTTGCTTCGGTCTTCCAATGTTTCATTCTGTTCAATATACATTTTCCAGTAGTTCTTCCTGAAATTAAATATTCCCAGCAGGCAGTTACGGCATAATGGGAATTACCTACATCCAGCTTACTGTATGTTGATTGCACAGATCCGACAAATATTTCACCACAGTATGTTTTACATTATTTTCATTTATCTTTGATTTATATGATTAATTTTTAGAGCTCTTGTTTTTTAACTGAAGCTACGTACCCAGCAGCATTTGCAACACCTTTGCTTTGCATGGAAATAACTTGCCTTACATGAATTGTATGTGTGTGTCTAGTGTGACTGTCTCTGATTTTTGGTTGCCATACATTACATTTTTTAAAACTTTGAAATCACTTCTAAGTTGATTCACAGTTTTTTCTTATTATCTCTCCTTTTCTCCTCTGTCTTCTCTTTCCTCAGTCAATTCATTAGTTGTCAATGAGGATGTTCCAAGGAAAGGACCATGCCTCTTAAAACAAAAGAATGTTTGTTTCATTGTTTAGGTGTGAAATCCCCTTAGATGAAATGCCGGTTTGCAGCTGATTCAGATCTCTGCATATTTGATCATATTTTAGATTACTGCAGAATTACTTTTACCTTTTTATTTTGGTCACTAAGAAAAAAAATGTTAACCTAATGTTACTCTGACAGTTTGCTAACACTGGCTTTCTCTTAGAGGAAATCGACTTTCAATCAATTCTAATGCTTTCCCCCTTTTTTCTTGTTTATTTTTATTTGAACATTGATCTGTAACATCTGAACAATCTTGAGATGCCTCTCTTTGTGTAACTTCATTGTGTTTCTTCTGTTTTTAATTTTAAATATTGTTGTTGTTGTTTTGGGTTTTTTTTTTAGTGGTGTCCTGATTTGGTTTGTTACAGCTTTGATAATGTATGTGTGGTTGTGCTATATTGATAAAGTTAAGCAAGTTATTTCCTGCCATTTTCCTTTTAAGTTTTTTTTTTTCCTCCCTCGTTAGCTTTGCTTTGCTCTTGTACCCTCAGATTTTGTGGATCCACCATTCCCGGCCCATTTTGTTGACCTTCCTACCACTGCAACCAAAGACTGTCATTTTCAGTCCTGATTACATTTTCCAATCTCTATCTTTGATTTCCATTTTACTTTCAATGTTTTTCATTCGCATCAAAGATGACGAGACAGAATCTACAGAAACATCTATCCTGAAAAGCCATCTGGTTAATGAAGTCCCTGTACTAGCCAGTCCAGACCTGTTGTCTGAAGTTTCTGAGATGAAACAAGATTTGATCAAAATGACTGCCATCTTGACAACTGACCCTTCTGATAAATCAGGCTCCATTAAAGTGAAAGATCTTGAAAAACCCACGGAAGAAGAGCCAGGAGAGCCTTTTGAAATAGTTGAGAGAGTGAAAGAAGACTTAGAAAAAGTAAATGAAATTCTGAGAGGTGGATCCTATACCAGAGAAGAACATGTTCTGCAAAAGTCGCTTTCCAAACAAGAAGTTGTGGAAGAAGAATGGGTCATTGTCAGTGATGAAGAAATTGAAGAGGCCAGAAGAAATGCTCCTTCAGAAGTCACTGAACCTCCCTGTGTAGAAGTCAGGGTAGACAAAGGGACAACAAAAATGGAGAAGCCAGACATGACAGGAATGGTAGATTACCTTACGGAGGATTTAAAAACATATGTTTCTCTTCATGAGGTACAGCCACAGGCCTTACAAGAAGACTTAGTAGAAGAGAGATTTGAAGCTGTAGTAATAAGCAGGGATTCTGAAAAAGAAGGACAAGAATCTCCAACAACTGAAAGACTAAGTCCACAGGAGCAACACAAGCCAGCCTTAGAAATTAAAAAGCCAGTTAGGACAAAATTAAGAGACAAGCAAAAGCAAAAGGAAGGCAAGGTGCACAGCAGTGAAGAACAACCAGGGCTAACGAAGCCCACTCCACGTGAGTCACGAGGTGAGGAACCTGGCTTAACACTGACAGCTGCTCCTGAGGCTAAAGCTGTATCCCCTGTTATAGAGGAAACTCCTATTGGCTCAATAAAAGATAAAGTTAAAGCTCTTCAGAAACGAGTGGAAGATGAACAAAAAGTACGGTCAAAACTACCTGTCAGAATTCAAACGAGAGAAGGCACTGCTGAAAAGGCTTCTAAAAGACCAGTACAAGTCAAAAAACCAGTAGCACACAAAGCACAACCGCCTGTTTCACCATCTTCTAAGACAGAAAGACTTGAGGAGACCATGTCAGTTCGTGAACTGATGAAAGCCTTCCAGTCAGGTCAAGACCCATCCAAGAATATATCTGGACTGTTTGAGCACAAATCTGTCAAACAGAAACAACAGCTCCCTGAGAAGGAAACAACCCGGAGAAAAACCATTTCTTCACAAAGTGAACCGAGGCGAGTATCAAGCCACAAGACAGACAAACAGAAGGACAAACAAAGCACGACATTAAAAGCAGAGAAAGAGCCGCAGTCAAGAAAAGGAAAAATGCAGATTTCTACTGTCGAAATTACCAAGAAGGCTGTAGGTAAAGACCAGGTAAAAGAGCAGAGCAGCAAAAAAACACCTGAACCTCTCCCTCCAGTATTTGATGACGAAAGTGCCAAAGATACAGCGGTTGTGAAGGGCAGGACTTCTGATGACCAAGGAGATACTGACTTCCAGATCAGCCCTGACAGAAAAACCTCAACAGACTTTTCTGATGTCATTAAAGAAGAACTGGAGGATAATGACAAGTACCAACAGTTCCGACACCTTTCAGTGACAGAGGAGGGAGAGCTTAACTTGGAGCAAGTACTGACCAGTCCTTTCAGTGTTGCTTTTCCCACAGAGTACGTGAAAGATGGATTCCTTCCTGCTCTTTCTCTGCAAAGTGCTGCTTTTGATGGGAGCTCAGAGAGCCTTAAACACGAAGGTGTGGCTGATTCTCCAGGGAGCCTACTTGATGGAACACCTCAGATCAGCTCTGAGGAAAGTTATAAGCATGAGGGTCTGGCAGAGACTCCAGAAACAAGCCCTGAAAGCCTTTCATTCTCACCAAAGAAAACTGATGGGCAAATTGAAGAAGCTAAAGGAGCAGCTAGAGCACATACAACAGCAGAAACATGTTCTCCAAAGGAACTCTCTCCAAAGGAAGATGAAAAAGGTATTACTGAAAGACAGCTAGATGCTGTTACTGAGACTAGTAAGTCTCATTCTGACCATGTATCAGAAGAGCTTGTACCTACAGCCTCTGAAGAAGAGGCTGATAAAGAAAGTAGCTCAGCTTCCATTACGAAAGATATTAGCAGGGATAAAGAATCCAGAACCACTGCACATTTAACTCAGTCTTCTGAAACACATGACACTGCTTTAGAGAAAGAAAAAGAGATAACCTGTGAACGCCGTGTTGTGGTTAGAAGTCCCCAGAAACTGGAACTTGCACTTGCTAGCCATGATAGTGAAAGCTTTAGCCCAGTTGCAGATGACTCTTTGGCTATAAGTCATAAAGACTCGCTGGAAGCAAGCCCAGTGCTAGAAGATAACTCATCCCACAAAACGCCTGATTCTTTGGAGCCCAGTCCTATGAAAGAGTCTCCCTGCCGTGATTCCCTTGAAAGTAGCCCTGTAGAACAAACAGTGAAGGCTGGTATTTTGGGGCAGGGTCCTCTTCAGTCTGTTTTTAGCAAAGGAGACACGTGCCCAGAGCTGGCATCAGTGCGTTCCAGGATTCGCCGTGACCCTGAGGGAAGTGCTGATGATGACAGTCTAGAGCAAACATCCCTCATGGAGAGTTCAGGGAAAAGTCCTCTTTCACCTGAAACTCCTAGTTCTGAAGAAATTAGCTATGAAATCACACCTAAAACAGCAGACTCACAGGCACTGTCAAACATACCAAAGGCGGCCGTGATCCCTGAAGTCAGTGAAGAACCGGAGGATGATTCAGAAAGTGAACCAAAGAAGAGATTCACCCCTGAAGAGGAGATGTTTAAAATGGTGACCAAAATCAAAACGTTTGATGAATTAGAACAAGAAGCAAAACAGAAGAGAGATTACAAAAAGGACTGTAAGCAAGATGAGTCTTCTGTAGTTGCTGATTCAGAAGCTGCATGTGTAGCTGAAGAATCAGAGTCATCAGCTGTAGAAGAAAAAGATATACCTACAGTGGTGATGTCTGCAGCTGAATCTAGAAAAAGTTCTTCCTCTTCAGAAAGTGAGCCAGAATTGACTCAGCTAAAGAAAGAAGCCGACTCAGGCCTCTTAATGGAGCCTATGATCCGAGTGCAGCCACCCTCACCATTACCATCCAGTATTGACTCCAGTTCTAGCCCCGACGAAGCAGGTTTTCAACCCATTGATTCAAAACAATGCTCTTTCAGGATAGGTGCAGTTAAAGCAGAAGAGGATAAGCCAACAGAAGATGACGAAGAGGAACCACTTATCCTTGGGGGCAGCTGTAAGGCTTCCACCAGAGAATCAGGCACTTGTCATTCTGACGGTTGTGTATCAGCAGAAACTGATGAATCAAAATATGACAGTACAGATGACAGTGAGACAGTTAGTTCCAATGCCCCGGTCACACAATCTGGGGGTACACTGTGTCATTCCATTGGTGACAGTTCTCAGAAAGAAGTTCATGTTGAGTCTTCGCTAACACAACAGCAATATGATACCACTGAAGAAGGTGTCAAAGCCACTGCATTGTTAACACGCACAGATCTCATCGCTAGAGGAGCTGAGCCTGAGAAAGTAGATGATAGTTCTTGTGGACACAGTACCACTGAGTACTCTGTACCACAAGATGGCAAACTGGCTGAAGATGATACCGCTGACCATTCTGCTGTGGGAAGTGATTTGGGAAAAGCAGATACAGATTTTGAAACATGTCAGCGTATTCATGCTGAGGAACCCTTACCAGAGTATTCATCCCTTGCCACTGAAACAGTGGAACTTGCAAGTTGTGTAGCAGATGCTGCTGAAAGTAGTGCTCCTTATATAGTAAGCCCTTACGAAAATGTGTCTTCTGAACATTTCTTTACTGACTCTGAAAGTAAGGTAGGATCTGGTATAAGTCTGCTATCTAGGGAAAACTATTCTGTTGCAGAAGGAAAAGATCAGACTGGTGAAGTTTTACTTAGCAGAGACACAGGTAGTGAATATCACTCTACAGAGAAAGTATATATGGAAATAGAGCCAAAACCAGAGGATGCATTTCAGAAAAAGTCACAAGGGTCTTCAGCATCAGATTCCACAAAATTAGCTGAATCTTCCCTTGAGGATATAGGAGATGAAACAGAGAAATTGATCAGTCAAGTTGTCATCACTAAAACTGATGTGGATTCTGACATGTGGAGTGAAATACGTGAAGATGATGAAGCTTTTGAAGCTCGAGTGAAAGAGGAGGAACAAAAGATATTTGGGTTGATGGTAGACAGGCGATCACAAGGCACAACACCTGATACTACACCGGCCAGAACACCTACTGAAGAAGGGACACCACTTAGTGAACAAAACCCTTTTCTTTTTCAGGAAGGAAAGTTGTTTGAAATGACTAGAAGTGGAGCAATTGACATGACCAAAAGGAACTATCCAGATGAAAGCTTTCACTTCTTCCAAGTGGGACAGCAGCCTCAGGAAGAAGTTTCTTTATCTGAAGAAGTGAAAGAAGAAGCAGCAGAGGTGGAATCTTCTAAGCTGAAGAGCTCACCAGATCCATTTTCACCTTCAGAATCAGAGGACTCAGATATACCAGAAAAAGATACATTGATGTATTCACCTCCAGCATCTGAGTCTAGTGATAAATCAGAAGAAATGATAGGTGAAGGTGTCAGCACAGGCACCACAAAAGCAGATCTTAAATCCAGAATTCCGATTAAAATGGGTATTTCAGCTTCTTCAAAAACACCAAAGAAAGAAACTGCTGCCTCTGAAGCTGAGCCCCTCTCCAGAACGGAGACTGACATGGCTGATAGCAGTCAGGTGCCTTGCCCAATCTCTCCTGAGCAGTCTGTAGTAGAAGATGAACTAGATTTTTCCAAAATCACTAGATTAGCTTGTTCTGAACAGGGTGATGAGTCCCCAGACTCCTCACCAGAGGAACAGAGATCTGTGATCGAAATCCCCACTGCTCTAATGGAGAGAGTGCCTTCTTCTGAAAGCAAATCCAAAATCCCTGTGAGAACGGCTGCTGCTGCACCCCAATCCTTGCAACAATCGGAAGATGAGAGCCTTCCCACAGATGGCTTCCTAGACAGCTTGCAGTGTGAAGGAAAAGATGACCAAGCAAAACCAAAGTCTAAAATTCCTGTCAAAGCAGCTTTCCAAAAAGCTGAACAACAATATACGTACACAGACACATCTGTCCGCAAGCTAGAGTCACCCAAAGCTCTTGACACGACAACCAAACTGCCTGTGAAACAAGATAACCGAAGTAAATCTGAATCTGATGCGAGTATTCCCATGGACCCAAAGACTAAACGGTCAATAAAAGCTAGGAGTTACGCAGAGGCAGAAGCAGAGACCAGGGAGAGGGAGAGAGAGATGAAGCTTGAGCTAGACTCAGATGAGGCAACAACAGCAAGACCCAAGGTATTTTCATCACGGTTGCCAGTTAAAAGCAGAAGCACTACAGCCTCCCGCAGTGCTTTTAGTCCCACAAAAGAAAGTAAGGAACATTTTTTTGACCTTTACAAAAACTCCATAGAATTCTTTGAAGAAATTAGTGATGAAGCTTCTAAATTAGTGGAAAGACTCACGCAGTCAGAGAGAGAACAAGAATTAGTTTCAGATGACGAAAGCAGTAGCGCCCTAGAAGTTTCAGTTATTGAAAATGTGCCATCCAGTGAGACTCAGCAGTCAGTTCCTGAAGACATCTTTGACACCAGACCCATTTGGGATGAGTCTGTAGAGACTCAGATTGAACGTATCCCTGATGAAAATGTCCATGACCATGCTGAAGGTATTTGCCAACGACTGGGATTCCCTGTGCGACGCATGTCATGAATTAAACTCTCTGGTTTTTTGTTTTCGTTGGGGTGTGTGTGTATGTGTGTTTGTATACATGTGTAATGCGTGTGGCTTTTTCTTTTAAGCTTTTGGTGGTTAGTTGTGTATTTTTTTTCCTGTGAGCTGTGTTTGGTTTTTGTGTTGTGTCTGTATTTTTCTTGTCTGTGAAACAATCTCAAGATTGCAAACCATGAATGCTTATGGGAAGTGTTGCCTTAATAAACAAAAACACTTCTAAAAAGATGTATTCTTTTACCATTAAACTGATTTCTCAAGTCATGCATATTTTGGCTTTTGGTTTTCCCTGGCCCTGTTCCTAACTATTAATTTTTTACTAATAATGAAATATTTGGCCATTAATTGAAACCGAGACAGACAAATTCATTTTCTTTTGAGTTGCTACACAAAGAAATCTGCAGAAGTTTTAAACAATTAAGTTTTTTCATGTTCCTTTTTTGACCATCTATGTCTCAAGAAAATTCTGTGTCACCAGTAACTTCAGTACAAGTTTTCTGGTGTTTGGTTTTCCTCTCACCTACTTGTGTACTACTACTGAGTAGCCACGATGGAAATCCAGTAGCTAAAATGAAACATGCGTATATCATTAACCCTAAGCAATTTTCTGACTCTGAGATACCACAATCCATATGTGCATTCAGGGGAAATCAAAACTCAAATTCTGCCATCCTCAAATTAGCTTTGGGGATGGGAGGAGCAGTCAGTCTCACTGTTACCAAAATAAATGCAGACTGGCCGATGAACATCTGATTTTTCCTTGCCTTCGTTGTAAGTATTTTGTATCACTCCCTAGCTAGAAGTGTCAAAGACACTTACATTAACGATATTGCAAATACAAACCACGATATGAAGTGCCATATGGACTGTTTGAACAAAACTTTCCCTACAAGAGAAAGAACATAATTAGAAGCACCAGTCCAGATGAATTTTTCATCCTTGGAATTTACTAAGGAGGCATGGAAAATTATGGCTTTTAGTTAAAGTCTTCAATTTAATGTTAGAATAAAGTTTTAGAATAAAATGCTTGGCCGGAATAGGCACAATAGGCACTTCAGTCCTTATTTAGATTTTTACATGAAAGCTTGATTTTCAAATGGAAAATGTAGATAGTCCTGTGCTTTTTGAAAAATCAAGCTTTTTTTTTTTTTTAAACCTGGGGGTTTACAGTCCTCACTTTAGTTACCCAGTTGTAGCAGCCTGTCCACATTTAGATTACAGCAGTTAGAAAAATAAAAGCACTTCCCTTCTTGGGCTATATCACCTATGAAAACGGGTTTTAACTTGTAAAAGTCAACTTGTGGCTCTCTTTGACCTTTAGATCAACAGCATGATCAGGAAAGGACAGAGGAAAGACTGGCCCACATTGCTGATCATCTTGGATTCAGCTGGACAGGTAAAATGCATGTTGTCCACTCCAGAGAGAGAGGAGGGAAGCATTCCTCACTTTGATGTTTCTTTCAGATGATTGCCTGATTATCTAAAGATGTTTTATAGAAATATTTCAGTCGCTTACTGTCTTCTGGTTGCTAAGATTCCTATGCCCATGTCTGTCACTGAAAATCAGCTCAAAAGTGTTCACAAAAAACAGAGCTGTGCACAAATCTCAATGCTGTGTCAAACCGTGCAATCCAACAAAAAATTGCTGCAAAACAAAATTAAATGAGGTCTACTACTGCTCCATCCCTAGAGCAGTACCACGCTCCTGAAAATAAGCAAGGTGCTAGGAGTTAGGGTTGTATATCAGAGAGAAAATGTTAAGTCCTTGATAATGACGGTTGTGCTCTGTACTGGTTTTATAAACATCTTCAGAGTCTATGCAAAATATCACTAATACTTTTGCTTATGTTACTCACCTCTTCCTCTCCTGTCCTCCCCTTCAATCCATAGAGAAGACTAGGAGCATATGCCTCATCCCAACATGGATTATCTTGAAATCAGGAGGACTTGGACCCGTGCAATGTAACAGATTAGGGATCTGCTGAAAATTGTGTATAAATGAATAGACAGTTCTGAAAACAAAACTAGAAAACATGGACGCTCATCAAAATAGACATTAATGTTTTAGAGCATTTAGAGAGGGCAGGGTAATACACCTGCATAAATATTCCTGTCTTATGGTAAAGATTAATTATAGTAAAGATTACTGTGTCAAATGTTACTTTGGGGCATAAAATAGTGGTTGTTCTTTGTTCAAACTTATTTGATTACCTAGGATTTGAATCTAATGTGTAGTTCCTGTATATTTGTTGAAGTTTACAGTGGTACCAGTTTACAAGCCAAGCTGGAAATAAGGTTATCTGGGGTTTGGGGTTAGGCTTCCCTTCACCCTGTTAAAACATGACACTCTCCAAAATCACGTCCATGCCACTATAGCGATAATGAAAATGGAACAGAATGTGAGTCCTTCTTTGTGAAAGAAGCAGAAATGTGGAGATTGGGAATAACAGTAGGAATCTCACAAATTCTCCATGGCTTTAACTCATTTGATGACCTGTTTCAACAGCTGCATCTTAGTTTGGTGATGGCAGAAATCTGCTCGTGGTGCTGGATGCAATAAAGACGTTACAGACTATTAAACCATTTCTCTTTTCTGGACTGCAGTCTGAGCCTATGCTACATCAGAAAGACATCAGTTATTCTTAGTTTCACATTTTCAGTTCAGTTCATAAACATTTACTTCTCTTTAAATGAAACAAGTCCAGGGCAGTAGTAGTATTATGCTTTAATCTAGCCCTACAAAATTCCATTACTTAAAATTAATTCTTTTACTAGATTTTGATCAAAGTTTCTGAAATATTTAACATTTCGGAGGATAGAAGCTGCTGAGCATGCTGCTCTGTAGCTGGAAATATTCTTATCTGCTCATGTGCTGTTTCTGCAACTGCACTCTCTTTGATAGCTTGTCACTGCTAAATTTTATCAGTAGTGGTGTGCCCCTGAGAACTAGGAGACACAAAAAATAAAAGCTCACACAGACCCATCGCTTCTAGGCATAGCGCATTTCTGTCTTTATCACAAACTTACTGTTTAACAATGTCTCTAAATACAACACAAGGTACATAGAAGCAAAGAGAATTTGGTTTCAGAAAAGTTTGTAATCCACTTTGCTGCTAACAGCCATAAAATAGATGTAAGGTGGGGAAAAAAAAGAAAAAAAACATCTTTACAGAGATGAATTTCTTTTTCAGAGCTAGCAAGAGAACTGGATTTCACAGAAGAGCAAATTCACCAGATCCGGATTGAAAATCCTAATTCCCTTCAAGACCAGAGCCATGCACTCCTCAAATACTGGCTTGAAAGGGATGGGAAACACGCAACAGGTTCGTTTACAGTTATAGTACATGTAACTGTCTCCAGTTTGCCAGTTGAGGTGACAGATGTGTGCTATAATCACAAAAAGGAAATTTGGGTAAAATTTAGGCTATAGAAAGAATGACCATACTTTGTACTTAGTTGTTTTTAAGCTTGTCTGTGTAACATGGCATATCATAGGATTCTCAGAGAAAATAGTTTAATCTTGTTCATTTGAGGGCAAGGCAGAACATGCAACAGCAAAGAAAGGGTGGAAAAACACTGAGGCCTCTTTTTCCTAAACTGAAAAGTGTTTGGGGAAACTAAAATTCATTAAAGGCAAAACCAAAATGAGTGGTAATTTTTATAGGCAGCCCTTCAGTTAAGTTTAGATTTTACGTAGCAATGCTTCTAAATGCATCTGTATTTTATATATATTATATTGCTCAGTATCCTATATATGTCCTTCTTATGGAAAGCAGAAGGGAGAGAGCATGTGAAATTCTTAACTCAGCTACATGGTGTCATTCTAATGCCACAGATACAAACCTTACCCAATGTCTTACAAAAATCAACCGAATGGATATTGTTCACCTAATGGAGACCAGCGGCACCAACTCCATGCAGGTCCACGGCACTCGCACGTACGCGGAGATTGAACAAACAATCGGATTGGACCATAGTGAAGGTAAACATCTCCTGATCCAGACTGCCCAGGTTCTCTCAGCTAAGCACTGGCTTCTGTTCTGAAATGTTTGACTAGGATAATCTTTTAACTCTTACGACTGAGCACTAGAATCTCATGGTGAAAGCACAGATAATGTGGATGAATGCAAGCGTGACGTCACACAGGTCACTGTTTCGCCAGCTATAAGATCTCTGCATTAGCTGGTTCTTATAAAGCAAATAAAGGAATGTTATCACAAAGTACTGCAAATGCTTATGCCCAGTTTCTGGATTTTTTTTTTCTATACAAGTACTTTCATAAAAGTTAAGAAAGTTGCATTAGGATTTGACCAAGATTTGTAAAAGGAAAACTACTCCATGCTTTGGAAAAACCTTTGGATTCAAGTATCCAGGATATTGTAATTCTGCTATGATGCTGTTGGATTTCTTAAGTTTAAAAGTTCAGTGGATTAGATCAATGGCTGTAAACTAAACAAACACCTCCAAATTATGTGAAATAAAATTTTCTGGAAGTGATACTTTTACATCCTTAACTTAGTACTGAGCTAGTAGCTCAGTAAAGTATTAGACAGCATCAAACGTCCCATTTTTAAGAGAACATAGGAATAGAAGGTTGTTTGCTCTCATTAGCATTCTAGTATCACAACCGATTAGTTTTAGAATGTTAACCTCTATGTCCAGCTCAGATTCAGTACAGGCAGTTATGTTTCCCCCAAGCTATTCTTCAGAGTGCAATAGGTTGCTAGTGAATGTGGCTAGTAAGGAAAAACAAAAGCCCGAGCTTGTGGCTTGTAGCCCGTGGAACAGAAACACGTGTGTTACGAATCTTCTTTCATACTTTGAGGGTTTCAAAATTAATTGCTCTAGGTAAATTTCTGCGTATATTTTATTTTGCCTGTTACTGTCAAGATTCATTATTTGGCAATAGTAGTGGTAATCCAGTGTTCCTTCAGCTACTTAAAGATACTATGTCCTCTCTCAAGACATCTAAAAATTTCAGGTCATCTGTTCCATCCAGGGATTTTAAATGCACGTGGAGAATGAAAAGGACTTCCTGCATTCTAGTAAGACTTGTGATGACATTTCTCATCTCTCTTGTTTTTTTAAAGGGTTTTCTGCACTGCAAGAAGAATTGTACCGTTCAAGACATAAGCAAGAAGAACAACACAGAATATCTAAAGACAGTGAAGCAACTGAACACCCTCCTATCGTCTCTGAGGAAGACGTTTCCGTCAGTTATTCTCCTTTTCAGGACAGTACTCCCAGGAGTGAGGCAGAAGTATCAATGGCTGAGCTCCTGAGACAATCACACAAGGAACAAGTAGAAACTGAATTCTCAGGGAAACCCCCAGATGTGCCCAAAAAAACATCTGCTTCACAACACGAATATTTGTAAGTGTCAAAAGACCAAAATAAAACCTATGTGGAATGGATTATCGCTTCTCTGTGTAATAAAAGGATTTTACAATTTTCTTTGAAACCTATGAACTCACTAGAATTTTCCTCCAGTTGTGTGCGCTAGTTCATTAGTTCCTACTGCAGGTTTGACTTTTTAATCCGTGTGGAGGAAGCCTTAGGGATTGCGAGAGAAAGGCAGTTTGTCACTGTGAACATAAAGCAATAATCTAGTCTAGTACATATGAAAGAAAAGAGGAATAATGTAGAGGTGGGGGTTTTTTTGGCAAACTGTATATTTTTCATATATTAGATTCCAAGTAACGTTAAACTTAATGGAATTAACACTAGAGAGGCCTTTCTTCAACTTCAGGATGGCTTTTTCAATTGAGGCAAAGATTTTCCAACTTAATCATTACTTACAAAACTCATAACCGCATATTAGCAACTAGATTTTTAAAAGTAAATTTCAGATGGCCAAAGGAACAGAAACGGGGTTTTATACAGACAAGGCAACAGTACTTAAGGGAACGACACGTGATAAAATATAGATTTAGAAGACCTGCACAGCAAAGCCTCGAATTCTGATTGGGGGCTGTCAGTGGGGCTGGTTTCATTTGGAAAGGAACTTGAAAAGAACTTGAAAAAAGATCAGTTTTTTTCTTCCCACCATCCCTAATGATGTGCCCACACTGAGAACTCTCTGCAAGGTTGATTCAGGTATCCATAGGCTAGCAAAATATCAAGGATCCCGTTCCAAAGTAGTGATTTTCTTGGGAGTGATTAGCTTTGTTGTGGAGATGCAGCTCCTTTTGGGGTCTTTTTGGTCCTTTTGGGGCATTCTTTTGCTCAGGATATGCTTTACACCCAGGGGAGAGTGTGGGAGACAGAACACAGCATCTAAGGGAGAGGACTTGTGTTGCACCGATAGGCAAAACTACCAATACTTCCTAATGATTTGCGTGAGGAAATGAATGCTTTTGAGGAACAGAGAATACATTTGAGACAACATTGCCAATACTAAACGAGAGCAGTGATGACAGGGGAATATCACTACACTTCAGGTCTAGTTTGAACTAGGAGGAAAATTGGGCTAGATTTAAATAGCTCATAAGGAGCACATACTAAGAGGAATTCTACAATAATATGTGTAGCCTGGTGAATGGGATAAAAAGGCTGGGTAAGTACTGTTTAAGTTGTACTACAATGAAATCTTTTCTTACTTTAGAACACAGTTGTTTCAAGGGCAGTAGTTGGGGGAGCACAAAAAATTGTCACAACCCAACTTGAATCAGGAAAACAACATCCATGCAAGTTATTCTGTTGCTGTTGTTATTACTGTTATCTGCTCATGGGGTTGGTTATGGAGAAGGGAATCTGGACTCCTATTATTAAAATTTAACAATTTCCTCAGTTAATTTTTAGCATGAGAGGGGGAAAAAGCAAGCATGTAGATGCTAGCCCCAAGGCATCTCAGAAGTTTTAGAAGTGGAAGATTTAATTTTTGCAGGCTCACTATTTTTCAGGCTGTAATTCCACCAGTTTTGATAGAGTTGTCTTTTTTTTCTTTTTACCAATATACTTGAAAAGAGAAAAGTCAACCTCAAAATAAGATTCTAGGTGGTGAAGCGGGTAATGTTTTCACAATTAGTGCAAATCAGAAGTGACCTTTTCAAGCTAGCATCAGAGTTACAAGGTTACTTGATAAAACTCAGATGAGAGTTAGCTTAGTATCTGAAGTCACTATTATTCACCCATGTGCAACAGAAAAATATTGCATGTACATATGCTTTAGTATATAGTAACGTGTGTAATAATATGTTTAAATAACTTGTGGCAGCAATTAAATCATAGCGATGTTCAACAGTGAAAATAACATTACAAACAAAATAAGATTCTCTACTAAATTTCTATTTGGTAAGACTCCAGAATTCTACATAAAAATTGGTCTCCCCTTACCTGCAGCTGTATAGCTTGTAACTAATGTAGTAGTTTCTTCACAACCATCTGTAGTGATCCAGTCTCTTTCCCAAAACAAAAAATAAGTAATGTGTAGATTTTAATATGTAATATTAAATAGTAATATGTAATAGTAATATGCAATAGTAATATGTAGATTTTAGCTTGGAGAAGAGGAGGCTCAGAGGTGACCTTAGCGCAGTCTACAACTACCTGAAGGGAGGTTGTAGCGCAGTGGGAGTCGGCCTCTTCTCCCAGGCAACTAGTGATAGGACAAGAGGACACAGCCTCAAGCTTGGCCAGGGGAGGATCAGGTTGGACATTAGGAAGCATTTCTTCTCAGCAAGGGTCTTTAGCCATTGGCAGGGGCTGCCCAGGGAGGTGGTGGAGTCACCATCTCTGGAGGGGTTTAAGAAAAGCCTGGACATGGCACTTAGTGCCCTGGTCTAGTTGCCATGGTGGTGTCAGGGCAATGGTTGGACTCGATGATCCCAGAGGGCTCTTCCAACCTGATTGATTCTGTGATTTGTGAGGGCACAAGTGACATCAAAGCTCACATAAATCCTTTACAAATATAAGTTTTGCAGAATAGAGCGCAATGTTTGGACATCCATTTGGAGATTTTCTTGGGTTGGGAAGATGAGAGGGATTCTTAGCCAGATTGCTCTGTAGTTTTTAAGGAGTATCAGTTACTTCTAGACTTTGCTAGACAACAGACAGCATAACAATATTTAATCAGTGCATAATGTTCCATTTCTGGAAACTGGAAAGCACTGCATGGTAGTAACTTCCCCTGAACCTGTCATTCACAGTGTCACTCCAGAAACAGAGCAGCCTACAGCACCAGTAACTGGAAAAGCAGCAAGCGAAAAATCTGCCCACTTCAGCGCGGCGAAGGAAGAGAGAGGAAAACCATCCCCACAGCCCCCGTCATCTGCTCAGAGGGGTGACTCTCCCATCATCCAAGAGCCCGAGGACCCCCAGCTCCACCAGGATGACCTCTCTCCAAGGAGAACTAGCCTAGTAATAGTGGAGTCAACTGATGAGCAGACAGAAAAGGTTGGAAGAGGCTATGAAGAGGAATCTTTAGAAAAGGTAAATAGCAACTCTACCTCAAAGTAATTGACATAAAAGAACATGTATTATGTCTCACTCATTCCTTAAGATGAGAATATTTTTAATTGGCCTAATTAATCCCCATTTGCAACTGAGTCTTTTCTCCTGTCCTCTGTGGTTATAAGGGCTAGCTGTAGCCATTTCTATAGAGGTTTTCAAAGCTGAAGCAAAACCCAAATCCTAAAGTCTAGACTGTAATTCTGGTTCTGCTACCCTTAGTTGGTCTTTGGTCTGTGACAGTTGCATCCATGCATGTGAGAGAGAATTAGTGTAAATAACAGGTGCAGAAACAAACCGTGTGCAAGTGAAAGTTCCAAAACAGATGTAATGAAAGACAAAGTAATACCATTAAAAGCGTATGAAGAAAGGCAAGACCAGTCCAGAGCAGCACTGTAAAGTTAGTGAGATGGAAAAGAGGCAGCAGGATGTACGTTGCAGAATACAAAGGATGTCCTGGAAGAAAAGAATTTGAGAATGGTGTTTATGTAGCATGCAGGCAGTAAAGAGGAATGGAGACAGGAGGTGGAAGAGAAGAACGAAAACTCTGTGAGGTAGGTCGTTGGTTGTGTAAGACAAAGGAACCTTATTGCAGCGTTTGGAGAGGGGAAGACGTCAAGAGGCAATGAAAGAAAGCAACTGTATGGCTTCTAGGGGGGAATTTAAATTACTTGGCAGATAAAGGTTTAAGAATAAACAGCTTTCTTTGCCTGTTCTAAGTGGAAGAAAAGGAGAAGGCATAATTGGGCAGAAAATTAGTTTTCTCAGTGAAGTCTGAGCAGAGAAAGCACAGTTCTGCTTAAGGAGAAATTGTTTCTTGTTTTGACATTCACCCAGAAACAGGCTCATCTGTCTTTGCTGCGTGTTGCCAATTGTACCACCTCTGGAATGAAGAGTTTCAGAGCTCTGCCTCTGCAAGCTCAGAAAAAGGTTGAATATAAAATGTGTCAGATAACTCAGATGTTGAAAGATTGGCTACAGTAGGACTCAATACAGTGGCTGCTGTAGGACAGGCTGCCCTCAAAGATAATGTACTTCTTTTTCCCTCCAGTTCTTTTATTAAAGTAAAACAACAACCAGCACCACTAAAAAGAAACACACACCCCCCTTATTATTATTTTCCCCTTTATGCTTTTATACTGGTGATATTTCCCTTTTCAGCTTCTCTTTGCCTTCTGACATCATTTAAATATTTAATTCTTCCCTATGCAGGAGAGAGAACAACTTCAACACTTGTTATTAATTTTTCTTGCTCTTTCCAGTGCCAAGGCTATTGATACATTGTCCTCTAGTTAAAACATTTTAGTCCTGCTGTCTGTATGCTGCACTGTGTACTTCCTGGTATGGAGGATTAAAAGGCTTTCATGTAATTTTCTGTGTAATTAATACAGAAACCACATGCAATATGTATGAATTCCAGAGTTGGTGTCAGTAATACCTTCTAGTTCACCTGCGATGACAGCACGCCACGAATTTCAGGCTTGTCCCTGGCAACCTTAAGAGTGCTAAGACCACTAAGAGCATCCTATAGAATTAGTACCACAAAGATTCATCCTTCTTTTTTCAATATGGTAATAAACAGCTAATGAAGATCAAGTTGCCAAAGCCTCCCACCCCACATCAGTCTTTTTCAGATTAAAGTCAGGTAAGAGGCCAAAATCCTAAAAGCAAAAATTTTCAGAAGTGAAGATGGTTTTAGATAAAAACATGACAGAACCTGTAAGTGCTGCTAGTACCACATACAACAGAGCACTGCTTCCATGCTTCCACTAGGAGTTAGCAGAGGAGTTAGGTGGGCTGGAGACCAGCTCGGACGAGGACGAGATGGTCACGACCAGGGTCGTTCGTCGCCGGGTGATTATTCAGGTACTGAGTGTTGAACGATTGCACGAGCCTGTGGTGACTAGGTCCTGGTAACACTTTTAGGCGTGCTGCTGAGACAACCCCTTGGCTGGTATTGCACCTGGAGCTGTAACGCTCCTGAATAATGCATGGACATTGGATAAGCCCTTCCAATACCTTTTCTTGGAAGGTATAGTAATACTGCTAACCCAACTCTAAATTCTGTTAGATGCCTTGGTAGGAGGAAGACGAAGACCTCTCAGCCCCATACTCAACATGGTCAACTAACATATATTTGCCTATCCATTGTGGCATAGCTTTTCTTCGCATGCCTTTCTAAGTATTTCTTTGCAGAACAAATTTTTTTCTAACGTTTCTCAATTTTCTTTAACCAATTAACCAATTTTAAAATTGCTTAATTCAAGTTACTTACATGAAGGCCTTGCTTCATAAAACTTTGTTCTTTGTCATTCAGGCTGATAGTATGCCTGAAATGCCACCAGAAACAGTCACAGAAGAGCAATACACAGATGAACACGGCCACACAGTGGTAAAGAAGGTATTGCCAGTTATGCCCCTTTCTGCCTTTTTACAGTCCTATAAAAGGAAGGATAAATATATCCACATAGATGCCAAGTTTTCTTTAGTGAAGGGGCGTGATTTTTAAGAGTAGAGCATGGAAGGAACCAGACTTTCTGTTTGTGAGTTGGAAGAATTATTTTGATTCGCAAGATCATTCTGCGTTACAGTTTATAACATGACATATTTTGTTAATTTTCCCACTTAAAGCCAATGAAAATTCTGCGTAGATCCACATTTCTGAGAAAACGGTTTTTAAAGAAAAAAAAAAAACAACAAAAAACCACACCACCACAATTTTATCTAAGATCATGTTTGCTCGTCTTAATGAAACTAACGGAGGGCTGGGTATGCAAGAGTCACCTAAATCCAGACTTTAGATCTTCAAAATCTCCACTCAGCTGTGCCTGGCGAGGTCCCTAAATTTCTGTACGTGTACATACAGTTCAGTTTTTAAGGCACAAAGAATAGAGAAAGTACTTATTTGTGGGATGGCCTCATAAAATAAGCGTTTTCAGACCATGCTTATGAAAGTGAATTCTGCACAGCATGGAAGTGGAAGGGGAACTTCTGTGCTCCTTGCTTTATCTGACAACTGAGTGCTTAGAGAATTGGTCTAGGACTTGGCTGAATTCTGCTGGAAAACTCCATCTTCTGTCTCCCAAGAAAACACCACAGACCCTCAGCTGGACAGTACATCTCTGGAAGCTGTTTGAATTCATATTAAAATAAACAACCCCGGCCAAATATTCCTGGGCACGTTGTGGAAGAGTGAGCATGACTATATTCTTCTGGGTAGGTCTGTGCCTGGGAGGGGACCAGCCCCACCTCTGTGACTCTTAATTATAGGTGACCCAGTGTGATTGAGCACCACAGCAAATAAGCGTTTGGACAAAGCGGGAGGTAACTGCTTAATGCTGCCTTGTCAGAAGGCGCTGGGAAGGTATATGAGCTCCAGGTCACTCACAGAGGGACGCATACCCATCCTCCTGAGAAATTTATCTCACCTTGAATCCTGTAATTCCCTTCTGCTCCTCTTTGTTTGGCTTGCCAATGCCTAGAAAGCTTAAGCACCAGATGAGTCTCTTAAGTAGGTTATTTCTAGCTCACTAGTTCAGCAGTGGTTGGTACCATCAGTGTTGCAATGTGATGTCCAAGGCCCTCTGTGAATCTAGCTCTAAGCATGTGGTAGCCAAGCTGCCAACCTCTTACTTTCAGAAGCCTTTTTGAAAATGCCAGTCTGAAAATCTTTTCTAGCAGTTGTGTGGTTGTAAAGTATGTTTTCTCCCTAAAATACTACACCTCTTTTCCTAATAATAACTACTGCTTTAGAGAGTCACTCCAATATCTGTACTGTGCCCACTTGTGAAGGAAACTTATGGAAGCTTTGCTGTGTGGTAACCTAAGTAGGGTGAATGCATCAACTTGCAGCTTTACTACAGGTACTTGTGAGTATATGTGAAAGACTAAAACACCAAACGGTCTGTGTAGGTTTTTCTGTGTAGGAAAAAACACCCTTTGAGTAGAACATACTATATAGAGAATAAGGAATATGTCATTGTTACTCTTTTTTGGGACAAAGCTCTATTTCCTTCCTTCAGGTCACTAGAAAGATCATCCGGCGATACGTTTCTCCAGATGGCACAGAAAAAGAGGAGGTGCTAATGCAAGGAGCACCACAAGAACCTGTCACTGTCGAAGAAGGAGATGGCTATTCCAAAGTTGTAAAGCGGGTTGTGCTGAAGAGCGACAGTGAACAGTCAGAGGTCAGATCTTGTACTTTGCTTGCGATGGTACAAAGCAGCAGTACACCAACATGAACTTAGTAACTACACCTTGCTCATGCCAGCAACATGCAGTTTTGAATGATACTTTTAAAAGTTTTCTTGCAGATGGAAAGGCCTCAGAATAAAGACAGGGAAAAGGCAAGGGATGGGAAGGTGGGCAGGGAAAGAGGGCAGTTTTCTCTGAAAATAAGCCAGGATACAGATTCTGTGATTTATGAGAAGTACCAAATGCATCAAGAAAGCAGCTTTGT